>NC_077242.1:45485096-46685096 GCF_947179165.1 Solanum dulcamara
TAGGCCATGACGGGTGCCCAAACTAGACATACACGTATACCCCTGCCAACTATACATAACCTGTCTCCTATTTATACTCCAAAATGCATCCATAGGTAAGGAAACATACAAGCCGACAAGGCTATTATAACATATAGGGTCGTTCCATAATACACATATACGCGAGCCGACAAGGCCGCCACGACACGGGGAACGTCCCAAATCATAAGTCATATCAGTACAGCTGTACATACGTATATATACAACTCATATACAATCCACATACACACATAACCCACATCCGTATCCACAGACCTTTATGAGTAAGAAGTACAGTAACATAAGGCGGGAAAGGGCCCCCGCCGTACCCATACCCAACCGAATATATACATCAAAGTTTAGTACCAAAATCGGGCTCCAGCACAATAGAGCACTTCTGGACCGCTGAGTAGGACTCCTACGCTGGTGGATCCCCCAACTGTGTACCTATACCTGCGGGCATGAATGCAGCCCCCCGTAGGAAGGGGGGTCAGTACGACATATGTACTGAGTATGTAAAACATAATATAGTATAACTGGAGGCATATCAATAACAGAGAAGCAGGGGGTAGAATAACATATAAGAAATCTGTACTTAGATATTGTGAAGTATAAACATGCATGAGTAAATTATACAATATAACCGGCCCCTTTCAGGGTCCAGTGCCATCACCACCTTATTACAACACATCATCAACATATATATATATACATGCGTATCCCGGCCCTCTAGTGAGGGACTCGGGGAGTTCTGCAGTGAACTACGCATGAGAACATACCCCGGCCCTGGACTCGGTAAAAGATGTATTACCGTATACACGAGTAGAGTAATGAACAACTGTATGCAATTTAAATCATTATTGAAGACTCGACTGTAAAAGAAAAATAAGCCATCGTCTAAAAATCAGGATTGTAATGTAATCATTTCAAATGTCCTCTAAATGCCATTAAGGGCTATACTAGTTAGGGTCTTAGGAACCCTAGACATGTACTAAAGTAATACTAACCATTTATGAACTTAGGAGAACTTATTTTCATATAGTCTTACAGTTAGGAGCTCGTATGTTCATTAAGTCCTTAGAAAGTTCAAGGAAGGTGGTTCAACTACTACAAAAAATCAACATCCAAAAATGAATAAGAGACACTTAGGAATGGAATTTCTTCAGCAATTGTATCACTTCTAACTTACCTTTACGACATGCCAAAAGGAAAGAAGGAATAGGCTTTACATACCTCTTATGGATTTCCCTTAGTCGTGTCTACGACGTCGTCCTCGAAACCTATTTAACACGGAAGTAAGGCGAGTATTAACAACCTTGGACTTTTCGGCAACCTAGGCTACTCATTAGTGTTCATAGCATTTATTCCCTCGCTCTCCTTTTTGACTAGTTCCTTAACTAGCTAGGATGTTAACGGAAATCGGATAACACCTCCCCTATAATGTGCCCTATCCGAATTCCCAACCATGTCCTTAGAACCTGCATCCAATCAAAAATAAAACCATAATCTCATACATATGCATATTATGACAACATTACACCATATAAACCTCCAAAATTTCATTCGAAACTACGATACCAAAACTAGGGTTTTTAATCTTTCTTTCGCAAATTCTTTAATTGCAAAGCGGAGGGTCGTGTCGATGCAACCAGTAGCCCCCCACGCCCTTATCAACACACATTCCATCATCCTAACAACTCACCACACGACCAGCATTCACACACCACAAGCGCAACACATTATTCGATTACAATTAACTATAGCGATTCCAATTTCGATTATTTCGAACGCTGAACTTTTCAAACCTTTTCCCCAACTTCCAAAAGCTCCTAAGGTGTGTAATACACCCTAATTTAACCTCATAAACTTCAAATTAGAGGGGAAGAACTTACCTTTCCTGAAATTGGCTAAAACTTGCCGAAATTGCGCCTCGGAATTTTTTTAGCGCGTTGAACCTCCGTGGCAGCTTGCTGTTCGTTTTTTTTGCTTCAACAAATCCTAATTTTATACTACTAATACTTACATATCATCGTATTATACGCTAATTAATTAATTTACGGAACAAAAATGGGACTTACCTATTTTTTCTCCCAAACTGTCGAGATTTTCTCCTTAGCTCTTAGGCTTTTTTTTCTTTCACGTTGCTTGCTGGAAATTTGTGAATGAACTGAAGTTTTAGGATACATATCAACTTATATGGGTGGTCCCAAGGGGTGACACATGTCCAGCCCCTATTGGGCCACCGTATCCATGCATTCCATGTGGGCTGCCACGTGGCAGTGGGTCCCACCTCCCCCAAGCAGGTGGGTCACCTACTTGACCCCAAGTAGGTGGGTCACCTACTTGCTTAGGTGCTGCCACATGTCACCCTCCTATTGGCTGCCCGGCAAAATTTTTTTCTCTTCCCCGTGGGTTCGTAATCTCGTTCGTAATCTCGTCTCACTTTAAGAGCCTATGAACCCTTGTTACATAATATTGGTATGTAATCAAGTAACTCCCGTATGTAAGACTTCTAACTTAGTAGTTTACGTAGATAAGTCGAGTCCTACGACTTGTTACTTGGCCTCTAACTCCTTCCGACTTCTCTTGACCCTATTTCCAACCTTCCCTACCATGGGGTGTCACATTCTCCCTTCTTAGAGTTGTTCAATAGGATCGTAACTTAAGTATCTCACATACTAGCTTCTAAGTAACTTAAGGAACCTTCCGAATTCAAATATGTGGGGTCTAACAATCCTATGAAGTGCCGGGGATGATAAATTCACCGCATCCCATGAAGGGCCGGGCATGATAAACTGGCCGCGTCCCATGAAGGGCTGGGCATAATAAACTCATAACGTCCCATGAAGGGCCGGGCATGATAAACTCACAGCGTCCTATGAAGGGTCGGGCATGATAAACTCACTGCGTCCCATGAAGGGTCGGGCATGATAAATTCACCGTGTCCCATGAAGGGCCGGGCATGATAAGTTCACCGCATCCCATGAAGGGACGGGCATGATATATGATGCAATGATCATTCACCGCGTCCCATGAAGGGCCGAGCATGATTATGATGAAACAATTATGATATCGAGTTCACTAGAGGGACGGGTACAGGGTATGATAAGGTGTATGACCGCATGTCCTAAGATGTAGGTACAGTAATCTGTTAACTGTTATAGATGTTTTCTGTATCCCCATTTCAGTTGTTGTTTCGGTTATGATATTTTATGCTTTATATACTCAGTATATATGTCGTACTGACCCCCCGTTCTCCGGGGGGCTGCATTTCATGCCCGTAGGTACAGATGTTCATTTTGGAGATCGGTCAGCTTAGGAGTTCCTCTCAGCTATGTCGGAAGTGCTTCACTGTCCTGGAGCCTAATTTTTGATACTGATCATTTAATATACATATTTATTTATTCAGGGGTACGGCGGGGGCCTTGTCCCACCATATGATGCAGTTATTACTCTTAGAGGTCTGTAGATATGTGTATGTGGGTTATTTGTAAGTTTGTTTCAGTTGTGCTCATACGATGTATTGTAAATGTTTTCGTTGTATGGCAGCCTCATCGGCTTGCGTGTCATTTCCTGTTATGTACAGGTGAATGAGGCTACAGGTTCCTGAAAAAAAGTTTTGACCCATTGGGGTTTGTATATAGCATCACATCACACACGGTGTAACTTAAGAGTAGCTGATAGATACGCATAAGGAGGTCCAAGTCGGACCCCAGTTGCGGCTTACGGGGTTGGGTCATGACAGAAGTAGTATCAGAGCAGTTCGTCCTTTGAATGTCTATAGACCGTGTCTAGTAGAGCCTTGTTTATCAGTGTGTTGTGCACCACATCTATAAACAAGAGGCTACAGGATATTTAGGATGTTACTTTCTTTCATATCTAAGATCGTTCAATAGAGCTGAGTCGTAGGAAATGAAATTCCTCATACTAACTTGTGATTTCAGTAGAAAGACAATATCAATAGAAGAAAGTAACTGACGATATTGAAAGTTACAAAGCACGCAGATAAGCAAAGGCATGAAGGACCTATGTTAGTTAAGGCATTGCAATACGATTGATATATAAAGCAGAAAAATGAAAGGAAAAGTATAAAGGAAAGTGCAATAGGTGCAGTTCGAGTGGACATATAAGGTAAGTCCATTTTCATACTGCTAATTATGGGTGCCCTGTGTGGCTGCGAGATAAGATGATATGACTATATATGTGTGCCCTGTGTGGCTGTAATCTGATATGATCTGAATATATACATGTGTGCCCTGTGAGGCATTGTTGGTATTTTCTGCGTGCAGATGTTGAGATAGTAAAAAATACAGAGGAAACTCTGCCTAAATTTTCGTTGAAATAAAAAGAGAATGAGATACAGGGTTGTAGTATGTCTTGAAAAGTTATGCCCACAACAATAACGAGATTTGATTAAACTACGAGTATGGCTGACCCCGAGAAATTAGTTAATTACTGAATTGATGGTAATAGAAACTAGGAGGTCGATATTGGTATAGTAGAACAAACTTGGAAAGGACCTAGAAGCCAATGAAGCTGACTTAGGAAAGACTGATAAATCTGAATAGAACGGTATATTAAAGCATCGCTTGAATTGATACATAGGGATAAACTATGAAAAGTTATAGTTGAAAAATTTGCAGAACAACTGCTGCATTACGAGGTTATTAGAAGGATAAGTGGTATCCACTAGAATAAGGTTAGTATAATGACTGAGCTGGAAACACAGATCATCAAAGTATGAGTACTCTCGAATGGAGAATTTGAACCAATTATGAGCACGAGCTAATTACTGATTGGGATGAATGGAATGTGGCTTTGAATGCACTGCTACATGACGGATATTACTCGAGTATCAACCATTAGATAAGATTTTATAGGATATATCCCGAAGACTAAAGCACCTTATGGTTGTGCTAGGGTTTCCTATAAAAGCAACCTAACATATGGATGATTTAACAGAAAATGTAGATATGGTGCGGCATGTTAAATAGGTTGGAGTAGAATCATTTGCGTGTGAATAGCTGAAAATAAATAGAGGATGATATGGGTACACCCTAAAAAGGGGGAAGTGGACAAGAGAAGTACAAGCGTAAGAGAAAATTAACTGACGCTATCATATGTAAATGGAAACGCTTAAACTTTAAACGAGACCCCATAGGGGATGGACACGATCATACCCTCACTAATGCATCAGATTTTGTCAAAACTCCGAAGTTAAGCGTGCTTGGGTGAGAGTAACACTAGGATGGGTGACCCCTTAGGAAATAAAAAAGGAAACGAAACAAGTATGAAAAAATAGACTGTAAGTGCGCGGTAGTACAATGACACATGTAGAATAGGGTAAGCTAAGAGCAGGAAAGATTAAAACTAAAATGGAATGCACTTCATGCAAATAGCACAGGAATAGTTGTGCAGCCTACGAACATTGGCATATTAAGAGCAAGATCAAGGGATTACTCAATAAAAGAAGTCGGTAATAGCAATGTGATGGCCACATTTAGAATCAACTAAGGAAAAGTGTAAGATGGTTCGAGGTAGAACTAGTAAGATATAATCGATATTAAGGACAAAAGCCATTGTGGAGCCCTGACCTCAACTAAAGGAGGTAAGCCGCTAGTATAGAGATTCTAAGGCATTTTCTGAATTCTCTAAGTACCTACAGACGTTTGTGTAAGAATTACTACATAATGTTTGGTAATAAAACTGGAAAGAAGATTTGAGTAAAAGAGCAAGATAGCATACCTAAGGTGTTACAAGTCGAATTAAGAGGGATTGTATAATAGCTTAAATGAAGTGGAGCATCAGAGGCTTGATAGCTTGTTACGGGGGATGGAAATCCCGACTCGGAAATGGAAGGCAATTAAGGTAGGTTATAGTCCAAGTTGACCTCACACTCTACGGAAGTATAAGTTTATATGGGTTATGATGGATAAAGCTGCCAATGAGTGGGACCTACTGTCTAATTTGAAGCAATACATTCAGTTTTCATAGATCAATACTATGCAAGTATATAAACGACCCTCCCAAAATATTTCCTGGGAGGAGGTCTATGTAATAGAGAGTTATCCTATGAGGGTCAACTTATTGCCATCCTGGATCGGCAGATTAAAAGGGGTGCGAACTAAGGACATAGCTTTTGTCAAGGTGCCATGGCGGAATAAGAATCATGAAGAAATAACTTGGGAAACTGAAGAGGATATGAAACACAGGTATCTGTACCTATTTCCAAATATCTACGGGTAAACCCCCACTCCTGGAACTCATATATTAATTACTTGGATGAGAATGTATGTTATTGCAATAGAAAGGAATCTCCCTACAGTTTGTATAAAGTTTTAAGGGAAGTTTTATTCAATATTCGGGGACGAATATTCTAAAGGGGGGAAGGATGTTACACCCCACACTCTCGTGCTCGGAATGTCTCTTAAGTTCTTTAGACATTATCATGAAAGACGGATAAGCTACGACACTATCAAACGACTCCAAGGAAAGGAGAATGTGATACTCTATAGTAGAGAAGGTTGGAAATAGAGTCATAAGAATCCGAAAGGAATTGGAGGCCAAGTAATGTGTCGTAGGAGTCGATTTACCTATGTAAGCTACTAATTTAGAAGTCTTATACACTTGAGTTTCTTAAGTACATACCAAGCTTACATTGCATGGATTACATAGGCTTCTAAAATAAGACGAAATTACGAACCCACGAGGAAGGGAAAAAGACGACAAGTGGAAGCCAATGGAAGAGCGACATGTGGCAGAACCTCAAGCAAGCAGGTGATGCACCTACTTAGGGTCAAGTAGGTGATACAACTACTTGGGGGGTGGACCCCACTGCCACATGGTAGCCCCTAGTTGGCAGCATGATACGGTGGCCAATCATGGCTTGACACATGTCACCCTAAGGGGCTAACACGTGTCACCTCCAAGGCAGCCCATGTATTTATGTTTTATGACTTAAGTCAAGTCATTTATCCAAAATCATCCAAGAACTTAGAGGAAAAAAATGGGAAGAAGAAAAAGAGAGAAAGACAGCCACGTTTTGGAGAAATTAAGGTAAGTTTCCAACTTTTTCTTTGTAAATTAATTATCTACAGTGTTCCTCAACCACGTGGATATGTATATATGTATCTTACTATGCATACAAAACCATATGTTCAGCTTTGCACTAGGAACAAATAGGAGAAAGTTGAAAGAAAAATCTAGAGAACCTAGGGAGAGAGCTACGGATTTTAGGGGTTACCAAGGTAAGGCCCGATTTCGTTTCGTGAATTAATTATTTAAGTTGTACCACGAGTATATAATGGTGTTCTATAACATAAAATTCCAATTTGGGGTAGAGAAAAAAGGGAACAAATAGTCCGCCCCAATTCAGCACATCAAGAAGTTTCCGAGATGCAATTTTTGTGTGCCTTTGCCAATTTCGGGTAAGGTAAGGTTTCTCCTTTAAGTTTGGACTTTATGGGGTTGTTATGGAGTGTATTATGTAATGTTTATACTGCTGGAAGTATGGAAAAATCGTGGCTGGGGATGCTCAGCGAAAGAAACAATCTAAATTGAAGTCGTTGTAGTTAAATTGTAGTCGAAGTGAGGCGTGGTGTGTTTGGAGGCTGCTGCTGGTTGGGTGGTGTGTGTTTCAGGGTCTAAATCTGTTCTAAAATAGGTTTGGAAGTTTCTGTTTGCAGCCACACGATTCCACGCTTCGTACGATTAAAGGTTTCGCAAAATAGAAACTAGAAACCCTATTTTGGATATCGTAATTTCGAGCGAGTCGTTCGGAGGTTGTAATGTATAATGTTGTAAAGTTTTCTATATATATGAGCTGCTGGTTAAGTTTTTTGTTGAATTTATATATTAGGGACGTGATTGGGAATTCGGATAGAGCACATTATAGGGGAGGTGCTGTTCGATTTTCGTTAACGCCTTCATTAGTTAAGGAACTAGTTGAGAAGGTGAGCGAGGGAATGGAGTTTATGAATACTCTTAAGTAATGTAAGACGCTGAAAGGTCTAAAGAGTTTGATGTTCGTATTGATTTCATGTTACCTAGGTTCACAGGACGACAAGGCGACCGGGACAAAGACTAACCCATAACAGGTACGTGAAGCTTTCTTTTGGCATGTTTTTAGCATAAGTATGTAAAGCTTATTCCTTCTCTTGGCATGTTTTTGGCATAAGTAGGTAAAGCTATTCTTCTTTATTTTGGCATGTCTTAGATATAAGTTATAAATGGTTTGTATATGGAACTTGGGGATAGTTCCATTCATAAAGCTCCGAGTACAGTCCATAATTCTTATCCACTTCGTTATGGTAGAACTCCTGTAATAGTTGAGCTATTGCCTTTTTAAGGCTTCTATAGGATAAAAGGTAATAGATGTAGAGCCTATTGACTCGTTTTCACTTCTAAATTCTAAGGCTCTTAAGGTAGTAGAGTTATCACCCTTAAGCCTTCTATACAGGAAATAATAACTGGATGCATGGGAAGCATGAACTATAACTCCTATTCATTTCTTAATATCGAAGTTCTTGAAGTAATTGAACTGCTACCCTCGAGTCCCTATATGATGAATACTAATTGAATGTATGAGCTCCCATGCCTAAGAACTCTATAATGACAAGTGTGTCTGATTGCATAAGCTGTTTGGTATTACCTTAATAAAAGCCTAGGACTCTTGAGACTCCGTCGATGTGGCCCCTAATGGAAGTTAGAGGATACATGAGCCGATGATAGTTCTTATCCTCAAATGATAGTCCATGATGATTATTATACCGAATCTCAGATGATGAACTAATTGCATATGGTTCCTCATTACTTTACTCGTGTAGGCTATTAATAGTCACTCACCGCATCCCATGAAGGGCCGGGCAGGATAAACTCACCGCGTCCCATGAAGGGCCGGGCATAATAAATTTACCGCGTCCCATGAAGGGTCGGGCATGATAAATTTACCGCATCCCATGAAGGGCCGGGCATGATAAATTCACTACATCCCTTGATGGGTCAGTCATGATAAACTCATCGCATCCCATGAAGAGTCGGGCATGATAAACTCACCGCATCCCATGAAGGGCCGGGCATGATAAACTCACCGCATCCCATGAAGGGCCGGGCATGATAAGTTGACCGCATTCCATGAAGGGCCGAGCATGATTATGATGAAATGATTATTATACCGAGTTCACTAGAGGGCCGGGTACAAGGTATGATAAGGTGTATGACCGCATGTCCTAAGCTGCAGGTACAGTAATCTGTTAACTGTTATACATATTTTCTGTATCCCCATTTCAGTTGTTGTTTCCGTTATGATATGTTATGTTTTATATACTCAGTACATATGTCGTACTGACCCCCCGTTCTCTGGGGGGCTGCATTTCATGCCCACAGGTATAGATGTTCATTTTGGAGATCGGTCAGCTTAGGAGTTCCTCTCAGATATGTCGGAAGTGGTTCACTATTTTAGAGCCTAATTTTTGATACTGATCATTTAATATACATATTTATTTATTCAGGGGTACGGCGGGGGACTTGTCCCGCCATATGATGCAGTTATTACTCTTAGAGGTCTGTAGATATGTGTATGTGGGTTATTTGTAAGTTTGTTTCAGTTGTGCTCATACGACGTATTGTAAATATTTTCGTGGTATGGCAGCCTCGTCGGCTCGCGTGCCCTTTCCTATTATGATATAGGTGAATGAGGCTACAGGTTCCTAAAAACAAGTTTTAACCCATTGGGTTTTGTATATAACATCACATCACACACGGTGCAACTTAAGGGTAGCTGATAGATACGCATAAGAGGGTCCAATTCAGACCCTAGTCGTGGCCTACGGGGTTGGATCGTGACACTAATATAGCGACTTGAGTTTGATAGTCTGGGCCTTAGCTAGGTAGTAACACAACTTTAGAACCGTATATCCATAATTCCCTATTTTCATTGATCCCATATCACTTGGTTCTTGGTTCTGGAAGTCTATTCACCGATTCTAGTTGGATGTGTTTAAGGCTGGTGTGATTTATTAGTGGCACTCGAAATAGGGGCCCCACTGAAGCTCTATTGGCTGTTGTTCCTAATTCTGACCGATTTGCCTCTACTCATGGTTCAAGTCCCCAAATCACTCCATTGGGCGAGGTTTAAGTCTTTGCCTTGGTATTATAGCCTCGGTATAAGTTGTAGGCTTTACATAGCTGTGGTTTAATTCCACCACCTTTTACAGCCTTGGTTCAAGTCCGTAGCTACTATTACCTAGGCTCAAGCCCTTGGTCACTTTTACACTTGGTTCAAGTCAACGATTATCCTTATCCTTACTTCAAGTCCTTTGTTATTCCAAATCTCGATTCAAGTCCTTGATTTTTTCGTATTCATTTGGTTCAAGTCCTTAACTCTTTCCAACTTTGGGTTAAAAGCTTCAGGCTCTTGGAATGGTTTGGTTCAAGTCCGCGGGAAGTTGTGGCACTATTGGTATTCCATCGAATTCTATTATTTCATTTCAACTACCTTTGCTCTTGAGCTTATGGAAATCCCTCCAGGTCTTTAATTTTAACTTGTGCACCAGCATACCCGTCGGGTTTATGGAAGCTCGACGGATTTAGTTAGTTTATCTCTTTCTTTATGTTTGTGAGTACGCTCATGTACATATCTCTTTGATTCTCTATTTTCTAGTCTTTGGCAGTATTTTAGATTCGGAAAAGGGTCAAATATACCCTTGTACCATTGGAAATAGTTTAAATATACTCCTCGTTATACTTTAGGGCTAAATATACCCCTCCTATTATACATTTAGTTCTAATATACCTCTCTCACTATAGTTTGGTACAAATTCGCCCTTAATTTTAATGGAATAATATTTGAAAAGCTTAAAATTAAATAATTCATTTCAATTTTAAATACCTGATTTTTTAAGTAATAAATAAATACGAATTTGTGTTTTTTTCTTAAAAATAAAAATACAAAATGCATTGCATAATTTTAGGTACTAATACATGAAATTTCTAAATACTATTTTGAGTTTTTTTTCTTACAAAATAATAAGACAGAAAATGCTGTAAAATTATTAATATTTAGAAATTTCATGTATTCGCATTGTATTGACATTTCTAAGGAAAAAACCCAAATTAGTACTTAAAAATTTTATTTATTCCTAAAATAATCATATACTTAAAATTGAGAATGAATTATTTAATTTTGAGTTTTTCGAGTGTTCTTTCGTTAAAATTAAGGGCGAATTTGTACCAAAGTATAACAAGAGGGGTATATTTGCACAAAAAGTATAACATGAGGGGTATATTTAGCCCAGAAGTATAAGGAGGGATATATTTAAACTATTTTCAATAGTAAAGGGGTATATTTGACCCTTTTCCATTTTAGATTCTCGCATTTCATATTACTTTTGCTTTTCTTGCGCAGTCGGCCTATGATGCCTACTGGTTACTTATTGTTTTGGTACTCATACTACACTCAACATCTATTTTTGTGATGCAAGTCCGAACACCAGCTATCAATGTTGATCTCGAGCCAACTACAGTGTTGATCAAAGGCAAGAGTGAGCACACAACATTCTGGATTTACATGTCTCCATCTGTGTATATATTTTGTCTGTCTTTTGCTTTTTGAGATAGTCTTGTTTCTGTAGTCCACTTTTTGAATTTGTACTCATTTTTTAGTAGCTCTGTACATATGACTTCTAGGTTCTCAGAGGGATCTTTTGTTTGTATATACTCTTTTATCGCTTTTGCCAATTAATTTGTGTTCTTGTTATTTTATTACTATCTTTAGTTGAATGTTGGTCTTCTACCCCTTACATCCCATTATTTGAAAGTATGAGATATGGGTTGACTTGCCTATTGGTAGGTCATAGTAGGCGCCATTATGACTCGAGGATTCGGGTCGTGACATGACGATGTTTGTTTCAGTTCGTAACCTTCACTAATGCTTGAAATGACTTGTTGTAGCTGTAGGTTGGCTTTAGCTGTGCTCGATTATGAGCTGGATTGGTATGCTTGGGGTGAGGCATCAATCCTTGAGTTATTTCTCCCCTTATTAATTATAGAACTCTCTTTGATTCCTATACTTGATGGGCTTGAGGCCGTGGTTGAGGAGCAGTTGGACTCTAAGTTAGTTCTCTTTGCCATAGCTTTGTGGTAGTGTACCTCTGGTTGTGTGTGCTATTGTTAGATGCCGGTGATGGTATGCATTGCATTGGTTACTCATTCCCACGTGTTTTTGTATGATCCTGGTTTATGCATTGGATTTTCACTACTTTTTTTGAGAAAGACTACTTTCATATAAACTGGTTTTAGTGGGAGTCGTATCACTTAGACTACTTTGATAAAATGATTTTCAAGATATATGAGGGGTCGAGGACGTGCTTACTTTGAAACATTAGAGGTATCTGGGATGTGCTCAATTTTTTCTTGATTAGATAGCGCATCGTTGCTCTTTTATGCATTAGTTTAGGTATGTAGCTCCAATACCTAGACAAAGCAGATCCTAGATGATTAATCTATAAATCCTATTTCGGGCATAGGCAAGCTGTACAGACTTCTTGTGTCCCGTATGGGTCCCTCTGGTTGTGTGACATATTGAACCAGATGAGTGAGCTACATGAGTCCTACCTTTCTAGTCGAGGGCTTGGGTGGTAGTATACATTTTGTTTCAGTTGGCAGTTTTTACAATTGTTATTTGTTAGATGGTACTATAATTTTTCTGCATAACCTACATTCATATCTATCACTTGTCACCAGTATAAGGGTGAGATCCTAACATTCAGAGTTATTATTCTCCTTCTGTAGTGCCCGAATTAGTCTTTAATTTTATATTCGGAGACTAGACTATATATTATTAACGCCTTTTATCTTTCATTTTTAAATTAGTAGCTTGAGTACTAGTTGATACCAAGTCTTGGGATGTTGTTGTCCTTTGATTCTATCTACCTCTTTCATTTCACTATCTTGTTTCTTTCTTTCTATATATATTTCTCTTTGTGTGATAACCTATTGCTTCTAATTTCGGGCTATGGGTTAAGCTTACCTACTAGTGGAATACTAGTAGGTGCCATCATGACCTGAGATTTTGGATCATGAAAAAATGGCTCCGTAGGAGAGGCGCACCGATTCGATGCCTAGCAGCATAAGGAAGGCTGCACCAGTGACTGAAGCATCTACAATGTTGGGAATTAATCCCCCATCTCGAATGGACCCCTGGGATTCATTTGGGGTCCAATGAATACAAACCAAAAAATTCTACCAATCAAAAATAACATTCTGGATTCAATGGAATAGACAAAATGACCAATGAAGGTCGTCTCGATAGAATGTTGACTCAAGTCAACACCTATAAAGGCAAACACAAACAAAAGCCAAAAAGCCACAAAATCCAGCCAATTACCTCAGGATCCAAACCAAAGGTCATTCTAGACTGAGTATTTCGGAGCTAACAACACTGTTGGAATTTTCATCCGGTTCACAATAAATGTTGACCCAAATCAACCTTTGGTCAAACTTTCATAACTAAAATGCGTAACAACTCAAGGTTATGTTGAAGGCCTTGGGACACAAACCAACCATGCCACTAGCCTAAAATGGGTCTTTTGGAATTAATGGAACTGACAGAAACCTCATCTGACATCAGATTTTCGAATGTTAACTAAGGTCAACTCTTTCAACTCAAAAATTCCCAAAAAGAGAAAACTCACACAACTCACTCCCCGACCACCTCGAGAAGCATGCCACCCATCCCAAGACTGTACAATTACTACAGGGGAGATAAAAAATGGGGAAAAATAGTTGCTTAACACAAAAGCACGAAAATAACCACAAGGGTCATTACAATTTGAATCAAAATATTGTAGCTAAATAGTTTTTTGCTTAAAATTTAAAAACATTATGGCAATAGTTAAAAGATATATCCACGTCTTTTTTGCTATAATAAAACTTTGAAGCTAATTATCAATTTTTGCCATGAAATAAAATTCATTATAGTAATTGTAATCTTTTAACCACAATAATTTATTTAAAATAAAATTATGGCTAGATAAATATATTTGCTTGAAGTTACAAAATAATTGTTCAATAGTTAAATGATATAGCCATACAATTTTTGTTACAATAAAATTTTGTAGTTTATTATTAATTTTTGCCACGTTTTAAAACTTCTTGAGTTGTACTGTTATGGAGACTTAAAGCCCGTTTGGATGGGCTTAAAAAAAATAACTTTTATGTTTGAAGTGGTTTTAGAACTTTGAAGTGCTGAAAGTTATTTTTATAAATAAGAAGTTGAGTGTTTGGATAAAAGTGCTTATGTTGAAAATAAGTATTTGAATTTTAGGGTTAAAAGAATAAAAAGAGTAGTTTGGGAATTAAGTTAAAATATAAGGGATATAAAAGTAATTTCCATGGTCAAACAAAATGGATTTAAGCACTTAGAAAAAAAAGTTAGAAATCCTAACTTTTCATTTTTTACTGACTTTAAGAACTTTATGGCTTAAAGTTAGCATTAGGCAAACACATCCAAAAGCTAAAAAAGGGCTTTAAGTTGGTTTTGACCAACTTAAAGCTCATCCAAATGGGCTCTTATATGTATATTTGTACTTGTGTTGTTAGAACTGTTAGACTGAGCTGATTTATTACACCTCACACTCTCAAGCTCGGAATGTCTCTTAAGTTCTTTAGACATTATCATGTGAGCCGGATAAGCTACGACACTATCAAATGAATTTAAGGAAAAACAAATGTGATACCCCATAGTAGAGAAGGTTGAAAATAGAGTCATAAGAATTCGGAAGGAATTGGAGGTCAAGTAATGGGTCGTAGGACTCGATTTACATATGTAAGCTACTAACTTAGAAGTCTTACATACTTGAGCTACTTGAGGACATACCAAGCTTACGTAGCACGGATTACATAGACTCTTAAAATAAGACGAGATTACGAACCCACAAGGAAGGGAAAAAGATGACATGTGGCAGCCAATGGAGGTGACCCACCTACTTAGGGTCAAGTAGGTGACCCACCTACTTGGAGGTAGGGCCTACAAGGACACGTGACAGCCTAGGGGTAAGGCATGGATCTGTGGCCCAATAGGGGCTGGACACGTGTCACCCTATGGGGATGACATGTGTCACCTCCTAGGATCACATATATACATGTATATCATGTCTTAAGTTAAGTTCCTGCACTTAAATTTCAGCAAAAAAAAAAGAAAAGCAACCCTAGAATAAGAGAGAAAAACGTGACGGCTTGGAGGAAAAAATAGGTAAGTCCCGATTTCGCTCCATAAATTAATTATCTAAGGTATTCTTCTATCAATAGGAGGTGGTTAATAACTTAACTTACCTATTTAGGGAAGCCAAAACGAGTAACAACCAGCCACAACATTTCAGCCGCGTCAAGGAGGTTCTGAAGTTAATTTTCAGCAAGTTTGGAAGCCATATGATAAGCTATGGCTTGATTCTCTTCTACCACATTTTTTCAAGGATTTAGACATGTTATGAGGGTATGAATAATGTGAATTTAGGGTTTGGAGCAGCACCAAACGGACAGCAAACAGTCCACACAGTTTCAGCGCGACTAGAGAAGTTGTGAGGCAAGTTTTGGCGAGTTTTGGCTAATTTCGAGTAAGGTAAGACTTATCCTTTAAATTTGGACTTTATGGGATTTTTATGTGGGGTATTATATACCTTTTATACTACTTGAAGTATAAAAAAGGTCTTGGAAATGCTCGACAATAGAAACAATCAAAAGTGAAGTCGTCGTAGTTAAATTGTAGTCGAAATGGGGTGTTGTGCGTGTGGGGTGATGCTGCAGGTGTTTGATGATTTGTTGTAGGGCCTAAATGTATTTTAAAAGGGGTTTGGGTGCTGATGGTTTCATCCACACGACCCCTCTTTTTGTATAATTAAAGGTTTTGCGAAACAAAGACTAGAAACCCTATTTTGGTATTACAATTTTCAGCAAGTCGGGTGGAGTTTATATTGTGTAATGTTTCCATGTTTTACTTGTATATGAGCTGCAGGTTGTTGTTTTTGGTTGGATGTAGTAATTAGGTATGTAATTGGGAATTAGGATAGGACACATTATAGGAGAGGTGCTATCCGATTTTCGTTAACACCTTAACTAGTTAAGGAACTAGTCGAGAAGGCGAGCGAGGGAATGGGGTTTATGAATAATCTTAAGTAATGTAAGATGCTGAAAGGTCTAAAGAGGTTGATGTTCGTATTGATTTCGTTTTACCTAGGTGTCATGACCCAACCCCGTAGGCTGCGACTAGGGTCCGACCTGGACCCCCGTATACCTACCTGTCAGTTGTAGTCACATCGGACTATGAACAAGGTGATACTACCCACAAAAACCCCAATGGGTTAAAACTTCTTCGTGTTCGTTTGGCCTCTTTCATTCGTGTTATAACATATAAGGACATGCAAGCCGACAAGGCTGCTATAACAAAAACATTCACAATGTGTCGTATAGGAACAATTGAAATGAACTCACAAACAACCCACATTCATATGTCTACAGACCTCTAGGAATAGTAATAGCAATATATGGCGGGACAGGGCCCCCGCCGTACCCCTGAATGCACAAATATAAACACATTAAGTGACCAGTGTCAAAATTTAGGCTCCAGAACAGTGAAGCACTTCCGACATAGCCGAGAGGAACTCTTAAGTTGACGGATCTCCAGAATGAACATATGTACCTGTGGGCATGAAACACACCCCCCCCCCCCCCCCCCGAAGAAAGGGGGGTCAGTACGACATATGTACTGAGTATATAAAGCATAACATATCATAACTGAGACAACAATTGAAATGGGGATACAAAAGACATGTATAACAGTTAACAGATTATTGTACCTGCAGCTTAGGACATGCAGTCATATACCTTATCATACCCTGTACCCGGCCCTCTAGTGAACTCGGTATCATAATCGTTTCATCATAATCATAAGTTGTCATAGCACCATGTATATCATTTTATCATGTCATTGTATATGGCATCATATCATCGTATACAGCTAACCTCGTATGTCATCACAGTATATCCGGTCCATTCTGGGGCTCAGGGTCACAAATGTATCCCTATACTTTCATATGCATGCCTACATAAAGTATCCGGCCCTTTAGTGAGGGACTCGGTGAAAGAGTAGTGTATGTCTATAGTGTACCATCATCATATAGTAAAATACGCTGAGGAACGTTCGGCCCGATCCATAATTTAAAACAATGCCGAAGAACATACAGCTCAATCCACATTTTCCATTATATAATCATATGTATATATCCGGCCCGGGACGCGGTGACGAGCATCATCACATATGGCATCATCGTATGCTTCACTTCATCGTATACGGCATTTCATCCTTGTATACTTCATATATATATATAGCCCGGGACTTGGTGAACGAATAGTAAAACTAGGCACGACCGCATTCCCGGCCCTCTTATGGGACTCGGAGGAAGATGGGTTACAGGGTGATCGAATATAGTTGTGAGAAACTATATGCAACTAAGTCATCATTTGAGACTCACTGAAACAGTCAAGTGAATCGTCACCTGAAGATCAGAGTAGTAATCGTCTTAAGTATCTTCTAAACATCGTTATGGAGCATATCAACTGGAGTTTCAGGAATCGTAGACGTGTATCGAGACAAGGTTAAATAGCTTATGGAAGTAGAGACATTTGTTGTCGCAGAGACTTTAGGAATAGGAGCTGACACATTCAAGTATTATTCAGCAGATAGGAGACTCGAGGGTAGTTCAACTATTTTAAGAATTCTAATACCAAGTAGTAAATAAAAGTCACAATCATACCTAGAGCTTATAACTAGAACTACCTCCACCTCATATCATATGATATTACATTTAGCATGATCTAGTAGCCTGGAAAGGCAATAACTCAACTATTACAGGAGTCTTAACATTACAAAGTGAATACAGTTATGAATTACATTTGAAGTTTCACGAGTGAAATTATCCTCACATTTTGTATACAAAGAATTCATAACTTATACCTAAGATATGGCAAAAGAAAGGAAGAATAGCTCTACATACTTATTCCAAAACACGCCAAAAGAAAGCTTCACATACCTCGTATGGACTTCTCTTAATCACGTCCACGTCGTTGTCCTCGAAACCTATTTAACATGGAAGTAATGCAAGTATTAACAAATTTAGAATTTTCAGCAACTTAGACTACCCACGAGTATTCATAACATTCATCCCTTCTCTCGCCTTCTCGACTAGTTCCTTAACTAGTTAAGGCATTAACAAAAATCGAGCAGGACCTCCCCTATAATGTGCCCTATCCGAATTTCCAACCATGTTCTTAACACCTTCAGCCAAACAACAATACAACCAGCAGATAATATATACATAATCATGGCAACATTACACAATATATAAACCCCTAACAATTCACTCGAAACTAGGATACCAAAACTAGAGTTTTTAATCTTTCTTTCGCGAATCCTTTAATTGCAAAGCGGAGGGTCATGTGGATGAAACCAGAAGCTCCCCCACCTCATTTAGAGAACTTTTAGACCCTGCAACATACCACAACACAACCAGCAGCATCCCCCACGCGCACAACACCTTATTTCGACAACAATTTAACTATAGCGATTCCAAATTCGTTTATTTCGAACGCCGAACTTTTCAAACCTTTTCCCCAACTTACATCAGCCCCTAAGGTGTGTAATAAACCCTAATATAACATCATAAACTTCAAATTAGAGGGTAAGAACTTACTTTTCCCTAAATTGGCTAGAACTCGCCGAAATCGTGCCTCGGAACTTTTTTTCAGCGTGCTGTAACATCGTGGCAGCTTGCTGTCCGTTTTTTGGCTGCACCAAACTCTAATTTTAGTCTAATAATGCTTCCATATCATCGTGGTATACTCTATATAATTAATTTATGGAACGAAATCGGGACTTGCCTTATTTTTCTCCCAAGCCGTCACCCTTTTGTCTCTTAGCTTAGGGTTTGTTTTTAACTTCCTATGCTGAAGATTTTCTGATAAAGAACTGAAACTATGAGTCATTTAGCATGTATATAAGGTCAGCCTTAGAGGTGACATGTGTCAGCCTCTTAGGGTGACATGTGTCAAGCCATGATTGGCCACCGTGTCATGCTGCCAATTAGGGGCTGCCACGTGGCAGCGGGGTCCACCTCCCCCAAGCAGCTGCATCACCTACTTGACCCTAAGTAGGTGCATCACCTGCTTGCTTGAGGTGCTGCCACATGTCGCTCCTCCATTGGCTGCCGCCACGCGTCGTCTTTTTCCCTCCCTCACGGGTTCGTAATCTCGTCTCACTTTAAGAACCTATGTAATCTGTACTACGTATGCTTGATATATCCTTAAGAAACTTAAGTGTATAAGACTCTTAACTTAGTGTCTTACGTAGGTAAATCGAGTCCTACGACTCATTTCTTAGCCTCCAACTCTTTCCGAATTCTTATGACTCTATCTCCAACCTCCCTTGTCGCGAGGTATCACAATCTTCTTTCCTTAGAGTTATTTGATAGTGTCCTAGCTTATACGTCTCACATGATAGTGTCTAAGGAAATTAAGAAGACGTTCTGAGCTCAAGACTGCGGGGTGTAACATCCTTCCCCCCTTTAAAACATTCGTCCCTGAATGTTGAATAAAACTTCCCTTAAGACTTTATATGGATCATAGAGAGATTCCTTTCTACTGGAATAACATACATTTTCATCCAAGTAATTAATATACGAGTTCCAGGACTAGGGGCTATCTGTAGACATCGGGAATAGGTACGAACACCTGTGTTTCATGTCCTTTTCAACCTCCCAGTTTATGTCTTCATAATTCTTATTCCACTACAGTACCTTGACGGAAGCTATGTCCTTAGTTCGCAACCCATTTAATCTGCTGATCCCGAATGGAAATAGGTTGCCCCTCATAGGATAACTCCCTGTTACGTGGACCTCCTCCATGGGAAATATTCTGGGAGCGTCATTCACATTCTTGCGGAGTATTGATCTGTGAAAACTGAATGTATTGTTTCAAATCAGATGGTAGGTCCCACTCATAGGCAGCTTTATCTATTCTAAAAATGCCCTGCAAAGGATCAATGTATCCCCTTCTTGCCGACTCTAGGCTGATAATCGATATCTTGTCCCAGAATAAGCTTTACTTCATCAATAATTTACTAGATCCCTTCTGGGCCTATCCATTAATCGAAGGGAAAAATATCGTAGTAAGATTCATCTGTGTTCCTCAATCCCTTCCAGAATGATTTCCAGCGGTTAACTGTAAATTGAACTTTCCTATCTGAGATAATAGATGTGGACACTCCGTGAAATCTTATTGTTTCCCCTACTATGTCATTTTGCATAACCCTCAGCTGAATATGCCTTCCTAACTGGAGGGGAACAGGTTGATTCTGTCAGCCTATCTATCATAGCCCGTATGAACTCCCAGTTCCTTAGAATGCGAGGTCATCTCGTACTATAATACATACTAACTGCTTTCCACTTTCGAGTCAGGATTCCCATCCCCCATAACAGGCTATTAAGCCTCTGATGCTCCTCTTCGTTTAAGCCATTATACAACTCCTCTTAATTCAACTTGTAACACCTTAGGTATGCTATCTTGTTCTTTTACTCAGATCTTCCTTCCAGTTTTATTACCGCACATTATACTATAACTCTTGCACAAACGTGTGTAAGTACGTAGAGCCATTCAGAAAATGCTTTAGTGTCTCTATACTAGCGGCTTACCTCCTTCGGTCGAGGTTAGGGCTCCGCTAGGGCTTTTGTCCTTGATACCGATTATATCTTAACAGTTCTATCTCGAACCATCTTACACTTTTCTTTAATAGATTCTAAGTATGGCAATCACATTGTTATTACTGACTTCCTTTTATCGAATAATTATTTGACCTCGCTCTTAGTATGTCAATGTTCGTAAGCTGCACAACTATTCTTGTGCCATTTTCCCAAAGTGCGTTGTATTTTAGTCATAATCTTTTCTGATTTTGGCTTACTCTGTTCTATATGTGTCGTTGTACTAACACGCCTTTATAATCTCTTTTTGTCATACTTGCTTCGTTCCCTTTTTCACTTCCCAAGGGGTCACCCATCCCAGTGCTACCCTCCTGAGCTTGCATCTTTGTCGTGTGCTTAAGGCTCATTTCTAATCCTGCTTAAAACTATATCAACTTCGTGGTAGTAGTGGCCTTGTATTAATACTTTTTCATCGTACTATACCTCCAGTTCGTAACTGTCTATTTCTCTTTTTGTTCGATACTTATACTTAATTAATCGCATCTATCTTGAGTGCCTCTATTAGAACTTCTGTATTATTCCTTCAACTCATTTCCATTTTTGGTTGGGCGTAAGGAATTCCATATTACCCTTTACTTATTCTCATAACGGTGTTTGTTATATTCACCTGGTACCCCGTTCGTAACCAGTCTCATAGTATAACACCGCTTGACTTTCTTCACGATTCATACTATAGGCTACTTACCCTTCTTAGTTAGTATTATCCTTAATGTTTCGCAAGCTATCTTATTAACATTTCATATCCATCACAATGCTTTATCCATCATACTCTTGTCTTAATCATACTGTTACTTCCTTTAACTATAACTTGTCATAGTTTATCCCTATGTATCAATTTAGGAGATGCCTTGCCATATCGTTTTATCCCGATCTATCAGTCTTCTCTAAGTCATCTTCCTTGGCTTATAGCTCTTTTCCAACTTCGTTCTACTATATCAATATCGACCTCCTAGTTTCTATTGCCATTAATCCAGCAATTAACTTATTTCTCGAGGTCGGCCATACTTGCTTAGTCAAATCTCATCATTGTTGTGAGCACAACCTTCCCAGACATACTATATCCTTATATCTCATTCTCTTTTTATTTCTACGAAAATTTGGGTAGAGTTTCCTCTCTATTTCTCACTATCTCAACACCTGCACGCAGAAAATACCAAAAATGCCTCACAGGGCACACATATATATATTCATATTGTATAACATCTCAACTAAATAGGGCATACATATATAGTCATATCATCTCATCTCGCAGCCACGCAGGGCGCCCACAATTAACAGTATGGAAATGGACTTACCTATTATGTCCACTCGAGCTGCACCTGTTACACTTACCTGTTTACCTTTCCTTTCACTTTTCAATTATATATGTCAATCACATTTCAATACCTTACCTAACATAGGTCCTTCATGCCTTTGCTTACCTGCATGCTTCGTAACATCCAATATTGTCACCTACTTTCTTCTATCGGCGTTGTCTTCCTGCTAAAATCATAGGTTAGTATGAGAAATTTCATTTCCTATGACTCAGCTCTATCGCACGATCTTAGATATGAAAGAAAGTAACATCTTAAATGTCCTGTAGCCTCCTGTTTATAGATGTGGTGCACAACACACCGATAGACAAGACTCTACTAGACACGGTCTGTAGACATTCCAAGGACGAACTGCTCTGATACCACTTTTGTCACGACCCAACCCCATAGGCCGCGACTGGGGTCCGACCTGGACCCCCGTATACCTACCTGTCAGTTGTAGTCACATCGGACTATGAACAAGGTGATACTACGCACAAAAACCCCAATGGGTTAAAACTTCTTTGTGTTCTTTGGGCCTCTTTCATTCGTGTTATAACATATAAGGACATGCAAGCCGACAAGACTGCTATAACGAAAACATTCACAATATGTCGTATAGGCACAATCGAAATGAACTCACAAACAACCCACATCCATATGTCTACAGACCTCTAGGAATAGTAATAACAACATATGGCAGGACAGGGCCCCCGCCGTACCCCTGAATGCACAAATATAAACACATTAAGTGACCAGTATAAAAATTTATGCTCCAGAATAGTGAATCACTTCCGACATAGCTGAGAGGAACTTCTAAGCTGACTGATCTCCAGAATGAACATCTGTACCTACAGGCATGAAACGCAGCCCCCCTTCCCCCCCCCCCCCCCCCCAAGAAAGGGGGGTCAGTACGACATATGTACTGAGTATATAAATCATAACATATCATAACTAAGACAACAACTGAAATGGGGATACAAAAGACATGTATAATAGTTAACAGATTACTGTACCTGCAACTTAGGACATGCAGTCATATACCTTATCAAACCCTATACCCGGCCCTCTAGTGAACTCGGTATCATAATCGTTTCATCATAATCATAAGTCGCCATAGCATCATGTATATCATTTTATCATGTCATCGTATACGGCTAACCTCATATGTCATCACAATATATCCGGTCCATTCTGGGGCTCGGGGTCATAAATGTATCCCTATACTTTCATATGCATGCCTACATAAAGTATCCGGCCCTTTAGAGAGGGACTCGGTGAAAGAGTAGTGTACGTCTATAGTGTACCATTATAAAACAGTAAAATACGCCGAGGAACGTTCGGCCCGATCTGTAATTTAAAACAATACCGAAGAACATATGGCTCAATCTACGTTCGGCCCGATCTGTAATTTAAAACAATACCGAAGAGCATCATCACATACGGCATCATCGTATGCTTCACTTCATCGTATACGGCATTTCATCCTTGTATACTTCATAAATATATATATAGCCGGCCTGGGACTCGGTGAACGAATAGTAAAACTAGGCACGACCGCATTCCCGGCCCTCTTATGGGACTCGGAGGAAGATGGATTACAGGGTGCTCGAATAGAGTAATGAAAAACTATATGCAACTAAGTCATCATTTGAGACTCAATGAAATAGTCAAGTGAATCGTCACCTGAAGATCAGAGTAGTTATCATCTTAAGTATCTTCTAAACATCGTTACGGAGCATATCAACTAGAGTTTCAGGAATTGTAGACGTGTATAAAGACAAGGTTAAACAACTTATAGAAGTAGAGACATTTGTCATCGCAGAGACTTTAGGAATAGGAGCTGACACATTCAAGTATTATTCAGCAGATAGGAGACTCGAGGGTAGTTCAACTATTTTAAGAATTCTAATACCAAGTAGTAAATAAAAGTCACAATCATACCTGGAGCTTATAACTAGAACGACCTCCACCTCATATCATATGCTATTACATTTAAACTTAAGACCTTCCAAAAGGAAGAATAGACAGGCTTTACATATACTACTATTCATGATCTAGTAGCCTGGAAAGGCAATAACTCAACTATTACAAGAGTCTTAACATTACAAAGTGAATACAATTATGAATTACATTTGGAGTTTCACGAGTGGAATTATCCCCACATTTCGTATACAAAGAATTCACAACTTATACCTAAGACATGCCAAAAGAAAAGAAGAATAGCTCTACATACTTATTCCAAAACACGCCAAAAGAAAGCTTCACATACCTCGTATGGACTTCTCTTAAACACGTCCACGTCATTGTCCTCGAAACCTATTTAACATAGAAGTAATGCAAGTATTAACAACCTTATACTTTTCAGCAACTTAGACTACCCATGAGTATTCATAACATTCATCCCTTCGCTCACCTTCTTGACTAGTTCCTTAACTAGTTAAGGCGTTAACAAAAATCGGGCAGCACCTCCCCTATAATGTGCCCTGTGCGAATTCCCAACCATGTCCTTAACACCTGAAGACAACCAACAATACAACCAGCAGATAATATATACATAATCATGGCAACATTACACAATATATAAACCCCCAACAATTCACTCGAAACTAGGATACCAAAACTAGAGTTTTCAATCTTTCTTTCGCGAATCCTTTAATTGCAAAGTGGAGGTTCATGTGTCTGAAACCAGAAGCTACCCCACATCATTTAGAGAACTTTTAGACCCTTCAACATGCCACAAAAAAACCAGCAGCAGCCCCCACGCGCACAACACCTTATTTCGACAATAATTTAACTATAGCGATTCCAAATTCATTTATTTCGAACGCTGAACTTTTCAAACCTTTTCCCCAACTTCCAGCAGCCCATAAGGTGTTTAATACACCCTAATTTAACATCATAAACTTCAAATTAGAGGGGAAGAACATACCTTTCCCAAAATTGGCTAGAACTCGCCGAAATCACGCCTCGGAACTTTTTTTTCAGCGTGCTGTAACGTCGTGGTAGCTTGCTGTCAATTTTTTGGCTGCAAAAAACTCTAATTTTACTCTACTAATACTTCCATATCATCATGGTATACTCTATATAATTAATTTATGGAACGAAATCAGGACTTACGTTATTTTTCTCCCAAGTCGTCACCCTTTTCTCTCTTAGCTTAGGGTTTGTCTTTAACTTCCTTTGCGGAAGATTTTCTGATAAGGAAATGGACCTATGAGTCATTTAGCAAGTATATAAGGTCAGCCTTGGAGGTGACACATGTCATCCCCTTAGGGTGACACGTGTCAAGCCATGATTGGCCATCGTGTCATGCTGCCAATTAGGGACTGCCACATGGCAGCGGAGTCCACCTCCCCCAAGCAGCTGCATCACCTACGTTACCCTAAGTAGGTGCATCACCTTCTTGCTTGAGGTGCTTTTATGTGTCGGTCCTCCATTGGCTTCCATGCGTCGTATTTTTCCCTTCCTCGCGGGATCGTAATCTCATCTCACTTTAAGAGCCTATGTAATCCGCACTACATAAGCTTGATATATCCTTAAGCAACTTAAGTGTATAAGATTCTTAACTTAGTGGCTTACGTAGGTAAATCAAGTCCTACGACTCATTTCTTAGCCTCCAACTCTTTCCGGATTCTTATGACTATCTCCAACCTCCCTTCTCGCGAGGTATCACAATCTTCTTTCCTTAGAGTTATTTGATAGTCTCGTAGCTTATCCGGCTCACATGATAGTGTCTAAGGAAATTAAGAAGATGTTTCGAGCTCAAGAGTGCGGGGTGTAACACTAGGTTCACGGTATGACAAGGCAACCGAGACAAAGACTAACCAATAACAGGTATGTGAAGCTTTCTTTTGGCATATTTTTGGCATAAGTATGTAAAGCTTATTCCTTCTCTAGGCATGTTTTTGGCATAAATAGGTAAAGCTATTCTTCTTTATTTTGGCATGTCTTAGATATAAGTTATAAATGGTTTGTATGTGGAACTTGGGGATAGTTCCATTCGTAAAGCTCCGAGTACAGTCCATAATTCTTATCCACTTCGTAATGGTAGAACTCCTGTAATAGTTGAGCTATTGCCTTTTTAAGGCTTCTATAGGATAAAAAGTAATAGATGTAGAGCCTATTGACTCGTGTTCACTTCTAAATGCTAAGGCTCTTAAGGTAGCTGAGTTATCACCCTCAAGCCTTTTATACAAGAAATAATAATCGGATGCATAGGAAGCATGAACTATAACTCCTATTCATTTCTTAATATTGAAGTTCTTGAAGTAGTTGACTGCTACCCTCGAGTCCCTATATGATGAATACTAATTGAATGTATGAGCTCCCATGCCTAAGAACTCTATAATGACAAGTGTGTCTGATTGCATAAGCTGTTTGGTATTACCTAAATAAAAGCCTAGGACTCTTGAGACTCCGTCGATGTGGCCCCTAATAGAAGTTAGAGGATACGTGAGACGATGATAGTTTTGATCCTCAAATGATAGTCCATGACGATTGTTGTACCGAATCTCAGATGATGAACTAATTGCATATGGTTCCTCTTTACTTTAATCATGCAGGCTGTTAATACGTCACTCACCGCGTCCCATGAAGGGCCGGGCAAGATAAACTCACCACGTCCCATGAAGAGCTGGGCATAATAAATTCACCGCATCCCATGAAGGGCTGGGCATGATATATGATGAAATGATAAATTCACCGCATCCTATGAATGCCCCGGACATGATAAATTCACCGCATCCCATGAAGGTCCGGGCATGATAAATTCACCACATCCCATGAATGGCCGGGCATGATAAATTCACCGCATCCCATGAAGGTCCGGGCATGATAAATTCACCGCATCCCATGAATGGCCGGGCATGATAAATTCACCGCATCCCATGAAGGTCCGGGCATGATATATGATGCAATGATCATTCACCGCATCCCATGAAGGGCTGAGCATGATAAATGATGAAATGACATCTTCATTGAGTCCCTCACTGAAGGGCCGAATACAGTCTGTAGGCATGCATGTGGAAATATAGTGACACACTTGTAGCACCAAGTCCCATAGCGGGCCAGGTATGGTATGTAAGGAAGGTATACATGCCCTCATGTCATAAGATGCAGGTAGAGAAATTTGTTAACTGTTATATTTGTTTTCTGCATCCCTACTTCAGTTGTCAGCTCATTTATATATTGTTATGCTTTATATACTCAGTACATATATCGTACTGACCCCTCGTTCTTTAGGGGGCTGCCTTTCATGCCCGCAGGTATAGATATTTAGTTTGGAGATCCGCCAGCTTAGGGTTTCCACTCAATGATATTAGGAGCGCACCACTATTCTGGAGCCTAAATTTTGATACTAGTCATGTAATATGTATGTATTTAATTATCCAGAGGTACGACGGGGGGGCCCTGTCCTGCCATATGTTGTTGTTACTATTCTTAGAGGTCTGTAGACATATTTATATATGGGTTGTTTATAAGTTTGTCTCGACTGTGCCTATACGGCTGGTTGTAAATATTTTTATATTATGGCAGCCTCGTCGGCTTGCTTGCCCTTTCATGATATGATGCGAATGAAAGAGGCTACATGTACATGAAAAAGTTTTCAACTATTGAGGCTTTTGGGTATAGTGTCACATCACACACAGTTCAACTTAGGTGTAGCTTAAACATACATATAGGAAGGTCCAGGTTGGACCCCAGTCGCGGCCTACGGGGTTGGGTCATGACAAAAGTGGTATCAGAGCAGTTCATCCTTGGAATGTCTACAGACTGTATCTAGTAGAGTCTTGTTTATCGGTGTGTTGTGCACCACATCTATAAACAGGAGGCTACAGGACATTTAGGATGTTACTTTCTTTCATATCTAGAATCGTGTGATAGAGTTTAGTCGTAGGAAATGAAATTCCTCATACTACCTTGTGATTTCAGCAGAAAGACAATATCGATAGAAGAAAGTAACTAACGATATTGAAAGTTACAAAGCACGCAGGTAAGCAAAGGCACGAAAGACCTATGTCAGGTAAGGCATTGCAATACGATTGATATATAAAGCTAAAAAATGAAAGGAAAAGTATATAGGAAAGTGCAATAGGTGCAGTTCAAGTGGACATATGAGGTAAGTCCATTTTCATACTGCTAATTGTGGGCGCCCTGTGTGGATGCGATATGAGATGATATGACTATATATGTGTGCCCTGTGAGGCATTGTTGGTATTTTCTCCGTGCAGGTGTGGAGATACTAAGAAATACAGAGGAAACTCTGTCCAAATTTTTCTAGAAATAAAAAAGAGAATAAGATGCAGGGCTGTAGAATGTATTGAAAGGTTGTGCTCACAACAATGATGAGATTTGACTAAACGAGTATAGCTGACCTCGAGAAATGAGTTAATTGCTGAATTAATGGCAATAAAAACTAGGAGGTTGATATGGGTATAGTAGAATGAAGTCGGAAAGGACCTATAGGCCAAAGAAGATGACTTAGAGAAGACTGATTGATCGAGGATAAAACAATATAGTAAGGCATCGCCTGAATTGATACATAGGGATAAACTATGACCAGTTATAGTTGAAAGATTTGCAGAACAACTGCTGCATTACGAGGTTATTAGAAGAATAAGTGGTATCCTGTTACACCCCATTCTTTTAAAACTCGGAATGTTTCATAAGTTTCTTAGACATTATCATATGAGCCAGATATGCTACGACACTATCAAATGACTCCAAGGAGGGGAGAAGATGATACCCTATGTAGAGAAGGTTGAAAATAGAGTTATAAGAATCCGGAAGGAATTGGAGGCCAAGAAATGAGTTGTAATACTTGATTTACCTACGTAAGCTACTAATTTAGAAGTCGTATACACTTGATACATACTAAGCTTGCATAGCATGGATTACGTAGGCTCTTAAAATAAAATGAGATTATGAACCCACGGGGAAGGGAACAAGATGAAATAAGGAAGCCAATAAGAGAGTGACACGTAGCAGCACCTCAAGCAAGGAGGTGACCCACCTTCCTTCTTGGGGGTGGGGGGTGGACCCCACTGCCACGTGGCATCCCCTAAGTGGTTGCATAGTTAGGTGGTCCGATAAGGGTTGGACACGTGTCACCCTTAGAGGATGACACGTGTCACCTCCTAATCCAACCTATATATGTATGTATTATGACTAAGTACTTCATTACATATCCAAAAATCAGCCAAGAACTTAGAAGAAAAATGTGAAGAAGAGAAAGGAGAAAGGCATCCACGTTTTGGAGAAGTTAAGGTAAGTTTCCAAGTTTCTCTCCAATAATTACTTACCTATGGTGTTCCTTAATCACGTGGGGATGTATATATGTATATTATGATATATATGGACTTAATTCTTCAGCTTTACACTTGGAAATAATAAGAGAAAGTTGAAAGAACAAAGAGAGAAAACGTTAAGAACTAGTTAACAAACCCGTTTTTGGAGGGGACAGTTGTTAGTAATATTGGTATAACTTCTTGTGTATAGCTCTTTTTCGGGTGATTCAATATTTTTTGGAAATATATTTCATAGTTCTATAACTTTCATTTAGACTTTAAAATCCATTTTTGCTTTTATCCTCTCGAAAACGGGTGATGAAGTGTAGAGGAGGTACTGCCCAGATTTTTGGTTTTGGAAATCTTACACGGACTGTTGTTGGTGTTTTGGGCATATCATTTTGTATAGAATTGATGTAGGGGTGATTCGAAATTTTATGCAACCCTACGACGCACGTCTATAACATTCATGAGGACATAAATCCTGTTTTCCTCCATTACCCCTTCGAAACAAAGTGACAAGGTAAAACAGTAAGCTGTCCAGATTTCACGTTTTGATAGTTTTGAATGAGTTGTTGCTGCAGGGGTGTAATTTATTGTTGCAGGGCCTAAATGCATTCTAAAAGGGGTGTGTATTCTTATGGTTGCAGCCACACGACCCCTCGTTTCGTATAATGTAAGGGGTTATAGAATAAAGACTAGACGCCCTATTTGATATCATCTTTTTGAATGAATCATTTGGAGTTTATATTGCATATTGTTGGTGTGTATTGCCGCAGGTTGTTGTTGTTGGTTGGCTGTAGGTATTAGGGACTAATTGGAAATTTGGATAGGGCACATTATAGGGGAGGTGCTGCCTAATTTTCGTTAACGCCTTACCAAACTAAAGAATTAGTTGAGGAAATGACTACGGAAATAGATTCCATTAATACTAAGGTGTAACCTAAGATGCTGGAAAGTTAAGAAGGGTTGATATTCATATTAATTCTATGTTGGATAGGTTCAAAGGACGATGAGGCGAACAGGATAAGTAATAAATTAGATAAGGTATGTGAAGCTTTCTCTTGGCATGTTGTTGACATAGTGCGTAAAGCTATCTTTCTTTCCTGTTGGCATGTCATATCCTTAGGTGGTTTGTGGATGAAATGTGGGAATAATTCCATTCCCAGAACTCCAAGTATGCCTCCTAATCCCCATCCACTGTTTGATAATGGAACCCCTATAAAGATTGAGTATTGCCTGTTAAGGCTTCTACGTGTTAAAGAGTAGTTTATGAAAAGCTATCTCTCCTTTCTCTTGATATGTACTTGGAATGAAAATGAGGTTATGATGCCATGGTTGTTCACTGAGCCCTAGAATGAGACGGGTACGAAATATCCACATAAAGGAAAGTACAGACTATATATAGTTTATTCTCTTTCTTCTTCTGGCATTTCTTAGTTGTAGGTTAAACATGATATGAGTTCCGGGGTAACTCCATTCTTAGCATCTCTTATTTACGTCTGAATATCGGACTTTTATAATAATTGAACTATTTCCCTAAAAACTTCTCTATGCTAAAGAGATAACAAATGTACAGGCTCCAAGTCTTACAGACTATATGTTAACAAATGTTTCTGGTTCCATAAGCGATTTGGCTTTACCTTAGTACATGTCTAGGAGCCCCGAGATTAGAATTGATATTGCCCATAATGGCATTTAGAGGTCACTCGAGATGACTACACTACTACTCAAGTCCTCCGACAAAATTTTAATCTTCTTATACGGTCAAGTCTCTAATAATTATTTAAATTGCATATAGTTACTCATTACTCTACTCGTGTATATTGTAACACTTCTTTCCCTGAGTCCCGGGCTAGGATATATTCTCGTGCACAGTTCACTGCATTATTCACTGAGTCCCTCAATAGAGGGCCAGGATACGTGTATAGATATATGAGGATGTGTTGTAATAAGGTGGTGATGGCGCCGGGCCTAGGATGGTCCTATAGATGTGATTCACCGGACCCCGGAAAGGGCCGGCTATATTGTATAAATTGAGCATGCATGCATTTGTGATTCACAGAGTACAGGTACATGACTTCGATTTAATAATTTGTTCCCCTGCTTCTCTATTTCGAATATACCTCCAGTGTATTATGTTATATTTTACATACTCGGTACATATGTCGTAGTGACCCCCTTTCTCGGGGGGCTGCGTTCATGCCCGTAGGTACAAATACAGATTTTGGGTGTCCGTCAGCTTAGTATTCCATGCAGCTCAGCTGGAAGAGGCTCTATTGTATCGGGGCCTAGTTTTTGATACTGTCCACGGATGTATAAAAATTGTTTTATCCATTCAGGGGTACGGCGGAAGCCCTGTCCCTCCATATATTGTCATTTATATGTTTAGAGGTCTGCAGACGTGCAGACGTGTATATGTGGGTTGTGTATGTCAATTTGATTCAGTTGGGTCTAAATGATATATGATATATATTATTATGTTATGGTAGCCTTGTCGGCTTGCGTGCCCTGTCATGTTGTGATACAAACGAAAAGGGCTACAGGTTTATGAAAATGTTATTGCCCAGTAGGGCTCTGTTACATGATATTATCTTATTTACAATTCAATATGACCGCATCTAATAGATATGTGTACGGGGGGTCAAGGTCGGACCCCAGTCGTGGCCTATGGGGTAGGGTCATGACATATCCACCGGAATCAGGCTAGTGTTATGATGAAGCTCAAAACATGGATCATCAAAGTATAAGTACTCTCGAGTGGAGAGTTTGAACCGATCATGGGCACGAGTCAATTACTAATTGGGATGAATGGAATATGGCTTTGAATGCACTACCACATTACGGATGTTACTCGAATACCAACCGTCAGATGAGATTTTATATGATATATTGTGAATACCAAAGCACCCTATAGTTGTGCTAGGGGTTCTTATAAGAGCAATCAAACGTATGGATGATCTAACAGAAGATGTGGACATGGTGCAGTATGTTAAAAATATTGGACTAGAATCATTCGCATGTGAATAGCTGAAAATAAACAGAGGATGACATGGGTACACCCTAAAAGGGGGGAAGTGGACAAGAGAAGTACAAGCGTAAGAGAAAATCAACAGACGCTATTGTATATAAATGGGAATGCTTAAACTTCAAACGAGACATAAGGGATAGACGCAATTATACCCGCACTATTGCACCGGATTCCGTCAAAACTGCAAAGTTAAGCGTGCTTGGATGAGAGTAGCACTGGGATGGGTGACCCCCTGGGAAGTGAAAAAGGGAACGAAACCAGTATGACAAAAAGAGATTGTAAGTGCGTGTTAGTGCAATGGCACATATGGAATAGAGTAAGCCAAGAGCAAAAAAAATTATGACTAAACTGGAACGCACTTCATGCAAATAGCACAAGAATAGTTGTGCGGCCTACGAACATTGGCATATTAAAAGTAAGGTTAAGGGATTACTCGATAAAAAGAAGTCGATAATAGCAGTGTGATGGCCACATTTAGAATCGATTAAGGAAAAGTGTAAGATAGTTTGAGGCAGAACTAGTAAGATATAATCGATATTAAGGGAAGAAGCCATAGTGGAGCCCTGACTTCGACTAAAGGAGGTAAGCCGCTAGTATAGCGATGCTAAGGCATTTTCTGAATTTCTCTAAGTACCTACACACGTTTGTGTAAGAATTACAACATAATGTTTGGTAGTAAAACTGGAAAGAAAATCTGAGTAAAAGAGCAAGATAGCATACCTAAGGTGTTACAAGTTGAATTAAGAAGAATTGTACAATAGCTTAAACAAAGTAGAGCATCAGAGGCTTGATAGCTTGTTACGGGGGATGGGAATCCCGACTCGAAAATGGAAGGAAATTATAGTCCAAGCTGACCTCACACTCTACGGAAGTATAAGTTTATATGGGTTATGATGGATAAATCTACCTATGAGTGGGACCTACTGTCCGATTTGAAGTAATACATTCAGGTTTTACAGATCAATACTCCGCAAGTATATAAACGACCCTCCCATAATATTTCTCGGAGAGGAGGTCTATGTAACTAGGAGTTATCCTACGAGGGGAAACTTATTGCCATCCTGGATCGGCAGATTAAAAGGGGTGCGAACTAAGGACGTAGCTTTTGTCAAGGTGCCGTGGTGGAATAAGAATCATGAAAAAATAACTTGGGAAAATGAAGAGGACATGAAACACAAGTATCTGTATCTATTTTCAAATGTCTACGGGTAAACCACTCCTAGAACTCATATATTAATTACTTGGATAAAATGTATGATATTGCAATAGAAGGGAATCTCCCTACAGTTTGTATAAAGTCTTAAGGGAAGTTTTATTCAACATTCGGGGACGAATGTTCTAAAGGGGGAAAGGATGTTACACCCCACACTCTCGAGCTCAGAATGTCTCTTAAGTTCTTTAGACATTATCATGTGAGCCGGATAAGCTACGACACTATCAAACGACTTTAAGGAAAGACAAATATGATACCCCATAGTAGAGAATGTTGAAAATAGAGTCATAAGAATCCGGAAGGAATTGGAGGCCAAGTAATGAGTCATAGGACTCGATTTACCTAAGTAAGCTACTAACTTAGAAGTCTTACATACTTGAGCTACTTGAGGACATACCAAGCTTACGTAGCACGAATTATATAGGCTCTTAAAATAAGATGAGATTACGAACCCACGAGGAAGGAGAAAAAACAACACGTGGCAGCCAATGGAGGTGACCCACCTACTTAGGGTCAAGTAGGTGACCCACCTACTTAGAGGTGGGGCCCATAAGGACACGTGGCAGCCTAGGGGTAAGGCATGGATCCGTGGCCCAATAGGGGCTGGACACGTGTCACCTTATGGGGATGACATGTGTCACCTCCTAGGACCACATATATACATATGAGGATGACACGTGTCACCTCCTATGACCACATATATAAATGTATATCATGTCTTAATTTAAGTTCCTGCACTTAAACTTCAGCAAACAAAAAGAAAAGCAACCCTAGAATAAGAGAGAAAAACGTGACGCCTTGGAGGAAAAAAATAGGTAAGTCCTGATTTCGCTCCATAAATAAATTAGATAAGGTATTATTATATAAATAGGAGGTGTTTAATAACATAACTTACCTATTTGGGGAATCAAAAATGAGTAACAACCAGCCACAACATTTCATCCGCGTCAAGGAGGTTCCGAAGTTAATTTTTAGCAAGTTTGGGAAGCCATATGATAAGTTATGGCTTGATTCTCTTCTCCCACGTTTTTTCAAGGATTTGGACATTTTATGAGGGTGTGAATAATGTGAATTTAGGGTTTGGAGCATCACCAAACGGACAGAAAATAGTTCACACAGTTTCAGCGCGACAAGAGAAGTTCTGAGGCAAGTTTTGGCGAGTTTTGGCTAATTTTGGGTAAGGTAAGACTTCTCCTTTAAATTTTTTATTTATGGGGTTGTTATGTGGGGTATTATATACCTTTTATACTTCTTGAAGTATAAAAAAGGTCGTAGAAATGCTCGACAATAGAAACAATCGAAAGTGAAGTCATCGTAGTTAAATTGTTGTCGAAATGGGGTGTTGTGCGTGTGGGGTGATGCTGCACGTGTTTGATGATTTGTTGCAGGTACTAATTGTATTTTAAAAGGGGTTTAGGTGCTGATGGTTTCAGCCACATGACCCTTTTTTTCATATAATTAAAGGTTTTGCGAAACAAACACTAGAAACCCTATTTTGGTATTACAATTTTCAGCAAGTCGGGTGGAGTTTATATTGTGTAATGTTGCCATGTTTTACTTGTATATGAGCTGCAGGTTGTTGATGTTGGTTGGCTGTAGTAATTAGGTATGTAATTGAGAATTCGGATAGGGCACATTATAGTGGAGGTGCTGTCCGATTTTCGTTAACGCCTTAACTAGTTAGGGAACTAGTCGAGAAGGTAGACCCATTAGTCTCAGTAACTTCACCAATAAGATCATATCAAAACTCATTTGCCTCAGGCTTGCTCCAATTCTCCCCGGTCTTATTTCTCTCAATCAGTCCGGGTTTGTAAAAGGAAGAAGCATCTCCGAAAATATCATGCTAGCACAGGAGATTATCCACGATATCCGAAGGCCTGTTATTGGCGAAAACGTGGTTATCAAGTTAGACATGGCCAAAGCATATGATAGAGTCTCCTGGTCCTATACTTGTCTAGTACTGAGAAGGATGGGCTTCGGTGAGACCTTTATTGATATGATTTGGCGAATCATGTCTAACAATTGGTACTCCGTTATCGTTAATGGGTCTAGACATGGTTTTTTCCACTCCACCAGAGGGCTCAAACAAGGTGATCCTCTTTCTCCCGCCTTATTCATTTTGGGAGCGGAGGTGCTGTCCAGAATGTTGAATAGTCTTCATAATTACCACTTCTACCGTGGTTTTCATATGGAGAAAAGAGGCCCACAGATTAATCATTTGAGTTTTGCGGATGATGTTATCATCTTTTCCTCCGGAAGGAAGGAAATTCTCCAGATTATTATGAAGACCTTGACTCTGTATGAAAAGACATCAGGGCAGCTTATAAACAAGAATAAGAGCCACTTCATGATGCATCCCAATGCACTCCAAGACAATGTGGAAACGGTGAAACAGGTTACGGGTTTCACTCAGAAGCATAGTCCCATCACCTACTTAGGATGCCCTCTGTACATTGGCAGGCAGAGAGTCATGTACTACACGGACATGGTCTCTAAGGTTGTCAACAGAATTAGAGGGTGGCACTCCAAAATCCTCAGCTACGGCGGTAGAGCTACACTCGTGAAATACGTACTTCAGTCGCTCCCAATTCACCTTCTTTCGGCCATTACTCCCCCCCGTACTACTCTCAAATAGATTGAGAGAGTCACCGCTGATTTTTTCTGGGGGTGGAAGGATAACAAGAAAAAATACCATTGGGCTTCATGGAAGAAACTTTGTTACCCTTATGACGAAGGAGGTATTGGGTTGAGGAGAACTACAGATGTGTGCAAATCTCTCCAGTTAAAGCAATGGTGGATCTTTAGAGCTAAACCAACATTGTGGGGTGATTTTCTTAGAGCCAAATACTGTCAAAGAGCGAATCCCATCATCAAAAAATTCCATACTGGCCAGTCGCTTGTGTGGAAACACATGATGCACAACAAACACATTGCCGAACCTCACATTCAATAGAGGCTTCACTCGGGTTCGTGCTGTTTTTGGTGGGACGATTGGCTAGGTATCGGACCCTTAGCCAACTATAGGCAGGAGTTGGGAAGAGCAAACAATGCGAGGGTGGCTGATTTTCGTATAGATGGCCAATGGAACATCGATATGCTAAATCAGTTGGCACCAGCGCAGCTCGTTCCTCTCATTACTTCTTCCACACTTCAGCTGCAAGGAAACACACCGGATCAGGCCATTTGGAAGCTGAATACCAATGGGAACTTCACATGTTCCTCGGCATGGCAGCTTGTGAGGGAACACCGGACCAAGACACTTTCCGACCATTACACTTGGCACAAAAACATCCCCTTTAAATGCTCTTTTTTGTTGTGGAGGGCTTTTAGAGGCAAGCTGCCAACAGAGGAAAAGATCACTGCATTTGGCTATGTTTCCACACCATGCTATTGCTGCCACAGTCCAGGTCCGGACACCATAGAGCACATTTTCAGCACTGGCCATTTCGCTAGGAATATTTGGCACTACTTCTCAAATTCCCTAGGCATAAGGCATGAAGCCACACCCCTCAAACCTCTTGTTATGAGCTGGTGGCTTCGCAAGTACCGCACAGAAGCTCACAAACTTATCCTCCATTCCACCCCAATATTTATATGTTGGAATTTGTGGAAGAATAGGTGCGCGAGCAAATACGGGGGGAAGAGTTCTAGCTTGGCGAGAGTGAAATTTGCAGTTTTCAAGGACATCTCAAATCTTCTTAGAGTCGCGTACCCCTATATCTATTGGCCCTCGAACTGGATCCACACCATATCCTACATAGATAAGTGTACTCATGAGATGAAGATCACTCAAGTCTCGTGGATTAAGCCACAACTCAATTTCGTCAAGCTGAACACTGACGGCAGCGCGTTGGGTAATCCGGGGGCAATTGGGGGGGTGGCATCTTAAGAGATCACATGGGTAAATTCATCTTCGCCTACGCCATACCGTTAGGGGAGGGAACCAACAATCAAGCTGAACTAGAGGCGGCAGTTTATTGGCTTAAATGGTGCATTCAACAGGGTTTTCAGCACGTTATCTTAGAAGTTGACTCGGAGTTGATCACTAAATGGATCAATCATCAGACTAAACCTCCGTGAAGCCTTCACCAGGTAACTCAGGACCTTGTTGGTATTTCCAAATTATTTGTTCGCTTTTCTTGCAGGCATGTATACAGGGAGGCAAACTTCACTGCGGATGCTCTGTCCAAGCACAGTCACACTATTACCACTCCAGGCCACTACACCACCCTCCAGCAGCTACCTCGTGGTACTCGAGGTTACTACATGCTAGATAGAGTTGGTCTGCCCAGCTTCAGACGGAGGAAGACCAAACGGATTAAAAAGCCTCCATGATCTACTATTTAGTGTTGCATCCTTGGATTGAGCACCCAATTGCAGTGTTTGTGATTTTCCATGTTATATCTTAGCCATGTTATTTGATGTTAATCGTCTATGCTAATTTTGTTGTATATATAGCATTTATGAGGATTCATCCCCATTTTTATTTAGATTTTTCCTTTATTTTATGTAAAGGGAGAGTCTCCCTTATTTATGCTTTCCTAGTTTCTTTGTATCGAGAGGAGTCATTTTCTTTAGATGCATAGTTTCTAGGTTTTCTTTTCATGTGCTTGTATCCGAGATGAGTTGGCTGCCCTTAGTAGGATGGTCGGCTTATGAACCACCATAGGATTGGAGGTTAGGTCTATGTCCCCCTCCGTGTATTTTTCTGTTTTTATGTATAATACAGCTTGGGGGTGAGCGGCTCAACCCCTGGCCGTGCACGAGAGGTGGGAGCCTCGTGTAAGGTCTGTTCCCATAAAAAAAAAAAAAAAAAAAAAAAAAAAAAAAACTAGTTAAGAAGGCGAGCGAGGGAATGGGGTTTATGAATACTCTTAAGTAATGTAAGACGCTGAAAGGTCTAAAGAGGTTTATGATATTATTGATTTCATGTTACCTAGTTTCACGGGACGACAAGGCGACCGGGACAAAGACTAACCCATAACAGGTATGTGAAGCTTTCTTTTGGCATGTTTTTGGAATAAATATGTAAAGCCTATTCCTTCTCTCGGCATGTTTTTGGCATAAGTAGGTAAAGCTATTCTTCTTTATTTTGGCATGTCTTAGATATAAGTTATAAATGGTTTTTATATGGAACTTGGGGATAGTTCCATTCGTAAAGCTCCGAGTACAGTCCATAATTCTTATCCACTTCGTAATGGTAGAACTCCTGTAATAGTTGAGCTATTGCCTTTTTAAGGCTTCTATAGGATAAAAGGTAATATATGTAGAGCCTATTGACTCGTGTTCACTTCTAAATGCTAAGGCTCTTAAGGTAGCTGAGCTATCACCCTCAAGCCTTCTATACATGAAATAGTAACCGGATGCATGGGAAGCATGAACTGTAACTCCTATTCATTTCTTAATATCGAAGTTCTTGAAGTAGTTGAACTGCTACCCTCGAGTCCCTATATGATGAATACTAATTGAATGTATGAGCTCCCATGACTAAGAACTCTATAATGACAAGTGTCTCTGATTGCATAAGCCGTTTGGTATTACCTTAATAAAAGCCTAGGACTCTTGAGACTCCGTCGATGTGGCCCCTAATGGAAGTTAGAGGATACATGAGACGATGATAGTTTTGATCCTCAAATGATAGTCCATGATGATTGTTGTATCGAATCTCAGATGATGAACTAATTGCATATGGTTCCTCATTACTTTACTTGTACAAGCTGTTAATACGTCACTCACCGCGTCCCATGAAGGGCCGAGCAAGATAAACTCACCGCGTCCCATGAAGGGCCGGGCATGATAAATTCACCGCGTCCCATAAAGGGCCGGGCATGATATATGATGAAATAATAAATTCACCGCGTCCCATGAAGGGCCGGGCATGATAAATTTACCGCGTCCCATGAAGGGCCGGGCATGATAAATTCACCGCATTCCATGAAGGTCCGGGCATGATATATGATGCAATGATCATTCACCGCATCCCATGAAGGGCCGGGCATGATAAATGATGAAATGACATCTTCATTGAGTCCCATACTGAAGGGCCGAATATAGTTTGTAGGCATGCATATGGAAATATAGTGACACACTTGTAGAACCAAGTCCCATAGCGGGCCAGGTATGGTATGTAAGGAAGGTATACATGCCCTCATGTCATAAGATGCAGGTAGAGAAATTCGTTAACTGTTATATTTGTTTCCTGCATCCCTACTTCAGTTGTCAGCTCAGTTATGTATTGTTATGCTTTTTATACTCAGTACATATATCGTACTGACCCCTCGTTCTTCGGGGGGATGTGTTTCATACCCGTAGGTACAGATATTCAGTTTGGAGATCCGTCAGCTTAGGGTTTCCACTCAGCGATACTGGGAGCGCTCTACTATTCCGGAGCCTAACTTTTGATACTAGTCATGTAATATGTATGTATTTAATTGTCCAAGGGTACGGCGGGGGACCTGTCTTGCCATATATTGCTGTTACTATTCTTAGAGGTGTGTAGACATATGTATTTGTGGGTTGTTTATAAGTTTGTCTCGACTGTGCCTATACGGCAGGTTGTAAATGTTTTTATATTATGGCAGCCTCGTCGGCTTGCGTGCCCTTTCATGATATGATGCGAATGAAAGAGGCTACATGTACATGAAAAAGTTTTCAACTATTGAGGCTTTTGGGTATAGTATCACATCACACACGGTTCAACTTAGGTATAGCTAATAGATACGCATAGGAGGGGTCCAGGTTGGACCCAGTCGCGGCCTACGGGGTTGGGTCGTGACATAATTTTTATGCAAGTTGTAGTCTGAGGGGTTTGATGGTATGACAGGAGTACATGTGTCTTATTAGCTTAGCTTAGTCTTAGTCATTCTCTTGATGGGTACCGTGTCGGTGGTACTCACATTTGCTATCTACACTTGTGTAGTTTTTAAGGTCGGACAATGACCCAGTTCTTTCATCTTCCATCTGAGGCTTCCTGGGCTGATTCTAGAGATAGTTGTTGATGCCGACTATCTTTCCTATTCTTCTTTATCTTTTACTTTGTTCTATTTGATATACAAAGATTGAGACTTGTATTTATTTCAGTGTCTTATATTAGAAGGCTTGTACATGTGAAAACCAGTCCGTGGGGGATTTTGTAATGATTAAGATTTTCTGCTTTGACATTTAAATTGCTTAATTTACACTGTCTCTGCTTTTACTTCCGTATTTAGTGGGTTAGGCTGACTTATCCGGTGGAAATGGATAAGTGTCATCACACCCGTATTTTAGATCATGACAACTACCGTCACTACAATATATGATGAAAATTAGGAATGCATTGTTCAAATCCTTATTTTATATACATGAAAAAGAAACTATACACATGTAGGCTTGGAGGTGTTTAGTCTTCACCTTTATACACGTTAATAAACTAGTTTAGTGTACGTACTTTGCAAGTGTGTAGCGCATCAATTGATGAAAAACATGTATATAAAATAAATAAATTATTTTATTTGTAATAACTTATATTATTGAGTAATCAACTTTGAAAATTATGTATATATTACTAAGTCATAACATTAAATGTAAATACGTTATTTTCATATTCCTATCCCTTTGTACGAAATACTAATCAACCTTTTTTTTCTTTTAAAATAAATTTCACATTAAATATAATATTGAATTATTTTTTATTTATATTTGTGACTTTAAAACTAATTCCATTGGACAATAACAATAGAGCAAATGATAGAATATACTTTTAATTCATTGTCCTTCTATTGTTTAATGGGAAAAGAATATCTTGATTTCTCATTGAGATTTAAATTCAGGTCCACCTATATTCGTAAAACCTCCCTACCCTAATTTTTAGCTCCCGAGACTTTTACTATATTGTTCAATTGTCACGACTCGATTTTTCAGGTTATGATGGCGCCTATTAAAACCCATGATAGCTGAGCCGACCCATATCCTAGAACTGTAAGTAATGGAATGTCAGGGTAGAGACTAACAAATCTATCTAAAACTGTAATGAAAATAGCAGGATTATACGTGGACGGGCAGAAGAAACTAAATATATACAAATCAAATAATTCCCTTTTAGAACCTTGAAGTTACCTATACAGATCTACTAGTAAGAATAGTACAAGTCACAAAAGTAGACCACGGAAACAAACCTATGTCAAAAAGAAAAAGACAGGCAGAATGCATATACAAAAGGAGACGGGTAAGTCCATGACGCAATGTACTCACTGTCGCCTCCGATCACGACCACAGCTGGCTCGAACTCAATGCCAGTAGCTAGTACTTGGACCTGCATCACGAAGACAGATGCAGAGTGTAGTATAAGTACTAAAATAAGAGGTACCTAGTAGGCATCATAGGTCGACTGAGCAAGATAAGAAAAAGTAAACTGAAATGCGAGCCAAAGATCACAAGCAACAACAGGACAAAAAGTAAATGTAGGTATGTACACGAGCGTACAAGAAAAAAAAAGAAAAGGAATCTAACTAACTCTGACGGGATCCCATAAGCCCGACGGGTAAGCTCATGCACAAATAAAGAGTAACCACCTGCACAAACTCCCATAAGTCCGATAGATGTAAGAATAGTTGAAGGAAACTACACAAAGCCAATGGATCACAATAATCTCACCATTTCCCAGACTTGAACCGAAATATTTCCAAACTATAACACCTCAACCCACAACAGAGAGTAGACGAAAGACATAACCTAATATTCATTAGAAAATCAGAAACTTAACCACGAATAAGATGGACCAAGGACTGAAAATGGGTAACTGTAGCTAATGAGTCGACATAAGTGGGCTAGACCATGGACTTTAACCTGTTAGTTGTAGCCAAAGGTCGAGCACGGGTAAGCTAGACCGCAGACTGTAATCGAGTAACTATAGCTAGAAATCTTGAATAAGTAAGTTAGACCACGGACTAGAACCGAGTATCTGTAGCTAAGGAATCAATCACAAGTAAGCTAGACCACGGACTTTAATAGGGTAACTGTAGCTAAGGAACCGAACATCAGTGAGCTAGACCACAGACTTCCACCAACTAATTGTAGCTAAGGGATCTAACGGATTTAGAATCAGCGTCCAACCATGCATCATAGGGAGTGCCTCCAAATGAAGAACCATCAATATATCATTCCAGTCCAAACCAAAAATACCCCAAATCGCTAAGGAAACTTCCAAAAATCAAGAACCGAATACTACAGGGCCGAAAGGTGGACAGGGCATTATAGAGGTAAATTCACAAGCTAAGTTACTACCTAGCTAAGGCTAAGACTATCAGACTCAAGTCTGCTATATCAATCTGTAGGGAGCTAACTGTCTGAAATGACGTCGGAAAAGCTTTAAGGCCCAACGGCACCGAAACCATGCAAGTTTAAGGCAACACTAGTCTAAGTCTACACTAAGGCCAAACATGCTTCCAAGCATATAACCACAGGCATAGAATTCACCACAAGGTATGGATGATCAACAATAACAGGAGTCATGCTTAAACAGTCCAACAATTACCCTAAATGAGGCCTAGGATATGGATTCTAGGAAATTAGCATGCTCGGCACCCAAACCCCTCTATACTCATATAATCAATGTACAAATGCCTAAACATGCTTAGTCTTATGAGGGAAAAACCGTAGCTAACCTGAAGGCCGATCACGCGTACTCTAACTCATAAAATAGGAGATTTTCCCTTTTGAGCGACTTCCGAATATTGCCATCAACAATTGAATCATAACTTTATTATGATCGGTATCACACTAGAATCATCAAATTTAGAGATGGACTAATTTTGAGGTCTAAAGCAAGAAACGTAAAACCCGCGTTTGAAATTGACCCTAAAAATAGGTTCTAAACATCACCATAAGCTCATAATTCAACATTATAACACAATTCGAGATGGGAAACTATGCGAGACGGGCATGCAATAAAAATTCACAAAATTTGACAAAAAAATAAAAAATAGAAGCTTTTTGATACCTAATTTCAAAAAAATGATACCCTTCTGACCCAAACAAATTACACTATAATGATCCTTGTGAAACACCCCACAATATAGCCTCAAATATGTCACGACCCAACCCCGTAGATTGCGCCTGGAGTCTGACCTGGACCCTCTTATGCGTATTTATCAGCTACACTTAAGTTGAACCGTGTGTGAGGTGATACTATACACAAAAACCTCAATAGTTTAAAATTTTTTCATGTACCTATAGCCTCTTTAATTCGTATCATATCATGAAAGGGCACGCATCGACGAGGCTGCCATAACATAAACAGATTTACAACATGACGTATAGGCATAGTCAAAACAACTTATAAACAACCCACATTCATATGTCTATAGACCTCTAGGATTAGCAACAGTAATATATGGCAGGACAGGGGCCCCGCCGTACCCCTGAATGTACAAATATATATACATTTAGTGACCAGTATCAAAAATTAGGCTCCAGAACAGTGAAGCTTTCCAACATAGCTGAGAGGAACTCCTAAGCTGACGGATCTCCAAAATGAACATTTGTACCTGCGGGCATGAAACGCAGGCCCCTGAGGAAGGGGGGTCAGTACGATATATGTACTGAGTATGTAAAGCATAACACATTGTTACTGAGACCATAACTGAAATAGAGATGTAGGGGACAAGTATAACAACTTAACGAATTACTGTACCTGCACCTTAGGACACATAAATCATACACATCATCATATGCTGTGCCCGGCCCTCTAGTGAACTCGGTGCCATAATCATTTTCTCATATTCACATGTCATCGTATCATCATGTATTTCATTTTATCATATCATCATATACGGTATCATATTATGGTATACGGTACAATCTTATCATGTATGTCATCGTATTACATCCGGTTCACTACGGGGCTCGGGGTCGTAAATGTATCACTCTAATCTCATATGCATGCCTACATAAAGTATTCGGCCCCTTTAGTGAGGGACTCGGTGAATGGAGTGGTGTACGTCTATAGCGTACCATCATAAAATACATACGTACCCTGCCCTCTAAGAAGGGACTCGGGGTTCCTTCCTTATTTCACCACATATACTATCATATTACAGCCGACCCGAGACTCGATGAATAATCATATCGTCATAACATATAACATATATCACACCTCACGTATGTTATTATCTCTTCGTGCGTAGAACTGTACATATCCGGCCTAGGACGCGGTGAAAAAAGTAGTAACATTGTGCACGATAACATTCTCGGCCCATCGTGGGACTCGAGGAAGGATGGATTACAGTATGCACGAGTAGAGTAGTGAGAAACCATATGTAACTAAGTCATTATCTGAGACTCGATGAAACAGTCAAGTGAACCGTCACCTAAAGACTAGGGGAGTAATTATCCGAGGTATCCCTTTAGATTTCATTAGGGCTTACATCAGTTGGGGCTTCAGGGATCACAAACATGCATCAGAATAATGCCACACAATTTATCCAATCAAAAATATAGTCTATGCAATCAGAAACACAATTTATCTAGTCAAAGACTCAACTCATGCAATCAACGGCATTTATCATTTCAGAGCCTCTAAAAAGAGGAGTTGGTACCTCTACTTACTATTCATTATATAGCAAGCTCAAGAATAGTAGTTTGACTACTTTCAGACTTTTAATGTTCAGGAGTGACTACAAGTCACGAATTACAATCAGAGCTCATAAATGGAATTACCTATAAACCTATATCATATACCATTTCACTTAAAATTAAGCCATTCCAAAGGAAAGAAGAAATAAGCTTTACATGTACTAGTTTTCATCAGATACAAGACTAAAAGGCAATGACTCAGCTATTGCAGAAGTTCTAATATCAAGAAGTAAACAAGAGTCTCGACTCATACTCAGGGCTTTATGAATGGATTAAATCCTAAATATCATATACATATCATTTATAACTTATCTCTAAGACATGCCAAAAGAAAAGCAGAAGAGCTCTACATACTTATTCCAAAAACACGGCAAAAGAAAGTTTCACATACCTTGTCTGAGTTATTCCTTATCTTGTTCGCCTCGCCATCCTCTGAACCTATTCAACATGAAAGTATTATAAATATCAACCCCTTTTACTTTCCATCACCCTAGGTTATATCTTAGTATTAATGGAATCTCTTTCCTTAGTCATTTTCCCGACTACTTCTGTTATTTGCTAAGGCGTCGACGAAAATTGGACAGCACCTCCCCTATAATGTGCCCTATCCAAATTTCCAATTAGGTCCCTAAGACCTACAGCCAACCAATAACAACAACCTGCAGCAATTCACACCAACAATATACAACATAAACTCCAAATGACTTATTCAAAAATACGGTAGCACAATAGGGCGTCTAGCCTTTATTTTGTAACGCCTTTCATTATACGCAACGAGGGGTCATGTGTCTGTAACCAGCAGTATCCACACCTCTTTTAGAATGCATTTAGGCCCTACAAAAATACATTACACCCCTGCAGCAACAACTTACAAGAACGACACTTTATTTCAATGACAATTCACTTCTAGCGACTCCAATTTAGTTAATTTCGGGCATCAAACATATTTATCATATTTTCACATTTACAGCCACTTACACAATGTATAATACCCTCTATAACAACACCATAAACTCCAATTTAAAAGTAAAGGCCTTACCTTATGTTAAACTTGTCAAACTCGCCAAAACTATCCAAAATGTGAAATCTGGACAGCCCACTGTCTTATATTGTCGCTTAGTTTCGGAGGGGTAATTGAGGGAATCAAGATTTGTGACCTCAATGAAAGTTATAGATATGTGTATAAAGGTAGCAAACAATTTTAAATTACCCCTACCACAATTGTTTATGAAAATATATGACAAAAATACTCACAGCTGTCCGTGTAGGATTTCCAAAACCAAATCTGGGCAGCAGCTCCCCCATGCTTCACCACCATTTTTCGAGAAGAGAAAAGCAAAACTGGGTTGTAGAGTCTAAATTAAATTTATATCCCTATGAAATATATTTCCAAAATATCTTGAATCACTTAAAACAAAGCCTCACACAAGGAGTTATACGCATTTTACTAACAGCAATTTAATTCAAAAATGGGTCTGTTCCCTAGCGTTTTCTCTTTAAGCTTCTCTTAGTTTTCCAAGTGTAGAAATGAAAATATGGTTCCGTAGGCCTCGTAATATACATATATACACCTCCACGTAGTTAAGGAATACCTTAGATAATTAATTCATGGAAAAAAAGTGAAGAACTTACCTTAATTTCCTCCAATTTGTGGATGTTGTTGTGAGTTCTCTTTCTCTCTATTTGTTGTTCAAGCTTTTGGCTAAAAATGACTTAATAGTCATCCATACATATATATATATATATCTTTTTGGATAGTGACACATGTCATCCCCTAAGGGTGACATGTGTCACACCCTTAGGCAGCCACCTCAATTATGCAACCAATCCATGGTTGCCACATGGCGGGTGGGGTCCACCCTATGGTGTGTCACCTGCTGCCACGTGTGACTTTCATGTGATTCCATGTGTACCTATCACGTGCTGCCATGTGTCAAGTAGGTAATTCACCTACTTGCTTCAAGTAGGTGCGTCGTTTCCTTATTTCTCTTCCGTGGGTTCGTAATTTTGTCGCACTTTAAGAGCCTATGTATTCCTTGCTACTTAGTCTCAACATGCACTCGAGTAGCTTAAGTACGTAAGACCTCCAAGTTGGTAGTTTACGCAAGTCAATCGAGTCCTACGACTCATTTCTCGGCCTCCAACTCCTTTCGAATTTTTATAACCTTATTTCTAATCTTCCTTATTATGAATCATTTCGTTCTCCTTTCCTTGGAGTTATTTGATAGAATTATAAACTATCCGACTCACATAACGATTTTTAAGAAACATAAGAGCCTTTCCAGAAACTTGAGAAGCTTAAGAAGCATTATAAGGTACCAAAGTACGGGGTGTAACATCCTTCCCCCTTTAGAATATTCGTCCCCAAATGTTAACTAGCCTCATAAGGTCTTACGAGTGCTTCAGGATTCTTCTGTACTGGCTGCCATTCATAGGCCTTGTATTAACTCATATGGTCTATTTAAGAAGGTAGATTGCCTATAGGCATAGGGAACAAGTGATATTTCTTTTCCATTTCTTCTTTCCAGTTCCTTTACCACACATCATATTGCACTCTTTACACGAACATGTGTAGGAGCTTAAAGTAGCCCAAAAGATGCTTTAGCATCACCATACTAGTCTGTACGTAAACTTGTATCATTTTTTACTTCCTTCCTCTACTTACCCTTGAGTTTCCTCATATTCCAGTATAGGAGAGATCTCTCATCCTTTCCTTGTTTTGCTGCTTGTACACCACAATACTAGTAGTCAGTAACTTTGTTACCAACACCTTACCTTCAGTCGAGTATAGCCTGGCTATTCCTTACAGTATGTTTAAGTTCTTATCATAATTCTCTTGTTGTATTCATCCCCTTTGTATGCACCTATTCTTTGATGTCATACTATTCAAGTCCTTACTATTAATTCTTTGCACTGTCTCTGGTATGATGGCTTCTATCCGTTTATTGCTGGCCTTTAGATCTTATTAACTCGTGCCAGTATGGGATCTCACTTGAAGCCACTTCCCCCTTTAGGGTGTACCCATGTCACTATCTGTTGTGTTCTACCTTACTCCCTTATTCCCAATTTTCCAATACGTATGATTCTTTTCCAACACATTCGGTATACTGCACCATATCTATGCCTTCCTTTATATCTTCCATACCTTTGGTTGCCTAGGTACGACAACTTAACACAATCATGAGGTGCTAATCCAGTCTAATTATGGGTACTCGAGTCACGTAGCAATTTATTCGAAGCCACTTTCCATTTATTTTGATCAACAACTAGCTAGGGCTTATAGTCGTTTCCAATTCTCAAATAGACAGTACTTACCTTCCGACGCTCGGTGTCCCAAGCTTTGTCCTAGTCCTAGCCTTATCCCAGTGGGTACCACTTGTCCCTTTAATGAATTCACAATGCACTAGTTGTTTTACAAAGCTACATCCCCTATCTCAAAGGGTCTTATCATCTTTCACGGTGGAGTTACGTATCCACAATACTTCTTTATATCAACAATGCCATGCACGGCCAACGTATATATACATGCATATCATCTCATATCACAGCCACACAGGTTTTCCAGGGGGTTACCCATCCCAATATTACTCTTGCCCAAGCATGCTTAACTTCGGAGTTCTGATGGGATCCGGTACATTAGTACTGGTATGATTGCACCCTCTCCCGTGGGGTGCATATCTATCGAAGAAGACGATGACCCAGCAGGTGATCTAGTAGGCCAAGTTGCACCACCCAAGTTACCCTTATATTCTTATTACACGGACCACATCCTATCTTTAGCCACTTCCTCACAAGGCTTTACCTATTTTCATAACTATCCTCATTATTTTCACATTATATCCTGTTCGCATTCTACCCCATAGTATAACACTTCTTCACTTTTTTCACGATTCCTACTGTGGGTTACTTATCCTTCTTAGTTAGTCTTATCCTTAATATATCGTTCTATCCAGAACTACCAGTCTTTCCCAAATCATTTTCCTTTTATTTCAAGGAAAATTTGGGTAGAGTTTCCTCTGTATTTCTTACTATCTCAACACCTGCATGCAGAAAATGCCAACAATGCCTCACAGGGGCAATACGCATAAAGATACATATATATGTATCATATCATGTCATATTGCAGCCTCACAGGGCACCCAATATCAATAATAGTATAAACTGATGGACTTACCTCGTATGTCCAACTCGAACTGCACCTGTTTAGACTTTCCTGTAAAAATTTCCTTTCATTTTCCAACTTTATATATCAACTGTATTTCAACACCTTACCTGACATAGATCCTTCGTACCTTTGCTTACCTGCGTGCTTCGTAACATCCAATATTATCAGTTACGTTCTTCTATCGGCATTGTCCACCTACTAAAATCGCAGGTTAGTATGAGAAATTTCATTTCCTATGACTCGGCTCTATCGCACGATCTTAGATATGAAAGAAAGTAACATCCTAAATGTCTTGTAGCCTCATGTCTATAGATGTGGTGCACAACACACCGATAAACAAGACTCTACTAGACACGGTCTGTAGACATTCCAAGGATGAACTACTCTGATACCACTTCTGTCACGACCTAACCCCGTAGGTCACGCCTGGGGTCCGACCTGGACCCTCTTATGTGTATTTATCAGCTACACTTAATTTGAACCGTGTGTGAGGTGATACTATACACAAAAACCTCAATAGTTTAAAACTTTTTCATGTACCTATAGCCTCTTTCATTCATATCATATCATGAAAGGGAACGCGCCGACGAGGCTGCCATAACATAAACATATTTACAACATGCCGTATAGCCACAGTCGAAACAACTTATAAACAACCCACATTCATATGTCTACAGACCTCTAGGAATAGCAACAGTAACATATGGTGGGACAGGGCCCCCGTCGTACCCCTGAATGTACAAATATATATACATTTAGTGACCAGTATCAAAAATTAGGCTGCAGAACAGTGAAGCTCTTCCGACATAGCTGAGAGGAACTCCTAAGCTGACGAATCTCCAAAATGAAAATTTGTACATGCGGGCATGAAATGCAGCCCCCCGAGGAAAGGGGGGTCAATACGATATATGTACTGAGTATGTAAAGCATAACACATCGTAACTGAGACCATAACTGAAATAGGGATGCAGGGGACAAGTATAACAACTTAATGAATTACTGTACCTGCACCTTAGGACACGTAAATCATACACATCATCATATGTTGTGCCCGGCCTTCTAGTGAACTCGGTGCCATAATCATTTTCTCATATTCACATGTCATCGTATCATCATGTATTTCATTTCATCATATCATCGTATACGGTATCATATCATGGTATACGGTACAATCTTATCATGTATGTCATTGTATTACATCCGGTTCACTACGGGGCTCGGGGTCGCAAATGTATCACTCTAATCTCATATGCATGCCTACATAAAGTATTCGGCCCCTTTAGTGAGGGACTCGGTGAATGGAGTGGTGTACGTCTATAGCATACCATCATAATATACATACTGTACCCGGCCCTCTAAGGAGGGACTCGGTGTTCCTTCCTTATTCATCCACATATACTATCACATTATAGTCAGCCCGGGACTCGGTGAATAATCGTATCATCATAACATATAACATATATCATACCTCACGTACGGCATCGTCTCCTCGTACGTGGAACTATACACATCTGGCCCGAGATGCAGTGAAAGAAGTAGTAGAACTGTGCACGATAACATTCCCGGCCCATCATGAGACTCGAGGAAGGATGGGTTATAGTATACACGAGTAGAGTAGTGAGAAACTATATGCAATTAAGTTATTATCTAAGACTTGATGAAACTGTCAAGTGACTTGTCACTTGAAGACTAGGGGGAGTAATTATCCGAGGTATCCCTTTAGATGTCATTAGGGCTTACATCAGTTGGGGCTTCAAGGATCACAAACATTAATCAGAATAATGCCACACAATTTATGCAATCAGAAATATAGTCTATGCAATCAGAAACACAATTTATCTAGTCAAAGACTCAACTCATGCAATCAATAGCATTTATCATTTCAGAGCCTCTAAAAAGAGGAGTTGGTACCTCTACTTACTATTCATTATATAGCAGGCTCAAGAATAGTAGTTTGACTACTTTCAGACTTTTAATGTTCAGGAGTGACTACAAGTCACGAATTACAATCAGAGCTCATAAATGGAATTACCTCTAAACCTATATCATATACCATTTCACTTAATATTAAGCCATTCCAAAGGAAAGAAGAAATAGGCTTTACATGTACTAGTTTTAATCACATAGAAGACTAAAAGGCAATGACTCAGCTATTGCAGAAGTTCTAATATCAAGAAGTAAACAAGAGTCTCGACTCATACTCAGGGATTTACGAATGGATTGAATCCCAAATATAATATACATATCATTTATAACTTATCTCTAAGACATGCCAAAAGAAAAGCAGAATAGCTCTACATACTTATTCCAAAAACACTCCAAAAGAAAGCTTCACATACCTCGTCTGAGTTATTCCTTATCCTGTTCGCCTCGCCATCCTCTGAACCTATTCAACATGAAAGTATTATGAATATCAACCCCTTTTACTTTCCAGCACCCTAGGTTACATCTTAGTATTAATGGAATCTCTTTCCTTAGTCGTTTTCCCAACTAGTTTTGTTATTCGCTAAGGCGTCGATGAAAATTGGGTAGCACCTCCCCTATAATGTGCCCTATCCAAATTTCCAATTAGGTCCCTAAGACCTACATCCAACCAATAACAACAACCTGCAGCAATTCACACCAACAATATAAAACATAAACTCCAAAAGACTTATTCAAAAATACGGTAGAACAATAGGGCGTCTAGCCTTTATTTTGTAACGCCTTTCATTATAAGCAATGAGGGGTCGTGTGGCTGAAACCACCAGCATCCACACCCCTTTTAGAACGCATTTAGGCCCTGGAAAAATACATTACACCCCTGCAGAAACAACTTACAAGAATGACACTTTATTTCGACGACAATTCATTTCTAGCGACTCCAATTTAGATTATTTCGGGCATCAAACATATTTATCATATTTTCACATTTCCAGCCACTTACACAACGTATAATACCCTCTATAACAACACCATAAACTCCAATTTAAAAGGAAAGGCCTTACCTTATGTTAAACTTGTCAAAGTCGCCAAAACTATCCATAACGTGAAATCTGGACAGCCCACTGTCTTATATTATCGCTTAGTTTCGGAGGGGTAATTGAGTGAATCAGGATTTGTAGCCTCAATGAAAGTTATAGAGATGTGTATCAAGGTCGCAAAAAATTTTAAATTACCCCTACCACAATTTTTTATGAAAATATATGACAAAAATACTCACAGCTGTCCGTGTAGGATTTCCAAAACCAAATCTGGGCAGCAGCTCCCCCATGCTTCACCACCATTTTTCGAGAAGAGAAAAGCAAAACTGGGTTGTAGAGTCTAAATTAAATTTATATCCCTATGAAATATATTTCCAAAATATCTTGAATCACTTAAAACAAAGCCTCACACAAGGAGTTATACGCATTTTACTAACAGCAATTTAATTCAAAAATGGGTCTGTTCCCTAGCGTTTTCTCTTTAAGCTTCTCTTAGTTTTCCAAGTGTAGAAATGAAAATATGGTTCCGTAGGCCTCGTAATATACATATATACACCTCCACGTAGTTAAGGAATACCTTAGATAATTAATTCATGGAAAAAAAGTGAAGAACTTACCTTAATTTCCTCCAATTTGTGGATGTTGTTGTGAGGTCTCTTTCTCTCTATTTGTTGTTCAAGCTTTTGGCTAAAAATGACTTAATAGTCATCCATACATCGATATATATCTTTTTGGATAGTGACACATGTCATCCCCTAAGGGTGACATATGTCACACCCTTAGGCAGCCACCTCAATTATGCAACCAATCCATGGTTGCCACGTGGCAGGTGGGGTCCACCCCATGGTGTGTCACCTAATGCCACATGTCACTTTCATGTGATGCAATGTGTACCTATCACATGCTTCCATGTGTCAAGTAGGTGAGTCACCTACTTGCTTCAAGTAGGTGCGTCGTTTCCTTATTTCTCTTCCGTGGGTTCGTAATTTCGTCGCACTTTAAGAGCCTATGTATTCCTTGCTACTTAGTCTCAACATGCCCTCGAGTAGCTTAAGTAGGTAAGACCTCCAAGTTGGTAGTTTACGCGAGTCAATCGATCCCTACGACTCATTTCTCGGCCTCCAACTCTTTTCGAATTTTTATAACCTTATTTTCAATCTTCCTTATTATGAATCATTTCGTTCTCCTTTCCTTGGAGTTATTTGATAGCATTATAAACTATCCGACTCACATAACGACTTTTAAGAAACTTAAGAGCCTTCCCAGAAACTTGACAAGCTTAAGAAGCATTCTAAGGTACCAAAGTACGGGGTAACAAAATATCACTCAAAATGGAGTTAAATTGACCAAGTTACAACCTTCACAAATTCCACAAAACACAACTCTGAAAATAGCTATAGAATGACTAAAAATGAGTTCTTACCTCACACAAAGCTTCCCCATATGTTTTCGAGATCACCACTAGATATCTCACGAAATTCCCTTGAGATTTGACCTTGGAATCGCCTAATTTGAGATTGGGATGATGGAGAAAACAAAGTTTGAACCTTGAGGAATGACCTGAAATTCAACTTGGTCTTTCATTAAAATACTAAGTCAATGACCTTCGCGAATGCGGCAACAGTGCTCCGCGAATGCGGCAACAGTGCTCCGCGAACGCGGAGGCCAAGGAACTTGACCTTTGCAAATGTGGTGAGAGGCTCCGCGATCGTGGAGACCAAATTCCTAGACCTCCCGAATATGGCGTGGGGCCCGTGATCGCGGAGAGAAAATGGTGCTGCATTTCATATCAGCAAAAGCTGAGTTTTTCACCAAGTTCAAATACTCCGATAGGGTACTCGGAATTTGTTTGGAATCTCGTGCGTGCAAATGAGATATGCTATCCCAACAATTTTGACATTCCAGATAATGGCGCAGTCAAAATTCCCATATGAGTTGGTTATGACTGAAAGTGGGTCCCATACCCAAAGGCCATTTTGAGCCAAATTCCACAATAGGCCTCTGGATTAGAGTGGAAGCCTCAGGAAGCGAATGAAGGATTATTCTAGATCAAACTCGATATTCTAGAATTAACCTCGTTGTTAGAATTTTCATCCGAGCACATTTTCCAAGAATGTTGACCAAAGTCAACTATAGGACAAACTTCAAAGGAAAAAGAGCCAAATGCTTCTAAACTCATACCAATCACCTCAATACGCATTTTGTCTATGCTACTAGCCTTATTTGGCCATTCTGGAGCTGATGGAACCATCAGAATTCTGTTCTAAGGTTGTTTTCCTAAAATTATGACCAAAGTCAATTATTTAAGTTATAAAAGCTCTAAAATAGGGAAACGGGCCTAAAACCCAAATGAACGACCAAGCGATCGAACAGTTAGTGCCAGCATGTCATAAATGACTTGGGGTCTCTACAGAAATGCTCTAAACAAAAGAATGAATGCTTTAATTCAAAAATGACCTAGAGGGTCATTCAACATCTATTACTGAAAGAACTTTTATCCGCAAAAGTAAGGGTCAAGAAGTATCTGAAGGCTCAAATAGGCTGGGGAACTATTCCTGCATCTCATGCTTGGTCTCCCAGGTGGCCTCCTTGAATGGACAATGCCTCCATCAGACCTTAACCACATGAATGGCTCTAGAATGCAACTGTCTGAAATCTCTAGCCAAAATAGCAACTAGCTCCTCAATATAGCTCAAACAATCAGCCAAGTTAACCGTGTCATACTGCATTACATGGGACTTATTTGGAATATACCAGTGCAGCATCGAAACATAAAAAACTGGGTGAATAGCTGAAAATGTTGGGGCAAAAGCTAACTCATATACAACCTCACTAACTGTCCTTAATATCTCAAAAAGACCAATATACTTGGGGCAGATATTTCCCCACCTCCTAAATCTTATCACTCCCTTCATGGGCGATACACGGAAGAATACTTTGTCACCAATGGAAAATCTCAATGGCCGCAACTATGATCCGCATAACTCTGGTGTCTACTCTAAGTTGTCCTAGGACTATCCAGAATCACCTTCACATGATCTAAGGTATCCAAAATCAAGTCTGTACAGTGCGGCCTGGGCCTCGTAAACTCAAACCAACCAATTGGAGAGCAACAATGCTGTCACAACCTAACCCCGTAGGTCGTGACAGGTATCCAAGCTGGATACTCGTGTATACTCTTGTTAACTATAATTAAACCTATCACATGTCACTATCACACATAATCCGACGAGGCTATCATAGTATGTGGGGTCATCTCATTATAAACACATACGCGAGCCGATAAGGCTGCCTCAACAAAGGGAATGTCCCAAAACATAAGTCATGGAGACACAGCTAAACACACATATATACGCAACCATATACATGTCTACAAACCTCTAAGAGTATTAACAGTAATATATGGCAATATAGGGCACTACATCATAGGATCATTACCAAAAACTAGGCTTCGATACAATAGAGTTTCTCCTAACTCGCTGAGTGGAATCCTAAGCTGGTGGATCCCCAAAATATGTGTCTGTATCTGCGGGCATAAAACCCAGCTCCCCAAAGAAAGGGGGTCAGTATGATATATCTACTAAGTGTGTAAGCATAAAATACCACAAAGAGATTACAGCTGACATGGGGATATAGGGGACAAGTATAATAATTAGTAAACCACTATACTGCATCTTATGAAATAAAGTCATGTATACCATCATCACATACCGCACCCTGTCTACTATGAGACTCGGTGTTACAAATGCATCATTCCATCATTATAGGCATATATATACTATTAGCGTTGTGGAGGGTACAACCCGATCCATATATATAGCAGGTTAGTGCCGAGGAACATACATCCTGATCTATATATAGTATAATAATGCTGAGGAATATACGGATCATTCCATGCATCATATAATAATGCCGAGGAACATACGGCCCGATCCTTATATAGTAAAATAATGCCGAGGAACATACGACCCAATCCTTGTATAGTAAAGTAATGTTGAGGAACATACGGCCCAATCCTTATATAGTAAAATAATGCCGAGGAACATACGGCCCGATCCTTGTATAGTAAAGTAATACCGAGGAACGTATTGCCCCAGGCCTGAAAATCTCTGTTGTGCTCGTTCATCTTAGGATCGCCATACCTTTCGACTCCGAACTCTACTTGACCCCAAGCAGGTGGGTCACCTACTTGCTTAGGTGATGCCACGTGTCCCCCTCCCATTAGCTGCCCCGCATAATTTTTTTTCTTCCTCGTAGGTTCGTAATCTCATCTTATTTTAAGGGCCTATGTCATCCGTGCTACGCAAGCTTGGTACGTACTCCAATAGCTTAAGTATGTAAGACTTCCAAGTTAGTAGCTTACATAGGTAAATCGAGTCCTACGACTCATTACTTGACCTCTAATTCCTTCCGGATTCTTATGACTCCATCTCCAACCTTCTCTACTATGGGGTATCACATTCTCCCTTAACAACTTGGTCAAGATATATTTGTAGAAAAACAAGATTCATGACCGATGGAGATTAGTTTGCCGAGATTATAAATAACATAGCAAGAAGGAACCGATAATTAAGGAAGTCATGATTCTAGAACTCCTTAATCTTGAAGTCAACCCATTCTCTTTAGTTGAGAATTTTTTTGCTTTAATATTTGTTAGTTAATTTGTTAGAATAAGAATCTTAATAATTTAAACCTAAATAATTGTTCAAACCTATTTTTTAGCGATATTGAATATTTGTAGCTAAACTTTAGTTCTATGTGAAATTATTGTCACGATCCAATTCTGTAGGCCATGACTGGTGCCCGAGTTGGGCACTCATACGTACCCTTAGCCCCACTTAGCGTGTTAGTAGAATAGACAAAAGTAGAAGTCAAAAAGGGGTCACTAGAGAGCGTATGAGAACAGATATAGCACAAGAGGGTCGTTAAGGCCATCACGGAACACAAAGACCAAAACATATATACATAACCCACATCACAAGTCTACAGACCTCTACAGAACGATAGCCTAGTCATATGAAGGGACAGGACCCCGTCGTATCCTTAACCAACATGTACAAATGTACAACAAAAAAGTTAGTACCAAAATAAGGCTTCGGACAAAGGAGCACTGCCAACCAACAAGGTGGATGTCCTAAGCGAGCGGATCAGCAAACTGAGCGTCTGTACCTGCGGGCATGTAATGCAGCCTCCAAAGAAAGAGGGTCAGTATGAATAACGTAACGAGTATGCAAAGCACGGATTATAATAAGTAAAGCCATTATCAGAACAGAAGGTGAAAAGAGGAGCAAAATATTTAGAATATCAAAATGCTTTTCATAACCACATATAATTAGGGCTGGGCATAAAATACCGAAAACCGAATTACCGAACCGAACCGGCTATTTCGGTATTCGGTAATTCGGTATTTCAGTTCGGTATTCGGTACCGAAATTGATATTTCGGTATTTCGGTTTCGGTATTCGGTATTTCGGTTTCGGTATTCGGGATTTCCCGAATACCGAACTTTTTTTTTTTTTTTACAAAAAAACTGGAAAACAATTACCAAAAAAAATAAGAGTATAGTAAGATGAAACTATCTCATTTTTTCATTTCCCTTACCATTTTTATTTTAACTTTCCCACGTTTACCGTATATTATATGCACACTTACACGTACATTATGGATAACTACTAAAATTTAATTCATGTACATGTAAAAATTATAAATTCTAATTTCAAATTTATGCAATTGATTAAGAATTCTAATTTCACTTTGCAAGATTCCCACGTTAGTTATCTACATAAATTATTTGGTAGTTACATTGAAAACGAAAGATTCCAACTCTTTCATATCTTTGCAGGAACTAATTAATAATTATTGCAGTGATGTAGAATTTTTGGATAATTCAAAGAAAAACATATGTATAAAAATTATGTATGATATATTAGAGATTTTTGTTTTCACTCTTTTTCACTATTTTTATTACATGGTAATATTTTTTTTATTCTGTATCGATTCATAAATTATTTTTTCTTTTTTTACGATGTATCATTTCTCCTCCGTAGAATGTGGCTTACAAGCAATTTCGATTTCGATATTCGGCAAGTTAAAATGCATATATTACTTAATTATGGTGTAGTAATAAAAATGTAAGTTAAGATATGTATTTTTTAGGTTAATGTAAATATTAAATGTGGATAAATTTTTATTGTATATTAACTATTAAAAAAATATGGTATTACCGAATACCGTACCGAACCGAAATTTGATTTACCGATTACCGAATTATCGAACCGAAGTTTGAAAGTTCGGTATTTGGTATATACTTTGAATTACCGATTACCGAATTACCGAACCCAAACTTTGAAAATACCGAACCGAATACCGAATGCCCACCCCTACATATAATGTATGCAGAAAAACATATGCCATATCCGGCCCCATTATGGAACTCGGTGAACAAAACATGGTCTCCACCTTATCACTAGAGCCACAACACAGCATACATCTAGAGTAGAAAATATCTCCGTAATAAATCATATCATATCATATGACCATATCAGATCATATCATATTATATGTGTACATGGAACATCATAACTCCACAAAACCCATGTACAGGTCATACCTTCCCTCTCACGTCGGGGCATGGCGAACAATGCAGATAAGTACGCACGATAACAAAACTTGACCCAGGCTCGGTGAAGGAAGCATTGAGGCATCCACGAGTGGAGTAGTGAGAAACTAAATGCACTTTAAATCATTTTTGAGACTCGATGGAGTTAACAAAATGAGCTATTATTTAAAAATCAAGACAAGAGTCGTATCAAGTACCTTTTGAATATCACTATGAGTTATATCCAAATAGAACTTTTGGAATCATATACACGTATCTAGGCATGATAAAATACCCTTTGGAAAATCAAGAAGTTGGCCATCCTAGCGGCTCTACAAATAGGAACTTCCTTGGAATCATATAAAAGTCATATACTTGTTTCATAAAACCATGCCAAAAAGGAAGATTAACTTTATATACTTATGTCAAAACATTCCAAGAGAAAGAATAAGCTTTACATACTTATACCAAAGACATGCCAAAAGAAGGAACGGTTAGCTTTACATACCTCTTACGGATTACTCCTAATATGTTCGCCTCGTCGTCTCTTAAAACTATTTAACATGAAAGTAATACTATGGTTAATGACCCTTCACTTTCCAATTCCAACTCTACAACCAAGTCTCCATAGAGGTCATTTCCTTATCCATTTCCCTCGACTAGTTCATTACTAGTTTCTAAGTTATCAAAAATCGGGCAGCATCTCCCCTATAACTTCAACATCCCCGAGATTTTAACTCGGCCAACATGTCAAAAACCATAGCAACAACAACAACCAACATCATATATACAAGTAAATCACTTCAACCTTACTCAATACAACTCCAAACCACTAGCTCAAAACTACGATGTCAAAATAAAGTTTTTAACCTTTATTTCACAAAATCTTTAACCATACCAAACAGAGGGTCGTGTAGCTGCAATCAGAAGCACCCACACCCTTTTTAAAATACTTTAAATACCTTCAACACGCAACCCAACCAGCTGCACCCGCAGCTCCACAACGACAACCCAGTACTCGATTTCGATTTAGCTATAACCACTTCAATTTAGTTTGTTTCTAACGTCAAGCATCCTTATGCAATTTTTCCACTTCCAACATTATTTAAGACATAAAATATACCTCATAACAACATCATATGATCCAATTTAAAAGGGAATCCCATACCTTGCCGAAACTCATCGAAACTTGCCTTGGAAGTTCCTTTAGTGTGCCTACAACTTTGTGGCTGCTTGCTAAAGTTTTGGTGCTGCTCCAAACCATAAATTTTCATTACTAATACCTTCATACCATCATGGTATACCCTAGATAATTCATTTACGGAATGAAATTAAAAAACTTACCTTTTTCTCCCCTTGGCCGCCATTAGTTTCTCTCTAGCTCTAGGGTTTCTTCTCTTTTTCTTTCTCTAGAATTTTCTTGAATTTGTTGGAGATAAGGATGACTTTTTGATAAGAATGAATCATCCAATATATATATATATATATATATATATATATATAGGCCTCCTTAGGAGGTGACACATGTCAACCCCTAAGCGGTGACACATGTCAAGCCCCCATTGGGCCAACACATCCCTTCATCCAATCACGGGCTTCCATGTGGGGGCCCCACCCCATCTGCTCCAACTGCTGCCACATGGCACTCTCTCATGGGCTGCCATGTGGAACTCTCTCATGGGCTGCTACGTGTAACTCTCTCCTTCTCCTCGTGAGTTCGTAATCTCGTCTTCTTTTATGAATCTATGTAATTCTTGCTACGTAAGCTTGGTACGCACTTAAGTAGCTTAAGTATGTAGGATTTCCAAGTTGATAGTTTACGTAAGTAAGTCGAGTCCTACAACTCATTACTTGACCTTCAACTCCTCTTTTTATTTTTTTTAAATTCCAATTTTGCCCTTGGCCTTTTTCAATATTATCACATCCAAAATTTTCATAACCAACTTATGTATCAAACAAGTTCAAGACATAGCACTATCCTTAACTTGTTACAATTATCCCAAAATGTCCAAATGTGCAAAAATACGGGTTATAACAATTCTACTCTAATTATATATACAGCGACCACTTATCCTTTGTAGGGCGAGTTTTGGGCATGATCACTAACAATGGTAAAATATGGATACCCATATTTTTTCATATTTTCACAAGTTAACAATAAATTGAGACTCATATTTACCCAACTGAAATGGAAGTGATTCAACTTATTGAAATATGAATAAAATAGGTTGATTATAAAACTATGGACTGAAATTGTCAGCTCGACATGCATTAAAACACTTTGTACTACTAATATTATGATATTTTATGTATTATTTATACATACCTTAATGCCAAATATAGTGTATTACTAATACTTGCATTAGTTATGCATCAGTTGAAAAAGTATACCAAACAAAATACTAGTAATATAAAAACTAAATACAAGTATTATTATCCCTCTAACCCCTTAGAGGTCGTTTGGTAGGGTGTATAAGATTAATGCTGAATATAGTGTATTAGTAAGCTGGCATTAGTTCTTCATGCAATAGTTATACTTGCATTCGTTATGCTGAGAATATTTCTTATGTAATGTTTGGTTTGATGTATTAAAGATGTATAATTTCTAAAAGGTTTATTTTATTACAAAAATGTTTGCCACAAATATAATGAAAAGGATGAGGAAAAGATTTTGAAGAGTAATTATGTCTTTGACCATGCTATTGCATGTATTAAAATTCTTTACATTATTATCATAAATTTCGATGTATGGGTTGTATACCTACCTTAATTCCAAATAAAATATATAATTAATAATGCATTAGTTATAAATTTATTGTTAAAATATATCAATACAAATAATAAGCAAAACTAACCAATGCAAATTTCTTTTCTCCTAATACACTCAGCCAAATGACGAGCGAATAGATGTAAGAGCCATCACCGTAGCCACGTGTTGAATGTGTGGAGAAGAACTGACGCCTAATTGGTTCTATTATCTTGATCGGGTTTTTTGTGAAGAAATACACTAGATTTGATTTTACAAATCAGGCATGTGATGGATGGCAAATGGTTGGCTCGGACTTGAGACGTGGAGGAGTATTATTGCTCCAGCTAATAAAATAGGGCAGTGTAACCAAAGTTGGCCTAAGAGAAACGAGTTAAAAATACGTGGCAAAATCGAGAGCCACAAATATTAGAGTTTGTCAAGATTGAATAGGAGAATAAATGTGCAGCTTCCCTTTGTGATTTTCTGATAAAATTTGGGGATAAGATGGCACCAACAAATGCCACTGCCCAACAATCCCACGTCTTACTTACAGATTCTAACTCTGCAACCATGCAACTTTTCTTCTCTTCTCAGGTTGATGTACCACCCACCCCTTTCTGAAATTTCTTCTTTCTTTTATCTTCTTTATTTGGGTTATTATAATGAAAGATTTCAAATTTGTTTCATGAGCAAGAAATTCAGTACTCGGGCCGGGGTTTGTTTACAATTTCCCAGTTTATGGTACCTCTAATATGATACTATTTGAGTTTGTGTCTCTTAGTCTTATCGCAGTAGTTTTGTGCTAACAAAAAAATCAACAAACGAATAATAGAATTTGTTTCCAGTAAATTAACAGAATCCGTACACGAACCAATAAAGTTCAAGTATTTGGGTTCTCCCAAACTATACATGGACTCATTCATCATGCTCACATATCAGCTTGACCTAACACTTTTATTGATGATATAAGCATATCATGTTCAGACTGCAATCTCTCTTGTGATCCTTTCTTATCAATGTTTGACATTTAAAGCTAATTACGTATCAGGTGGATATTTATTGCTTTCAAGATAACTAGCTGTCCAAATTCCTAAACTAATTACTTCAGTGTCTAGCATGAGTAGTAGATAAAAGTAAGATGATTGCTCTTGGTTTTCCTGTTGAAATCTTATTAATATGACCTTAGTTACCTATAGTGCAAACATGAGCTGCCCTTCTTTTTCCAATGACTGCATCTAAAACTTGATTTTTTTGAATACTGAAGAGAGTTTGTGTCTCAACTGGATCACACTGGATACCTCAACTTATGTAAGACAACTGGATTCTTTCACCAGAATGGCCAAGGTGAAGTTTTGGCAGGTCGGGGCTGCGGCCCATTTAGCTTTTCAGATTTTAGTTTTCAGCCCTTTTTGACTATTCAATATGTTACTTATTTAAAAGAAGTAAAGTTTCTTCTAAAATATACTACTCTTCCTCCCCAATCTCCTGGCTCCAACATTGGCGTGCTTACCTATAATAACAGAATAGTACTTTAATATAATTTGCTTTCTATTGCGAGTTTTGGGCTAAAATTATTCTTAAACTATACTTCAAGCTTTGATTACATCCTTAAAATATTAGTCTTAGTAGAAAACATTCTCTAAGTATTTAAAATTTAACAATTTTCATCCTTCTGCTAGAATTTTTCAGAAAACTAACCGATCCTACAAAACTCAAGTCACCAATTTGTATTTATTATTCTAAAATACCCCAAAAATATTATCATGAACTTTATGGGCAATTAAGTTTAGCATTATGCAAAATCTTTTAATTAACAGTTTTGTTCATTTATTTTTCATGTGATTTAATATTTAAAAATTACTAGTTGAAATATGTTTTTCTCAATTGAATCTGCTTAAGGGGTGTTTGTAGGAGACTTCCACTTCTAATAATGGAGAATGAAACTCGAATGTGAGGCATAATCAAAATTTTGATTAAAAACTTGAATACAAAGACATAATTACCTTAATATCAGATTGCATTGAAAAATTATGGATTTAACTACAATTTGACTTTAAAAAGGTAAAGATAATTAAGCTCCAACTTCTTTCCCTTGGTAAAAGAGAAGAAGAATAGATAATGTATTCTCACACCTTCCTAAAATTTTTTGTTTCAGGTGAAGATAATTAAGCTCCAGCTCTAAGTTGTTGAATTCTTTTGGAGCCTATACTCTGCCTTGTTGGTACTGTTGGTGTAGAAAAGTCCTTGTTAAATTGCTTGGTATCATTAACTTCTTCCTTCTCACTCCTGCAGCATTCTTTGCTTTTTTGTTCATCACTATCTTAATAAGCCAACATTTTGCAGGGAAAATGTCCTTGAGGCAGCAGTAAGCTTCTGTGAGATAGATAGATAAATTGAGGTAATTAATATTGCTATTATCATAAGCAGCAGGAAAACTAAGAATTGGATAAGAAGAGTATGGGAGAATTCGGAAATGAGGTAGAAAAGTCTATTATTTTTGAGAAAAAGAAGAATGGAATGAGTTCAAGCAAGTCGAAGATTTCTGCATCTTCCACCATGGTATTGGCACACAACTTAATAGATTTTGATGACATCTTAGTTATTATTATATTTTATTCTTGTATATAATTTTTAAGCTCTCTGTTCAGTTACCAAAGTGAGTGATAACTTCTGCAGGAATCTAATCTACATGAAAACCAAGCTCATCTTATTTCAAATACGGAGAAATCTCCACGTCAATCTCACTGCACTACCTGCTGGAAAAGTATGAATTGCCAAATTGTTCGTTCAAGAACCAAACTGATGAATATTTTGATTGAGAGGAAAAAACCACAAGAGGTCCACTCAATTTTTCAGGGTCTGACAGAAGAAGGACATCGGCCAACTCTTGTGACATATACAACTGTTTTGGCTGCCTTGACTCTCCAGAAACGTTTCAAGTCGATACCGTTGCTTCTTTCCAAATTGGAGCAAGATGGATTAAAACCTGATTCCATATTCTACAATGCCATGATAAATGCTTTTTCTGAATCTGGAAATGTTAAGGAGGCTATGAAAGTGTTCCAGAAAATGAGGGAGAAAGGATGTAAGCCCACAACCAGCACTTTTAATACATTATTTAAAGGGTTTGGAATCATTGGTAAGCCTGAAGAATCTCTGAAACTGCTGGAAATTATGTCTCTTGAAGAGAATGTGAAACCTAATGACAGAACATATAATATTCTGGTCCGGGCTTGGTGTAACAAGAACAAAATTGTAGAAGCCTGGAATGTGGTTCACAGAATGGTTGCAGCTTGTGTAAAACCTGATGTTGTTACTTACAATACTATAGCAACGGCTTATGCTCGAAACAAGGAGCCTGGTAGAGCTGAAGCAATGATTTTTCAAATGCAAAATCACAAAGTGGCACCAAATCATCGAACATGTGGTATCATCGTGGATGGGTACTGTAAAGAGGGAAATATGACAGAAGCATTGAAGTTTGTTTACAGGATGAAGGATCTTGGTGTACTTCCTAATCTAGTAATATTCAACTCTATCATCAAAGGCTTTCTCGATATCACTGATGCTAGTGGTGTTGATGAGGTATGCATCTATATTGGTTTTATATCAGCAATTTACTGATCATTAAGTTATTGCTACTGTCTTTTTCTCCATTATTTTCAACATGTCTTCTCCTCTGCTTTATTTATCTCATATCTGTTTTCATATGCTTTACATGAGCCGAGGGTCTATCAGGAACGACCTCTCTACCTTCACAAGGTAGGGGTAAGGCTGCATACACACCACTTGTTGGATTCCACTGGGTATATTGTTGTAATTTACATATCATTAAGTTGTTTAACTTTTCTTCATTATTATTTTTCATGTACAAAATGGTAATGGAGATGTTTTAATTTTGCATGTATTGATATCAGTTTACATATATAAATATCAAATAAGAACCCCTTGATACCAAACATACTTAAAAAGGATGGAAGTCACTGTAGTGTGTGTTAGTGTAGCTTCAAGCCTTCTGGAGAAACAAAGGAGAAAGAAAGAGTTGCATCATTCTACCCATGACATGTTTCTTATTCACCGGTTAAATGTGCAGACACTTACATTGATGGAAGAGTTTGGGGTGAAACCAGATGTGGTAACATTTAGTACTATCATGAATGCATGGAGTTCAGCTGGACATATGGATAAGTGCCAAGAGATATTTAATGACATGATTAAGGCCAGCATAGAACCTGATAGCCACACATTCAGCATTCTAGCTAAAGGCTATGTGCGTGCTGGAGAACCTGAAAAAGCTGAAGCCCTGTTGAAAGTTATGGCTTCATCAGGTGTACATCCAAATGTTGTAATGTTCACAACAATCATCAGTGGATGGTGTAGTGCTGGACAAATGGAGTATGCTCTGAGGGTATTTGAAAGGATGTGCAAAATGGATGTATTGCCTAACTTGAAAACCTTTGAAACCCTCATTTGGGGTTACGGTGAAGCAAAACAACCATGGAAAGCTGAAGAGTTCCTCCAAATTATGGACGAGATGGGAGTATCTCCCACAAGGAATACTCTTCTACTTGTTTCAGATGCATGGCGAGCGATTGGTTTCCTTAACCAGGCCAAGAAAATTTCAGATGATGTGGAATATGATGATAGGGCATTCTTGAATTCTCTGGAGGATAAGCAACCAGGGGACAACTTTGAACGAGTTTATCCTAAAGATATATCAAATGATTCTCTCGCAAGCCTTAAGCAAGTAACCAACCAAAATGGGTTGAGCCCTGTCAATAAAAGAAGCCAAATAGTGCTGACCAGATCCACGTCTTTTGCTGGAAGCATAAATGTGGCAACTAAATCAATAATGGTTTCCCATAGCTGTGGATTCAAGGTAAAATCTTTGATGATATTTGACAAGCAGTGTCTAGTGCAGATAGGAATATATGGTTTTGCGAATTCATGTAGAATGGTGGCGTTAAATTAACAAATTTCCAGTTCAGTCTATTAAAGGAAGCCTCTTGAAATAAAAATGTATACCCGGATTGAAGCCCTTTTCACATCAAGATGGCTTACACAAAGGCCTGCAATTCTACAATTAGATCATTTTTACATGGTGTTTTTTTTTAACATGTATGTGCACTGTTATCTTATTCAAAACTTATACCATTATGAAATGTATATTCTTTAGGTTGAAATGATCTTCATGTCTAACGTCGAATGTGTTGGGCTTGTAATAAGTTGCCTGCGTTTTAATTCTATCTAGTTTCTTGGCAATGGATTTTTGAATGGAAACGGTAGTAACTTCATCTTTGGGAAAGCCTACACCTAAAATGATAATATACTCTTTCAGCGAATACCGTCGACGATGCTGGCTTGAGGTCAAGTTTTACTTCTTCAATTTATTTTACTTTTGCTTAATTTTCCCTCACTCTCCTCTGTCATCTTCTTAACCCCATAAAAGAATCTTCCAATGGATTTTGATTTTTCTTAGTCGCCCCGTTAGAATTTTGTCATTTTTTTGCAATCATTTTCAGCCTTTTAGGGTGTTTAATAATTCTGTCCTAATTGGATGCTAATCTCTCACATTCAATCGGAAGCAAAACCGAGGTGGTTATTCCTTTTCCAATAATATATGGGTTTTATTTGGTCACTATCAAAATATCACGCGTGTTGTTTTGGAGTCACTGGTATGGAATTTTTAGTACACTGTGTAAGAAGTGTGCGGGCAAGTCGATCAAAGTAAGAGCGGGGAGGGAATGTTTATTTTTATTCTTACTTTTTTTAAAAAAAATTCAAATATTTGGTGGCATGTTGGGCTGTTTTATTGGATATTAATCTATCTACAAATCAGTCTGGCCAAATGCCCCAAAAACAAAACAGTGAATAATCAACCAAAAAAACCTGAAAAAGGAGGCCTAGTACAAAACCCTCTATCTATAAAAAGGAAAGTAAACCTAACATCCACTTGTCTTTTTCGCACTTTCCTTTTTCAACCTTGTCATCGAGATGCTTTCTTCTGGAAGTCGCCGGAACCTAACACTTCGTCACCTACTCTTGTGGATCTATTTCCTTCTTACTCCTCTCCTCCTCCATCATCTGCAGCTTACACAGGAGCAATCACTACTGAGAGGTATCCCATTCATCCTTTTATTTTCTGTTTTCCTTGTCATTTTAACTTTCCCGCCTTTGATTAGGGAGGTAACGTGTTGTCCACTGGTGAATGGAGTTCATAGAGGTAGCCGTCAGGAGTTCGCAATGCGACCATAGGTTCACCTTCTTCCTTTTTTGCCTATGCTAATTCCTCCATTTAGATATGACCATTTTTTTTTATTGTGTCAGGTGATTTTGTGTTTCAAGCCCAATTCTACTTGGAATCCATGATGACCTGTCACACCCCGATTCTACACTCTAGGCGTGGTCAGCACTCAAAAATTAGTGCTGGTTCTTAAACAAACCCTTGGCTTGGATAACTTACTAAGCGTAAGACTTACTTATGAAAAATATGGTCAATAGGCACAATAAGTGTGAATAAGCTCAATAATATCAAGTTTAAAACTCAAAGCTCAAATATATATAAATATAAGACATGACTCAATGTTTTCAAAACATATTTAACTGAATAAACCAGACACTGTGTGACTAGTCTATAAAGCCTCTAAGACTGACTGAAGTAGGTATCGGGACACGCCCACGGCTACCTCAAACTGATAAATAAATGACCAAAAAGTAAGACTCAAGAGTGCCTCTGAATGCAAAGAGGTCTCACAAAAATTAGGTAAAAAGTTGGATCTTCAACAATGCGCCAGTTGAGGATCTCTATCACCTGTGTTTGCATCATAAAATATGCAGCGCCAAATAACGTCAGTACATAGAATGTACGGAATATAAAATAGCTAAAAGGAAACTTACTCAAGATATTTAACTCAAGGAACTCAACTCTGAAAATAGCTCAACTCAGTAAAGCATGTGATATATGTAAAATAATGTTTTAAAAGATATGAAATAGTAAATGCAACTCAGTGTATAAAAATATAATACCTTACTTCTTGGGGAATTTCTCTTACCGCCAATCATCACTATGAGCCTCGTGATGATACAACGTTCTGCCCACGTTGCCAGAGCTATCCTATACCTTGCCAGGATATAGGACAATGACTGAACTATGGATTCATCTAAAAAGTCCTTTTTGGACTATGAGGAGTCGCCCGAATGAACGGTACAATCATATCTATGTTGAAGGCATATGTTATGGGGTTGAAGTTATTTGAACTTGTACTCAAATTGGTGCTTGATTTTACTCCCAAACTGTCTTTACTCTGCTCATATCTTAACTGAGTGTATTTATTCAATTAACTCTATTAGTCTCTTTTGGACTTAGCTCAAACTCAAATTTTCTTAACTCATCTCTTATTCTTAAGACAGATAAAATCTCATGTCAATAGTGCATTTAGAAAGCATACTTGAACTTCTCAACTCAATCTCAAAAGTAGATGTTTAAATGTATTAATACTCAACTCATTTATACTCAAAAATATTCATGTTCAAAATAGTAATTAAGAGACTTCTCAAACTCATGCTCAAACTAATAATTAAGAGACTTGTCAAACTCAACTCATGCTCAAACTCGCTATAATTTAAAGATGAAAATATATCATGCTTTAAGCTAAAAAATGCATAAAATATTTAATGCAAATGTTTGATTAGGATTCATGTGAAAGTAGACATGAACATTAATCTCAAGAACCAAATTCATGAAAATCATCAAAGTATATTTAGATATATACACGAACTCAGTAGAATTTACAGAGAAAACTCAAGAATTCACTTATCGAAATTGAAACTCAAAACTCAACTTTACTTGACTGTATGAAGATGTAGGGCACGAGGACGAACTTAGTCCAACGTTATGATAGCCTTACATACCTGAAATGATGATTATCTAAGCAAAATTTGAATATCTTGGCAAAAATACTTGAACCCTAGTTTCTCCTCTTCTCTCCAATCCTTGCTCTCAAAATATTCTAAGTAATAATGAGAGAGAATACACGTGGGGTACTGATAAAGGACTAATTTTAGACCCAAAATGGCTTGGTTTAAGTTTGGAAAAGGTGAGAAAAAGAATAGAATGACCCTTATTAATTGGGCTGGGCTACTACGGGTCCCTTCCTACGGATTATAGGGTCCATTTCATAGAACTTGGGGTCCGATTTTTGACCCTACTAGAATTTGCACAAGGGGCCTATGACCACCCTTCTACGGGTCATAGAACTTAGCACAGGTTGAAGGGGCCAGCTCGTAGGAAGCTAGGTATTTTCCTTGGTTTCTTAAGTTGGACCTACGAACCTTTCCTACGGGTCGTAGTCCTAACGACGGGTCATTCTGCTAACTCGTAGGTAAGGTACTAGGGGCTTCTCTAGAGATGTAGTCTATGAGACCTTCCTACGGTTCGTAGACCCTCTATGGATCATCAAAATGGCTCGTAGGAAGGGTCTCAAGTTTTGAAATTTTGGCTATGTCATATCTCGGGCCAAGTTTCCCTTTTTTGCTAATTTTTTTTACCCCTCTTTTTGGGTGACACTTTCAAGAACACCTAATCCTCAACCTCAAACTTTAAGTATCGACGTCGGTTATCCGCGTATGACTTCTGTCGACTCTGGAATGCTAGTAGGTTCTCCATGAGCTTCACTTTATCCACAACTATAAAGCTTTATATGGTGCCATTTGGATACTATTATAAGCAACCTCAATAAGTGAAAAGTGATCACCCCAGCTACCTCTGAAGTCAATAATGTAGGCCCACAATATATCTTCTAACGTCAGCATAGTGTGCTAGGCCTGCTCATTAGTTTGAGGGTGAAAGGTTGTGCTAAGATTCACCTGTGTTCCTAATCTCTTTTTGGAACGATCTCCAGAAGTTATTTGTAAATTGAGCTCCTCTATCTAATATAATAGATGTGGGAACCCCGTGAAGTCTCACTATTTCCTTGATATACAGTCTCGCATAGTCCTCAGCTGAATATGTATTCCTACTGAAAGAAAATGGGTTGATACTGTCATCCTATCTACCATAACCCATATGAACTAATACTTTCATAGAATGCGAGGTAAGCCTATATTACAATCCATATTAATTGCTTTTCATATCCCAGTCGGGATTTTCATCCCCTGTAATAGGCTACCAGACTTCTGATGCTCAATTTTATTTAAGTTATCGTACAATTTCTCTTAACCCAACTTGTAACACTCTAGGCATGTTTTACTGCACTTTTACTCAGCTCTTCTTTCTAGTTCTCTTACCACATCTCATATTACAATCTTTACACGAATGTGTGTAGGTGCTTAAAGCAGCCTAGAAGATGTCTTAGCATCGCTATACTAGTCTCTTACCTCCTTCAGTTGATGGCAAGGCTCAACTATGGCTTTTGTCTTTAATACAAATTATATTTTAATGGTTTTTCCGCAAACCATCTTATACTTTTCCTTAATATATGCGAATATGGAAATCATATTGCTATTACTAACTTCTTATTATCTTTATCAAGTAATCACTTGATCTCACCCTTAGCATACCTGTCATGACCCAACCCCGTAGGCTGGAACTAGGGTCCGACTCAGACCCTCGTTTACGTATCTATCAGCTATAGTCAAGTTGAACTGTGTGTGATATGATACTATACATAAAAATACCAATGGGTCAAAACTTTTTCAGATACATGTAGCCTCTTTCATTTGTACCATATCATGAAAGGGCACGCAAGCCGACAAGGCTGCTGTAACATAAAAACATTTACAATGCGATATATAGGCATAGTTGAAACAAACTTATAAACAACCCATATACACATGTCTACAGACTTCTAAGAGTTATGAACGGTAACATATGGCAGGACAGGGCCCCCATTGTACCCTTGAATAAACAAATGTCGATAACAAATGACCAGCACCAAGAGCTAGGCTCTAGAATAGTGGAGCCCTTCCAACATAGCTAAGTGGAAATCCTAAGCTGGAGGATCTCCGAAATGAACATCTATAACTGCGGGAATGAATGCAGCCCCCCAAAGAAAAAGGGGTCAGTATGATATATGTACTGAGTATATAAAGCATAACGTATCATAACTGAGATAACAACTGAATTAGGGATACAGGAAACAAATATAATATTTAACAACTCATTGTACCTACATCTTAGGACATATAGTCATATACATTCTCATAAACTGTACCCGGCCCTCTAGTAAACTCGATAAATAATCACACTATCACAATAATCAGACCATCATATATCATACCCGACCTTTTATGGGACTCGGTCGTACCCGACCCTTTATGGGACTTGACGAATGCTCATATCATCAAATATCATACCCGACCTTTTATGGGACTTGGCTGTTCCCGATCTTTTAGGGACTTGGTGAATAATCATATCATCCTATATAGTACCTGGTCCTTTATGGGACTTGGTCATACGCGACTCTTTATGGGACTCGATGAAAGATGTATTAACAGCATGACGAGTAGAGTAGTGAGGAACCATATGCAATTAACTCATCATCTGAGACTTGGTATAACAATCGTCATGAAATATCATTTGAGGATCAAATGACCATCATCTTGTTACACCCCATGCTTTTAAAACTCGAAATGTTTCATAATTTCCTTAGACATTATCATGTGAGCCGGATACGCTACGATACTATCAAACGACTCTAAGAAAGGGAGAATATGATACCCTATGTAGAGAAGGTTGGAAATAGAGTCATAAGAATCTGGAAGGAATTGGATGCCAAAAAATGAGTCGTAGGACTTGATTTACCTACGTAAGCTACTAATTTAGAAGTCGTATCACTTGAGCTACTTAAGGACATACTAAGCTTGCATAGCATGGATTACGTAGGCTCTTAAAATAGGATGAGATTATGAACCCATGGGGAAGAGAACAAGATGAAAAGAGGAAGCCAATAAGAGAGTGACACATGGCAGCACCTCAATCAAGTAGGTGACCCACCTGCCTTCTTGGGGGGGGGGGGTGGACCCCACTGCCATGTGGCAGCCCCTAAGTGGTTGCATAGTTAGGTGGTCCAATAAGGGTTGGACACGTGTCACCCTTAGAGGATGACACATGTCACCTCCTAAGCCAACCTATATATGTATGTATTATGACTAAGTACTTCATTACATATCCAAAAATCAGCCAAGAACTTAGAAGAAAAACGTGAAGAACAGAAAGGAGAAAGGCAGCCACGTTTTGGAGAAGTTAAGGTAAGTTTTCAAGTTTCTCTCCATGAATTACTTACCTACGGTGTTCCTATATATGTATGTATTATGACTAAGTACTTCATTACATATCCAAAAATCAGCCAAGAACTTAGAAGAAAAACGTGAAGAAGAGAAAGGAGAAAGGCAGCCACGTTTTGGAGAAGTTAAGGTAAGTTTCCAAGTTTCTCTCCATGAATTACTTACCTACGGTGTTCCTTAATCACGTGGGGATGTATATATGTATATTATGATGTCTATGGACTTAATTCTTCAGCTTTAAACTTGGAAAGAATAAGATAAAGTTGAAAGAACAAAGAGAGAAAACGTTAAAAACTAGTTAACAAACCCATTTTTGGAGGGGACAGTTGTTAGTAATATTGATATAACTTCTTGTATATAGATTTTTTTGGGGTGATTCAATATGTTTTGGTAAGGTATTTCATATTTATATAACTTTCATTTAGACTTTAAAATCCAGTTTTTCTTTTATCTTCTCAAAAAAGGGTGATGAAGTGTAGAGGAGGTACTGCCCAGATTTTTGGTTTTGGAAATCTTACACGGACTGCTGTTGGTGTTTTGGGCATATCTTTTTTTATAGAATTGATGTAGGGGTGATTAGAAATTGTATGCGACCCTAAGACGCATGTCTATAACTTTCATGAAGGACATAAATCCTGTTTTCCTCCATTACCCCTTCGAAATAAAATGACAAGGTAAAACAGTAAGCTGTTCAGAATTCACGTTTTGATAATTTTGAGTGAGTTGTTGCTGCAGGCACATTACCCTTAGAGAATACTTTTCCAGATTCCACTCGGCGGCGATTACAGCCTCTTTCCCAGGGTCTTCCAATCTTTTCACAATTACAGTTCACTGAATGCATTCTAAAAGTGGTGTGGATGCTGATGGTTGCAGCCACACGAACCCTCGTTTCGTATAATGAAAGGGGTTATAGAATAAAGACTAGACGCCCTATTTGATATCATCTTTTTGAATGAATCATTTGGAGTTTATATTGCATATTGTTGGTGTGTATTGACGCAGGTTGTTGTTGTTGGTTGGTTGTAGGTAATAGGTTCCTAATTGGAAATTTGGATAGGGCACATTATAGGGGAGGTGCTGCCCAATTTTCGTTAACGCCTTAACAAACTAAAGAATTAGTCGAGGAAACGACTACGAAAATAGATTCCATTAATACTAAGGTGTAACCTAAGATGCTGAAAAGTTAAGAAGGGTTGATATTCATATTACTTCTATGTTGGATAGGTTCAAAGGACGACGAGGCGAACAGGATAAGTAATAAATTAGATAAGGTATGTGAAGCTTTCTCTTGGCATGTTGTTGACATAGTGCGTAAAGCTTTAGGTGGGTTGTGGATGAAATGTGGGAATAAATCCATTCCCAGAACTCCAAGTATGCCTCCTAATCCCCATCCACTGTTTAATAATGGAACCCCTATAAAGATTGAGTATTGCCTGTTAAGGCTTCTACGTGTTAAAGAGTAGTTTATGAAAAGCTATCTCTCCTTTCTCTTGATATGTACTTGGCATGAAAATGAGGTTATGATGCCATGGTTGTTCACCGAGCCCTAGAATAGGACGGGTACGAAATATCCACATAAAGGAAAGTACAGACTATATATAGTTTATTCTCTTTCTTCTTCTGGCATTTCTTAGTTGTAGGTTAAAGATGATATGAGTTCCGGGGTAACTCCATTCTTAGCATCTCTTATTTACGTCTGAATATCGGACTTTTATAATAATTGAACTATTTCCCTAAAAACTTCTCTATGCTAAAGAGATAACAAATGTACAGGCTCCAAGTCTTACAGACTATATGTTAACAAATATTTCTGGTTCCATAAGTGATATGGCTTTACCTTAGTACATGTCTAGGAGCCCCGAGATTATAATTGATATTGCCCATAATGGCATTTAGAGGTCACTCGAGATGACTACACTACTACTCGAGTCCTCCGACAAAATTTTAATCTTCTTATACGGTCAAGTCTCTAATAATGATTTAAATTGCATATAGTTACTCACTACTCTACTTGTGTATATTGTAACACTTCTTTTCCTGAGTCCCGGGCCAGGATATGTTCTCATGCACATTTCACTGCATTATTCACTGAGTCCCTCAATAGAGGGCCAGGATACGTGTATAGATATATGAGGATGTGATGTAATAAGGTGGAGATGGCGCTGGACCTATGTTGGTCCTATAGATATGATTCACCGGACCCCTGAAAAGGGCCGGCTATATGGTATGACTTGAGCATGCATGCTTTCCTGATTCATAGTGTATAGGTATAGGTTTCGGATTTGATATATTATCCCCTGCTTCTTTTTTTTAGATATGCCTCCAGTTGTATGATGTTATACTTACATACTCAGTACATATATCGTACTGACCCCCTTTTTCTTTGGGGGGCTGCGTTTCATGCCCGTAGGTACAGGTATGGGTTTTGGGAGTCCAACAGCTTAGGATCCCGCTTAGCTCAGCTGGAAGAGGCTCCATTATATCGGAGCCTAGTTTTGGGAACTAGCCACTGATGTGTATCATCGTTTTATTTATTTAGGGGTACGGCGGGGGGCCTGTCCTGCCATATGTTGTCATTATTCTTTTTAGAGGTCTGCAGACATGTATATGTGGGTTATATATGTTAGTTTTATTCAGCTGGGTCTATATGATATATGGCACATGTTGTTATGCTATGGCAGCCTTATCGGCTTGTATGGCCTTTCATGTCAAGATACGAATGAAAGAGACTACAGTTATATGAAATGTTATGACCCATGGAGGGGGGTTCTCATGTACGTATTGTGTTGTTGTAGTCCAGTTTGACTATACTTGATGTATATGCATTGCATTTCTATAACTCGGTTTGACTACAGCTGATTGATATGTATATGGAGGTCCCGGTCGGACCCCAGTCTCGGCCTATGGGATTGGATCGTGACAGAAGTGGTATAAGAGCAGTTCGTCCTTGGATTGTCTACAGATCGTGTCTAATAGAGTCTTGGTTATCGATGTGTTGCACGCCACATCTATAAACATGAAGCTATAGGACATTTAGGATGTTACCTTTCTTCTACATCTGAGATTGTGCTTTAGATCCGAGTCATAGGAAAAATTCCTTATACTAACCTTGGATCTTAACAGAAGGACGACACCAACAAAAGGAAGTAATTGACAATATGGAAAGTTACGAAGCATGCAGGTAAGTGAAGTAAAGCCACGGAAGATATCCGTCGGGTATGGTATTGAAATATAAAGTTGAAACCTGAAAGAAAAACAGACAGAAAGTGCAACAAATGCAGTTTGAAGTGGGATATATGAGGTAAGTCCAGTATTTTTATATTATTGTTGACGTTGAAAGCCCTGTGTGGCTGCGATATGAGATGACATTGAAAGCCCTGTGCGGCTGTGATATGATATGTATATATATGTTGGCCCTGTGAGGCATTGTTGGTATTTTCTGCATGCAGGTTTTGGGATAAGTAAGAAATGTAAAGGAAACTCTGCCGAAATTTTCCCAAAACAAGGAAAAGGAAATGAAGCATAGATTTTTAAAATGTCCGAGAAATTGATACCAAATACCCCTACTGTGTTTAACTAAAGCTGTAAGAGGTATCCTTCAGGTCGCCGACAAAGGGCACCCTTTTTACTTGAAGAATTTTATTTCGGAGGAACAAAAGCTTAATTAAGTAGTAAAGTTCAGATTATGGTATCTCCAGCCGTATTTGTATTGTAGGAATATAAACAGAGGGATCAGAATGAAGGATAAGATGTCCCGCGAATGAGTTTCACTCTTTTGAAAAAATACCAAGCCCTCAACTCCTAATTGTAAATTAGACGAGTTGTTCATAACTCAAGGATAAACTCAGAAGGAGACCAGGTAGGTTAAGTACTAAAAGAAGTACTGTGATGTTTAAGAGGTTTTGATTTCTTACAACAATGATTGGGAAATGATTTATGATAACTGTTTATAGTTCTCCACCGACTAATTGGGGAAAGAGCTTCGAACAGAAGCACCACAAAGAGATGTCAGGAACTGAATGCGAATACGAATTAAAAGGGGGATATGTAAGTATGAATTGAACAGTGTGATATGAGTATGCAGGGATAAAGTGGAACCACTAGTCAGACGCACATAGTACGCGTTGGTTAAGTTAAAGGCCTGCGTTGAGAACGCAGTAAGAGCATGGGGCTTACGATACAAAAAACTGACGCGTGTACACAACGTTGCCCCAAAAATAGTGGAACCCTTAAGGGACGAGGATGGAAAACTTAAGGAACAAATGACGCAACTTCTATTCGCCCCAAGAAGCAAAGGATATAGGTTGGGACAAAACCACTACTTCGAGAAAGCCTAGAATAGTTGTCGTCAGAATGCTAGGACTGCCTAATGGAAATTGGAACGACTACAAATACAAACAGTGGAAAGTACGAGTACCCTCTAAAGGGGGGAAGTTAATGAGAAAATAGCAAAAGTAAGGTGAAGGCAATTGATATGGGAATATATTTTAGATGGGTGTCTGAACTTCAATAAGATATCTTGCCGAACCAAGTTAAAATGGTCCGGAGGCCACCAATAATTGGATGGAAGCCAGAATGCTATGTAAAGCAACATTAAAAAGGTTGTGATGAAATCCTGAACAACATAAAACTAGAAGGCAGTTGCGTATAAAAATAGAAGAATGTACCAATGAAAGGATATCAAAACGTTGGTCATAGAGTTAGTTGCAAATGATGTTGCGATAGATAAATAACCAAAGGATAAGGAATAAAAATCCTCCTGTGGTAGTAAATGAGGAGAACACAAAGTGAATGGAGGATAGTGGAGTTAAAGGTCTACACTGACACTTGATGCAAGATAACAGATGAAAAGATAGGGCAAAACATAAAGACTAGCGAGACGACGCTAAGGTAAATCTTGGGCTAAGTTGAGTGCCCCACACATTATTGCAAGGATTGCAATGAAATGTGACACAAAGACTTCCCAGGGAGGTCACCTGTCATGACCCAAACCCGTAGGCCGCGACTGGGATCTGACTTGAACCCCTCATTTACGTAACTTTCGACTACAGTCAAATTGGACTATGTATAACATGATACTGCTCACAAAAACCTCAATGGGTTAAAACTTTTTCATGTTCATATAGTCTCCTAGATATAGGAACCAAACACATGAACCCAGTGGGTGATAAAATATTCATACACGTGTGGCCTCTTTCATTTGCATCATGTCATGAAAGGGAAAGGCAGCCGATAAGGTTGCCACAACATAATAGCTTTCACAATATATCGCATAGGCATAACCGAAATAAACTCCTAAACAACCCACACACATATGTCTACAGACCTCTAAGAATAAGAATAACAACATATGGTGGGACAGGGCCCCCGCCGTACCCCTGCATAAATAAATATATACATCGCGGCACCAGTACCCAGAAGCTAGGCTCCGAAACAGTAGAGCACTTCCAACATAGTTGAGAAGAAACCCTACGCTGGCGTATCTCTGAAATGAACATCTATACCTACGGGCATGAAACGCAGCCCCCCAAAGAAAGGAGGATCAGTACGATACATGTACTGAGTATATAAGCATACATAACTGAGATAACAACTAAAACAGGGATGCAAGAAACCAAGTATAGGATTTATTAGGGTACTGTACCTGCATCTCATAAACTAAAGTCATGTATACCATTATCACGTACCATATCCGGCCTGCTCGGGGACTCGGTGTTACAAACACATCATCTATCCTAATAGGCATATGCATATTCCTAGCTCTGTGGGATGTACAACCCAATTCATGTATACAGCAAGCATATGCCGAGGAATGACGGCCCAATCCATATGTCACATGATAATGCCGAGGTACGACAGCCTGATCCATATATTACATGATGATGCCGAGGTACGACGGCCCGATCCGTATATTACATGATGATGCCGAGGTACGACGGCTCGATCCGTATATTTTATAATCTGTCGTGGAACGTACGACCAGATCTGTACATAGAAAAATGTGTCGAGGTACGTTCAACCCGATCCATATACATCATAATGCATATACGTGTACGTAAAACTCTGTAAAATGTCAAACATCCCACATATATCATCATAAATCATGTTTAAGAGTCCCTAGGTATAGGAGCTTACACATCACAACACTATTCAACCTGTAGGAGGCTCAAGGGTCGTATTTCAACTACTCCTAGGCCCTTATCATTCAAGAGTGAATACAAGTCCTGAGTTATACCCGAAACCTATAATGGAATCACCTCTAGCTCATATCATATCTCACTTCACTTACCTTAACTATTTCAAGAGAAGAAAGGAATAGGCTTCATGTGTACTACTGTTAGTCATGTAGAAGACTTACAAGTCCATAACTCAACTATTGCAGGGGTTCTAATATCGAGAAGTGAATAAGAGCCTTAAATCACACTCAGAGTTTTAAGAGAGGAATAAATTCAGCTTCATATACGTAATACTTACATCTAAGTCATGCCAAAAGAGAGGAAGAATAACTTTGCATACACTACTTCTCAGCATATAGAAGAATTGACGAATGGAAGGTTAACTACTTTAAGAGTCCTAACATTCAACAGTGAACACGAATTATGAATCGTGAATCATGAATCATGTTCGGAGCTCATGAATAGAGTTACCCAAGCTTCATACACATATCACTTGTGACTTAGATCTAAGACATGTCCCAAAGAAAGAACAGATAGGCTTTACATACTTATACCAAAACATGCCAAAAGAAGGAATAGCTTTACATACTTATGCCAAAACATGCCAAAAGAAAGTTTCACATACCTCGTATGGACTTCTCTTAATCATGTCCACGTCGTCGTCCTCCAAACCTATTTAACATGGAAGTAATATGAGTATCAACCCTTCTTAACTTTCCATCATCTTAGGTTACACCTTAGTATTAATGGAGTATATTTCCTTAGTCGTTTCCTCGACTAGTTCTATTATTTGCTAAGGCGTCGATGAAAATTTGGCAGCACCTCCCCTATAATGTGCCCTATCCGAATTTCCAATTAGGTCCCTAATACCTACAGACAAACAACAACAACAACCTGCAGCAATTCATACCAACAATATACAACACAACCTGCAAATGACTCGCTCGAAACCACGATACCAAAATAGGGTTTCTAGTTTCCGTTTTGCAAAACCTTTTACCGTACGAAGTGGGGGTGTCATGTGTGTACAACCAGCAGATCACCCACACATTTTAGGACACATTTAGGCCCTGCAACACACACCACCCAACCAGCAGCAGCCTCAACACATACAACGCCTCATTTCGACTACAATTTGACTACGACGACTTCAATTTCGACTGTGTCTATTGTCGAGCATTTCCACGATTTTATTAAACTTCAAGCAGCCTAAAATTTGTTTAATACACCTTATAACAACACCATAAACTTCAAATTAGAAGGTAAGACCTTACCTCACCCGAAATTGGTCAAAATTCACCAAATCGCACCTCAGAACTTTTTCAAACTTGCTGAAATTATGCGGACTGCTTGTTATCTGTTTGGTGCTGCTACAAGCCATGATTTCACACTATTAACACCTTAATATCATGTAAAAACCTTACCAAAACGTGGCAGAATAGCACCAAGCCGTACCTTAACAAACGGCTTCCCAAACTTGCTGAAAATTAACTTCAGAAACTCCTTATCATGCTGAAAGTTGCGGACTGTTCCTGTCCCTTCTTTGCTGCCCCCAAACAGTAATTTTATTCTATTAAACCCCGTCTTGTAGCCATGGGATACCTTAAATAATTAATTCACGGAACGAAATCGGAGGGCTTACCTTAAATTGGAGCAACCCATTACTGCCTCTCTTTTCTCTCTACGTTTCTCTCCTTGCTCTTGGCTGAAGTTTGGATAAAGAACTGAAGTATAAGTCATATTACACATGTATATATATCTCTTTAGAAGCTTCCACATGGAATCCCCCTAGGGGTGACACGTGGCAGCCTCCTAGGGTGCCACCTCAACTTATTCGGCCAATCACATATTGCCATGTGGCAGTGGGGTCCACCCCAAGCTGATGCATCACCTACTTGACCCTAAGTAGGTGCATCACCTGCTTGTCCAAGTAGGTGCATCACCTGCTTGCTTCGAGTAGGTGCGTCGTTTCCTTATTTCTCTTTCGTGAGCTCGTAATTTTGTCGCACTTTAAGAGCCTATGTATTCCTTGCTACTTAGTCTCAACATGCCCTCGAGTAGCTTAAGTAGGTAAGACCTCCAAGTTGGTAGTTTACGCGAGTCAATCGAGTCCTACGACTCATTTCTCGGCCTCCAACTCCTTTCGAATTTTTATAATCTTATTTCCAATCTTCCTTATTATGAAGCATTTCGTTCTCCTTTCCTTGGAGTTATTTGAGAGCATTATAAACTATCCAACTCACATAACGACTTTTAAGAAACTTAAGAGCCTTCCCAGAAACTTGACAAGCTTAGGAAGCATTCTAAGGTACCAAAGTACGGGGTATAACATCCTTCCCCCCTTTAGAACATTTGTCCCCAAATGTTAACTAGCCTCATAAGGCCTTACGAGTGCTTCAGGATTTTTCTGTACTGGCTACCGTTCATAGGCCTTGTATCAACTCATATTTCTTTTTAAGAAGGTGGATTACCTGTAGGCATAGGAAACAGGTGATATTTCTTTTCCATTACTTCTTTCCAATTTCTTTACCACACATCATATTGCACCCTTTACACGAACATGTGTAGGAGCTTAAAATAGCCCAAAATATTCTTTAGCATCACCATACTAGTCTGTACGTAAACCCGTATCATTTCTTATTTCCTTCCTGTACTTACCCTTGAGTTTCCTCATTATAATCATATTATATCCTGTTCGCATTCTACCCCATAATATAACACTTCTTAACCTTTTTCATGATTCTTACTATGGGTTACTTACCTTTCTTAGTTAGTCTTATCCTGAATATATCATTCTATCCAGAACTACCAGTCTTTCCTAAATCATTTTCCTTTTATTTCAAGGAAAAATTTGGGCAGAGTTTCCTCTGTATTTCTTACTATCTCAATACCTGCACGCAGAAAATGCCAATAATGCCTCACAGGGCACACATATATATATTCGTATCGTATCATATCACAGCCACATAGGGCACCCACAATTAACAGTATGGAAAGGGACTTACCCCGTATGTCCACTCAAACTGCACCTGTTTAGACTTTCCGTCTACTTTTCCTTTCAATTTTCAACTTTACATGTCAACCGTAATTCAATACCTTACCTAGCACCTATCATTCGTGCCTTGCTTACCTGCGTGCTGTGTAACTTCCAATATCGTCAGTAACCTTCTTATATTGATGTTGTCCTTCTGCTGAAATCACAAGTTAGTATAAGAAATTTTATTCCCTATGACTCGGCTCTATCGCACGATCGTGGATATGAAAGAAAGGTAACATCCTAAATGTCCTGTAGCCTCTTGTTTATAGATGTGGTACACAACACACCGATAAACAAGACTCTACTAGACACGGTCTGTAGACACTCCAAGGATGAACTACTCTGATACCACTTCTGTCATGACCCAACCCCGTAGGCCGCGACTGGGGTCTGACTTGAACCCCCCATTTACGTAACTGTTGACTATAGTCAAATTGGACTATGTATAATATGATACTGCTCACAAAAACCTCAATGGGTTAAAACTTTTTCATGTTCATATAGTCTCCTAGATATAGGAACCAAACACATGAACCCAGTGGGTGATAAAATATTCATACACGTGTGGCCTCTTTCATTTGCATCATGTCATGAAAGGGAAAGGCAGCCGATAAGGTTGCCACAACATAATAGCTTTCACAATATATCGCATAGGCATAACCGAAATAAACTCCTAAACAACCCACACACATATGTCTACAGACCTCTAAGAATAGGAATAACAACATATGGTGGGATAGGGCCCCCGTCGTACCCCTGCATAAATAAACATATACATCGCGGGACCAGTACCCAGAAGCTAGGCTCCGAAATAGTGGAGCACTTCCAACATAGCTGAGCGGAAATCCTACGTTGGCGTATCTCTGAAATGAACATCTGTACCTACGGGCATGAAACGCAGCCCCCCAAACAAAGGGGGTCAGTACGATACATGTACTGAGTATATAAGCATACATAACTGAGATAACAACTAAAACAGGGATGTAAGAAACCATGTATAGCATTTAATAGGGTATTGTACCTGTATCTCATAAACTAAAGTCATGTATACCATTATCACGAACCGTATCCGGCCCGCTCGAGGACTCGGTGTTACAAACACATCATCTATCCTGATAGGCATATGCATATTCCTAGCTCTGTGGTGCGTACAACCCGATTCATGTATACAGCAAGCACATGCCGAGGAACGACAGCCCGATCCATATGTCATATGATAATGCTGAGGTACGATGGCCCGATCCATATATTACATGATGATGCCGAGGTACGACGGCCCAATCCGTATATTATATGATGATGCCGAGGTATGACGGCTCGATCCGTATATTGCATAATCTGTCGTAGAACGTACGACCCAATTCTTACATAGCAAAATGTGTCGAGGTACGTTCGACCCAATCCATATACATCATAATGCATATATGTGCACGTAAAACTCTGTAAAATGTCAAACATCCCACATATATCATCATAAAGCATGTTTAAGAGTCCCTAGGTATAGGAGCTTACACATCCCAACACTATTCAACCTGTAGGAGACTCAAGGGTCGTATTTCAACTACTCCCAGGCCCTTATTGTTCAAGAGTGAATACAAGTCCTGAGTTATACTCGAAACCTATAATGGAATCACCTCTAGCTCATATCATATCTCGCTTCACTTACCTTAACTATTTCAAGAGAAGGAAGGAATAGGCTTCATATGTACTACTGTTAGTCATGTAGAAGACTTACAAGTCCATAACTCAACTATTGCAGGGGTTCTAATATCGAGAAGTGAATAAGAGCCATAAATCACACTTAGAGTTTTAAGAGAGGAATAAATTCAGCTTCATATACGTAATACTTACATCTAAGTCATGCCAAAAGAGAGGAAGAATAACTTTGCATACACTACTACTCAGCATATAGAAGACTTGACGAATGGAAGGTTAACTACTTTAAGAGTCCTAACATTCAACAGTGAACACGAATTATGAATCGTGAATCATGAATCATGTTCGGAGCTCATGAATAGAGTTACCCAAGCTTCATACACATATCACTTGTCACTTAGATCTAAGACATGTCCAAAAGAAAGAACAGATAGGCTTTACATACTTATACCAAAATATGCCAAAAGAAGGAATAGCTTTACATACTTATGCCAAAACATGCCAAAAGAAAGTTTCACATACCTCATATGGACTTCTCTTAATCATGTCCACGTCGTCGTCCTCCAAACCTAATTAACATGGAAGTAATATGAGTATCAACCCTTCTTAACTTTCCATCATCTTAGGTTACACCTTAGTATTAATGGAGTATATTTCCTTAGTCGTTTCCTCGACTAGTTCTATTTTTTGCTAAGGCGTCGATAAAAATTTGGCAGCACCTCCCCTATAATGTGCCCTATCCGAATTTCCAATTAGGTCCCTAATACCTACAGCCAAACAACAACAACAACCTGCAGCAATTCATACCAACAATATACAACACAACCTGCAAATGACTCGCTCGAAACCACGATACCAAAATAGGGTTTTTAGTTTCCGTTTTGCAAAACCTTTTACCGTACGAAGTGGGGGTGTCATGTGTGTACAACCAGCAGATCACCCACACATTTTAGGACACATTTAGGCCCTGCAACACACACCACCCAACCAGCAGCAACCTCAACACACACAACGCCTCATTTCGACTACAATTTGACTACGACGACTTCAATTTCGATTGTGTCTATTGTCGAGCATTTACACGATTTTATTAAACTTCAAGCAGCCTAAAATTTGTTTAATACACCTTATAAAAACACCATAAACTTCAAATTAGAAGGTAAGACCTTACCTCACCCGAAATTGGTCAAAATTCACCAAATCGCACCTCGAAACTTTTTCAAACTTGCTGAAATTATGCGGACTGCTTGTTATCTATTTGGTGCTGCTACAAGCCATGATTTCACACTATTAACACCTTCATATCATGTAAAAACCTTAACAAAACGTGGCAGAAGAGCACCAAGCCGTACCTTAACAAACGGCTTCCCAAACTTGCTGAAAATTAACTTCAGAAACTCCTTATCATGCTGAAAGTTGTGGACTGTTCCTGTCTCTTGTTTGCTGCCCCAAACAGTAATTTTATGCTATTAAGCCCTTCTTGTAGCCATGGGATACCTTAAATAATTAATTCACGGAACGAAATCGGAGGGCTTACCTTAAATTGGAGCAACCCGTAGCTGCCTCTCTTTTCTCTCTACGTTTCTCTCCTTGCTCTTGGCTGAAGTTTGGATAAAGAACTGAAGTATAAGTCATATTACACATGTATATATATCTCTTTAGAAGCTGCCACGTGGAAGCCCCCTAGGGGTGACACGTGGCAGCCTCCTAGGGTGCCACCTCAACTTATTCGGCCAATCACATGCTGCCATGTGGCAGTGGGGTCCACCCCAAGCTGCTGCATCACCTACTTGACCCTAAGTAGGTGCATCACCTGCTTGTCCAAGTAGGTGCATCACCTGCTTGCTTCGAGTAGGTGCGTCGTTTCCTTATTTCTCTTTCGTGAGCTCGTAATCTCGTCTTACTTCAAGAGCCTATGTATTCCTTTCTACATAAGCTCGACGTATACTCAAGTAGCTTAGTATGTAATACCTCCAAGTTGGTATTTTACGCGAGTCAATCGAGTCCTATGACTCATTTCTCGGCCTCCAACTCCTTTCGAATTTTTATAATCTTATTTCCAATCTTCCTTATTATGAAGCATTTCGTTCTCCTTTCCTTGGAGTTATTTGATAGCATTATAAACTATCCAACTCACATAACGACTTTTAAGAAACTTAAGAGCCTTCCCAGAAACTTGACAAGCTTAGGAAGCATTCTAAGGTACCAAAGTACGGGGTATAACATCACCCATCCCAATATTACTCTCGCCCTAGCACACTTAACTTCGAAATTCTGATGGAACTTAATGCGTTAGTGTTGGTATGATCGCGCGAGATAGGAAAATCTGAACTAGCGACGGGTAAACGATATGAGATTATGTACCCAGAGTATTATGAGATACGTTAAGGCAATTGTAACAAGGGCTTAAGCAAAACGAGAAGGATTAGCTGATTGCTAACTAATGACATACTCGAATGCCATAGTTCTTCAACATAGTACCTATTAATAACAGGCAAATCACCGAAGGGCTATATAGGCCAGAGGGTGAGGTAATTTCGACACCACTCGGCAGGCAACTCTGAGGGCAAAAAAGCAAAACCCAAAGGGTAAGAGTACCAGCTGATGTAATTTACGGACGACAGGAGGTAATACCCCAGGGTCAAAAATTCCACAATATGACCTGGGATACAAGACTCACTTCGCACTCCATCGAAAGATAACTTTGAAGGGAATGTTACCCGTGGATTCATGATATTAGCCCCTGCTCCTTCGATTAAAGGCTACCTACTTAGCTGAGAAGGTATAAAATTGTAGGGTAAGAGGGTGGTAGGACCCTACGGAGTCCCCACAGCTATTGTTCTAGGCAAGGGAGCCCAAGTTGCAATTAACTATCGAGAGATGCAAAGAAACTGGGAAGACAGATAAGTCTTCGTACACTACTTTACCCTCAAACCTGATGAACAGGCTAAAGTGTACCACTTAACGCTAGAAGATATGCCATGACCTGGTGTTGTTAACTTCAAAGATAGCTGGGATGATTATCTATCACCTACCGAGTTGCCTACCATAATGGCTACCACTATGGTATCCCAATGACTCTGTACAAGACTGGTAGAGTAAGACGTGTAAGTTCCCTATTGGATGGATAGATGTTAGAAAGACTAAGCTAAAAAGGCCCCGACATGATTAAGTAAGCTATTGACTAAAAGCCCAGAGTCGGCAAAAATGATATACAGATAATCAACATCAACATACAGTGTTCAAATTGATGATTGGATGTTCATAACAGGGTCACCCAGCAAAGGAAACTTAACCCGGAATATGTTAGATTGTATCAAGTTACTCGTAAGGTGGGCAACGTGGCTGGTAAGTTGAGCTTACCACCTCATTTGGAAACTATATGCCAAGTCCATCAGATAGGGATGCTTCGCAAGGGTACTAAGGAACCACCCAAGGTATGTTCCATAGATAATGTCCAAGAAAAGGAATCCTGTGAGGAACAACCATCGCCATTTTAGATCGGCAAACCAGAAGATTGTAGACTAAAGATGTGCCTTCCGTCAAGATACTGTGGCAAAACCAAAATCAGAAAAGGGGATAATCTAAGAAATTAAAGAGAGCAGGAAACACAAGTATTCGTACCTATTTCCGATGTTTACAGTTAACCCCAATTCCTAAAACTCGTATATTAAGTACTTGGATAGAAGAATGTGTTATGTCAACAATAAAGAATCTCCCTACGATTTGTATAAGGTGCTAAGGGAAGATTTGTTTAACATTCGGGGACGAATGTTCTAAAGGGGGGAAGGATGTTACACCCTATGCTTTTAAAACTCGAAATATTTCATAAGTTCCTTAGACATTATCATGTGAGCCGGATACGCTACGACACTATCAAACGACTCTAAGGAGGGGAGAATATGATACCCTATGTAGAGAAGGTTGGAAATAAAGTCATAAGAATCCAGAAGGAATTGGAGGCCAAGAAATGAGGCGTAGGACTTGATTTACCTACATAAGCTACTAATTTAGAAGTCGTATACACTTGAGCTACTTAAGGACATACTAAGCTTGCATAGCATGGATTACGTAGGCTCTTAAAATAGGATGAGATTACGAACCCACGGGGAAGGGAACAAGATGAAGCGAGGAATCCAATAAGAGAGTGACACGTGGAAGCACCTCAAGCAAGGAGGTGACCCATCTGCCTGCTTGGGGGTGGGGGTGGACCCCACTGCCACATGGCACCCCCTAAGTGGTTGCATAGTTAGGTGGTCCAATAAGGGTTGGACACATGTCACCCTTAGAGGATGACACGTGTCACCTCCTACGGCAACCTATATATGTATGTATTATGACTAAGTACTTCATTACATATCCAAAAATCAGCCAACAACTTAGAAGAAGAACGTGAAGAAGAGAAAGGAGAAAGGCAGCCACATTTTGGAGAAGTTAAGGTAAGTTTCCAAGTTTCTCTCCATGAATTACTTACCTACGGTGTTCCTTAATAACGTGGGGATGTATATATGTATATTATGATGTCTATGGACTTAATTATTCAGCTTTACACTTGGAAAGAATAAGAGAAAGTTGAAAGAACAAAGAGAGAAAACGTTAAGAACTAGTTAACAAACCCGTTTTTGGACGGGACAGTTGTTAGTAATATTGGTATAACTTCTTGTGTATAGATTTTTTTTAGGTGATTAAATATGTTTTGGAAAGTTATTTCATATTTCTATAATTTTAATTTAGACTTTAAAATCCAGTTTTGCTTTTATCTTCTATAAAAAGGGTAATGAAGTGTAGAGGAGGTACTGCTCAGATTTTTGGTTTTGGAAATCTTACACGGACTGCTATTGGTGTTTTGGGCATATCGTTTTGTATAGAATTGATGTAGGGGTTATTCAAAATTTTATGCAACCGTAAGACGCATGTCTATAACTTTCATGAAGGACATAAATCCTTTTTTCCTCCATTACCCCTTCGAAACGAAGCGACAAGGTAAAATAGTAAGCTGTCCAGAATTCACGTTTTGATAGTTTTGAGTGAGTTGTTGCTGCAGGGGTGTAATGTATTGTTGCAGGGTCTAAATACATTATAAAAGGAGTGTGGATGCTGCTGGTTGCAGCCACATGACCCCTCCTTTCGTTTAATGAAAGGGGTTATAAAATAAAGACTAGACGCCCTATTTGATATCATCTTTTTGAATGAATCATTTGGAGTTTATATTGCATATTATTGGTGCGTATTGCCACAGGTTGTTGTTGTTGGTTGGCTGTAGGTATTAGGGACCTAATTGGAAATTTGGATAGGGCACATTATAGGGGAGGTGCTGCCCAATTTTCGTTAACGCCTTAACAAACTAAAGAATTAGTCGAGGAAACGACTACGGAAATAGATTCCATTAATACTAAGGTGTAACCTAATATGCTGGAAAGTTAAGAAGGGTTGATATTCATGTTACTTCTATGTTGGATAGGTTCAAAGGAAGACGAGGCGAACAGGATAAGGAATAACTCAGACAAGGTATGTGAAGCTTTCTCTTGGCATGTTGTTGACATAGTGCGTAAAGCTATCTTTCTTTCCTATTGGCATGTCATAGCCTTAGGTGGGTTGAGGATGAAATGTGAGAATAATTCCATTCCCAGAACTCCAAGTATGCCTCCTAATCCCCATCCACTGTTTTATAATGGAACCCCTATAAAGATTGAGTATTGCCTGTTAAGGCTTCAACGTGTTAAAAAGTAGTTTATGAAAAGCTATCTCTCCTTTATCTTGATATGTACTTGGCATGAAAATGAGGTTATAACGCCATGGTTGTTCACCGAGCCCTAGAATGGGACGGGTATGAAATATCCACATAAAGGAAAGTACAGACTATATATAGTTTATTCTCTTTCTTCTTCTGACATTTCTTAGTTGTAGGTTAAAGATGATATGAGTTCCGGGGTAACTCCATTCTTAGCATCTCTTATTTACGTCTGAATATCGGACTTTTATAATAATTGAACTATTTCCCTGAAAACTTCTCTATGCTAAAGAGATAACAAATGTACAGGCTCTAAGTCGTACAAACTATATATTAACAAATGTTTCTGGTTCCATAAGCGATTTGGATTTACTTTAGTACATGTCTAGGAGCCCCGAGATTATAATTGATATTGCCCATAATGGCATTTAGAGGTCACTCGAGATGGCTACACTACTACTTGAGTCCTCCGACAAAATTTTAATCTTCTTATATGGTCAAGTCTCTAATAATGATTTAAATTGCATATAGTTACTCACTACTCTACTCGTGTATATTGTAACTCTTCCTTTTCTGAGTCCCGGGCTAGGATATGTTCTCGTGCACAGTTCACTGCATTATTCACTGAGTCCCTCAATAGAGGGCCAGGATACGTGTATAGATATATGAGGATGTGATGTAATAAGGTGGAGATGGCGTCGGACCTATGTTGGTCCTATAGATATGATTCACCGGACCCCTGAAAAGGGCCGGCTATATGGTATGACTTGAGCATGCATGCTTTCCTGATTCATAGTGTATAGGTACAGGTTTCGGATTTGATATATTATCCCCTGCTTCTCTTTTTCAGATATGCCTCCAGTTGTATGATGTTATACTTACATACTCAGTACATATGTTGTACTGATCCCCTTTTTCTTTGGGGGGGCTGCGTTTCATGCCCGCAGGTACAGGTATGGGTTTTGGGAGTCTGACAGCTTAGGATCCCGCTTAGCTTAGCTGGAAGAGGCTCCATTGTATCGGAGCCTAGTTTTGGGAACTAGCCACTGATATGTATCATCATTTTATTTATTCAGGGGTACGGCAGGGGCCCTGTCCCGCCATATGTTGTCATTATTCTTTTTAGAGATCTGCAGACATATATATGTGGGTTATATATGTTAGTTTTGTTTAGCTGGGTCTATATGATATATGGCACGTGTTGTTATGCTATGGCAGCCTTATCGGCTTGCATGCCCTTTCATATCAAGATACGAATGAAAGAGGCTACAGTTATATGAAATGTTATGACCCATAGGGGGGGTCTCATGTACGTATTGTGTTGTTATAGTCTGGTTTGACTACACTTGATGTATATGCATTGCATTTCTATAACTCAATTTGACCACAGTTGATTGATATGTATATGGGGGTCCCGGTCGGACCCCAGTCGCAGTGGGGTTGGGTCGTGACACATCTCAAGTCTCATCTAAATGCCATTAGGGGCCATATCAAACGGAGTCTCAGGAATCATAGACTTTTATTAAGATAATGCCAAACGGCTCATGAAACCAGAGGAACTTATCATCACAGATCCTTTAGAAATAGGAGCTTACGTACTCAGTCACTACTGAACATATAGAAGGCTCAAGGGTAGTAGTTCAACTACTTCAAGAACTTTACATTCAAACGTGACTAAGAGTCACGAGTTATACTCGGAGATCATAATTGGAATTACCTCTAACCTCATATCATATATCATTTCACTTACAATTAAGTCATTCCAAAGGAAAGAAGAGATAGGCTTTACTACTTTTCATCACATAGTAGACTTAGAGGCAACAACTCAACTATTGTAGGAGTTCCAACACAATAAGTGGACAAGACTTATGAATCATACTTGGAGTTTTGTGAGTGGAATTATCCTCACATTTCATATACATATCAATCGTAACTTACATCTAAGACATGCCAAAGAAAAGAAGGGATAGCCTTACATACCTATTATGAGTTACTCGTAACCACATTCGCATTGTCGTCCTGTGAACCTATTTAACACGAAAGTAATACTCATATTAATAAACTTTAACTTTCCAGTTTCTAAATCCACAACCAAGCACCCATAGGCATCAATTCCTTATTCATCTTTCTCGACTAGTCTCGACTAGTCTATTAGTTAGTTAAGAAGCTAATGGAATTCAAGCAGCATCTCCTCTATAACTCGCCTTATCTGAACTTCCAATTACATATTCAAACCGTAGCATCCATATTAACAACAACAACCAGCAGCCAACACACAATTACACCACTTCAATATTACACAAAATAAGTCCCAAACAGCCCATGTTACACCCCACTCTTTTTAAACTCGGGATGTCTCATAAGTTCCTTAGAAATTAGCATGTGAGCCAGATATGCTACAACACTATCAAATGACTCCAACGAGGGGAGGATGCGATACCCCATAGTAGAGAAGGTTGGAAATGGAATCATAAGAATCCGGAAGGAATTGGAGGCCAAATAATAGTCGTAGGACTCGATTTAGCTACGTAAGCTACTAACTTGGAAGTCTTACATACTTAAGCTATTGGAGTACGTACCAAGCTTGTGTAGCATGGATTACATAGGCTCTTAAAATAAGACGAGATTATGAACTCACGAGGGAGGAAATTTTTTTGGACACGTGGCAGCCTAGGAGGGTGACACATGGCAGTACCTCAAGCAGGCAGGTGACCCACCTACTTGGGGGAGGTGGACCCCACTGTCATGTGGCAGCACCCCATTGGCCAATGGTTAAGGTGGCCCAATAAGGGTCTGACATGTGTCACCCTTACGGGCTGACACGTGTCACCTCATATATATATGTGTATATGACTCTTCACTTGTTCATATATCCAAAAACATCAGCCTAGAATGGAGAAAAAAACGTGAGAGAGAGAGATAGAGAGGCAGCCATGGTTTTTGAAGTTTAAAGGTAAGTTTCTCAATTTTCTTACGTGAATTAATTATATACGGTGTACCTTAAGTACGTGGATACATATATATGTATTTTAAGACGTTCATGGAACTAAAACTCCAGCTTTGAAATCAGAATTTGGAAGAAAAAAAAGAGAAAAACGTGAAAAGGGCAAGGGAGAAGGGCTACGGATTTGACCCTTTTTGGGTAAGCTTCCGGGTTTTGTTCCGTGAATTAATTATTTAAAGTATCCCTAAGTTGTATATTGGTGTTTAATAACCTAAAAGTTCAATTTGGGGCAGAAAGGAAGTGAAACAAACAGCCTCTCCAGTTCAACGTGTTGAAGAAGTTCCGAGGCACAATTTCGGCTAGTTTTAGCCAATTTCGGGAAATGTAAGTTCTTCCCCTTTAATTTGAAGTTTATGAGGTTAAATTAGGGTGTATGATACACCATTCATAAATCCCTGAGTATGAGTCGAGACTCTTGTTTACTTCTTGACATTAGAACTTCTGCAATAGCTGAGTCATTGCCTTCTAGTCGTCTATGTGATGAAAACTAGTACATGTAAAGCCTATTTCTTCTTTCCTTTGGAATGGCTTAATTTTAAGTGAAATGGTATATGATATAGGTTTAGAGGTAATTCCATTTATGAGCTCTGATTGTAACTCATGACTTATAGTCACTCCTGAACATTAAGAGTCTGAAAGTAGTCAAACTACTATTCTCGAGCCTGTTATACAATGAATAGTAAGTAGAGGTACCAGCTCCTCTTTTTAGAGGCTCTGAAATGATAAATGCCATTGATTACATGAGTTGAGTCTTTGACTAGATAAATTATATTTCTGATTGCATAGACTATATTTCTGATTGCATAAATTATGTGGCATTATTCTGATGCATGTTTGTGATCCCTGAAGCCCCAACTGATGTAAGCCCTAACGACATCTAAAGGGATACCTCGGATAATTACTCCCCTAGTTTTCAGGTGATGGTTCACTTGACTATTTTATCGAGTCTCAGATAATGACTTAGTTACATATGGTTTCTCACTAGTCTACTCGTGCATACTGTAACCCATCCTTCCTCTAGTCCCACGATGGGCCGGGAACGTCATCGTGCACAGTGTTACTACTTTTTTCACCGTGTCCAGGGACAGATGTGTATAGTTTCATGCACAAGGAGACGATGACGTACATGAGGTATGACATATATTACATGTTATGACGATATGATTATTCACCGAGTCTCGGACCAACTTTAATGTGATAGTATATGTGGCGGAATAAGGAAGGAACACTGAGTCCCTCCTTAGAGGGCCAGGTACGGTATGTATATTATGATGGTATGCTATAGACGTACACCACTCCATTCACCGAGTCCCTCACTAAAGGACTGGATACTTTATGTAGGCATGCATTTGAGATCAGAGTGATACATTGTGACCCCAAGCCCCGTAGTGAACCGGGTGCAATACGATGATATGCGTGATAAGATTATACCATGTACGAGGATATGATATCGTATACGATGATATGATACCGTATACGATGATATGATGAAATGAAATACATGATGATACGATGATATGTGAATATAAGAATATGATTATAACACCGAGTTCACTAGAGGGTCGGGCACAGTATATGATGATGTATAGGATTACGTGTCCTAATGTGCTGGTACCATAATTTGTTATTAGTTAAACTTGTCCCCTGCACACCTATTTCTGTTATGGTCTCAGTTACGATGTGTTATGCTTTACATACTCAGTACATATATCGTACTGACCCCTTTTTCCCGGGGGGCTGCGTTTCATGTCCGCAGGTACAGATGTTCATTTTGGAGGTCAGTCAGCTTAGGAGTTCCTCTCAGCCATGTCGGAAGTGTTTCACTGTTCTGGAGCCAAATTTTTGATACTGGTCATTTAATGTATATACTTGTACATTCAGGGGTACGGCAGAAGCCCTGTCCCGCCACATGTTGTGGTACAAACAAAAATGGCTACAGGTTTATGAGAACGTTATCGCCCAGTAGGGCTTTGTTACATAATATTGTTTTATTTACAGTCCAAGTCTACCCCAGTTGATAACTAGGTATACGGGGGGTACAGGTCAGACCCCAATCATGGCCTACAGGGTTGAGTCGTAACAGAAGTGGTATTAGAGCAGTTCGTCCTCGGATTGTCTGTAGACCGTGTCTAGTAGATTCTTGGTTATCAATGTGTTGCGCTCCACATCTATAAATAGGAAACTACAGGGCATTTAAGATGTTACCTTTCTTTGGTATCTAAGATTGTGCGATAGATCTATGTCGTTAGGACAATCCCTCCTTAAGAAACAGTTATGTGTACGGTAATGTCTCTAACAAAGAAACTATTTCTAATGTATTTTCTCATGGATATGTACAGATCGGGGTGAAGGATGGAAAAACCAGCTCTAGATAGCAGAGGGGGTGTGGGAAAGGGCCCCAAGGAACCTTTGGGGTTGAGATCTCCGGCTCCAGGACCGAGGAGGAAGAGTCTGAGCTATTCTATTGAGACTGACCCCTCAGAGGACCCTAGTTATTCAATCGAGACCGACCCTTCAGAGGACTCCCAGTATATGAGTAAGGTTGATTCCTTGGGAGGCCCAACGACGATAGCCCCAGAATGTCTAATGATTCGGGAAGCTGTTCCGGAAGCCCCGCCAGTTGTTTTGATGACGGAGAACTATGTCAGGCTGTCTTCTACGGTGAGTGTTACTGTATACTCAAGCCCATTATCTTGGACGTCGGTAAACCAGAGGTCGCCGGGTTATTCATGTCTCATGGACTCAAGCGAGGGATATGATGAAGGATAGATAAGTAGATGGTACACAGATGAGGAGGAAGAGTATACTTCACCTCCTAGGTCACCGGGACAAACAAGGGACTAAATGAGCTACAGGCACAGGATAGGTGAAGTTTTGTTAACTATAAGGGGTAACTTTGATAGTGTTATTTGGAGATAGTATAGAAGGCCCTGTATGGCTGTAATAGGAAATGTGATAAACACATGTATATATTGGCCCTGTGAGGAATTGTGGCGGTAATATGACATGAATATATATATATATATGTGCTGGCCCTGTGAGGCATTGTTGGTATTTTCTATGTGCAGGTTATGGGATAGTGCAAAGTGTAGAGGAGTCTCTGCCCCGAAATTTTCCCAGAACAAGGAAAAGGGAATGGAACATAGATCTTTTTTTTAGATGTTTGAGAAATTGATACTAAGTACCCCTACCGTGTTTAACTAAAGCCGTAGAAGGTACCCTTTAGGTCGTCGATAAGGGGCACCCTTTTCACTTGAAGATTTTTATTTCAGAGGAAGAAAAGCTTAATTAAGTAGTAAAGTTCAGACTACGGTATCTCCAGCCGTATTTATACTGTTGGAATATACCCAAGGAAAGGACAAGGTGAAACATAAAGACTTGTGAGACAACGCTAAGGTAAATCTTGGGCTAAAGTGAGTGCCCGCACATTGTGGAAAGGATTACAACGAAATGCAACACGAAGACTTTCTAGGGAGGTCACCCATCCCAGTATTACTCTCGCCCCAGCACGCTTAACTTCAAAACTCTGATGGAACTTAATGCGTTATTGCTAGTATGGTCACGCAAGGAGGAAGAATCTGAACTAGCGACGGAGAAACGATATGAGATTATGTACCCAGAGTATTATAAGATACGTTAAGGAATGTTACCTATGAATTAACGGTATTAGTCCCAGCTCCTTCGATTAAAGGCTACTTACTTCGCCGAAAAGGTATAAAATTATAGAGTAAACGAGTGGTAGGACCTTATGGAGTCCCCACAGCTATTGTCCTGGGCGAGGGAGCCCAAGTTGCAACTAACTATCAAGAGATGCAAAGATAGGTTAAGCCAAACTACCAAGATGGAATTGGTACTACGGGTGACATAATACGTGGCCACGGTTGGGCTAAAGATCTCCCCCGACTTTGAATGTAGGATAAGAGAAGAAAAGGCAAGGTAAAATAGGAAGACTAGCGAGATAACGCTAGGATACCTCTTGTACCCTCTCATATTTTTGTAAAGGTGAAGGATGAAATAGGATAATGCGTCTAGAGGGTTACAAGTAGGGGTAAGGGAAATTGTGAAAGAATTTAAATGAAACTGGCAGAATTAGCTAGTCACTATAGGATGGTGAATATATACGCCAAAATTCCCTTGAAATTATACTAGATTATTCCAGACAAAGCACAGAACGACTATGAGATCTGTTATATGAGGGGACTGCAACGTTATTCAATAGCCAACCCTAAGGATTGAAAAGAAGAACCCAAGGGATAGAGGGCCAGTAAAGTTTTGAAAAGAGTCAAGAAGGATGATATGAGGCTAACGGGTTCAAAGTTAACAACGTCATTATGAACCTATTCTATACTCTTTAAGAGTAGGGTGCTATATGGGTTATTGCGAATAGGCTAACGAATCGGTCTAAGAAGAGGCCGGGAACACAAGTAGATCTTAATACCCCTAGTTTTTTTCCCCTCGAGCTGCTAAACAGACTGAACATACTATCAGACGTTAGAAGGTATATTGCAGCCTTATATGGTGGGCTGTACAAGTAACTGGGATGATCGTCCACCACGTATTGAGTTTTCCTAGGAGAGGGGCTACCGTCCCAATATCTAGATAACCCCCTACAAGATGTGTAAGGCAAAGCATATAAGTCCCCCTGGTGGGGAAAAGGCTAAGAAGGTAAGCCAAACAAGATTAAACAAGCTATTGACTAAAAGCCCAAAGTCGGCAAGAATGATATACTGACAATCGACATCGACATTCAGAGTTCAAAATGATGATTGGATGTTCATAACGGAGTCACCCAGAAAAAGGAAACTTAACCCAAAATATATGAAACTATGTCAATTTACTTGTAGAGTAGGCAACGTGGCTGATAAGTTGAGCTTACCACCTCATTTGGAAACTATACGCCCAATCCATCAGATAGAGATGCTTTGCAAGGATACTAACGAGCCACCCGAGGTATATTCTATAGATGATGTCCAAGAGATAAAATCCTATGGGAAAAAAACCTATCGTCATCTTAGATCGGCAAACTGGAAGATTGTAGACTAAGGACGTGCCTTCCATCAAGATATGATGGAAAAACCAAAACCAGGAAGGGGATGATCGGGAAACTGAAGAGAACATGAAATACAAGTATTAGCACCAGTAATTGATATTTACAGGTAACCCCAATTCCTGAAATACATATATGAAGTACTGGTATGGGAGTATGTGTTAAGAAAATAGCAAAGAATCTCCCTACAATTTGTATAAGGTGCTAAGAGAGGTTTGGTCTAACATTTAGGGACGAATGTTCTAAAGGGGGGAAAGATGTTACACCCCACTCTTTTTAAAGTCGGGATGTCTCATAAGTTCCTTAGACATTATCATGTGAGCCGGATATGCTACGACACTATCAAATGACTCCAACAAGGGGAGGATGTGATACCCCGTAGTAGAGAAGGTTGGAAATGGAATCATAAGAATCCGGAAGGAATTGGAGGCCAAGTAATGAGTCGTAGGACTAAATTTAGCTACATAAGCTACTAACTTGGAAGTCTTACATACTTAAGCTATTGGAGTATATACCAATCTTGCGTATCATGGATTACATAGGCTCTTAAAATAAGAAGAGATTACGAACCCAAGAGGGAGGAAATAATTTTGGACACGTGGCAGCCTAAGAGGGTGACACGTGGCAGCACCTCAAGCAGGAAGGTGACCCACCTTCTTGGGGTCAAGTAGGTGACCCACCTGCTTGGGGGAGGTGGACCCCACTGCCACATAGCAGCACCCCATTGGCCAATGGTTGAGGTGGCCTAATAAGGGCCTGACACGTGTCACCCTTAGGGGATGACACATGTCACCTCATATATATATGTGTATATGACTCTTCACTTATTCATATATCCAAAAACATCAGCCTAGCATGGAGAAAAAAATGTGTGAGAGAGAGATAGAGAGGCAGCCATGGTTTTTGAAGTTTAAAGGTAAGTTTCTCAATTTTCTTCCCTGAATTAATTATTTACGGTGTACCTTAAGTACGTGGATACGCATATATGTATTTTAAGACGTTCATGGAACTAAAACTCCAGCTTTGAAATTGGAATTTGTAGGAAAAAAAAGAAAAAAATATGAAAGGGGCAAGGGAGAAGTATGGATTTGACCCTTTTTGGGTAAGCTTCCGGGTTTCATTCCGTGAATTAATTATTTAAAGTATCCCTAAGTTGTATATTGGTGTTTAATAACCTAAAATTTCAATTTGGGGCAGCAAGGAAGTGAAACAAACAGCCTCTCCAGTTCAACGGGTTGAAGAAGTTCTGAGGCACAATTTTGGCTAGTTTTAGCCAATTTCGGGAAATGAAAGTTCTTCCCCTTTAATTTGAAGTTTATGAGGTTAAATTATGGTGTATTATACACCATTCGTAAATCCCTGTGTATGAGTCAAGACTCTTGTTTACTTCTTGACATTAGAACTTCTGCAATAGCTGAGTCATTGCCTTTTAGTCGTCTATGTGATGAAAACTAGTACATGTAAATCCTATTTCTTCTTTCCTTGGGAATGGCTTAATTTTAAGTGAAATGGTATATGATATAGGTTTAGAGGTAATTCTATTTATGAGCTCTGATTGTAACTCGTGACTTGTGGTCACTCCTGAACATTAAGAGTCTGAAAGTAGTCAAACTACTATTCTCGAGCCTGCTATATAATGAATAGTAAGTAGAGGTATCAGCTCCTCTTTTTAGAGGCTCTAAAATGATAAATGCCATTGATTGCATGAGTTGAGTCTTTGACTAGATTAACTATATTTCTGATTACATAGGCTATATTTCTGATTGCATAAATTGCGTGGCATTATTCTGATGCATGTTTGTTATCCCTGAAGCCCCAACTGATATAAGCCCTAATGACATCTAAAAGGATACCTCGGATAATTACTCCCCTAGTTTTCAGGTGATGGTTCACTTGACTGTTTCATCGAGTCTCAAATAATGACTTAGTTGCATATGGTTTCTCATTACTCTACTCGTGCATACTGTAACCCATCCTTCCTCTAGTCCCACGATGGGCCGGGAACGTTATCGTGTATAGTATTACTACTTCTTTCACCGCATCCCGGGCCGGATGTGTATAGTTCCACACACGAGGAGACGATGTCGTACGTGAGGTATGATATATGTTATATGTTATGACGATACGATTATTCACCGAGTCCCGGGCTAGCTGTAATATGATAGTATATATGGCGAAATAAGGAAGGAACACCGAGTCCCTCCTTAGAGGGCCGGGTACGGTATGTATATTATGATGGTACGCTATAGACGTACACCACTCCATTCACCGAGTCCCTCACTAAAGGGCTGGATACTTTATGTAGGCATGCATATGAGATCAGAGTGATACATTGTGACCCCGAGCCTCGCAGTGAACTGGGTGCAATATGATGATATGCATGATAAGATTATACCGTGTACGAGGATATGATACTGTATACGATGATATGATACCGTATACAATGATATAATGAAATGAAATACATGATGATACGATGATATGTAAATATAAGAATATGATTATAACACCGAGTTCACTGAAGGGCCGGGTACAGTATATGATGATGTATAGGATTACATGTCCTAAGGTGCAGGTACCGTAATTTGTTATTTGTTATACTTGTCCCCCGCACCCTATTTCTGTTATGGTCTTAGTTACGATGTGTTATGCTTTACATACTCAGTACATATATCGTACTGACCCCCTTTTCTCGGGGGGCTGCGTTTCATGTCCGCAGGTACAGATGTTCATTTTGGAGGTCCGTCAGCTTAGGAGTTCCTCTCAGCCATGTCGGAAGTGCTTCACTGTTCTGGAGCCAAATTTTTGATACTGGTCATTTAATGTATATACTTGTACATTCAGGGGTACGGCAGAGGCCCTGTCCCGCCATATGTTGTGGTACAAACAAAAAGGGCTACAGGTTTATGAGAACGTTATCTCCTAGTGGGGCTTTGTTACATAATATTGTTTTATTTACAGTCCAAGTCTACCCCAATTGATAACTAGGTATATAGGGGGTCCAGGTCGGACCCCAGTCATGGCCTACAGGATTGGGTCGTGATAGCCCGCTCAACTATGACTCCAAAATACGGTTTTCAATCTTTATTTCATAAAATCTCAACCACACGAAATGGGACATGTTGTGGCTGAAACCAGAAGTACTCATACATATATTTAGACATGTTTCCATCCCTGCAACACTACAAAACAATGCCCAACACAACACCATAATAACAACGACTCTAGCTAAACTTTAACCTGTTAAAATTGTGTCAAATCATCCCCTACATGACCTGCAACGATCTTTAGTCGTAACATGTATATTTTCATGTTTCCAATCCATAGTTATACCTTTATAACATGTACAAGCCCTATACTAAAATGTGGAAAAAGAGAATCACACCATACCTTAGCAAACGGCTTCCCAAACTTGCTGAAAATTGGCTTCGAAAGTTCCTTAACGTGCTGAAACTTTAGCAGACTGTTTGTATCCTTTTGGTGCTGCTGAAAACCATAAATTTATATTGATAACACCTTCATTTCATCGTGGTATACCCTAAATAATTAATTCATGGAATGAAAATCAGAGCCTTACCTTGAAGGAGCCAATCTATAGCTCTCTCTATTCCTTCAACGTTGTTCTCTACTTTTTTCCAAGGATAAACATGCTGAAATGAAATATATTTTAGCATAACATACATATGTACACCTCCTTAGGAGCAGACACATGGAATCCCCCTAGGGGTGATACATGGCAGCCCCCTAGAGCGCCACCTCATCTATGCGGCCACTCACATGCTGCCACATGGCAGAGTAGGGTCCATCCCAAGAAGGTGCTATACCTTCTTCCGCCTCTTTCATGGGTTTGTAATCGCGTTTTATTTTAAGAACCTATGTAATCCTTGCTACGTAAGCTCAACATACCATCAAGTCACTTAGTTAGGAAAAATGTTTAAGTCGGTAGCTGACGCATGTAAGTCAAGTCCTACGACTCATTACTTGGCCTCCAACTCCTTTCAAAGCCTTCTAGACCTATTTCCAACTTTCACTACTCACATAGAACTTCATAGATAACATGCATCACACGGCAATCTTTTAGGAAATAAAAGATCTGCTCCAATATACAAAGGTGCGGGGTATAACATCCTTCCCACTTTAGAACATTCATCCTCGAATGTTAATTCTCATAAGGTCCAAAAAGGATTTCAGCAATTCTCTGTAATGGTTGCCATATACAAGCCTTTCTCCATATCTTGTTGAACTATGTCTGGGCCTATTAGTTATGTTTTACTAATATGCAACCAACCAATGGGCGACCTACATTTTCTGTCATTCAAACCTCGTACAGGTCCATCTAGATACTAGAATGATAGTTATTATCATAGATAATCTCAACAGGTAGGTAGTAGGAAATTGTCCTAGCTACCTTTGAAGTCAACCGTATAGGCACGCAATATATTGTTTAGCATTTATCTAGCAATCTTAGTCAGTCCGTCAGCCTAGGGGTAAAATGGGGTACAAAGACCTATTTGTCTTCCCAATTTCCTCATGGACTGATCTTCAGTAGTTAACTGTAACTTAGGCTCCTTCATCTGAGACAATAGCTATAGGAACTCCACACATCCTTACTACCCTCTTGACCTATAACTTCACACAGTCTCAGCTAAACAGGTAGTCCTTGATTAAAGGAACATGGGCTGATGTTGGTAATCGACGGATAACATTTCATATAGAATCGTCCATCCATGGAGTGCAAAGTGAGTCTTTTAATCAAGGTCATATTGTAGAATCTTCGACCTTGTGTATTACTTCTTGCCTTCTTTAGAGGATATCAACTGGTACCCCTACCCTTTTGGTTTTTCTTTTTGCCCCTCAGAGTTGGCTACTGAGTGGTGCTGAAGTTCCCTCACATAACGACTTTCATAGCCGCTCTATGTTTTGTCTTTCATTAATTGGTATAATGTCGAAGGTCTTTGACATACAGTGCACCATCTGTTAGTAATCATCTACTCTTGCTCGTCTTGCTTAATACCTTATACAGCTCCCCTAACCCAACTTGTAACACTCTAGGTACATGATCTTGTGTCGTTGCTTCATCATTAGTTCAGATTCTTCCACGGTCCTTTTACTTAGATTTGGCTCCAATTTTTCTGCCATACGTTATATTGCAATCCTTGTAATAATACGCGAAGGCACTCAACTCAGCCCAATATTTACTTTAGCATCGTCTCGCTAATATTCATATTCCACCTTGCCCTTTCGGTAAATTGGTTTAAATCCACTTTTTCTTTTTCTGTAATGTATTGAAAATGTCATGACCCTTTTCCATCATGTATTCTTCTGCTTTATCTTATGCTGAATAAACCAATGCTTATGGTTTGCACCCCTACTCTTATACAATCGGTATGAGGTAGATGCAATCTCATCGTCTCTTGGTGTATTTTGCTTTCCATACCACCTTCACACTAGAACTTGCTCATGCTAGTGCTATTTTATCTTACTTCCCCCCTTTAGGGTGTACCCATGTCATTCTCCATTTAGTTTGAACTGTTCATATGCATATGATTTTATTCCAGTACTCCATACATTTTGTCAGATCATATATACTTTAGGTTGCCCCTGTAAGAACCTTAATACAACCATGGAGTGCTTGGAATTATCGATAATTAGTACACAATCTAGTCTAAGTGTTGGTACCCGAGTCATATAATTAATGTAGTAGTTCATTCAGAGCCACCTTTCTTTCCTCCTAATCAGTGATTAGCTAGTGCCCATAATCGCTTCAGCTTCTCCATTTGGGAGCACTTATACTCTAGTGACCCATGTTTCTAGCTTTGCTATAACACTATCTTTATCCTAGTGGATACCACTTGTTCCACTTACTAGATTCACAACGCATTAATGGTTTTGCAGAGCTTCCTCCCTCATCCTCGAGGGGTCTTACTATTTCCCATGGTGGAATCACACATCCACAATACCTCTTTATGTTTCATAAGATTTTATCCTTGTCGGGTACCTGAGGTTAACATCCAAACCTTCTCATTCTCATGTCAACTTTACTTTACGAGTGGTCTTATCTTCCCGCCTTTTCGTACTATATCTTCAGCTGGTAGCTATCTATTCCCCTTCTTGTCTGATGCTCATACTTAATTGATCACCTCTATCTGGAGTGCTTCCTTTAGTAGTCCTTTCATTTCTCATTTTCAAAACATCTTCTATTTACCTCTATTTGTTCTTAGCATACCAGTCATTTCTGGCATTCATCCTATCTTGTTGCTCACCTTTACTTTATTTACCACTTGACCTTTTATTCTGAACCTTCTCTGTAAATCTGTGTAAGTCTTTCTTATTCATTATCTAAATCATCTCTTAGTCTCTCACCAATCATTTCCAAATTTCTTTTACATACCAATATTGACCTTCTCGTTACCATTACTATCACTTCAGTAATTAACTTATTCCTCGAGGTCAACCATACTCGTAGTCTAGTCAAATCCCCTTCTTATGATGGGCAAGGCATACTATAACCCTGTATCTCATTCTCCTATTGTTTCTAGGAAATTTTTGGCAGAGTTTCCTCTGTATTTCTTGTTATCTCAAACCTGCACGCAGAAAATGCCAACAATGCCTCACAGGGCCAACATATATATTCATATCATATCATATCGCAGCCACACAGGGCTTCCAATATCAATAATAGTATAAAATGGTGGACTCACATCGTGTGTCCACTCTAACTGCACCTGTTACACTTTCCTGTCTATTTTTCCTTTCAACTTTCAACTTTACATGTTAATCGTATTTTCACACCTTACCTGACATATCTCCTACATGCCTTTGCTTACCTGTGTTCTCTATAACTTTAAATATCGTCAATTACTTTCTTCTATCGATGTTGTCCTTCTACTAAAATCACAGGTTAGTATAAGGAATTTCATTCTCTATGACTCGGCTCTATCGCACGATCTTAGATATGAAAGAAAGTAACATCCTAAATGTCCTGTAGCCTCTTGTTTATAGATGTGCTGGACAACACACCAATAGACAAGACTCTATTAGACACAGTCTGTAGACACTCCGAGGATGAACTGCTTTGATACCACTTTTGTCCTAACCTAACCCCATAGGCCACGAATGGGTCCGACTTGGATCCCTATATAAGTATGTATCAACTATAGTCAAGTTAAACTGTGTGTGATGTGATACTATACACAAAAACCCTAATTGGTCAAAACTTTTTCAGGTACATGTAGCCCCTTTCATTCATATAATTTCATAAAAGGGCACGCAAGCCGACAAGGCTGTTGTAACATAAAAACATTTACAATGCGACATACAGAAATAACTGAAACAAACTTATAAACAACCCACATACACATGTCTATAGACCTCTAAGAGTTATGAACGGTAATATATGGCAGGACAGGGCCCCACCGTACCCCTGAATAAACAAATGCCAATATCAAATGACCAGCAACAATAGCTAGGCTCCAGAATAGTAGAGCCCATCCAACATAGCTGAGCGGAAATCCTAAGCTGGAGGATCTCCAAAATGAACATCTATACCTGCGGGCATGAAACGCATCCCCCCCAAAAAAGGGGGTCAGTACGATATATGTACTGAGTATGTAAAGCATAATGCATCATAACTGAGATAACAACTGAAATAGGGATGCAGGAAACAAATATAACATTTAACAACTCACTGTACCAGCATCTTAGGACATGTAGTCATATACATTCTCATACACTGTACCCGACCCTCTAGTGAACTCGATAAATAATCACACTATCATAATAATCAGACCATCATATATCATACACAACCTTTTATGGGACTCAGTTGTACCCGGCCCTTTATGGGACTCAGTGAATGCTCATATTATCAAATATCATACTCGACCCTTTATAGGACTCGGTCGTACCCAGCTATTTATGGGACTCGATGAATAATCATGTTATTGTATATCGTACCCAGTCTTTTATGGGACTCGGTGAAAGATGTATTAATAGTATACATAAGTAGAGTAGTGAGGAACCATATAAAATTAACTCATCATCTGAGACTCGGTATAACATTAGTCATGAACAATCATTTGAGGAACAAATGACCATCATCTCAAGTATCATCTAAATGCCATTAGGGGCCATATCAAACGGAGTCTCAGGAATCATAGACTTTTTTTGAGATAATGCCAAATGGCTCATGAAACTAGAGACACTTATAATCAGCCTTTAGAAATAGGAGCTTACGTACTCAGTCACTACTCAACATAGAGAAAGCTCGAGAGTAGTAGTTCAACTATTTTAAGAACTTTACATTCAGACGTGACTAAGAGTCACGAGTTATACTCGAAGCTCATAACTGGAATTACCTCTAAACTCATATCATATATCATTTCACTTACAATTAAGCCATTCCAAAGGAAAGAAGAGATAGGCTTTACTACTTTTCATGACATAGAAGACTTAAAGGCAAGAACTCAGCTATTGCAAGAGTTCCAACATCAAGAAGTGGATAAGACTTATGAATCATACTTGGAGTTTTGTGAGTGGAATTATCCTCATATTTCATATACATATCAATCGTATCTTACATCTAAGACATGTCAAAGAAAAGAAGGGATAGCCTTACATACCTATTATGAGTTACTCGTAACCACGTTCGCATTTTCGTCCTCTAAACCTATTTAATACGAAAGTAATACTCATATTAATAACATTTAACTTTCGAGTTTCTAAATCCACAACCAAGCACCCATATGCATCAATTCCTTATTCGCCTTTCTCAACTAGTCTCGACTAGTCTATTAGTTAGTTAAGAAGTTAATGGAATTCGGGCAGCATCTCCTCTATAACTCGCCCTATCTGAACTTCCAATTACATCTTCAAAACTTAGCATCCATATTAACCAAAACAACCAGCATCCAACACACAATTACACCACTTCAATATTACACAAAACAAGTTCCAAACAGCCCGCTCAACTATGACTCCAAAATATGGTGATCAATCTTTATTTCATAAAATCTCAACCACACGAAATGGGACATGATGTGTCTGCAACCATTAGAACTCATACCTATATTTAGACATGTTTCCATCCCTGCAACACTACAAAATAACACCCAACACAACACTATAATAATAACGACTCTAGCCAAACTTTAACCCATTAAAATTGTGTCAAATCAGCCCATACGTGACCTTTAACGTTCTTTAGTCGTAACATGTATATTTTCATGTTTCCAACCCATATTTATACCTTAATAACATTTCCAAAACCTTACTAAAACGTGGGAAAAGATAATCACACCATACCTTAGCAAATGGCTTCCCAAACTTGCCGAAAATTGGCTTCGGAAGTTCCTTAACATGCTAAAACTTTAGCGGACTATTTGTATCCTTTTGGTGCTGCTTCAAACCATAAATTTATATTACTAACACCTTCATTTCATCATGGTATACCCTAGATAATTAATTGATGGAACAAAAATCAGAGCCTTACCTTGAAGGAGCCAATCTGTAGCTCTCTCTTTATGCCTTCAACGTTTTTCTCTTCTTTTTTCCAAGGATAAACATGCTGAAATAAAATATATTTCAGCATAACATACATATATGCACCTCCTTAGGAGGTGACATATGGTATCCCCCTAGGTCGCCACCTCATCCATGCAGCCACTCATATGTTGCCATAGGGCAGTGTGGGGTCCACCTCAAGCAGGTGAGTCACCTACTTAGTCAAAGTAGGTGCATCACTTACTTGATTCCAAGTAGGTGCTATGCCTCCTTCCACCTCTTTTATAGGTTCATAATCTCGTCTTACTTTAAGAACCTATGTAATCCTTACTACGTAAGCTCGACATGCCCTCAAGTTTCTTAGTTAGGTAAAACGTCCAAGTCGGTAGCTTATTCAAGTAAGTCGAGTCCTATGACTCGTTACTTGGCCTCCAACTCTTTCCAAAGCCTTCTAGACCTAATTCCAACTGTCACTATTCATGTAGAACTTTATAGATAACATGCATCACATGATAATCTTTTAGGAAAAAAAAAGATATGCCCCAATGTACAAAGTTGCGGGGTATAACAATACCAATACTCGTAGGTTGCATAATTATTCTTGTACAATATATACGAAGTGCGTTCAATTCTAATCATAGTCTTTCCTTTTCTTGGCTTACTCTGCTCTACATATGTCATTGTACTAACACGCACTTGCAGTCTCTCTTGTCACTCTTGTTTCATTGCCTTCACATACCCTTATAGTTTCCTCATGTTCCACTGTAGGAGAGGTTTCTTATCCTTTCTTCTTTGCTACATGTATGTCACAATATCAGTAGTCAACAACTCTGTTGCCAATATCTTAACCTTATTCAAGTATAGCCTTGCTATTCCTTTACAATATCTTTAAGTTATTCCTTATTATTCTCTTGTTGCATTCATCCCTTTTTATATGCACTCATCATTTGATGTTGTATTGCTCAAGGCCTTTACCAATAATTCTCAAGACTGTCTCAGATATCATCTTAGCTTCTATCCGCCCATTGCTAGCCATTAGATCTTGCTAACTCATTCCAACATGGGATCTCACTTGAAGTTTAAGTGTTCGCATTAACACATTGTAGTGTCAGTTGATTTCATATCACACTTGTATTTTTTTTATTTTTTTTTGAGGGAACAGACCCTACACGAGGCTCCCACCTCTCGTGCACAGTCAGGGGTTGAGCATCACCCCCAAGCCTTAACATAAAATAAAACAGAAAAATACAAGGAGGGGGACATAAACCTTACCTCCGATCCTATGTTGGTTCATAAGTCGGCTAACCTATTAAGGTCGGCTAACTCATCCCCGTAGCAAAAGGAGCTATCTATAACTAGAAAGCAGTAAACCTATGAGAGGACTCCTCCCGATACAAGTCGACTAAGAAAGCATAAATGAGGGAGACTCTCCCTTTCCATGAAAAGACAAGAAAGTAACCTACACTAGTCCTATTCAACTATGCTACGTACCATACATAGCTAAATTGAAGAAGAACAAGTATATGAACCTTCTATCTTACATGGGGTGAAGAAGCTCTTTTCATCTTTGCCCTTTTTCGTCTTGTCGTATCAAGTAAGTCCAAGGGAAGTATGCAACAGCATCGCAATCATGATTATCAGCTAAGGAGGATGAAACGAGAATTTTGCAGCTTCTAATGTTCCAGCAGCCTTGGATATTGGAGGGTTCTTGTGTACCTGCACAGAATCCAGGAGGGCTGTTGCAGGTGTTGTATCATGGTATCTATTGGCTGCATCTACAAGTGTAACCATGCACTTTGTAATCCCTGCATCTGCAAAGAAAAACAACCCTTTTGCCACTGCTGTTGCTGCAGCTGTAGCCCATCTGTTGCAGGTCTGTCTTGATGCTGCTTTATGTTCTAGTGAGTAGTTGTATGCTGAAGTACTTGTTCTTTGGGATTGTAGTTGTGTATTGTACCTGCACAAGTAAAAGAACAAGAAGAAAAATACCTCCAATACTTCTGCACAGCAAACACTGTGCTGTGGTTCTGCAGGTCCATTGTGGACTTGTAGTTTGTCCTTGTGTGCTGCATGTTATTGGAGTTTTTGTGTGTTGTGGCTTGTAAACATGTCCCCAACTGTAACATGCTTTAATGTATCTCCAGATACCTGCAAATGCATAGAGACAAGCCAACAAGACCAAAAACAAATAGACACCAACCTCCTCATTATGCTTACTTCGGTTAACTTGTTCAAGGTCGCTCGACTAACGTTTCCAATTATCCATTTGAGGTGGAACTTCTTGATCCTTGTAGTTACTGTATTTTCTGTGTTCTTGCAACATTTGGAAGCCTTTTGGACAAGCTGGAATCTCCAAGTAGTGAATTGCTCCATTTGAAGACTTAAGTCGGCTAACTTTTTCAAGGTCGCTCGACTAACGTCTCCAATTATCCGTTTGGGATGAAACTTCTTGGGATTTGTAATTACAGTATTTTATATGTTCTGGCAATATTTGGAGGCCTTTTGGACAAGATGGAAGCTCCAAGTAGTGAAGTGCTTCATTTGGAGAGTTAAGTCGGCTAACTTTTTCAAAGTCGCTCGACTAACGTCTCCAATTATCCGTTTGAGGTAAAACTTCTTGGGCTTTGCAAATACTGTATTTTCTGTGTTCTTGCAACATTTGGAGGCCTTTTGGACAAGCTGGAAGCTCCAAGTAGTGAAGTGTTCCATTTGGAGACTTAATTCGGCTAACCTTTTCAAGGTCGCTCGACTAACGTCTCCAAATTTCCGTTTGAGCTGAAACTTCTTGGGCTTTGCAACTACTGTATTTTCTGTATTCCTGCCTAGTTTGGAGTCAATTTGATGTTGCATGATGCTTTTGTTGGGGGCTGCAGCTGTGGCCTGTGCTGGAATTTTGATGGCTGTTGCTGCAGCTGTAGTCCATCTGTTGCAGGTATGTCTTGATGTTGCTTTATGTTCTAATGATTTGTTGTATGCTGAAGAACTTGTTCTTGGAGGTTGCAGTTGTGTATTGTACCTGCACAAGTAAAAGAACAAGAAAAATTCTACACAGCAAAAACTGTGCTGTAGTTTCTCCTTGTATGCTGCAATTTGTTGGAATTCCAAGCTCAGTTGCTAACACTCCAGCACCAGCCCCTTGATGTAAGTTCTGGTTGTATGGAGGAATTCCACAAGCTGCAAGCTCCAAATATTGAAGTGCTCCATCCTGCCACTGCTGTAATATGCAGCACACATAGCTGGCCCTCCAACTGTGGATTGATATGTTGCATGTGTACAAGTTCCTGCACAGTCAAAAAGTAGAAGGAAAGGAAAGAAAAAGAAAAAGGCTACTCTAATCCTAGGTAGGTAAGATGCAGGGGAGACTCTCCCCTTTACAATGGTCCTAACTGTAGAACCTTCAAAGTGGTTATCACTAGTCATATTGATATCCAATTTGAAGAGTAAGTTAGAACATTGAAGATAAAAATAGTTCAAGGAGGTTGTTTGATCCTTTTTAATCTTTTTCTCCTGAAGCTTGCCATCCCTATCTTGTCCAGCTTGATGTAGCCCTTGGTTTCTTGTGGAAGTTGTTGCATATTATAGAATTGTTGAGTATTGTCAAGCTTATGGTTGTGCTTAGAAAGAGTATCTACAACAAAATTGGCTTCTCTGAATACATGTTTGCAATGAAAGTAGTCTAGTAACTGGACTAAATTCTGAAGTTCTTCCATGTATTTGTGTATGCTCCATAGAGGCTTGATATCTTGCTTCAACCACATAGTCAAAAGTTCTGAGTCCACCTCCAATACCACTCTACTATAACCATGTTGAAGACACCAAAGGATGCCCATAGTAGCTGCCTGCACCTCAGCTTGATTGTTGGTTCCATGTCCTAATGGAGTTGCAAATGCATATATCAAGTTACCCTTGTGGTCTCTCAATATTCTCCCTGGTCCAATCTTCCTAGGGTTGTCCAATGCACTCCCATCAGTATTCAACTTTACTATTGAAGGTGGAGGTCTGATCCACACAACTTTGATCACTTTAGTGTCATGTTGGCAATTTTCTACCATCAGAACCAGATCATTCCAACTCTTAGGCCACTTAATGTAAGGATAGACAGTGCTTATCAGCATGTACAGGTCCTTAGTAATGGAGAACTTAACTCTAGTAGAACTAGATTTCTTTCCTCCATATTTGCTTGCACATCTATTCTTCCATATATGCCAGCAAACAAAAATAGGAGTTGCCTGCAACATGAGCTTATGGACTGCATTATTGGGCTTAGAAGTCCACCACTTCATCAGGATGTTTCTCAAAGGCCAGTTGTCTTGCAGGATTCCCCAAGATCTAGAAAATTGCTGCCAAATATGTTTTGCTAAATTTCCAGAGGCAAATATATGGTCAACAGTATCCAATCCAGGCCTGTAGCAACAAGAGCATTCTGCTGGTTCAGCTCCAAATTGAACTAGTTTTTCATTGGTTGGAAGTTTCAATCTGAGTGCTCTCCATAGTAAAAAGGACACCTTGAAAGGGATGTTAGTGTGCCAAGTGCAACTATCAGTCAAGCTCTTACATTTGTGCTTTCTAACTTGTTCCCAAGCAGATTTGGAAGTGAAATTACCATGAGATGTTAGTTTCCAGCATGCTTTATCAGCTATGTTGGGATGATAATATACCTTAGTGTTAAGGATCTAAAACACAAGCTGAGGAGGGGCATATTTTCTGATTTTCTGCACATTCCATTCCCCATTCATAAGGTATTCAGAGACTGTAGTATTATTGAGCCTAGGTAGATAGTTATTGTGATAAGCAAGGGGTCCAATACCCATCCAATCATCCCACCAAAAGCTGCATGTACCTGAATTGATATGCCAATGTATATGAGGCTCAATATTAATTTTATTTGCCATCATATGCTTCCACATAAGAGATTGACCTGTGTTCCATTTTTTTATCACCGAATGTGCTCTTTGGCAATACTTAGCCTTTAAGAATTCTCCCCATAAAGTCTTCTTGGATCTAAAAGTCCACCACTGTTTGTATTGTAAGGCCAGACACACATCTTGTATATTTTTCATACCAATACCCCCTTTCTCCACAGGGTAGCTGAGTGTCTCCCAAGAAGCCTAGTGGTACTTCCTCTTTTCTTTGTCCCATCCCCAGAAAAAATCTGCCATAAGGGCATTAATTTGTTTGAGGGTAGTGACTGTAGGGATGATTGCTGAAAGCAGGTGAATTGGAAGTGATTGCAACACTGATTTGACAAGAGTAGCTCTTCCCCCATAGCTCAATATTTTGGCCTGCCATCCTCTAATCTTGGAGATCACTTTGGATACCATACTAGTAAAGTAAATGATCCTTTGACGCCCAATATATAAGGAACATCCTAAATATGTAATAGGGCCATGAGTTGATTTGAAACCAATGATAGAAGTGACCCTCTCATTAGTAGCTGGATCAGTATTCAAAGGGATCATACATTGACTCTTGTCTTTGTTAACAAGCTGTCCTGATGTATGTTCATACAACTGCAGAGTCTTCATGATCAACTTGAGAGAATACTTAGAGGTTGAGGTGAAAATAATTACATCATCAGCAAAGCTCAAGTGATTAATTAGAGGACCCTTCTTTTCTATGTGAAAACCTTTGTACAAATAGTGTTGATGAAGGTTGTTGAGAAGTCTTGACAGCACCTCAGCACCTAAAATAAATAGGGCTGGAGACAAAGGATCTCCCTGTTTGAGGCCTCTTGTAGAATGAAAGAAACCATGCCTACCTCCATTCACAATAACTGAGTACCAGTTGTTAGCCATTAACCTCCAAACCATATCAATGAATACTTCTCCAAAACCCATTCTTCTCATCACTAGACATATAAATGACCAAGACACCCTGTCATAGGCTTTGGCCATGTCTAACTTGATAACAATATTGTCTCCAATCTTTGGTTGTTTTATTCCATGAATGATCTCTTGTGCTAACATAATATTCTCAGAGATGCTTCTTCCCTTTACAAAACCAGATTGATTTTCAGAGATTACTTGAGGGAGAATTGGGGCTATTCTGAGGCAAAGGACCTTAGAAATGACTTTATTGGTGAAGTTGCTGAGTGATATAGGCCTGAAATCATATAGTTTATTAGGATGTTCTACTTTTGGGAGTAGAACCAAACAGGCATGTGTGATGAACTTGGGAATAGATTGTCCACAACAAAAGTACTTCACTAAGTTTAACAAGTCTTCACTAATAATATCCCAGCAGGTATGGAAGAATTTGCCATTAAATCCATCAGGACCTGCTGCAGACACATCACTAAGAGAAAATATAGAAGCTTTCAACTCCTCCTTGGTAGGCATAGCATTAAGAATCTGATTTTGCTGATCTGTGATGGAACAGGGAATGCATTTTAGGATATCTTCATTGATCAAATCCTCTTTTCCAGTAAAGATCTTCTCAAAGTAATCACAGGCAGCAGTTGCTATGTTCTGATCACCTTGAATAGTGTTTCCTTGGTCATCAGTGATTTTATGAATGAGTAACCTCCTCCTCCTTCCTCTGATGATAGCATGAAAGTATTTGGAGTTGGCATCTCCATCCTTAAACCACTGAATTTGAGTTTTTTGTTTAAGGATAGAATGCTCAATCTTCAAATATCTAATGTACTCTGCATTCACTTGATGAAGCTTGTTTCTATTTTCCTCAGAATTATCAAGGATGATATCTTCTTCTGCCTGCTGTACTTTCTCTTCAAACTCTTTAACTGTGGTATATATGTCTCCATATTGTTGTCTTGACCACTTGCTAAGAGTGTTAGCTACCCTCTTAAGCTTCTGGTGGAAAATTCTCATAGGATTTCCTTCTATATGCCTATCCCAACAGGTTTTAACAGTATCCAGGAAAGTATCATTCTCTGTCCAGCAGTGAAGAAACTTGAAGTATTTGATGGGATTACTATGATTATCTTGACATTCAACTAAAAGAGGACAGTGATCTGAACCTGTAGAGGCTAGATGAGTCACAGTAGTCATAGGCATTATCTCTAACCACCTATCATTCACCATGGCCCTGTCCAACCTCTTCCATAGTTTAGCATCATTGTCCCTGTTGTTGCACCAGGTGAAGCTTTGGCCATGAAAACCCAAGTCTGTGAGGCCACATGCTTCAATGACACTTATGAATTCAAGGCTTTTGTTCATATTGTAAGGCAGCCCTCCAAGCTTTTCCTCCACTTCAGTGATTACATTAAAGTCTCCAACAATACACCAAGGCTTATCTATATCAGCCACCTGCAGCATTTTTTCCCAAAGACTTCTTCTCAAGTAATCTTTACACTTGGCATAGACAAATGTAATAGTGTGAGAATTGGGGCTAGACACATGTTTAATATCACAAGTGACCTGTTGTTCATCCTGGTCTCTAATGTGACAGTCCACATCCTGATTCCAGAATAGCCAAATCTTGTTATTAGGATTATGACAGGCATTATTCATTCTAAGCTGATTTTTGTATTGGTTGATCTGTGATTGATGAGCAAATGGTTCAAGAATTGCCAACATAGAGAGACTATGATAATCCTTGAGTTTTTGGAGTCTATCCAAAGCACCTTGAGTATCAATACTTCTTGCATTCCAGCATATTGTATTCATCATCAAGGTTTCATGGATTTGGACCTTGTTTTGATGCCACTCTTACAAGTAGCATTATCTGAACTGGTGGAGATGTCTTGTTTCTTTTTCTTCTTGTTCTGATCTTGTTGACCCCTGGGTGATAGACCCTTCTGCTCAGTGACCTGCAGCACCTCCTCTTGTATTGTAGTATCTGTGATATCCTCCAATGCTCTAAAGGGAGAGGCACTAGTTTCCTCATCTTGAGATTGTTCCTTTTGGTCCAGATCCTCTTCATCTTCAGATTGAATAGGTCTGTATTCATCCTCATTATCATGTGATATGGATTTCTTATCAAGAACACACACTTCAGTAGAACTGGATTGAATTTGAAAAGGTGTCACATGAATCCCTGCTTGTTCATCAACCAACACATAGTTCACTCTGTGTTGTGTTTTTCCAGATAGAGATTTTTTTTGTTTCTGAGCTAAATTTTTCTTCATTGCATCCCTCTTCTTCTTACTCAGAGATAGAGTATATTTATTATTCAGGAGCTTAGTAACTGCACCCATATTTCCTTCACATCTATTTAGAGATTCTGCACCTTCCTTATCCATTTCAGTGAGCTATAACCTGTCTTCTGGAACTTGTTAAATATCATCTTGTTGCCAATACATAGAGTACCTTATTTCTGCTGGAAGAGTGTTGACAGGGGTTCTAGGATCTTTTCTATGTTCAGCCAAATTTTCCTTCCCCTTGGTTTCCCCTTCCTGCAGATTAGTGGTTTTCTCCTGTATTCCCCCATCCTCACCTCCACAGACTTCATCAGCCACAACAGTAATACCATTTAAGACATTAGAGTAATTAGGGGAGCCATGGGGGTGTGGGAGCATTGAGTCAATACCTGGGATTTTTCCATAGGCATTGTTGCATTCCACATTGTTCACAGCAGTACTTGGTGTACAAATAGCTGTAATATTTTGCTCTTTTTGTTTGTCTGCAGGTCTGCTACTTCCAGTACCATGTAGAACCTGCTGTATAGGCTTATGGGGGATGGGATCTAATGTTGTATGGGGAGTAGGGAGTAAGCTCTGGACTCCAGAGTCTACATTACAAGTTTGGTTAGTACAAGTATTAAATTTAGAGTTATTAACCATACCTGCCTGCTGTGGATTTTTCCCTTCTCTGCTGCTGCTGATATTATGCTGGTGGGGTGCTGAAGTTTCCCCTTTTGTCATGTATACTTGTGTTTTATGTTTTTGTGGTTGTTGTTGGTGGTGTTGTTCTTCTTTTTTACCTTTCCTCCTTTGAATTTGCCAACCTGCATGTTCTTGGTCTCTTTTTTCAGCTGCAGCCCTGCTAGTATTTTGTTGTTCCTTACTTTGTTTGTCTTCTTGCTGCTTTAGCTCATTTTTCTGTTGTTCCTTATTCTTGTCAGTGCTGTCCTTATCTTTGTGTCTTGCTTCTTCTTCTTGAACTTGCTTTTTCTGCTTATCCTCATCCCTTTTTTTAACAGTACAAACATAAATGGTGTGACCTTGATGTTTGCAGTGTTGACAGTAATCTGGCACCCCTTCATATTGAATAGACTGCCACCTTCCTGCTCCATTTTCATCTTCACCATAGCCCATCCATACATGCTGTGGTCTTTCTTTTGTAAGGTCAATTTGTACTTTGACTTTGGCAACACTACCCCTTGTTTTCTTGTAGGTTGCCAAATCCAAGAACAACACCTTTCCAATTGGGGACAGTAAAGGGGTTACCACTTCAAGACGATAACAGTGCCAAGGTAATTCTGGTAATATAGCCCATATAGGAACTAGAGAGGTTTCTTGTTCAGGCTTGAAGGTGGGGGTCTATAGCTGGAGTCTCATAAGCTATCCATTTATGTACATTTTTCCTTTGGAACATACAGTAGAGTGATCATATTCATTGTCCAAGTCTATGTACAGATGCCTAGAGTTAAAATGAGTAATTTTCACTCCTCCTCTGAGCTCTGTTTGTAAGATGAATTCCTTTCTAATGGTTTCTATCTTAGGCATAGTATTAGTGAATTTTCCTATCAGAGTATACTTACAATCACTAGCCAATTTCACCAAGAAATCTTCTTCTGTAAATACTATAGCTGAATAGCCTTGTTTTGTAGTAATTTTTGGGGGTGTAATATCAATAATGGCTGTTTTAATGGCTTCTTGGGCTCTCAACTTAGTAGCCAAGGTCTGATGGATGACAGGATTTGGAGGGGTTGGAATATTAGTATTGGGATGCTTATTTTGTTTGACATGTAACTGATTAGTAGGGGACACCACATGATTAGTAGAAATAGAAGTATTAAAAGTTGGAGCTCTAAGTTGGTTTGGATATTTGGGACCTAAATTGCTTCCAGTATTCATAGTAGCAGATTTATTATTGGATTTGAAAGCGTCAAAGCTATTAGACACTTTCATTGGGTTACTATTAGGAACATAAGGTTTTTGGACATGTTGAAATTTCACATTGAGACCCCTGTTCAACTGGGCAGTTTGTTTGGTTTTTTTAACATTTCCAGGTAATATGTTCCCCTGCTCCTTGTGTTTATCAACAAGATCAACATCAACATTGTGAGTAGAAGTCTTCAGTACTTCATTATTTTTGGACATAACAAGATGCAGATCAGTAGACTTAACAGTAGCTGCATTAGCTACATTTTCTTTTTGAGTATTATTATCAGTTAGACTAACTTCATGAAATTTGACAGTATCAATATGCATTTGATCAATATTGTGATTATGACTAGTATGTTCTATTATATATTGATTGAAATAGTTGGAGGACTTACCTGGAGGAACCACTGTAGGGGCACTGTTCCTTTGCTCAACAAAGAAATTCCCCTTCGAATTTTCTTTGGGGACTTGATCATACTCTTCAATGCCTTCCAATGTTCCCATTCTATTTTTTTGTTGGTCATATGTATCATGATCCACCGCACCAGTTACAAATTCAGATTGAAGAACACTGTCACAGTGTTCTTCATTAAGATGAGTGTCTTTGTGACTTTTTGAGTTTGAGCTTGTTGGTTGTGATTCGAGGTACTCTACATAGCTTGGGAACCTCCTAACACCTTGATGGACCTTTTGGAATTGGTCCTGTGCCAATTGGTTCACCGGAGCTCCGGCACCCCCAAAGTCGTCTTGACGACTTTTTGAATTTAAACTTATTTGTGGAGATTCGAGACATATTTTATTGTTAGAATGCCTCTCCACACTGTTACTCACCTTTTGGTATTAGTCTTGGATGAATTCAGTCACCGGATCTCCGGCGACTCCATTGTTGTCAGAACTCAAATGTGAATTCGAAACAATTGGAGTATATTCGAGTTGTCTCTCATGGTTGGGAAGATGGGCAATAGCTTGAGGATCATTTTGGTATTCATCTTGTTCAGTTTTGTTCGCCGGAGCTCCACCGCCGACGCTGAATTGTTCGCCGGCGATGATTTCGCCGGAGATTTTTGTTCCCTGAGGGGCGCCATATCCTTGAGAACAAAGCCCAGGTGGTGCGATGGCTCGAATGTCGCCGAAACTTAGTCGAATTTCAAGGCGCACCTCCAGCGACTGTGCATTTTCTAGCGCACTAATTGCAGGATCAGTGCTCACGATTTGTGTAGTATTTTGATCCAATTTTTGGACTATAGGTAGTCCAAATGATAAGGAATCAGATGATACAGGTCTTGTGACTCGAATCAAACCATTGTTCTTCAAATCAATGATTCTTTGAGCACGGCGCAGCTCCTCCTCAGAAATATCTACAGTGTTCGCAGGTGTATTTTGCAGATTGGAGGAGCTGTGGGTTTGATTTTGTGATGTTGCAACTTGAATCAATCCTGCCTTACTTGAAATTGCTACTGGTTTTTCAGTATTTTTTTGCAGATTCAAAGTACTCTTAGCTGGATTAAAGGTTGATGCTTCTTCAACTATGTTCTTATTACGGTCCGATGGTATGTGAAGCTCCACCGGCGGTGGTGAAGCCATTCCAGCAGTCTTCTGCCGATGAAGATGATGAAGAGTAGTGTTAGTTACCGTTAGTTACCGTTATTGACTAATGAGAGCATCTGAGGTAGAAGTTTAGGAGACTGTATCTTACCAATTAGCGGTGTTCATCACACACTTGTATTTATCATATCCACTTCCCCCCTTTAGGGTTTATCCACGTCATTGTCTGTTTATTTTCAACTATTCAAATGTATATGAGTCTTTTCCAACATATTTGGTACACTGCACTATATTCATATCTTTCTTTATATCATCTATACTTTAGGTTACCCATGTACGAAACCTTAACACGATCCTGAGGTGCTTAGAATTGTTGATATATAGTACAGAATCTAGTCTGATTATTGGTACTCGAGTCATATAATTAATGTAGCAATTTACTCAAAGCCACATTCCATTCATCCCAATCAGTAATTAGCTAGTGCTTATAATTGTTTCAAATCTTCCATTTGGGAGCACTTATACTCTGATGACACGTGTTTCAAGCTTTGTTATAACACTATCTTTATCCTAGTGGATACCACTTATTCCCTTAATAAATTCGCAATGCATCAGTTTTTTTGCAAATCTACATTCCCTATCCTCAAAGGATCTCACTATTTTCCAAGGTGGAATCACATATACACAATACTTCTTTATGCCTCATGAGCCTTTACCCTTGTCGTATACCTAATACCAACATTTAATCTTACTCAAAATCACATTAAATTCACTTTAATAGCGGTCTTGTCTTCTCACCTTTTCATCGTACTACATCTTCAGTTTGTAGCTATCTATTTCCCTTTCTGTCTGATACTCATACTTAATTAATCACGTCTATCTTGAGTGCTTACTTTAGTAGTCCTTTTATTTCTCTAGTCCATGGCCATCTTTTGTGCACGAGGATTTTTATGTTACTCCGATATCCTTCATAAAACACTATTTTTACATAACCCTCTTTCTCATTTTCAAAACATATTCTGTTTACCTCTATTTGTTCCTATCATACTAGTCATTTCTGCATTCATCCTATCTTGTTTCTTACCTTCACTTTCATTACCACTTGACGGTTTAGTTTGAACTTTCCCTTCAAATCTGCGTAAGTCTTTCTTATTCGTCCTCTATCTACTTTTCTGTTTCCCACAAACCACATCATATCCTTTAGTTATTTCCTTACCAGGCTTTACTTATTTCCATAATGATCTTTGTTATAATCACATAATGTCCTGTTCGCATTCAATCTCATAGTATAATACTTCTTAACCTTTTTCACGATTCCTACTATGGGTTAATTTCACTCAGTGAAGTAAATGTACTTAATCTTTGTCTAAACCATCCCTTAGTATCACATGCCCTTCTGAATCGCCCTAGCATTTTAGCACCAACATATGAAACACATGACCTTGAATAGCCCACAAATTTAGGTTTTCCATTCACAAGTTACATCTCCAATTAGTCGATTAAGAACTAATAAAATATCACCATACAGCATTCTCCAACCACCACCAGGAGGGAATTAGAATCCAATAAGCACCACAGTACTTTTTAGTGCTTGACCCATATAGTTTCCCTCTAGGTTTAGTCTTGAGTTGTGAACGAATTATCTAGTTCACCACTAATGGTCGAGGTCTTTGTACTTTTCAACAAAAGTGAAACTCAATTGTTGGACACTTTGCACTTCACCACCAGCTGTTTCTAAGGAAAAAATACGGCTAGAAAATATCTTGGTCCGTTCAAATGAATTTTGAACTTTGTTGCTCAGATAGGCTTTTACCGAAATAAAACTCCCCAAGTAAAAATGGTGCCCCTTACCGACAACATGGAGGGTACCTCTTATAGCTTTAGTCCAACATAATAAGTTTATCCTATTGGTATCAACTTCCAAGACATATTATGAACTTATATCTCAATCTCTTCCTTATCTTTGTTTTCCATTCTTAGGAAACAATTGTGCCGAGTTTTCTCTGTATGTTTTACTATCTCAAAACTTGCATGCAGAAAATAGCAACAATGCCTCACAGGGCCAACATATTTATATATGTATGTCATCTTAAGACCTGCACGTAGGAAATACCAACAATGCCTCACATGGCTACACACGCATGTATAATATCGTATTATATCCATACAGGGCTTCCTATATTAATCACAAGATGAAAATAATGACATTTCCTTATATGTCCAACACACAAACTATACCCATCACTCTCATATACCTACAGTCGATTAGTCCCTAGTCTGATCCGATGATTTAGAAGTGAAGTGTGCTCCCTATTTTTGTTTGTCTACCATCTGCTCGTCTGCCCTTCATCATCTTCTTCACTTGAACCCAGGGAAAACAGACAACCAGGTAACTCCTAATTTACTGATGACCAAGACAGGGGGCTTGAATATTCTATAACACTTACAGGGGTAGCCGGCCTGACGTGGTATTCTGTCACAAGAGCAACTGGTATGGCTTCTGGGACCACTTTCATGGATATCAAACACTCTAGGGGAATTATCGTTGGGTCTTCTGAGGGATCGGTCTCAATAGAATAGCTGGGGCTCCTCCTACTGGATCTTAGAGCCTGAGATCCCGATTGTACCCTAAGGGCCTTCTCCGCACCCCTTCCACTGACTAAAGCTAACTTTTTCATATTTCACAATGATCTGTACCTACTTACAATAAAAGAGGTCAGAAACAATCTTCCCTTAGAGACATCGTCGTACACATAATAGCCCATTAGGGAGGGATTATCTTGATAGTACCGCTCTATCACACGATCTTAGACATGAAAGAAAGATAACATCCTAAATGTCCTGTAGCCTCCTTTTTATAGATATGGTGCACAACACACCAATAAACAAGACTCTACTAGACACGGTCTGTAGATACTCCGAGGATGAACTACTTTAATATCACTTTTGTCACGACCCAACCCCGTAGGTCATGACAGTTACACCCCATACTTTTGTACCTTGGAATGCGTTCTTAAATCTCTTGAAAGTCTCTTAAGTTTCATGGAAGGATCGTAAGCCTCTTAAGTGTCACAACCCAACCCCGTAGGCCGCGACTGGGGTCTGACCTTGACCCCCCGTACACATATCTATTAGCTGCGGTCATATTAAATTGTAAATAAGATAATATCATGTAACAGAACCCTACTGGGCGATAACATTTTCATAAACCTGTAGCCCTTTTTGTTTGTATCATAACATGACAGGGCACGTAAGACGACAAGACTGACATAACATAATAACATATATCATATATCATTTAGACCCAGTTGAATCAAACTAACATACACAACCCACATATACACGTCTGCAGACCTTTAAACATACAAATGATAACATATGGTGGGACAGGTCATCCACCGTACCCCTGAATGGATAAAACAACTTATACATCAGTGGACAGTATCTAAAACTAGAACCCGATACAATGGAGCCTCTTTCAGCTGAGCTGCATGGAATCCTAAGCTGATGGACTCCCAAAATCTGTATTTGTACCTGCGGGCATGAACGCATCCCCCCGAAAAAGGGGGTCAGTACGACATATGTACTGAGTATATAAAATGTAACATAATACACTGGAGTTATATTCGAAATAGAGAAGTAGGGGAACAAATTATTAAATTAAAGTCATGTACCTGTACTCTGTGAATCACAAAAGCATGCATGCTCAATTTATACAATATAGCCGGCCCTTTCAGGGGTCCGGTGAATCACATTTGTAGGACCATCATAGGCCCGGTGCCATCACCACCTTATTACAACACATCATCATATATATACATACGTATCCAGCCCTCTAGTGAGGGGATCGGTGAACAATGCAGTGAATTGTGCACGACAACGTACCTAGCCCGGGACTCAGTGAAAGAAGTGTTACAGTATACATGAGTCGAGTCGTGAGTAACTATATGTAATTTAAATCATTATCAGAGACTCGACCAAATAAGAAAGTTAAGCTTTTGTTTGAGGACCCGAGTAATGGTGTAGTCATCTCGAGTGTCCTCTAAATACCATTATGGATTGTCTCAAAAGTAATCTCGGGGACCCTAGACATGTATTAACGTAGGGCCAAATCATTTATGAGACCAAAAACAGTTAATCTCGTGTAGTCTTTAAGACTTGGAGCCTGTACATTTGGTGCCTCTTTAACATATAAAAGTTTCCAGGGAAAGTAGTTCAACTACTATAGGAGTTTAATATTCAGAAGTAATTAAGAGATGTTTAAGAATGGAGTTACCTCGGAGTTCAGATCAGATTCAACTTACAACTAAGACAAGGACATGCCCCAAAACAAGAAAGAGAATAAGCTCTATATAGTCTGTACTTTCCTTCAAATGATCTTCATATACATATTTCGTACCCGGCCCTTCACGGGGCTCGGTGAACCACTATGGTATTGTAACCTCATTTTTGTATCAAATACATCTCACTGAAAATGAGAGATAGCTTCCCATACATTACATTCTGACACATAGAAGCCCTACTAGGAAATACTTAATCTTCACAGAAACTCTAATACTGAACAGTGGATAGGGATTATGAGGCGTACTCGAAATTCTGGGAATGGAATTATCCCCGCACTTCATATACAATTCACTTAAGTCTAAATAATTCCAAAAGGAAAGAAACATAGTTGTACGAACTTATACCAAAACATGCCAACAGAAAGCTTTACATACCTCTTGGGAGTTACCCTTTATCCTGCTCGTCTCGTCATCTTTTGAACCTATTCAATATGAAAGTAATACGAATATCAACTACTGTTAACTTTCCAGCATCTTAGGTTACGCCTTAATATTAATGGAATCTATTTCCTTAGTCGTTTCCTCGACTAGTTCTTTAGTTTGTTAGGGTGTTAACGAAAATTGGGCAGCACCTCCCCTATAATGTGCCCTATTCGAATTTCCAATTAGGTCCCTAAGACCTACAACCAAACAACAACAACAACCTGCAGAAATTCACACCAACAATATACAATATAAACTCCAAATGACTTATTCAAAAATACGATATCAAAATAGGGTTTCTAGTTTCCATTTTTACCAAACCTTTAACCGTACGAAGCGGGGAGTCATGTGGCTGAAACCAGAAGCTACCCCACATCATTTAGAAAATATTTAGACCCTGAAACCACAAGCCACACCTCTGCAGAAGCACCTCACAAGAACAACACTTTATTTCGACAACAATTCAACTATAGAGACTTCAATTTAGTTTATTACGAACGTCGAACTTTTTACGACTTTTACACAACTTCCAGCAGCCCAAAAGGTGTGTAATGCACCCTATAATAACTCCATAAAGACCAAATTTAAAGGATAAACCTTACCTTACCCTAAATTGGCTAAAACTAGCCAAATCGCAACTCGGAACTTCTTCAAACGCGCTGAACTTGAGCGGGCTGTTTGTGCGACTTCCTCGCAGCCCCAAACAGTAAATTTATTTTATTATCACCCTAAACTCATTGTAGTATACCTTAGATAATTTATTTACGGAGCAAAGCCCGGAGGCGTACCTTGGCAGCCCCTAGGCCGTAGCCCTCCTCTCTTCTTCCTCTCACATTTCTGTCCAATTTTTTCCAAGTGTACAGCTGAAGAATGACTTCTTAGTCATCACAATATACATATATACACATATATACATCTCCACGTGCTTGAGGAATACCATAGCTAATTAATTCACAGAAGAAAAATCAAGGAACTTACCTTAAACTTCTCCAACCATGGCTGCCTCTTCTCTCACGTTTTTTCTCCATTCTTTGTCTGATTTTTGGACTCTAAATGACTTAAGAGTCATTAATATGTATATATCCACCTTTTAATAAGGTTCCACATGGCATCCCCTTAGGGTGACACGTGGAAGCCCCCTAGGACGCCACCTAGGCTCATGTGACCTATCACGTGCCGCCACGTGGCAGCGGGGTCCACCCCCCTAAGCTGGCAGGTGAGTCACCTGCTTGCTTGTCACCTTCTTGCTTGAGGTGCTTGCTTGTTACCTTCTTTCTTCACTTTCATAAGTTTGGAAACTAGTTTTTGCTCCCTCTCGAAGATTCGTAATCTCGTCTTATTTTAAGAGCCTATGTAACCCATGCTACCCAAGCTTGGTATGTACTCCAATAGCTTAAGTATGTAATACTTCCAAGTTAGTAGCTTACGTAGATAAATCGAGTCCTACGACCCATTATTTGGCCTTCAATTCCTTCCGGACTCTTATGATTTCATCTCCAACCTTCTCTACTATGGGGTATCACATTCTCCCTTCCTTAGAGCCGTTTGATAGTGTCGTAGCGTATCTGGCTCACAGGATAATGTCCAAGGAACTTATGAGACATTCCGAGCTTAAAAAGGGTGGGGTGTAACATCCTTCCCCCCTTTAGAACATTCGTCCCCGAATGTTAAATGCAACTTCCTTTAAGACTTTATATAGATTATAGAGGGGTTCCTTTCCTTTATGCTATCACATACGTTCCCATCTATATTATTAACATACGAGTGCTTAAGAGTTGGAGTTACCTGTAGACATCGGTTACAAGTGCGAATACTTGCGTTTCATGTTCGCTTTAGTTTCCCCGGTCATCCTTTTTCTGGTTTTGGTTTTTCTACCATAACTTGACGAAAGGTACGTCTTTAGTCTACAATCTTTCAGTTTGCCGATCTAGGATGGTGGTAGGATTTTCCTCATAGGATTCCATCTACTGGACCTCATTTATGGAATATACCCTGGGTGACTCATCAGTATCTGATGGACTGGGCGTATAGTTTCTAAATAAGGTGGTAAATTTAACTTACCAGCCACGTTGCCCACCTTATGAGTAACTTGATACCGTCTAACATATTCTGGGTCAAGTTCCTTTTCTAGGTGACCCTATGATGAACATCCAATCATCAACTTGAACTTTGTATGTCGATGTCGATTATCTGTATATCATTCCTGCCAATTCTAGGCTTTTAGTCAATAGCTTGCTTAATCATATCGGGGCCATTGGAATACTGGAGTAGTAATTATTATTGTAGGCAACTTGATAAGTGATGGATAATCATTCCGGCTACCTTCGAAGTTAATCTCCCGGCTTGTGACATATCTTCTAGCGTCTAATAGTGCACTCAGTCTGTTTAGTAGCTCGAGGGAGAAATGCGGTACTAAGACCTGTCTGTGCTCCTGATCTCTTCTTGGACTGATCTCAAGGCATTAATTATAATTGAAGTCCCTTTATCTGGGATATTAGATGAGGAAACCTCACGGAACCTTACTACTTCCTTGTCATATAACTTCACCTAGTTCTAGCAGCATAAGTGGTCTTGCTTGGAAGCAAATGAGCTGATTCGTTAGCCTACTCACAATAACCCATATAGCACCCTACTCTTACAGAGTACAAAATAGGTTCATAATGATGTTGATAATTTGGGAACCGTTAGCCTCATATAGTCCTTCTCAACTCTTTTCAGAACATTAACTGGCATTCGATCTTTTGGGTCTTGCTTTTTCGCCCTCAGAGTTGGATACCAAGTGGTGTCCAAATTCCCTCGCCCACTGGCCCATATAGCCATTCTGTAGTTTCCCTCTCATTAACTAGCTCTATGTTGAAGAGCTGTGGAATTCGAGTGTGTCGTCAATTAGCAATTAGCTAATCCTTCTTATTTTGCTTAAGCCCTTATTACAATTTCCATAACATAACATATATTATTCCAGGAACATTATCTCATGTCGTTCCTCCACCGCTAGTTCTGATTCTTCCACCTCGTGTGATCATACCAGCACTAACACATTAAGTTCCATCAGAATTTTAAAGTTAAGCGTGCTGGGGTGAGAGTAATACTGGGATGGGTGACCTTCCTGGGAAGTCTTCGTGTCGCGTTTTATTGTAATTCTTGCCATAATGTGTGGGGCACTCAACTCAGCTCCAGATTTACCTTAGCATTGTATCGCGAGTCTTTATGTTTTGCCCTGTCCTTTCGTCTGTTATCTTGCATCCCATGTCGGCGTAGACCTTTAGCTCCACTATCCTCCATTCACTTTGTGTTCTCCTCATTTACTACCATAGGAGGCTTTCTATTCCTTTTCCTTTGGTTATTTATCTATCGCAACATCATTTGCGACTAACTCTATGACCAACGTTTTGGCTTTTGTTCTAGCATGCTGTCATTCTCCTTCGTAGTGTCTCTTGAATTATTTGATATCCTTTCATTGGTACATTCTTCTGTTTTATATGCAGCTGCCTTCTAGTTTTATGTTGTTCAGGATTTCGTCACAACCTTTTTAACGCTGCTTTACATAGCATTCTGGCTTTCATCCAATTATTGGTGGCCTCCGGACCTTTTTAACTTGGTTCGGCAAGATATCTTATTGAAGTTTAGACACCCATCTCAAATATATTCCCATATCGATTGCCTTCACCTTACTTTTGCCATTTTCTCATTAACTTCCCCCCTTTAAAGGGTATTCGTACTTTCTGCTGTTTGTACTTGTAGTCGTTCCAATTTCCATTAGGCAGTGCTAGCATTCTGACGACAACTATTCTAGGTTTTCTCAAAGTAGTGGTTTTGTCCCAACCTATATCCTTTGCTTCTTGGGGAGAATAGAAGTTGCGTCATTTGTTCCTTAAGTTTGCCATCCTCGTCCCTTAAGGGTTCCACTATTTTCGGGGCGACGTTGTGTACACGCGTCATTTTTCATTTTTTTTTGTATCTTAAGCCCCATGCTCTTACTGCGTTCTCAACGCAGGCCATTAACTTAGTCAACGCGTACTATGTGCATCTAACTAGTGGTTCTACTTTATCCCTGCATACTCGTATCATACTATTCAATTCATACTTATATATCCCCCTTTTAATTCGTATTCGCATTTAGTTCCTCCTGACATCTCTTTGTGGTGCTTCTGTTCGAAGCTGTTTCCCCAATTAGTTGGTGGAGAACTATAAACGGTTATTATAAATCATTTCCCAATCATTGTTGGAAGAAATCAAAACCTCTTAAACATCACAGTACTTCTTTTAGTACTTAACCTACCTGGTCTCCTTCTGAGTTTATTTATCGAGTTATGAACAACTCGTCTAATTTACAATTAGGAGTTGAGGGCTTGGTATTTTTTTCAAAAGAGTGAAACTCATTCGCGGGACATCTTATCCTTTATTCTGAGCCCTCTATTTATATTCCTACAATACAAATACGGCTAGAGATACTGTAATCTGAACTTTACTACTTAATTAAGCTTTTATTTCGGAGAAATAAAATTCTTCAAGTAAAAAGGGTGCCCCTTGTTGGCGACCTGAAGGATACCTCTTACAAATTTAGTTAAACACAGTAGGGGTATTTGGTATCAATTTCTCGGACATCTCAAAAATCTATGCTTCATTTCCTTTTCCTTGTTCTGGGAAAATTTCGACAGAGTTTTCTCTACATTTATTACTTATCCCAAAACCTGCACGCAGAAAATACCAACAATGCCTCATAGGGCCAACATATATATATACATATCATATCACAGCCACACAGGGCTTTCAATGCCATCTCATATCGCAGCCACACAGGGCTTTCAACGACAACAATAATATAAAAATACTGGACTTACCTCATATGTCCAACTTCAAACTGCATCTATTGTACTTTCTGTCTGCTTTTCTTTCAGGTTTCAACTTTATTTTTCAATACCTTACCCGACGGATATCTTCCGTGTCTTTACTTCACTTACCTGCATGCTTCATAACTTTCCATGTCGTCAATTACTTTCTTCTGTTGGTGTCGTCCTTCTGTTAAGATCCAAGGTTAGTATAAGGAATTTTTCTATGACTCGGATCTAAAGCACGATCTCTGATGTGAAAGAAAGGAAACATCGTAAATGTTCTGTAGCTTCCTGTTTATAGATGTGGCGCACAACACATCGATAACCAAAACTCTACTAGACACGGTCTGCAGACACTCTGAGGACGAACTACTCTGATACAACTTCTGTCACGATCCAACCCCGTAGGCCGCGATTGGGGTCCGACCTTGACCCCCCATACACATATCTATTAGCTGCGGTCATATTAAATTGTAAATAAGATAATATCATGTAACAGAGCCCTACTGGGCGATAACATTTTCATAAACCTGTAGCCCTTTACATTTGTATCACAACATGACAGGGCACGCAAGCCGACAAGGTTGCCATAACATAATAACATATATCATATATCATATATCATTTAGACCCAGCTGAATCAAACTGACATACACAACCCACATATACACATCTGCAGACCTCTAAACATACAAATGACAACATATGGCGAGACAGGGCCCCCGCCATACCCCTGAATGGATAAAACAACTTTTATACATTAGTGGACAGTATCTAAAACTAGGCCCCAATACAATGGAGCCTCTTCCAGCTAAGCTGCATGGAATCCTAAGTTGCCAGACTCCCAAAATCTGTATCTGTACCTGCGGGCATGAACGCAGCCCCCCGAGAAAAGGGGTCAGTACGACATATGTACTGAGTATGTAAAATGTAACATAATATATTAGAGGTATATTCGAAATAGAGAAGCAGGGGAACAAATTATTAAATTGAAGTCATGTACCTGTACTCTGTGAATCACAAAAGCATGCATGCTCAATTTATACAATATAGCCGGCCCTTTCAGGGGTCCGGTGAATCACATCTGTAGGACCATCATAGGCCCGGCGCCATCACCACCTTATTACAACACATCATCATATATATACATACGTATCCGGCCCTCTAGTGAGGGGATCGGTGAACAATGCAGTAAATTTTGCACGACAACGTACCTGGCCCGAGACTCGGTGAAAGAAGTGTTACAGTATACACGAGTCGAGTCGTGAGTAACTATATGCAATTTAAATCATTATCAGAGACTCGACCAAATAAGAAATTTAAGCTTTTGTTTGAGGACCCGAGTAATGGTGTAGTCATCTCGAGTGTCCTCTAAATACCATTATGAACTGTCTCAAAAGTAATCTCGGGGACCCTAGACATGTATTAACGTAGGGCCAAATCATTTATGGGACCAAAAACACTTAATCTCGTATAGTCTTTAAGACTTGGAGCCTGTACATTTGGTGCCTCTTTAACATATAAAAGTTTCCAGGGAAAGTAGTTCAACTACTATAGGAGTTTAATATTCAGAAGTAATTAAGAGATGTTTAAGAATGGAGTTACCTCGGAGTTCAGATCAGATTCAACTTACAACTAAGACAAGGACATGCCCCAAAACAAGAAAGAGAATAAGCTCTATATAGTCTGTACTTTCCTTCAGGTGATCTTCATATACATATTTCGTACCCGGCCCTTCACGGGGCTCGGTGACCACTATGGTATTGTAACCTCATTTTTGTATCAAATACATCTCAATGAAAATGAGAGATAGCTTCCCATACATTACATTCTGACACATAGAAGCCCTACTAGGAAATACTTAATCTTCACAGGAACTCTAATACTGAACAGTGGATAGGGGTTATGAGGCGTACTCGAAATTTTGGGAATGGAATTATCCCCGTACTTCATATACAATTCACTTAAGGCTAAATATTACCAAAAGGAAAGAAAGATAGTTGTACGAACTTATACCAAAACATGCCAAGAGAAAGCTTTACATACCTCTTGGGAGTTACCCTTTATCCTGCTCGTCTCATCGTCTTCTGAACCTATTCAATATGAAAGTAATATGAATATCAACTACTCTTAACTCTCCAGCATCTTAGGTTACGCCTTAATATTAATGGAATCTATTTCCTTAGTCGTTTCCTCGACTAGTTCTTTAGTTTGTTAAGGTGTTAACGAAAATTGGGCAGCACCTCTCCTATAATGTGCCCTATACGAATTTCCAATTAGGTCCCTAATACCTACAGCCAAACAACAACAACAACCTACATAAATTCACACCAACCATATACAATATAAACTTCAAACGACTTATTCAAAAATACGATATCAAAATAGGGTTTCTAGTTTCCATTTTTGCCAAACCTTTAACCGTACGAAGCGGGGGTTCATGTGGCTGAAACCAGAAGCTCCCCCGCCTAATTTAGAACATATTTAGACCCTGAAACCACAATCCACACCCCTGCAGCAGCAACTCACAAGAACAACACTTTATTTCGACAACAATTCAACTATAGAGACTTCAATTTAGTTTATTCTGAACGTCGAACTTTTTATGACTTTTACACAACTTCCAGCAGCCCAAACGGTGTGTAATACACCCTATAATAATACAATAAATACCAAATTTAAAGGAGAAGCCTTACCTTACCCGAAATTGGCCAAAACTAGCCAAATCGCAACTCGGAACTTCTTCAAACTCGTTGAACTTGAGCAGGCTGTTTGTGAGACTTCCTCGCTGACCAAAACATTAAATTTATGTTATTAGAACCCTAAATTCATCATAGTATACCTTAGATAATTTATTTACGGAGCAAATCCCGGAGGCGTACCTTGGCAGCCCCTAGGCCGTAGCCCTCCTCTCTTCTTCCTCTCACATTTCTGTCCAATTTTTTCCAAGTGTACAGCTGAAGAATGACTTCTTAGTCATCATAATATACATATATACACATATATACATCTCCACGTGCTTGAGGAACACCGTAGCTAATTAATTCACGGAAGAAAAATCAAGGAACTTACCTTAAACTTCTCCAATCATGGCTGCCTCTTCTCTCACGTTTTTTCTCCATTCTTTGTCTGATTTTTGGACTCTAAATGACTTAAGAGTCATTAATATGTATATATCTACCTTTTAATAAGGTGCCACGTGGCATCCCCTTAGGGTGACACGTGGGAGCCCCTAGGACGCCACCTAGGCTCATGCGACCTATCACGCTCCGCCACATTGCAGTGGAGTCCACCCCCCCAAGCAGGTAGGTGAGTCACCTACTTGCTTGTCACCTACTTGCTTGAGGTGCTTGCTTATCACCTGCCCTCTTCACTTTCGTAAGTTCGGAAACTAGTTTTTGCTCCCTCTCGTAGGTTCGTAATCTCGTCTTATTTTAAGAGCCTATGTAACCCATGCTACCCAAGCTTGGTATGTACTCCAATAGCTTAAGTATGTAAGACTTTCAAGTTAGTAGCTTATGTAGATAAATCGAGTCCTACGACCCATTATTTGGCCTCCAATTCCTTCCGAACTCTTATGATTTCGTCTCCAACCTTCTCTACTATGGGTTATCACATTCTCCCTTCCTTATAGCCATTTTATAGTGTCGTAGCGTATCCGTCTCAAAGGATAATGTCCAAGGAACTTATGAGACATTCCGAGCTTAAAAAGGGTGGGGTGTAACATTAAGTTTCTTAAGGTTTTCTAAAGTTTCTTAAAGCTTCTAAAAGCTTTGTAAGACTTCTTAAGAGTTGTTGTATGAGCCGGATAATCCATAATGCTATCAAACAACTCTAAGGAAAGGAGAATGTGATACCCCATAGTAGAGAAGATTGAAAATAGAGTTATAAGAATCTGAAAGAAGTTGGAGACCGAATGATGAGTTGTAGGACATGACTTATTTTCGTAAGCTACCAACTTGGAAATCTTACATACTTAAGCTACTGGAGTACATACCAAGCTTATGTAGCAAGGATTATATAGGTTCATAAATTAAGACGAGATTACTAACCCATGAGAGGGAATAGAGAGTGCCACGTGGCAGCATAAGAGAGTGTCATGTGGAAGCATAAGAGAGTGCCATGTGGCAGTAGCTGGAGCAAGGGTGGTGGACCCTCATATGCCATCTGGCAGCTTGTGATTGGATAAAAGGGGTGTGTTGGCCCAAGAAGGCTTAACGCATGTCACCACTTAGGGCTTGACATGTGTCACTACTTAGGAGTTGACATATGTCACGCCCTTAGGTGGCTTATATTGTCATGACCCAATCTCATAGGCCGTGACGGTTCTCCGAACTGGATACACGTGTGTAACCCTGCCAACTATAAGTAAATTTATTTCCCGTTCGACTCATAGTAAATGATGACTCCTTGAGGAAAAGTAGAGACTAGGTAAAAGTTATTCTTTCTCTTTCTTTGGCATGTCCTAATTGTAAGTAAAATGTAATACGAGCTCTAGGGTAACTCCACTTTTAAGTCCTAAATATAATCCGTATCTCTTATTTATTTCTGAATGTCAAACTCTTGTAGTAAGTTGAACTACTTTCCTTGAACTCCATAGGTTGAGAAGTACAGGATGCATAAGCTCCTATTCCTAAGGACTATGTGACGATGGGTATCCCTGATTCTATGAACTGTTAGTATTACTTTAGTACATGTCTAGGGTCCCCGAGATCCTAAGTGATATAGGCCTCAGTGGCATTTAGAAGGCTTGAGATGGCTACACTACTATTCTAGTCCTCGGACGATAGCTTAATTATCTTACATTGTCGAGTCTCTGATAATGATTTAGATTGTATATGGTTACTCACTACTTGATTTTTGTATACTGTAATACATCTTTCACTGAGTCTCGAGCCGGCTATAGAATAATTATTATTATATGATATGTGGATCGGACCGAATGTTCCTTAAAATTACTATATGATATATGGATTGGATCGAACATTCTTCGGCATTACTATGTGATATGTGGATCAGACCAAACATTTCTCGGCATTACTATATGATATGTGGATCAGCCATTATTCTTCGGCATTATTATATGATATGCGGATTGGGTCGTACGCTCCTCGGCTTGTACTTACTATATATATGGTCGGGCTGTACATTCTATATCGCTAATAATATATATGTGCATATGATGACAAAATGATGTAGATGGTACACCGAGTCCCTAAAATGGGCCGGGCACAGTACTTGATGGTAATATGTATGACTTTCTTTTATACGATGCGAGTACGGTAAATAGATAAATGTTATACTTACCCCCTGCATCCCTATGCCAACTGTAATTTCCTTATGATGTCTATGCTTTACATATTCAGTATATATGTCGTACTGACCCCCTTTCTTGGGGGGAGGGGGGCTGCATTCATACCTGCAGGTACAGATACATACTTTGGAGATCCATCAGCGTAGGAGTTCCACTCAACAGTTCAGAAGTGCTCCATTATGTCGGAGCCTAGTTTTGGTATTAACCCTCGATGTATATATTTATTTGTTCATGGGTACGGCAGGGGCCCTGTCCCGCCTTATGTTATTGTTCTTACTCTTAGAGGTCTGTGGACATGTATATGGGTTGTGTATGGGTTGTATATGCATGTATGTACATTGGTGCCTATGATAAGCCTCACCGGCTTATATGTTATCCTACCCGTTGATGTGCTATAACTTAAACAAGGGACAGATTTACTTATAGATAGCAGGGATATACGTGAGTGCCCAATTCGAGCACCCATCATGGCCTACGGGGTTGGGTCATGACAAAAGTGGTATCAGAGCGGTTCTTTCTTGGAATGTCTACAGACCGTGTCTAGTAGAGTCTTGTTTATCAGTGTGTTGCACGTCACATTTATAAATAGGAGGTTATAGGGCATTTAGGATGTCACCTTTCTTTTATATCTAAAATCGTACGATAGAGCCTAGCCATAGGACATGAAATTCCTTTTTCTAACCTTTCATTTCAGCTGAAGAACGACATCGACAAAAGAAAATGACGGATAATATTGGAAGCTACCCAGTATACAGGTAATTAATGGTGTGAAGGAGGCATACTGGATAAGGTAAGAAGATTGAAATATAAATTCGAAGATTGAAGAAAAAAATAGATAGGAAAGTGTACCGGGTACAGTTCGAGTTGGACATTCGGTAAGTCCATTATTTTATACTATTATTGATATTGGGCGCACTGTGTAGTGGTGATATATATATATATATATATATATATATATATATATTGGCCCTGTGAGGCATTGTTGGTATTTCCTGAGTGCAGGTTTGGGATAGTAAGGAATATAGAGGAAACTCTACCGAATTTTTTTTTGAAATAAAAAGAGAATGAGATATAAGGTTGTAGTATATCTCTAGAGATTGTATCCACAGTAACGATAAGATCGGACTAAACTAGGAGTACAGCTGACTTTGGGAAATAAGTAAATTACGGTATGGGTGGTAATTAGAAGGTCAATACTGATATGGTGAGAAGAATGGTGATGGATATGAATGTCTTAAGACTGCTTGCGAGGTATTAAGGATGAGAATGACGAGGAAGGATAAGGGGGTTAATTAAGCTTGCTCCACCAGGTGGAATTAGTCCAGAGTAAGGATCGTGAATAAAGGTTAAGAAATATTAGCCTTCGGGATTGACCATGAGCAGAATATAGTGTGAATATAATGAGGATCATCATGGAAGTACGTAGGTCCTAGTAACAAAGTAACTAAAGAATGTAATTGTGAGTAAGATTAGGAGTCAGCATCGAGTACACGATAAGGATGAAAGCGCATAAAGCAGAAAGGGGTATTGTGTATATGTACCTCCACCGTGGAAAATAGTAAGACCCCTCAAGGATGAGGGAGGTAGCTCTGCAAGACCATTGATATGTTGCGAGTCTATTAAGAGGAACAAGTGGTATTCACTGGGATGAAGATAGTGTTATAGCAAAGCTAGAAACACGTGTCATCAGAGTATAAGTTCCCTTGAATGGAGAATCGGACACGATTATAAGCACTAGTGACGTACTAATTGGGATGAAGGAAATGCGGCTTCGACTAAGCTACTACATTAGTTATATGACTCGAGTACCAGTACTTGGACTAGATTGTATACTATTTATCGAGAATTCTAAGCATCCCATGGTTGTATTAAAGTTTCTTACAGAGGCAACCTAAAGTATAGATGAGTTAACAGAAGGTGTAGACACGGTGCAGTATGTCAAATATGTTGGAACAGAATCATATGCGTATGAACAGTTGAAAATAAATGGAGGATGACATGGGTACGCCCTAAAGGGGGAAGTGGACGAGAGAAATACACGCATGAGATGAAATCAACTAACACTATCACATGTTGATAGGAACGCTTAAATTTCAAGTGAGATCTCATATTGGCACAAGTTAGCAGGAGCTCGAGGCCAACAATAAACAGATACAAGCCGCGGTATCTAATACTGTGCGAAGAATCATTGGTAGAACCCTAAGGGATGGGTGCCTACCACAAGGGGTGAATACAATAAGAGAGTAGGACTGAGCAAACTAAGGACCGTGTAAAGGGTAGTATGGTCATATTTAGGTAAAGATTAAGATATGGCAATAACGTCATTGGCTGCTGGTATGGTGACATACAAGTAGCAACGAGAAAGAATAGAAAATCTCTTACAGTAGGAAATAAGGAGACCAAGGAGTACGTAAAGGAAAAAAAGAAAAGACTAGGACAAAATAGCATTGGCGTGAGAAAGTTCTAGTGTGAAGTCGATATGTAAAGCAAGATGGGCCTGGAAATGAAAAGATTATGTCTATCTTATATAGGTTGTATCAGAATGGTTATGCAACCTATGGATATGTAGATGTTGAGTATAGGGTTAAGTGAGAAGTACACGAGAAAAGGAGCTAGGATGTTTTGGATACGTTACAGAGAGATGTCAAGATGGGTTAGACCAAACTACCAAGATGGGGGGAGTACTGTCACGACCCAACCCTGTGGGCAGCGTCTGGGGTCCGACCTAGACCCTCGTATACATATTTGTCAATTGTAGTCAAATTGAACTATGAGCAAGAGATACTACTCACAAAAACCCCAATGAGTTAAAACTTTTTCGTGTACGTGTGGCCTCTTTCATTCATATCATATCATGAAAGAGAATGCAAGCCGACAAGACTGCCATAACGTAAAAACATTTACAATGTGTCATATAGGCACAACCGAAATAAACTCATGAACAATCCACACATACATGTCTACAGACCTCTAAGAATAGGAACGACAACATATGGCGGGATAGGGCCCTCGCCGTACCTCTGTGTAACCAAATATATACATCGGTGGTTTGGTACCAAAACTTGGCTTCAAATCAATGGAGCTCCTTCTAAACTTGCTAAGTGGAATCCTGAGCTGGTGGACTCCCAAAATCTGTATGGTACCTGTGGGCATAAAACGCAGCCCCCCAAAGAAAGGGGGGTCAGTACGATACATGTACTGAGTATATAAGCATAACATAACTAAGATAACAACTGAAACAGGGATGCAGGAAACCAAGTATAGCATTTAATAGGGTACCGTACCTGCATCTCATAAAATAAAGTCAGATATACCATTATCACGTACCGTATCCGGCCCACTCGGGGACCCAGTGTTACAAACACATCAACTATCATGATAGGTATATATATACCATTAATGTTGTGGAATGTACAGTCCGATCCCTGTATATAGAAAGTACATGCCGAGGAACAACGGCCCGATCCATGTATCATATAAAAATGCCGAGAAACGACGGCCTGATCCATATATCATATAACAATGCCGAGGTACGACAGCCCGATCCGTATAATGCATAATAATGTCGTGGTATGACGGCCCGATCCGTATAATGCATAACCTATCGTGGAACGTACGACCCAATCCTTACATAGCAAAATGTGTCGAGGTACGTTCGGCCCGATCCATATATATCATAATGCATATACGTGTACGTAAAACTCTGTAAAATATCAAACATCCCACATATATCATCCTAAAGCATGTTTAAGAGCCCCTAGATATACGAGCTTACACATCCCAACACTATTCAACCTATAGGAGGCTTAAGGGTCGTAGTTCAACTACTTCAAGACCCTTATCATTCAAAAGTGGGTACAAGTTATGAGTTACATCCAGAATCTATAAATGGGGCTATATCCAAATCCATGTCCTATAGAACCTTTAGTCTAGTCTTTCTCGAAGCAGGAAAAGACAACCTTTACATGTACCATTTCCTATCACCTGGAAGACTTTGAAAAAGTAATGACTCAACTTGTTACAGGAGTTCTAATCAGTAGGAAGTGAACAATAGTCTTAACTCACCCTCAGAGTTTTAAGAGTGGAATAACTTCAAACTTCATATACACAATACTTACATCTCAGTCATGCCATCAGAGAGGAAGAATAACTTTACATACACTAGCTCTCAGCATATAGAAAACTTGAGGAATGGAAGCTTAACTACTTTAAGAGTCTTAATATTCAACAGTGAACACGAATTATGAATCATGAATCATGTTCAGAGCTCATGAATAGATATACTCCAAGCTTCATACACATATTACTTATCACTTAGATCTAAGACATGCCCAAAAGAAAGAACAGATAGGCTTTACATACTTATACCAAAACATGCCAAAAGAAGGAATAGCTTTACATACCTTGTATGGACTTCTCTTAATCACGTCCACGTCGTTGTCCTCGAAACCTATTTAACATGGAAGTAATGCAAGTATTAACAACCTTGGACTTTTCAGCAACTTATACTACCCATGAGTATTCATAACATTCATCCCTTCGCTCGCCTTCTCGACTAGTTCCTTAACTAGTTAAGGCGTTAACGAAAATCGGACAGCACCTCCCCTATAATGTGCCCTATCTGAAATCCCAACCATGTCCTTAGAACCTGAAGCCAACCAACAATAGAACCATCAGTCCATACATATACATATTACGACCAAAATTACACCATATAAACCCCCAATAATTCACTCGAAACTAAGATACCAAAACTAGAGTCCTTAATCTTTCTTTCGCGAATTCTTTAATTGCAAAGCGGAGGGTCATGTGGATTCAACAAGCAGATACCACACCTCATTTAGAGAACTTTTAGACCCTGCAACACGCCACAACACAACCAGCAGCAGCCCCCACGCGCACAACACCTTATTTCGACAACAACTTAACTATAGCGATTCCAAATTCATTTATTTCGAATGCCGAACTTTTCAAACCTTTTCCCCAACTTACAGCAGCCCCTAAGGTGTGTAATACACCCTAATTTAACATCATAAACTTCAAATTAGAGGGGAAGAACTTACCTTTCCCGAAATTGGCTAAAACTAGCCAAAATTGCGCCTCGGAATTGTTTTAAACATGCTGAACCGTCGTGGCAGCTTGCTTTCCATTTTTTGGCTGCACCGAACTCTAATTTTATACTACTAATACTTCCATATCATTGTAGTATACGCTAATTAATTAATTTACGGAACGAAAATGGGACTTACCTATTTTTTTCCCAAAGCCGTCGCAATTTTCTCTCCTTAGCTTTAGGGTTTTTTTGTTCACGTTGCTGCTGGAAATTTTGATGAACAAGCTGAAGTTTGAGATATATATCATTTGTATGGGTGTCCCAAGGGGTGAAACGTGTCATCCCCTAAGGGGGACACATGTCCATCCCCTATTGAGCCACCGTGTCCATGCACTCCATGTGGGGCTGCCACGTGGTAGTGGAGCCCACCCCCCCAAGCAGGTGGGTCACCTACTTGACCCCAAGCAGGTGGGTCACCTGCTTGCTTAGGGGCTTCCATGTGTCACCCTCCCATTGGCTGCCCCGCGAATTTTTTTTTCTTCCTCGTGGGTTCGTAATCTCGTCTCACTTTAAGAGCCTATGAAACCCTTGCTACGTAGGCTTGGTATGTAATCAAGTAACTCACATACATGAGACTTCTAACTTAGTAGTTTACGTAGATAAGTCAAGTCCTACGACTCGTTAGTTGGCCTCCAACTCCTGCCGACTTCTCTTGACCCTATTTCCAACCTTCCCTACCATGGGGTGTCACATTCTCCCTTCTTAGAGTTGTTCAATAGGGTCGTAACTTAAGTAGATCACATACTAACTTCTAAGTAACTTAACTAACCTTTCGAGTTCAAAGATGTGGGGTGTAACAAGTACTAAGGGAAAAATAGGACCTAGCCATGGTTGAACCAACAATCTATCCCGACGTCGCGGTAAGACAGGGATGGAGAGGACAAGGCGAAGCATGAAGACTAGTGAGAAGACGCTAAGGTAAATCTTGGGCTAAGTTGAGTGCCTTTGCACATTATTGCAAGGATTGTAATGGAATGTGACAAGAGGACTTCCTGGGAGGTCACCCATCCTAGTACTACTATCGCCCAAGCATGTTTAACTTCAAAATTCCAGTGGGATCTGGTGCATTAGTGCTACTATGATCATACGAGATGGAAGAATCTGAACTAGCAGCGAAGCAACGATACGAGATTATGTATCTAGAGTGTTATAAGTTATGTTAAGGGAATTATAAAAGGGCTTAAGCAAAGAAAGCAGGATTAGTTGATTACTAACAGATGGTGCACTTGTGTGCCACAGTTCTTCAATATAATACCAGCTAATGACAAGAAAAATATAGAACAGCTATAGGGGTCATTGTGTGGGGGAACTTCGACAACGCTTGGTAGCAGAACAAAACCCAAAAAGGTAAGGGTACCAGTTGATGTTATCTAATGGAGGCAAAAAGTAATACACGAGGTCAAAGATTCCACAATACAACCCTAGCTACAAGACTCACTTTGCACTCCATGGACAGATGATTCTATATAAATTTTTTTATCCGCAGATTAACAATATCAACCTATGTTCCTTCAATCAAGGACTACCTGTTCAGCTGAGATAATGCGAATTTATAGGTCAAGAGGGTGGTGAGACCTTATGAAGTTCTCATAGTTAGTGTCTCGGATGAAGGAGTCCAATTTACATCTAACTACTAAAGATCAGTCCACAAAAAGATTAGGAAGACAGATAGGTCTTCGTACGCCATTGTACCCTTAGATCGAGGACATATCACACTTACTAGCTAAATGCTAGAGGATTTGTTGCGGGCCTATACGGTTGACTTCAAAGGTATCTAGGACAATTTCCTACTATCTGTCAAGATTACTTATGATACTAACTGTTATTCTAGTATCCAGATGATCCCATACGAGACTTTGTAGGGCAGACAGTGTAGGTCGCCAATTAGTTAGTTGATATTGTTAAAACACAACTAATAGGCTCAGATATGGTCCAATAAGTTGTATAAAAGGTGAAGCTCATGCAGGAGAGGTATTAGCCGCCCAAAATCGATAGAAGTCATACGTAGGTAATCGACGTCGACTTTTAGAGTTTCAAGTTAATGATTAGGCATTTCCGAAGGTACCACCCACAGAGAAAGTAATGAGATCCAGTAAGAAATAGGACTTAGTCCAGATGCATTGGCTGTATCAGATCCTCCGCCGAATAAGCAAGGTTGCCTATGAGCTGGATGTACCAGCGAATCTGAAAATAGTACATCCAGTCTTCCATGTATCAATTCTTCGCAAGTGTGTTGGTAATCCAGCCCGAGTATATCCCGTAAAGGATATCCAGGTCATAGAGGAGTTATCCTACAAGAAGCAACCTATCGCCATCCTAGATCGGCAGAGTAGGAGATTGTGAACTAAGGATGTAGCCTCCATCAAGGTGTTGTGGCAAAAACAAATCGCGAAGAAATGACCTAGGAAGCTAAAGAGGAATTAAAATACAAGTATTTGTACCTACCCCTTACGCTACAGGTAATCCCAACCTTTGGGACTCTGATAGTGATGGCTCAATGAAAGTATATGTTATTACAATGGAATAGAGAAACTCTCCATATAGTATGTATAAGATCTTGAGAAAGGTTTTGGTTCACATTCGAGGACGAATGTTCTAAAATAGGGGAAGGATATTACACCCCATACTTTTGTACCTTGGAATGCGTTCTTAAATCTCTTAAAAGTCTCTTAAGTTTCATGGAAGGATCATAAGCCTCTTAAGTTTCTTAAGGTTTCCTAAAGTTTCTTAAAGCTTCTTAAGACTTCTTAAGAACTCTTAATCTTCTTAAGAGTTGCCATGTGAGCCGAATAATCTATAACGCTATCAAACAACTCTAAGGAAAGGAGAATCCGATACCCCATAGTAGAGAAGATTGGAAATAGAGTTATAAGAATCTGGAAGAAGTTGGAGACCAAATGATGAGTCATAAGACTCGACTTATTTACGTAAGCTACCAAGTTGGAAATCTTACATACTTAAGCTACTGGAGTACATACCAAGCTTACGTAGCAAGGATTACATAGATTCATAAAGTAAGATAAGATTATGAACCCACGAGAGGGAAAAGAGACTGCCATGTGGCAGCTTGTGATTAGAGGAAAGGGGTGTGTTGGCCCAATGAGGGCTTGACATGTGTCACCACTTAGGGGTTGACACATGTCACCCCCTTAGGTGGCCTATATATATATGTATTATGACTTATTAAAGTTCCATACTTATCTAGAAAATTCAAGAACAAGAAAGAAGAGAAGAGAAGAAACTACAGAGGGAGAGAGCTATGGTTTTGGAAGGAAAACAAAGGTGAGTTCTTTGATTTCGCTCTGTGAATTAATTATCTAGGGTGTACAATGATGTTATGAAGGTGTTAGTAATAAAAATTTATGGTTTGGCATAATATGGCCGGATATGGCATATGTTTTCTACTTACATTATTTGTGGTTATGATAAGCATTTTGGTATTCTGGATATTTTGCTCATTTTTGCATCTTCTATTCTGGTAATGGCTTTACTTATTATAGTCCATGCTTTACATACTGGGTACATTGTCCGTACTAACCCTCTTTCTTTGGGGGCTGCGTTACATGCCCACAGGTATAGACGCTCGGTGAATAAATCGTAGTCACTGCCTTATCATTGGCGCCACAGCACATCATAACTCCAGAGTAGGAAATATCTCTGTAACATATCATGACATATCAGATAGTCATATCAGATCATATCATATCATATATGTACATGGCATATCATAACTCCATAAATCCCATGTACATGTTGTACCTTCCCCCTCACGTCGGGGCACGGTGAACAATGGAAAGAAGTATGCATAATAACTAATCCTAGCCCGAACTTAGTGAAAGAAGCATTGAGGCATCCACGAGTGGAGTAGTGAGAAACTAAATGCAATATAAAATATAAAACATTTCCAGAGACTTAATAGCGTAACTCCGATGCCAATTCATATAAGAGAAATTGAGTGATAATCATAGTGCATCTCTTTCAGATGTCACGATGGTCTATGTCAAAATAGTCTTTCTGAAATTATTTCCATATTTCAAAATATATTATAGGGCTCAATGGAATAATTAAAATAAGTTATCGTTTAAAATCAAGATAAGAGTCATATCAAGTACCTTTTGAAAGTCACTATGGATTACATCAAAATGGAACTTCTGGATTATATACTTGTATCAAAGCGTAATAAAATGTCCTTTGGAAATCAAGAAATTGGTCATCCTAGTGTCTCTAGGAATAGGAACTTCCTTGGAACCATAAAAAAAATTATCTATTTATTTCATAAAGACCACACCAAAAGAAAGATTAGCTTTTCATACTTATGTCAAAATATGCCAAGAGAAAGAATAAGCTTTACATACTTATGCCAAAAACATGCCAAAAGTAGGAAACATTAGCTTTACATACCTCTTACGGATTACTCTTAACATGTTCGCCTCATCGTCTCTTGAACCTATTTAACATGAAAGTAATTCTAAGGTTAGTGACCTTCGACTTTCCATCTTGTAATTCTACCACCAATTACCCATAGGAACCAATCCCTTATCCATTCCCTTAGACTAGTTCATTACTTGTTTTACGTAGGCGCGTCGTCTCCTTATTTCCCTTCTGTGGGTTCATAATCTCATCTCACTTCAAGAGCCTATGTATTCCTTGCTACTTAAGCTCGACGTGTACTCAAGTAGCTTAAGAACGTAAGACATCCAAGTTGGTATCTTACGCAAGTAAGTCGAGTCCTATGACTTGTTATTTTGGCCCCCCAACTCGTTTCAAATCCTTATAACCCTATTTCCAATCTTCTCTCTTATGGAGTATCTCCTTATCCTTTGCTTAGAATTATTTAATAGCGTTATAGATTATCCGACTCACATGATGACTTCTAAGAAGGTTAAGAGCCTTCTCAGAAAATTAAGAAGCTTAAGAAGCATTCCAAGGTACAAAAGTACGGGGTGTAACAAGGTGAGTCACCTACTTGGTCCAAGTAGGTGCATCACCTACTTAGTCCAAGTAGGTGCATCACCTACTTTCTTCGAGTTGGCGCGTTGTCTCCTTATTTCTCTTTCATGGGTTCGTAATTTCGTCTCACTTTAAGAGCCCATGTATTCCTTGCTACTTAAGCTCGATGTGTATTCAAGTAGCTTAAGTATGTAACACATCCAAGTTGGTAGCTTACGCAAGTAAGTCGAGTCCCACGACTCGTTATTTGGCCTCCAACTCCTTTCAAATCCTTATAACTCTATTTCTAACCTTCACTCTTATGGGGCATCACATCCTCCCTTCCTTAAAATTATTTGATAACGTTATAGATACTCTGGGTCACGTGGTAACTTTTAAGAAGTTTAAGAAAGCATTCTGAAGTACAAAAGCACGGGGCATAACACCGATGAGGCTATCGTAGTATGTGGGTTCGTCCCATTATAAACACATATGCGAGCCAACAAGGCTGCCACGACAAAAGGAATGTCCCAAAAAATAAGTCATGTAGACACAGCTAAACACATATATATACATAATCCACATACATGTCTACAGACCTCTCAGAGTATTAACAGTAATATATGGCGAGATAAGGCCCCCGCCGTACCCCTGAATAAACAAATATATACATCACAAGATCAGTACCAAAAACTAGGCTCCGATACAATGAAGTTTCTCCCAACTCGCTGAGTGGAATCCTAAGCTGGCGGATACCCAAAACGTGCATTTATACCTATGGGCATGAAATGCAGCCCACCGAAGAAAGGGGGCCAGTACGATATATGTATAGAGTATATAAGCATAAAATACCACAAAGAGATTACAGCTGACATGGGGATGTAGGGGACAAGTATAATAATTAGTAAACCACTATACCTGCATCTTATGAAATAAAGTCATGTATACCATCATCACATACCGTACCCGGTACGCTAGGGGACTCGGTTTTACAAATGCATCATTCCATGATTATAGGCATATATATACTATTAGCGCTCTAGAGCATACAGCCCGATCTATGTATATAGCAGGTTAGTGCCGAGGAACGTACGGCCCGATCCATATATAGTATAATAATGTCGAGGAATGTATGGCCCATTCCATGCATCATATAATAATGCCGAGGAACATACATCTCGATCCTTATATAGTAAAATAATATCGAGGAATATATGGCTTGATCCTTGTATAGTAAAGTAATGCCAAGGAATGTACGGCCCGATCCTTATATAGTAAAATAATATTGAAGAACGTATGGCCCAATCCATATATAGTATAATAATACCGAGGAACGTATGGCCCGATCCATATATATATATATATATATATATATCATACCCAACCCATTATGGGACTCGGTGGAAAATGTATTACAGTATGCACGAGCAGAGTAGTGCATAACCATATGCAAATTAAATCATCATCTTAACCACCCTCTAAAGGTCATTAGGACTCATATCAAGTGGAGCCCCAGGCATCATAGACGTGCATCAAGGTAATGCCACACAACTTATGCAACCATAAATATTTATCATCATAGAGACTTTAGGAATAGGAGCTTACGTACTCAATTATTACTCAACATATAGAAGGCTCGAGGGTAGTAGTTCAACTACTCTATGACCTTTAACATTCAAAAGTGAGTACAAATCACGAGTTATACTCGGAACCTCTAAATGGAAATACCTCCAACTCATATCATATATCATTTCGCTTATATTTAAGACATTCCAAAAGCAAGAAGAGATAGGCTTTACATGTACTACTTTTCATCACATAGAAGACTTAAAGGCAATAACTCAATTCTTGCAGGAGTTTTAACATCAAGGAGTGAGTAAGAATTATGAGTCATGCTTGGAGTTTTATGAATGGAATTATCCCCACATTTCATATGCAAACCACTTATGGCTAAGACATGCCAAGAGAAAAGAAGGATAGCTTTACATACCTCTTGTGGATCAACCATAACCAAGCTCGCCTCGTTACCTCTTTACCCTATTTAACATGTAAGTAATACTATTATGAATAGACTTCGAATTTCCATGTAAATCTAAAAGCAATTATCTATAGGAATCATTTCCTCACTCACATTTATCGACTAGTATATCGACTAGTTAAGAAGTTAACGGAAATCGGACAGAATCTCCCCTATAACTTGCCCTATCCACACTTCTAATTTAACCTCTGATTGGTACAGCCATATCAACAACAACAACCAGCAACTACGAATAATTAAATCACTTCAACATTACACAATACAAGCTCCAAACAGCCCAACCAAAATCACGACTTTAAAATACGGTTTTCAATCTTTATTTCATAAAATCACAACCACACGGAAGGGAGCACAACATGGCTGACACCAGCAGCACTTATACTCGTCCATAGCTACATTTTCAGTCCTTTAACATGTGCAAATCACCCTCAAATACAACACCACAATAACAACGATACTAGTTAAACTTTAAGCCAACTAGAATACATCAAAACAGCCCTTATAAAACCTGCAATATCCTTCAGTAGTAACGTACATATTTTCACATTTCCAACCCATATTTACACACCCATAACATGCTTAAACCCTTACTCAAACGTTTGAGAAGAGAATTAAGCCATACCTTAACAACTTACCTTCCGAAACTTGCCGAAAGTTGTAGGTTCGTGTCGACCTCCTTGCTGCCCAAAGAAACATTGTTAAACACCTCTACTTAGTCGAAGAATACCTTAGATAATTAATTTGCGGAGAAAAATTAGAGGGCTTACCTTGCCCCTAGGTGTTGCCGTAGCTACTCTCTCTTGTTCTCAAATTTTCTCTCAAAGTTTCCAAGTCTAAAATAAAGCAAAAATGAGGGATTAGTCATCTTTACATGTATCTATACACTCCCTTAGAGTGTGACATGTGCCAGCCCCTAACAGTGACACGTGTCCAGCCCTTATTAGGCCACCGCATCCATGCGTCCTCTCTTTGGCTACCACGTAGTGGGGTGGGGTCTACCCAAGTAGGTGCATCACCAACTTATTTCAAGTAGGTACTACGCTTCCTTATTCCTCTTCCGTGGATTCGTAATCTCGTCTCACTTTAAGAACCTATGTAATTCTTGCTACTTAAGCTCGACATGTACTCAAGTAGCTTAATTATGTAGATCATCCAAGTCAGTAGCTTACGCAAGTAGGTTGATTAGCTTGACTCATTACTTGTCCTCCAACTCCTTTCCAATCCTTCCAAACCTATTTCCAATCATCGCTACTCACATCGGACTTTATAGATAACATGGATCACATGACAATCTTTTAGAAAGAGAAGAAAAAAAAAACATGTTCCAATTTACAAAAGTGCAGGGTATAATAAATGCATACCATATAAGGCCTCAAACAGGGCCATATGAATACTACAGTGTTGTTGTACGCAAACTCCGCAAAAGGCAAAAATAGGTCCCACTGACCCCCAAAGTCCATAACACAAGCCCACAACATATCCTCGAGAACCTGTATAGTGCACTCCAACTGACCATCAGTCTTTGGGTGAAAAGTTGTGCTAAGGTTGACACGGCTACCCAACTCCTCCTGAAAAGTCCTCCAAAAGCTAGATGTGAACTGTGAGCCCTAGTCTGAGATGATAGAAATAGGCCCACCAAGAAGGTGAACCACCTCCCGAATGTAGATACGGTCTAGCCTCTCAGCACTGTAGCAAGTATGAATGGGAAGAAAGTGTGTTGACTTGGTCAATCGATCAACGATGACCCAAATACTATCAAAGCCATGGGAAGTAAGAAGCAACTCCACCATAAAATCCATGGTGATCCGCTTCCATTTCAACTCGGGAATGGGTAATCTCTGAAGCACGCCACCAGGCCTCAGATACTCGGCCTTAACCTTCTAAAAACTCAAACAACGCTACACATAAATTAAAATATCTCTCCTTATGTCATTCCACTAGTAGTGCTGCCTCAAGTCACGATACATCTTAGCTGTGCCTGGATGGATAAAATATCTGGAGTCAAGGCCTTGATAAGGATCACCTGAATCAAACCCCCAACTCTCGAAACACAAAGTCGACCACTGAACCTCAAAACCCTATCTGAATCTAAGGTAGCTAGGCCAGCATAACCTCTCAAAACCCAACCTCAAAGTACACCTAAGTCCTCATCCTCAAACTGATGGCTACGAATTCGGTCCAATAGAGATGATAGAACTCCCATATAAGCTAAAACACACCAGGAATTAGATACATCGAGTTGAGTCATCCTGTTAGCTAAGGGTTGGATGTCCAAAGCTAATGGTCACTCCACAGCAGAAAGGAAGGATAGACTACCCATACTCACCGCCTTCTGACTCAAGGAGTCCGCTACTATATTCGCCTTGCCCGAATGGTAGAGAATAGAAAGGTCATAACCCTTCAAGAGCTTAATCCAGCGGCGCTGCCTCAAATTAAGATTCCTCTGGCTCATAATGTACTGAAGGCTCTTGTGATCAGTGTAAATCTCGCATCAAACTCCATACAGATAGTGCCTCTAAATCTTAAGCACAAAAACTATGACCTCTAACTTTAAGTCATGAGTGGGATAGTTACGCTCGTGCAGCTTAAGCTGCCTCAATGTGTATGCAATAACCTGGCCCTGTTGCATCAGTACACAACCCAAACCAATGCTGGATACGTCATAGTAAATGATGAATCCCTCGCCCTCAACTAGAAGAGTCAATATAGGAGCGGTGGTAAGAAACTCCTTGAGCCTCAGAAAGCTCCTCTCACACTCTTCAGACCACACAAATGGGACATCCTAGAGAGTCAACCGATTCAGAGGTTCTATAGTAGAAAACCCCTCAAAAAAATACTTGTAGTACACTGCCAGTCCGACAAAACTATGAATCTCAGTCATAGAGGTAGGCCTGGCCCAATCATGGATAGCCTCAATCTTTGCCATATCTACCATAATTCCATCCTTGAACACCACGTGCCTAAATAATGCTACGGACTCAAGCCAAAACTCGCTCTTTGAGAACTTAGTATAAAGCCGCTGATCTCTTAAAGTCTGGAGCACTACTCTCAAATGCTACTCATGCTCCTCTCGACTCCGTGAGTATACCTAAATATCATCTATGAAGACTATGAAAAATGAGTCTAAGTACGGCCTGAATACCCGGGTCATCAAATCCATGAATATGGCAGGGGCGTTGATCAACCCAAAAGACATCACTAGGAACTCATAGTGGCAGTAACGAATCCTAAATGCGGTCTTAGGGACGTCCGCTACCCTAATCCTCAACTGGTGGTAGCCGGATCTCAAATCGATCTTAGAAAACACCACAGCACCCTGAAGCTAGTTGAAAAGGTCATTAATCCTAGACATGGGGTAACGGTTCTTCACCGTCACCTTGTTCAACTTCCTGTAGTCGATGCACATTCACATAGTACCATCCTTCTTCTTAAGGAAGAGGACTGGAGAACCCCAATACAATACACTAGGCCGAATGAATCCCTTATACAAGATCCTGAAGCTGAACACTGAGCTCCTTGAGCTCTGCGAGGGCCATATGGTACGGTGGGATGGATGTAGGACGAGTACCCAGCTATACATCAATGAAAAAGTTGATATCGTGGTCAAGAGAGAGGCTAGGTAAATCGGAAACAAAGACATCTGCAAACTCTCGAATGATAGGTACTGAATCAACTGTAGGGCCCTCCCTACTCACATCTTTAACACAAGCCAAGCATGCCAAACACCCGTTAGCCACTAATCTCGGGCCTAAACAAAAGAGATCACCTCAATCGGCGTGCAATTACAAGAGCCCTACCACACCACCGATGGAATATCATGCATGGCTAAGGTAACAGTCTTGGCATAACAATCCAAGACTGCACGGTGAGGGGATAACTAGTCCATGCCCACAATCAAATCAAAATCCACCATATCAAGTAAAATTAAATCAACTCTAGTGTCACACCCCTAAATAGTAACCACATAGGATCTAAAGACCTAATCCACTATTAAAGAATCACCTATCGGGGTCGAGACACGTAATAGCTGAACTAATGACTCCAGACTCATACTCAGTTGAGAGGAACAATACACAGATATATAAGAATATGTAGAGCTTGGATCAAACAAAGCAGATACGGGCTAATGGCATAATAAAACCGTACCTGTGATCACATAATCTGAGGCCTCAGCCTCTACTCTAGTTGGAGCTGCATAGAAATGGGCCTAGGTTCTTCTACCCTGTACGTCAATTCTGCCCCCTGAACTGCCTCCCCGGGGACCTCTCCGTGAACCCTGGTGACCACCCATGCAGTCCTGGCCGTAGCCTCCACCTCTAACTGGAGGTGTTGGTGCTGGCGCGGGTCTACCTACCTGAAGAGATTCTAAGGCTAGCCTACACTAAAGGCACTCGCGGGACCCATGGTCTAACTCCCCGCACTCATATAACCCCTGTGTGTGTCGACTAAAAGCTGGAGGTCGGCTACCTCTGCCTGAAGAACCTACCTACGAACCATTTAGGCCTTGACTCAGACTAATACTAGAACCAATCTGGCAGTTCTGATCACCCTCTAATGTCTAATAAGAGGCCTGGAAGAGGCGACTGGACTGATCCGACTAAAATCTATGGCGAGATCTATCATAGGACTCTCGGGATCTAAAACGGCACCCATTATGGCTATCCTTCTGTCTAGCCCTTTTGCTGCTACCCCCTTGGGTCTCGCGACGGAGCTTCTCAAATATGAGGGCATGGTCTACCACCTTCAGAAATGAGTGGCCCACTGAGACTAAAGACTTAGTCTCAATTCGTAGCTGGAGCCTTAATCCCCTGATAAAGCACCAACTCTTTCCTCCTCAGTAGGTGATATCATGGCGGCATACCTGGAGAGCTCGTGGAATTGGGCCTCATACTCTGATATTATCATAGAACCTTGCTCCAACCATGAAAACTGATCTCAGAGCTGATCTCTAACGCTCCTGGGGATAAATCGAGCTAAGAAGGCCTCTGAAAACTCAGCCCATATGACCGGTAGAGACTCAGTTAGCCTAGTCTCTAGGTAGGTATACCACTACTGCCCGGCGGGACCATCTAACTGGTAGGCAGTGAAGTCATCTCCTCTCGAATCCACCAAACCCAAGGTATATAGCCACTCACGGTGATAGTCGAAGGAACACCTCGAGCATCTTCTGCTCTCAGAGTGGCATGACGCCCTCCAAAGCATCAAGCTGAGCAGCCGGTGTCGGTGGCTACTAAACAACTAGTTCCAGTGGTGCAGGCCGGTCCTGCAGTGCAGGAGCTAGGGCCTTCCGCATGTCCCCAATGGAAGCTAATATTTAGGCGAGCACCGCCTATAAGTCTGTAGATACGACTGGCTCGGGTGGTGGTTGGGCTGGTCCTAGGCCCACCGGCTGCTAATGTAATGGAGCTACTGGTGGTCCCATCTCCAGCTGTAGAGTTTGCTCTCGGTCCTGAGCTAGTGCTGCAGCCTGGCACGACCCTCTGGTAGGCTCTACCACCAGCACGTGTGCGAGCCATCCAGTAAAAGAGTGGAACAAGTGAGATTTTTAGAAACCCACAAGACACACATTGCATGACAGCGATACAAAATAGACACGTACCTAAAGACATCCTATAGCCTCCTAAAGATAACTTATAGACGTCTTCGCGCTAATCAGTAGGACTCTACTAGACGTTAGCTCTGTACAAGTGAGATTGGTGAACCTGGGGCTCTAATACCAACTTGTCACAATTCGGTTTCTCAGTTCATGATGGCGCCTACTATAACCCACCAATAGGTGAGCCGACCCATATTCCAGAACTGTAAGTAATAGGATGTCAGGGTAGAAGACCAACAAATCTATCTAAAATAGTAATGAAAATAGCAGGAGCATACATGAATGGGTAAAAGCAACTAAATATATACAAATCAAAATGAATCCCTCCCAGAACCTAGAAGTCACCTGTATAGAGCTACTAGTAAGAAGAGTACAAGTCCCAAAAGTGGACCACGAAAATAAAGTTGTCTCAAAAAACAAAAGACAGGGAAAATACATATACAGAAAGAGGCGAGTAAGTCCATGATGCAATGTGTTCACCCTCGTCTCCAATCACGACCGCAGCTGGCTCGAACTCAACGTCCGTAGTTACTACTCAGACCTGCATCATGAAGACAAATGCAGAGTGTAGTATGAGTACCAAAATAATAGGTACCAGTAGGCATCATAGGCTGACTGAGCAAGATAAGCAAAAATAAACTGAAATGCGAGTCAAAGATCACAATCAAAGACAGGACAAGAAGTAAATATAGGTATGTACAAGAGTGTACAAGCAAATAAAGAGAAGGAATCTAACTAAATCCTCCGGGATCCCATAAACTCGACGGGTAGGCTCATGCACAAATAAAGAGTAACCACCTATACGGACTCCCATAAGTTCGACAGATGCAAGAATAGTTGAGGGAACTGAATGAAGCCAACGGATCAAAATAGTCTCACCATTTTCTGGACTTGAATCGAACCATTTCAAAATTATAACACCTCAACAGAGAGTAGACGAAAGACTTAACCAAAGATTCATCAAGAAATTAGGAATTTAACCACATCCAAGCTGGACCACGGATTGAAACCTAGTAACTGTAGATAATGAGTCAACATGAATGGGCTAGACCATGGACTTTAACCGGATAGCTGTAGCCGTCGAGTACGGGTAAGCTAGAATGCAGACTATAATTGGGTAACTATAGCTAGAAAGCCTGAACACAAGTAAGCTGGACCACGTACTGAAACAGGGTATCTGTAGCTAAGGAACCGATCACAAGTAAGCTAGACCACGGACTTTAATTGGGTAAATGTAGCTAAGAAACCGAACACCAGTGAGCTAGACCACGGACTTCCACTGAGTAATTGTAGCTAAGGGATCAAATCGATTTAGATCAGCATCCAACTATGCGTCACATGGAGTGCCTCTAAACAAAGTGCCATCATTATGTCATTCCAACCCGAACCAAAAATACCCTGAATCGCCAAGGAAACTTTCAAAAATCAAGAATCGAACGATATAGGGCCGATAGGAGGATAGGGCATTATGGAGGTAAAGTCACAAGATGAGTTACTACCTAGCTAAGGCTCAAACTATCAGACTCAAGTCTGCTATATCAATCTACAGGGAGATAACTGTTCGAAAGGACGTCGGAAAAGCTCTAATGCCCAACGACACCGAAACCATGAAAGTCTAAGGCAACACTAGTCTAAACCTAGACTAAGGCCAAACATGCTTCTGAGCATATAACCACAGGCACAAAATTCACCATAAGGCATGGAACAACCAACAACCACGGAGTCATGCTTAAATAGTCTAACAATTACCCAAAATGAGGCCTAGGACATGGATTTTAGAAATTTAGCATGCTCGACACACAACCCCGCTAAACTCATATAAATCAATGTACATTTGCCTAAACATGCTCTCAGTCTTACGAGGGGGAAATTGTAGCATACCTGTAAGCTGACCACGCGCGCTCCAACTCACAAAACTAGAGCTTTTCCCTTCTGAGTGGCCTCCGAATGCTTCCAAGCTATCAACAATAGAATCACAATGTTAATATGGTCGTTATGACACTAAAATTATCAAATTCAGAGACATACTAATTTTGGGGTCTAAAATGGAAAGTGTGGGATCCGCGTCTGGAATTTCGAAATTGAACCCCAAAATAGGTTTTAAACATCTCTCCAAGCTCACAAATTAATTTGATAAACATCACGGGTTTGGAAAACGACGCAAAATGGGCATGCAACAAAAATTCACAAAATTCGAACTAAAAGCTGAAAATGGCGGCTTCTTGATCAACGAATTCTGAAAAAGAGAGACTCTCCCAATCCAAACATATTACATCATGACGTTCCTTGCAAAAAATCCCAAAATCTAGCCTCAAAAATCACTAAAAATAAAGTTCATATGATCAAGATACAATCTCCACAAATTCAATAAAATACCAACCCGAAATTCACTAAACCAGTAGCTAATAACGAATTCTTACCTCACACAAAGCTTCCCCTCGAGTTTCTGAGCTCCCCACTTGATTCCCCGTGAAATTTCCTTGAATTTGGACCTTTGAGTCACCTAATTTGAGCTTAGAATGAAGGAAATACGATGTATGAAGTTTGAAGAATGAGCTGAAAATCGTCCTTGGTCTTTATTAAAAGACCGGGACATTGACCTTCGCGAACGCGGCTACAGTGGTCTGCGAACACGGAGGCCAAGAATCTTGGCCTTCGCAAATGCGGTAAGAGGCCGCGATCACGGAGGCAAAGGACTTAAACCTCCACGAACGCGGCCAAGGGCCCACTATCGCGGAGAGAAATTTGTGCTGCACCAGATATCAGCTAAAAGCTGAGTTTTCACCAAGATCAAATACTCCGATAGGTGCTCGAAATTCATCTGAAATCCCATGCATGCAAACAAGATATGCTACCTTATTAAATTCGATGTTCCGAACTCAATGGCGCAGTTGAAATTTCCATACAAGGTCGTTACGACTGAAATTGGGTCCCACACCCAAGGGACATTTTGAGTCAAATTCCACAACGGGCCTCAGAACTAGACCAGAAGCCTTGGAAAAAAAACGAAGGGTCTTCTAGATCAAACTCGATATTCCGGAACTAACTGCGTTGTCAGAATTTCATCAAAGCACATTTTCCAAGAATGTTGAGCAAAGTCAATTATAGGCCAAATATCAAAGGAAAAAGCGTCAAATGGTCCTAAACTCATATCAATTGCTTCGGTACTCGTGTCGGCCATGCTACTAGCCTAATTTGGTCATTCTAGAGCTGATAAAACCGTCAGAATTCCATTCTGAGGTCATTTTCCTGAAGTTATGGCCGAAGTCAACTTTTGAAGTTATAAGAGCTCCAAAATAGAAAAACGGGCCTAAAACTCAAACGAACGACCAGTCGATCGAACAGTCAGTGCCAACAAGTCATGAATGACTTGGGGTCGCTACAGGAATGCTCTAAACGATGGAATGAATGTTTAAGTTCAAAAATGACCTGAAAGGTCATTACAAAAATATTTATAAAAAAATTTAATCTATTTTAAAGTACTAAATATTAGGAGTCCTTATCTTTTATAAATAAGTAAATATGAAATATCTCTAATTTTAATTAATTTAAAATTCTTAAATATCAAAATAATAATTATTTAAAAAATAGTAAATTTAGTCTACGAAAATTGACATAAATTAACGAAGCTTTCAGATTATTCCATTGTCCTACCCAACTTTAGAAAGCAAAATTGTACTTCATTCCACATAGGAAACAACCCTATATCAATGGGACAATAAACACGAAGAACATGATATCTCTAAAATAATTTAAACATAGCATTCTTGTTGAATCGTTAAACTAAGTTCTAATATGAGACTTTTCAATATGAACTCGAATTTAAGTAAGTTTCAATACAAATATCGAATACTTTGTTGAAAAACAAAAGAACTCCACAATGTATCTTGAATGTGAGGAATTTGAACACTTCCTCATAAGATAAATTGCATACATTTTTATACAAATCTTTATAAAAGGTAAATTTTCGTATTTTGATAACTAAGCAATAGAATTTATAATATCCTAAGGAATTAAATGAAAAAAAAAGAAGAAGAAAAATCATCTTTTGATCCTTTACTACCAGCTTATCGAGTCAAAACATATTGTACTTCAAGAATTACTTTAAATAAGAATTGCCCAATGTATCTTCAATATGAGGAGTTTGAATACCTCTTCCTAACATAAATTCCATAAATTTTATGCAATTATTTTCTGAAGGTAAATTTTCATACTTTAATGGTTAAGCAATAAGATTTATGAACATATATTTTAAAGAAATTAAATGAAAAACAAAGAAAAATCCACATTTTGACCCTTTACTTTCAGCTTTCCAAGTAAAAACAAATTTTACTTCAAGAATCACTTTAAATTATTTTGCAAATAGAAGAAAAAAAAGAAGAGAAAGGGTATATATCATTGATATAAAAACATAGAAAGATGAAAAAGAATAAACATGATTGTTTTTATTTTTCTTTACAAACAAAACAATGAAAAGAAAACCAACTCATAGGTTCTTTGATATATGTGCTTTTCTATTTTAATTAGGATATTATTTATTTCCTTGATTATGAATAAGAGTCTTTTACCAACTTATTTTATAGAATTTTTTGGGAGTAGTTTTTTCTCCCTACGTTTTTTCTTTTTTCTTTGGTAAGATTTTATACGTTTTTTTGCCTATTTTTTGTGGACATGTTTTTTCCTTTTATTTTTTGGTCCTTTTCCTTGGTAAGATTTTTTACGTTTTATTGCCCATTTTTTTGGGGACATTTTTTTGGACATTTTTTGAACCTTTTTCCTATTTTTTTGGACTTTTTTTTTGTCTATTTGGACGTTTATAAAAAAAAAATTGCCCATTATTTTGGAAGTTTTTTGACTATTATTTTGTGTCTCAAGTCTATTTTAGTTGGGGAAAAAAATCTCTTTATAGGAATTTAACCATAATAAGATAATCTTTTTTATTTAATTTGTATTATGTTTATTATAGTTAATATTTAATATCATTACAATAATGGTATAATTATTTAAGAAAAATGGTCAAAAGACGATTTTGTCTAAGAAGAGAAGTTCAATCAACATTTTAAGAGTCTTCATGCTTTTAATATAGTATAGATTAGCAAATGACACATTTTTACCTTATCTAGTATTACTTTTATTCTCTTTTCAAATAAGAGATATGAATTAATACAATGAACAAATTATCTAAATTCTAAATTCAAAAGGTATGAATTATAAATACATACCCCTCCTATTATATATAGATAGATATAGATTTCAAAAATTAATTTTTATAATCTAACACTAACAAACATCAATTAATATTAATATAAATATTATAGCAAAAGTTTCGTTCAATTGTAAATCAATAGACATAAGTATATATTTTTTTAAATAGCTATAAATTAGTTATTAACAATAGTTTTGAATTCGATGAGATAAAACAGTATAAAATATTAATAATTGATTATGAAAAAGCTAAAATCGTTGGTCAATTGTTAGTTGTTTCACAATTTTGTTAAATGGCCTAATATTTTTTCACCTTTCTTTAATAATTCACTTTTGACAAAATAATTTCCAATTCTTTGAAACCTTGTAGTATAAGGAGTCTCTTTTGCACCATTTTCTTTTTAGAATTTACATACATTCTATAGGTTTCACGTTATAAAAAAAATTACATTTTAAATAAAATTTTAACTTATTATATTAGATTAATTTAACTTATTTTTTCAGATAAATATTTTCAATTATGATGAAAATATTTGAAAATTATTTTTGAAGGTGAGTAGATAAATAAAAATATTTTCTTCCACTTTTCGTGTACAAAATTATTGGTTGACTTGACTCCCACCCCTTTGTAAGCCTGCACATTCCCTTTAAAATATAACATGATTTAAGAAAAGGACTATAATTACATTATTTAAGAGAATATTTAATCTTATCTCATTATTTTCTTTCCATTAATATCTATGTTCTTTGTAGAAAAAAAACAATTATTATTCTTATTTCTTAAACTTTTTTGAGAAAAAATTAAAGTTAATTTTTTGGCAGCGATTTCTTCTGATCAATAGAGAAATCAATCACCTTAAACTTTAGGAGTAGGTCAATTTAGATATTCTATTTTAGTTTTTAATTTATATTTTATTTAAAAATTTAAAATAATGTATTTTTAATTCAATTATCAATAAAGATAGGGGATACAATTTTTATTTTTTGAAAACCTTTATTTTCTAATTCAGTAAAATCTCAACTCAAAGTTGTTATACTTTCATTCAAATTGAGAACTTTTCCAACATATAAAATAATTTTAATCTTTTTGATTTTTTTAGGTTTAAACTACTCAAATAAAGTTTTTTATATGCTAACAGAAATTAAAATAGTTATAGAAAGATAGTTATAACTATAAAAAAAAATTTCATATCCATATATACCACTAAATGAGTAAGCTTTATTTTATGACCCCTAGATCTATGAAATATAAAACTCAAATTAATTTCGCATCCATAAAATACCTCTATTAAACCTGACAATTACTCCCGTAAATTCAATTCGATAATCAAGAATTATTTTTCAATTCAAGTTCAAAAATTTTATCCTTCAACTTTAATACTTACAAAGATATCTAAACATGTTGTTCAATAGATATGTAAAAATATATACGGTAAAATAAAATAAAATATTTAATTGCAACTTACTTTGGTTTCAATTTTAAGTCGACTTCAGCATTGATCAACTTTTGTTCTTCTTCACCTAAGAACTCAATGAGCAGTGTCACAAAATAACTCAAATAACAAAACTGAGAAACTGTCAAGTACTGATAATACATACTATTGATTGCATATCACAATTAAACACATTACATTAACACTGATAGATAATAACAAAGATCACTTTTAAATCAATGATTATAACGACATGTAATGAAAGAGCCATATGTTTTGGTGCTCTCATTTCAATATACCATCGCATTACTATTTTCATCTATTGTCACCCAACAACAATCTTGTTGAGTGCAAGTATGACGGATTTGCAAGTTTAAACAGCAGAAACAAACCTTTGTTAGGCTTTTCAGACAGAGCAAATAGAATTGAAAATATAGCGAACAATTTATGTATAAACATATTGAAGTTATTTTCAAAAAAAATAATTTTTTCCTTAAAATTTATAAGCAGTTACATAAAGTTATAACTGCAGTTTTAAAAAAAGGCATTATCTGTCACATATAGAAAGAGAAAGAGAATTTTTTTTAAAAAAATTAATTATTATTCAATATTCTTTTTACACGATTTTATCTATTTTCTATTTTGTTCTTTTGAGTGAGACATGTGTTAGTGTGTGCCTATAATTTAGGATGAGCAAATAGAATTGAAAATATAGCAAACCATTTAGGTATGAACATATTGAAGTTATTTTCAAAAAAAATTAATTTTTTCCTTAAAATTTATAAGCAGTTATATAAAGTTATAACTGCACTTTTAAAAAAAGGCATTATCCGTCATATATAGAGAGAGAAAGAGAGTTTTTTTAAAATAAATAAATTATTATTCAATATTCTTTTTATGCGATTTTATCTATTTCCTGTTTTGTTCTTTTGAGTGAGAGTCATGTATTAGTGTGTGCCTATAATTTAGGATGAGCAAATAGAATTGAAAATATAGCGAACGATTTATGTATAAACGTTATTGAAGTTATTTTCAAAAAAAATAATTTTTTTCTTAAAATTTATAAGCAGTTACATAAAGTTATAACTGCAGTTTTAAAAAAAGGCATTATCCATCACATATAGAAAGAGAAAGAGAGTTTTTTTTAAAAAAAAATTATTATTCAATGTTCTTTTTACACGATTTTATCTATTTCCTGTTTTGTTCTTTTGAGTGAGAGTCATGTGTTAGTGTGTACCTAAGATTTAGGATGAGCAAATAGAATTGAAAATATAGCGAACGATTTATGTATAAACATATTGAAGTTATTTTTTAAAAAAAATTAATTTTTTCCTTAAAATTTATGAGCAGTTATATAAAGCTATAACTGCACTTTTAAAAAAAGACATTATCCGTCACATATAGAGAGAGAAAGAGAGTTTTTTTAAAAATAAATAAATTATTATTCAATATTCTTTTTACGCGATTTTATCTATTTCCTGTTTTGTTCTTTTGAGTGAGAGTCATGTATTAGTGTGTGCCTATGATTTAGGATGAGCAAATAGAATTGAAAATATAGCGAACAATTTATGTATAAACATATTGAAGTTATTTTCAAAAAAAATATTTTTTTCCTTAAAATTTATAAGCAGTTACATAAAGTTATAACTGCACTATTAAAAAAAGACATTATCCGTCACATATATAGAGAGAAAGAGAGTTTTTTAAAAAAATAAATAAATTATTATTCAATATATTTTTTACGAGATTTTATCTATTTCCTGTTTTGTTCTTTTGAGTGTTAGTGATTTAGGATCAATTTTCTAAGAGTAATACATGGGTAAACTACTTCACCAATAGCAGTTTATTTTTATTTTTTTATATTTGAAGATTAAAAAAAATGAGTTGACATTATATTTTATTTTAAAATTGTAAACATTTATCTTTAACACAAAATTTAAAAACTAACTGATTTTCTTCGTGGGGTTATCTCTTTGAAGATAACGATCATAAAGAAAACTAAATCCCCTATTTTTAAGTCAAAACTTATATGGATACACACAATAAGTTTGTTTTGTTAGTTCTGCCATATTTATTTATTATTTCAGTATACAGATTTAAATTATTTTAACAATTAAGATAAAATTGAAAAAAGGAGTTTTAAATACAGATATACAGTTACATCATCCTATTTTTTATAACTGTTTTAAAATTATTTTTTATTTAATTGTAAAAATTGCTTTTAAATCATTTTAAAACTTAAATAATAATTTATTATTTAATCCTAGTATATGTAATTAATTTGAATTATTTAAAAAATCTATTTTTTGCGGGCGTTTTTACCTCTCCTATTATATATAGATAAATTATTTTGAATAACAAAGCCACAAACTAAGTACCCAATAATTGTCTATACAAGAAAGTTAAAAGTAATTCTCTAAGTTAAAAATATTCACCCAATAATCGCTAAATTACACGTGTAAAGTACGTACATTAGTGTCTTTTTTTCTTTAACTTGATAGCTTTAAAGATTATATGAAATATACATAATTAATAATTGATAATATCTTCTTCCATTTTGATAATCTCATGTGTTTTCTCTTTCAGTTGAAAATTTATAATTTGACGGAAGAAGTTTGTTGTTGTCGAATGAAGTAGCCAGACAAATAAAGGTTTGTCTATTTTTTTCTTTGTTTAAATAATAATTTCGTAGAGAAGTCATCCGTTGAATGATAACTATAGAGTGAGAGTTCAGAAGGATGCCTATAGATTTTTAAAAAGATATTTGATCTGAATTTTTTTATGTTCGTTTTGTTAGAGCTACACAATATTTGAACTCCAAAAATTAACAGATAATGTCTAAGTATTTGTATAGGATTGTGTTTGGATGAAACTTCCATGCTGATGGTTTCTAATATAAGTTTGTATTATATAGACCTATAAATATATATAGGAATATAAAAGAAGAGTAGTAAGACTCCATGTCCAACAAGCATAAATAGACATCTTTATATATCCTAAGATAAACAATCAATAGAGCTCGATTCCTCATTTTCACTATTTATTACATATTTCTTCACGTTAATTGTGATTATGTTATATCACTATATTTTAGTATATTATTTGTTAGTATTATAGTTGTTTTTTAATCAAACTTATTTGTTGAATTCAAAATCTAAGGTTATAGTTAAGTGTTGAATCTTGATATGCAGAGCTTTTATTTGAATGATGAACCTATAGATTTAGGGTTCGACTTTTTTAATTTTGGGCTCACTAATTAAGTTTGAAGGAGGATCAAATATGTTATACATTGTAAATATAATGACAATTTTATCACACTTTTTGAATATAATTAATTCATTGAAAAATAACTATAGCTAATAACAAAGATAAATTAGGAACTAACAAGGGTTGTGGTGCAGTAATGAGATTGCTTCACCCTTAATTAGAGGTCTCGAGTTCGAGCCCTGCGTATAAAAATTTTTTGTTGGGAGTGCCACCCCCGAATGGGCCCTGCAGTGCACGATTCAAATTTAGTCGGAGCTCCATAATCTTCGAACACCAGGTGGAAAACCAAAAAAAACAGATAAATTAGAAACTACGTGATAATTATTTATTAATTTTGAAATTAAACAAGTACAAGTGAACATTAATTTTAATATAGCAAACACTTAAAAGTGGAGCGTACCCCAAAGAACATTGAGAACTTGACTAATATTTAGGAATTCAACTATATTAATCATATATTTATTTATTCTCCAAATATAGAAGTAATTTTTCTTACTAAATAACATTAGTTAGGAAAACTACTACACAATCCTACTTATTATTAGGGAAGTGCACTATTTAGCTTGGCTTTTAGGAAACTCTACATATTAATTTAAGACTTTTTCTCAAAAATACAATATATTTTGAAAAATCTATTAAAATTTTAATTATTAATGAGTTTGACGTCTGTCCAACTAGATTTATAATAAATAATTAACGAGCTAAACTTATTCATGATCAAATTGAATAGGTTAAGTTTTCTATTCAAAGACAACTCTTACATTGGATATGTTATACCCCGCACTTTTGTAAATTGGAATTTTTTTTCCTCTCTAAAAGATTGCCATGTGATCCATGTTATCTATGAAGTTCTATGTGAGTAGCGATGGTTGGAAATAGGTTTAGAGGGATTTGAAAGGAGTTGGAGGTCAAATAATGAGTCGTGGTAATCAACCTACTTGCGTAAGTGTAACATCCCCTAAAAATGTTGTATATGATGTTTCAATTCTCGATGAAAATGATACAGCTTCTGTATTTTGGGCATAACCTTTTGTAGGATGGTCCAAATTAGGTGATTCAAATTTCTGAATAACTCCAACATCATTACCTACAACTTTTGTGACACTATATTTTAAGTTTCAGAGGTTAAGTAGGTCAAATAAATTTATTATTGTAAGACAAGGTGCTGTGATGAAATGGAGTATTTGTAGAAGAAAAATTATATCTCACTGTAGGATGCTCTAAATCGGTTAATTCTTGCACGACATGAAAGTAGACTTCTAGAGAAATAATTCATGTGAAGACACCAAATCCTAATAAGGAAGTTATCTTGTTCAAACGCAGCTCCGAAAAAGGGTATTGTGTTAAAAGAAAGTTCATCTTACCAACCATGGAAGGATCTAGATACATTTGACATCACTCATGACATCAATAGTCCTCCATTTGACATCACCCATGACATCATAATCTTCCATTAAATTTTCAGATTTTTCTTTATAATTATTTTAATTATTGTTAGGTCCCTCTTTCACACTTATAAATACCCACCTTAATTCATCATTTTGTTCATCAATCTTTCTCAAGCAACTCTTCTCTCTATACACTTTTTTACTCATTCTCAAAATATATTTTTAGTTTTTAGTAGTGTAGAAATACTATTTCGGTAATTGGTATACTCTGAATAGTACACAAAATGCTTTGGCAAGGAGAAAAGGCTAGGATTCAAGTGTATTCATTAAGTCCTTCGATTCTAAGTAATGCTTCGAATTCCAGGTATGTAAGGCTTCAATAAGAGTATTTCTTCCACTCTCATGCCTAAAGTATTTTAATTATATTATAAATTATGTTTATTTTCTTTAATCTTTACTCTAAGTTATGTGGGTGTTTATCCATGGCTTCTTCCACCCATGTAGTCCAAAAAATCTTTCAATTAAATCTTTTGATTTCAAGTAATATTTTCTTATGGGTAATTCTTATTTATTCTTAATAGCATGAATCATGGTTAAACTAATGACTATTGGTCTATTTTGATGCAACATGATTTCATATGTATGAATTGATGAATTACAAGTAATTTATCTATTTATCTCTTTAAAGGTTCTTGAAATTCATGGTGGGTTGGTTAAATCATGATTTTTAATTAATGGATTTTAATGTATTTATGCATATTTATTTACATACATGTTTGCAAGTTGAAGTGATTTGAACCCACCTAGTTTTACTATATTTTCAATGAATTTTGACTTGAAAGCTTTGACTCCAAATGAATATTTATGAAAGTAACGTCTAGAATCAAAAGGGAGTCTTATGAAATAAAAAAATGATGAAATGATATGAATAATGTATTGTTTATGCAATAAGGACAATTCTTGCATATTTGAATAACCAAATATTTTAATGAGCTATTCCACCGAATATGATGTTTTGAATTCTCAAGCTATATGCTATGAATATTTTGAAGTATTAAACTATTCTGTGGGATTGACTTAGCACCGAATGGGGCATTGAGGTGAGATTTGATAAGGAAATCCTAGTAGCAACCCCTTGTCTCATTAACTATGTGCGAACATAGGAGCCCTTGTAGGCTTAGGCTAATGGATCCATGAAAGCCCTTAAAGTTAAAGTTAAAGAAATAAATGAAGTTGACGGAGTTCTACCGGATAAGTAGTCTCCCCGGCCAACGTAGGGGGTTATGTTGGATATCACATGTAATAGCTCGCATGGTCTTAAATGTCGGTTATGGTCATCTTTCCACAAATAAATGTTTTAAATGATATATTTATGATTGATTATGCATGCATTACATTATGTTCCATGTTAAATAAATGTTTTAATGTTTCCTCAATGTCCATGCATCCTTACATACTTAGTACATTCAAAGTACTAATGCATACTCTTTTGCCTACATGATATCACCATGTAGGGACCGATGCTCCTCCTCGTTCTCTTCCACGTGGCTAGTTGAGATTTCATTTGAAAATTACTTTTGGTGAGTTCCCATGTTCCGGGAACAATATTCCTTTATATTTCTAGCTTATGATATATTGAGATCTTTTACTATGGCATTTCTTCTATTATGATTGAGGGTGAGCTAGGGACTTGTCTTAACCCCGTTAAATCTAAAAGTTAGACTTATTGTTGGACATATGTAAGTTGAAGATTTACTTTTATGATTTCCGCTTGTTTATTTATCGTCATTACCTATGAAAGGCTAAAAGAATGTTAAGAGGCTTGTTTGAGGTACTTTCAGGTTCCTCATTCACCATGTCACGTCTAGGCCATAGGCTTGGGTTGTGACAGTAAGCTACCGACTTGGATATCTTACATAATTAAGCTACTTGAGTATACGTCGAGCTTAAGTAGCAAGGATTATATAAGTTTTTAAAGTGAGACGAGATTACGAACCCATGAAAAGGAATAAGGAGGTGACACACCTACTTGGAGTAAGTAGGTGATGCACCTACTTGGACCAAGTAGGTGACACACCTACTAAGGTAGACCCCACCCCACCACATGACAACCATGGGGTGGGTGCATGGATGAGGTGGACAAATAAGGGCTGGACACGTGTCACCCTTAGGGGATGCCACATGTCACCCTCTAAGGAAGGTTATATATATATATATATGTGTGTGTGTGTGTGTGTTGATGATTAATCCTCTATTTCTTCAACTTATACTTAGTCAAATTTTGAGAAATTGAGAGAAAAAGAGGAAGAGAGCCACGACTTTGACTCCTACAAGGTAAGGCTCCGACTTCTGCTCTGTGAATTAATTATCTAATGTATTCTTTGATTAAATGAAGGTGTTTAACAACATAAATTAATTATTGGGACAGCAAGAAAGTCCAACGAGAAGTCTATCAACTTTCAGTCGAGTTGCGGAGCCAAGTGGCTAAGGTAGGGTTTCTTCCTTTTAAATTAGAGTTAATGGTGTTGTAATGGAAGGAGTACTTATATTAAATATGGTTGAAGATAAGAAAATTACATAATTATTGTTGACGTTGTAAACGGACATAATTGAAGTCGTTCTAATTGGATTAAAGTTTGGTTATTATTGTCGTTACTATAGTATTGTATTTGAAGGTACTCGTGTATGTTGAGGGGCTAAAAATATAGCTATGGATGAGTATACATGCTGCTGGTTGCAACCACGTTATACTCCTTTCCGTGTGATTGTGATTTTATGAAATAAAGATCAAAAACCATATTTTGATGTCGTAATTTTGGGTGGGTTGTTTGGAACTTGTTTTGAACAATATTGAAGTAGTGTTATTATATATGGATGGTTGTTGTTGTTGGTATGAATGTGCTAATCGTAGGGTAATTGGAAGTTCAGATAAGGCGAGTTATAGGGGGGATGCTGTCCGGTTTTTGTTAACTTCTTAACTAACTAATAGACTAGTCGAGAAGGGTGAACGAGGAAATGATTCCTATGGATAATTGGTTGTAGATTTAGAAGCTGGAAAGTCAAAGGTTATTAATATTAGCATTACTTTTGTGTTAAATAGGTTCAACGGGTAATGAAGCAAGCTTGGTTACGGGTGATCCATAAAAGGTATGTAAAGCATATCCCTTCTTTTTTTTGGCATATCTTAGATATAAGTGATATGTGATATGAGCTTTGGGGATAATTCCATTCATAAGCCCCGAGTATGACTCATGACTCTTATTTACTTCTGAATGTTAAGACTCTTAAAGTAGTTAAGCTACCCCCCTCAAGCCTTCTATATGTTGAATAGTAAATGGATGCATAAGCTCCTACTCCTAAGGACTCTACGATGACAAATGTCTCTGATTTCATAAGCTGTTTAGCATTATCTTGATACATGTCTATAATTTTTAAGGCTCCATTTGATATGACCCCTAATGACATTTAGAGGGTACTTGAGATGATTATTACCCTAATCTTCAAGTGATGGTTCACTTGACTATTCTATTAAGTCTCAGATGATTTAATTTGCATATGGTTACTCACTACTCTGTTCGTTCATACTGTTAATACATCTTTCACCAAAGTCCCATAATGGGTCGGGTATGTTATTGTGCACAACTTCAATACGTCTTCACCGAGTCCCAAGCCTGGTATGTTATCGTGTACAACTTCAATATGTCTTCACCGAGTCCTGAGCCGGGTATGTTATCGTGCACAACTTCAATACGTCTTCACCGAGTCTTGAGTTGGGTATGATATATGTATACAATGATATGATGATGCACTGGCATGGTTATGGCACCGAGTCCCTCACTAGAGGGTCGGGTATGGTATGCTATATATGATGATATGATATGATGACATGATAATGTGAGACGGCATCGAGTCCCTCACTGGAGGGCCGGGTACGGTATGATATGATGATATGATATAATGACATAATGATGTGGTTATGGCATCGAGTCCCATAATGGGCCGAGTACGGTATAAATGTACACTACTCTCTTCACCGAGTCCCTCACTAAAGGGCCGAGTATGATATATATATATATATATATGCATATGAAGATATAATGATATATTTGTAATACTGAGTCCCACAACGGGGCCGGGTACGGTATGTGATGTGATATACATGACTTTATTTCATAAGATGTAGGTACAGTGATTTGTTAACTATTATACGTGTCTCCTGCATCCCTATTTCAGTTGTAATCTCCTTATGATGTCTTATGCTTTATATATCCAGTACATATATTGTACTAACCCCCCTCTTTTTGGGGGTCTGCATTTCATACCTGCAAGTACAAATACGCATTTTAGGGATCCACCAGTGTGGGATTTCTAGTCAGCGGTTTTGAAAGTGCTTCATTATGATGGAGCCTAGATTTTTGGGTACTGGTCTCCTAATGTATATATTTATTTATTCAGGAATACGGCGGGGGCCCTGTCTCGCCATATGATACGGTTGATACTCTTAAAGGTCTATAGACATGTGTGTGGGTTGTGTATAAATGTGTGTTCAGTTGTTTCTATATGACTTATGTTTTGGGATGTTCCCTTTGTCGTGGCAGCCTTGTCGGATCGCGTATATGTATATAATAGGACGACCCCACATGCTAGGACAGCCTCGTCGGCTTATGTGCTAGGTTGCCTATTGATAAGTTGTGACCCCTAAGGAGGTGGGTTGTGCCAAGGTATAGGTTAGGCGTGGTTTACTTATAGTTAATAGGGGCATACACGGGGGTCCGGGTCGGACTCCAGTCACGGCCTACGGGGTTGGATCGTGACAAGATATATTGAGTAAATTTAGGGGGGCTTAACTTATTAAGTTTAAAACCGGATCAAGCACGTTATTGGTTGTGAATCGAGTTTAATCTATTTACCTATCTATATATTATAAAAACACAAATATTAAAACGCTAAATGTTGATCAATAAAAATATCTCCAAAATATTGATCGATTTTTATACCTTTAAAAGTCAAATTATTTGTTCAAAGAAATAATCCACATTGGATTAAAATGAATATTTTTCTTTACCTAATATTTGGCCCCAATAAAAATTTTGTCTACTTAAACGAATTATCAAATAATGAACCTGTTACACCCCGTACTTTTGTACCTTGAAAGGTTCTTAAGCTTCTTAAGTATCTTGAAAGGTTCTTAAGTTTTTGGAAGGATTTTTAAGTTTCTTAAAGCTTTTCAAGCTTCTTAGAAGTTACCATGGGAGACGGATAGTCCATAACGCTATCAAACAACTCTAAGGAAGGGAGAATGTGACACCTCATGATAGGGAAGATTGGAAATAGCGTTGTAAGAATCCGGAAGAAGTTGGAGACCAAATAATGGGTCGTAGGACTTGACTTACTTACGTAAGCTACCAACTTGGAAATCTTACATACTTAAGCTACTTGAATACATACCAAACTTATGTAGCAAGGATTACATAGGTTCGTAAAGTAAGACGAGATTATGAACCAACGAAGAGGAAAAGAGAGTGATACGTGGAAGTATGAGAGAGTGCCACATGGCAGCAAGGGAGAGTGACACATGGAAGCAACTGGAGTAGGGGGTGGACCCCACCTGGCACGTGGTAGGCTATGGTAGGAGGAAGGGGTGTATTGGCCCAATGAGGGCTTGACATGTGTCACCACTTAGGGGTTGACATGTGTCATCCCCTAAAGTAGCCTCTCTCTATATATATATGTTATGACTCATTCTTATCTACAAGAAAGTCATTTATCTTCCTAGTTCAAGAGACTTCTAGAGAAAGAAAGAAGAGAAGAAAAATCTAGAACTAGAAAGAGAGTAGGTTCGGCCAAGGAGAAAGAAAGGTAAGCCCCCGATTTCGTTCTGTGAATTAATTATATAGGATATATCATGATGTTATTAAGATGTTAGTAATGTAAATTTATGGTTGTATCAGCACCAAAATGTTAGCAAGCAGCCACAAAGTTTTAGTCGCGCTAAAGGAACTTCCAAGGCAAGTTTTGGCGAGTTTGGCAGGTTTCGGATAAGGTAAGGTTTTACCTTTCAAATTGGAGTTTATGATGATGTTATAAGGTATATTAAATGTATTAAATAATATTAGAAGTGGAAAAATTGCATAAGGATGCTTGACGTTAGAAATAAACTAAATTGAAGTCGTCATAGCTAAATCGAAGTCGCGTAGGGTGTTGTGATTGTGGGCTGCGGTTATAGCTGGTGTGGTTGTGTGTTGTAGGGATGTAAAGGGTTCTAAAGAGTATGTGGGTGCTGCTGTTTGCATCCACATGACCTCCCGTTTAGTATGGTTAAAGGTTTTATAAAATAAAGGTTAAAAACTCTATTTTGGTATCGTAGTTTTGAGCTATTTGTTTGGAGTTGTATTGGGTAATGTTGAAGTAATTTATTTATATATATGCTGCTGGTTGTTGTTGGTATGGTTTTTGACATTTTGGCCGAGTGAAATCTCGGGGATGTTGAAGTTATAGGGGAGATGTTGCCCAATTTTTGATAATTTTGGAACTAGTAACAAACTAGTCGAGGGTATTGGATAAGAAAATGATTCCTATGGGTACTTGGTTGTAGAGTTGAAAATCGGAAAAAGAAAGGTCATTAACCTCAGTATTACTCTCATGTTATTAGGTTAAGGAGGTAACGAGGCGAACTGGATTACAGTTAATCCACAAAAGGTATGTGAAGCTTATCCTTTCTTTTCTTTTGGCATGTCTTAGCCTTAAGTTATATAAATACAAAATTTGGGAGTCATTCCATTCATAAAGCGTTGAGTAGGAGTCAAGACCCTTGTTCACTTTTGGATGTTAGAACTCCTGCAATAAGTGGAGTCCTCGCCTTTCAAGTCTTCCGTAGTATGATAAGTAGTACATATAAGGCTTGCCTATTTCTCTCTTTGAAAGAGGCTTAAGGTAAGGGAAATGATGTCTGATATGAGTTTAGAGATAATTCCATTTAGAGGTTCCGGACGTAATTCGTGACTCGTAGTCACCTATGAATACTAAGGGTCCTAAAGTAGTTAGATTACTACTCCCAAGCCACCTATATGTTGAATAGTAAGTGGAAATATAAGCTCCTATTCTGAAAGGCTCTGAGAGGATAAATGTCTCTAATTGCATAAGCTGTATCTCTGATTGCATAAGCTATGTGTCTGATTGCATAAATTGTGTCTTTGATTGCATAAACTGTGTGGCATTATCTTGGTACACGCCTGTGGTTCTTGAGGCCCTAATTGATGAAATCCCTAATAACATCTAAAGGGTACCTCGGAGAATTACTTCCCTGGTCTTCAAGTGACGGTTCACTTGACTGTTTCCTTGAGTCTCAAGAGATGACCTAGTTGCATGTGGTTTCTCACTACTCTACTCGTGCATACGGTAACCCTTCTTTCATCGAGTCCCACGATGGGCCGGGAATATTATCGTGCACAGCTTTATTACTCATTCACCGAGTCCCGGATTAGCTATATATATGTATGTATGAAGTATACGATAATAAAATACCGTATATGATGAAGTTGAAGCATACGATGACGCCGTATATGATGAAGTTATTCACCGAGTCTCGGGCCGGATATATATATATATATATATATTATATGATGAAAATGTGGATCGAGCCATACGTTCCTCGGCATTATTTTAAATTATGGATCGGACCGAATGTTCCTTGGTATATTTTACTATGTGATAATGGCACCGAGTTCTATAAAGGGTCCGGGTGCGGTACGTTATGTTCACTACTTTTTCACCGAGTCCCTCACTAAAGGGCCAGATACTTACGTAGGCATGCATATGAAAATATAGGGATACACTTGTGACCCCGAGCCCCATAGTGGATCGGATGTACGATGATGATATATACGATAAGATTATGCCGTATACGATGATATGATGTCGTATATGATGACCTGATGAAATAATATACATGATGAGATGGGATGATGATATGGTGATATGGTAATATGATGAAATAGTTATGATACCGAGTTCCTTAGTGAGCCGGGCACAACGTATGATAATGTATATAACTACGTGTCCTAAGGTGCAGGTACATTAATTTGTTAATTGTTACACTTGTGCCCTGCATCCTTGTTTCAGTTATGGTCTCAGCCATGATGTGTTATGTTTTACATACTCAGTACATATATCATCTGCATAATGTATATAGTTGTTTATTCAGGGGTACGGCAGGGGCCCTGTCCCGCCATATGTCACTGTTAATATTCTTAAAGGTTTGTAGACATATGTAGGTTGGTTGTTTATGAGTTTGATTCAATTGTGCCTATATGGCATATTATAGATGTTATTATGTTAAGGCAGCCTTGCCGGCCCTTGCATGACATGGTGCAAATGAAAGAGGCTATATGCAGACGAATTTGCTATCACCCTTTGGATTCTTGTGTATAGTTCATATCATCGTATACGGCATAATCTTATCGTATATGTCATCATAGTACATCCAATCTACTATGGGGCTCGGGGTCACAAGTGTATCCCTATATTTTCATATGCATGCCTATGTAAGTATCCGGTCCTTTAGTGAGGGACTCGGTGAAAGAGTAGTGTACATAACGTACCGCACCCGGCCCCTTTATGGGATTCGGTGCCATTATCACATAGTAAATTATACCGAGGAACATTTGGCCCGATTCATAATTTAAAACAATGTCGAGGAACGTATGGCTATATATATATATATATATATATATATATATATTCAATCCGGGACTCGGTGAATAACTTCATCACATACGGCGTCATCGTATGCTTCAACTTCATCATATACGGTATATTATTATCGTATACTTCATACATACATATATATAGCTAACTCGGGACTCGGTGAATGAGTAATAAAGCTGTTTACGATAATGTTTCCGGCCCATCATGGGACTCAGTGAAAGGGAGCCCTCCTGTCCCCGAAGAAAGGGAGGTCAGTACGATATATGTACTGAGTATGTAAAACATAACACATCATGGCTGAGACCATAACTGAAACAAGGATGCAGGGGATAGGGGGGAGAAGGGGGGTAGGGGGGCTGCATTTCATGCCCGCAGGTACAAGTACTTACTTTGGAGATCTGCCAGCTTAGGACTCCCACTCAGCTATGTCAGAAGTGCTCCACTATTCTGGGACCTCGCTTTTGGTACCGATCGTATAATGTATATAGTTGTTTATTCAGGGGTACGACAGGGGCCCTGTCCCGCCATATGTCACTGTTAATATTCTTAGAGGTCTGTAGACATATGTAGATGGGTTGTTTATGAGTTTGATTCAGTTGTGCCTATATGACATATTATAGATGTTATTATGGTAAGGCAGCCTTGTCGGCCCTTGCATGACATGGTGCAAATGAAAGAGGCTATATGCAGACGAATTTGCTATCACCCTTTGAATTCTTGTGTATAGTTCTTATAGTTGAGATTTATGTATATGGGGGTCCAGGTCGGACCCCAGTCACAACCTACGGAGTTGGGTCATGATAGAACCATGAATTTAATTCCAATTCAAATTGACGAGACTTTTATTAGAAAACAATCAAATCATAAGAAAATTTATATAAATAAGTTTCAACGATAATCTATAGTAATAAAAATAAAATTTATTTTAATTTTGTGATTTTAAACTTATACATGTTAAAGTACAAATTATGTTAGAAAAAGTGATACATAGATAACATATTGAAATTTATATAGAAACAAATAGCAATATGCATGTATTTCTTTATAAGAAATTCAAAGTAATTATAAGTTTATAACTTTTTACGAGAGGTGTAAATGACATGATTCAAATAGGTATTTATAGAATTTATACCATATCGTTTTTTGGTTATTTAATTTAATAAATTATTTAATGTTTGAATATATTTGAAGGGGAGCCTTGGAGTAACTGGTAAAGTTGCTGTCATGTGACCAGGAGGTCACGGTTCAAGCCTTGGAAACAGCCTCTGGCAGAAGTGCTAAGGCTGCGTACAATAGACCCTTGTGGTCGGGCTCTTTCCCGAATCCTGCGCATAGCGGGAGCTTAAGTGCACTGGGATGCCCTTTAATGTTTGAATATATTTACATGGATAAATATATATTGCACTTTCAAAAAAATTATCAATGTTGACAACAAAAGTTTTTATCTTGATAAATCAGTCAAAGCGACGAAAAAGAACATAAACCAATGATTCATTTGTGAAAAAAAGATCAGGTGAAATACCAAACAATACTATTTTGAGATACAATATTTATTTAAATCATTTAACTAGATATTTAACATCAATAGCTACATTTTAAAATAATTTTGTTCATCGTATATATAGTTATATTGATTGTTGTAGACACACGTGCAAATCACATACACTAAACTAGTAATTGAAAAATGTTTAGGGAAACATTTGAAAAGGTCATACTAAAAACACAGTAATTAATAATAGTTTCAGGTCAAAAGAAGTTCAAAAATGTTTTGCAGATAACATTTTCTTTTACTGATTAAAAAATTTCGTTTATAGTAAAGCAAATAATATTCAAACCTAATATATAAAGGAAGGAATGCGGATTAGAGCATGAAATAGGGTTTGTTAATAGGAAGCCGAGAACGGAACCAAAACTTGAGAATGATTTTTTAAATCAAATAATTCTAATCGTGAATTGATTTCATGATTGAAGGAATAGTTTATGGCCTGATATTCAATCAATACGGCCGACGTCATTCAAAAATTGGATCCCAGAGTCGGCGGCATGGGTATGAATCAAAATTGTTAAAAACTTTAATTTCAAAAGCATATATTTTTCATAGAAGTCTATATGTAAATGCATGCTAAATAAATATCATAATTTTTCCTAATCCTTTGATGGGTGTAATATGAAACTATTAGATATGGGGCACAAGTGTTCAACAAAGTTCATCAATTTATAATGGAAATAGGGTTACATCTGTTAAAAATATCAAATACATTAGTTTTCTTCTTCGTTTATTATTAAAAATTATTTAAATTATTAGAAGGATATTTTAGTAATTTGACTTTTAAGTTTTGTAGTTCTTCATACTTTTAAAGTAGGCGGAATGACTTCGGAGACCCATGTAGTTGGCTTCGTTTGTTAGTTGAGCCATCCTACTTAGCAGTTTGCCAACTGAATCCTTAAACTCATTAGAACACAATATTTCAAACCCCTCTGATCATTGACTGACTTATGTGGCGTTGAGTTGGGTAAACGCATGAAAGCACACGTTTAAAAACAACTACATACACAGTTTTACATTAAAATTATTTTTAAAAATCTCCTACTTAGCAGTTTGCCAACTGAACCTTTAAACTCATTAGTACACAATATTTCAAACTCCTTTGACCATTGACTGATTTATGTGGCGCTGAGTTGGGTAAACGCGTGAAAGCAAACGTTTAAAAGTAAGTACATACATAGTTTTACATTAAAATTATTTTTAAAAATAATAATTAATTTTTTTTTAAAAAAAACATCTTCTTCAACCACCTCCATGCCCAACTTTCTTCTCCTCAAACCCAGCCTCCTCTGCACCCTAATCCCCAAAATTCTTCTCCTCCAGCCCTCTTCTTTTTCGAATTCACCCATCACACCCATTCTCCTCCTCAATTTCTTCTTCTTCCTCAACTCTTTTGCTACAAATCAGCATCCCATCCAACAACTCCTTTGTTGGCCACCCCATTACCTCTCAATTTTTTAGATTTCTAGATTTTAAAAATATTGATACCATTGTTTGTGTTAGTTTCAAAGAAGAGGTGTGTGTATGGATTAACATATAGGGTGATTATGGGTATTGAAAATTTTTAAATTCCATGGATGAATTTGAAAAAATTTAAAGAACAATAAATGAGTTCGGTAAATTAGTGAAATTAATTTTAAAATGTAATTGATGCTCATTGAGTTTGTGTTGGTAAACTTGTAGTTGAATTTTCAAGTCAAACGGAAAAAATTTCACCTATTTGGCATGGATTTTGTGTTCAATTTGTGAATAATATGAAGAAGATGGCTATTTGATTTGTATTTTTCAAAAATTGCAAAAGTGGCCTATTTGATTTTTATTTTTAAAAAAATATAATTTCTTATGTGTAATTAAAAAATGACGTTCAATGAGCTCGAGATAGCTGCCTGATGAGAGGAAGGAATTTTCCAATTCCTTGAATGAATTTCTCTGAGCACAAAATAGAGTCATAACGTGTAGTCGAGTGTATTACACGCACAATGATCGAATGAAAAAAAGATTTGAAATGTTGTTTTTTAATGAGTTTAAGTGTTCAGTTGGCAAACTGTTAAGTAGAAAAATTCAACAGATAAACGGAGCCAAGTACAATAATTTTCGAGATCATTCTGCATTTAAAGTAAAGGGCAGCCCGGTGCACTTAAGCTCCCGCTATGCGCAGGATCCGGGGAAGGGCCCGACCACAAGGGTCTGTTGTACGCAGCCTTACCTTGCATTTCTGCCAGAGGCTGTTTCCAAGGCTTGATAAAGTAATATAGATAATAGGAGTTTTGAGTGTGAAACCAACTTTTCGTTTTCTTTTCCCTGCCTAAATATGGTATAAATATGAGAATAGTACTAAATTTTTTACATTCTCCTATTTGACGGAATAATCAAACAATTAAATCTCCTTTTAATTTCTCATCAAGAAATTGTTGCTCTAGTTGATCCATAAAAGATAACGAATCAGCAAAAATGTAAAACACATGTCTTTTCAGTTGGAACAAAATTTGTTCCAAGGGTGGGGGGTGTACTTCATCTGATCTTCAGCTGCAACATTTAGTGCTTGAGCTTCCAATATACTTGCAAGAATATAGAATGAGGTAAAGGTTCCAGTCATATAATCCCCGGTGTACAAGTGTGAGAGCTTATTTGTCGCGTATTTCTCTTTTGGGAAGTAAATCAGCACGTCTGAATCTGAAACTGAATCTAATTCCTATAAACAAGGAACCAACAAAAACACATACATAAATTTCATCAACAAATATTTCTACTGTAATACTAGAATTACAAGCTCAGCCCTCTTATCAATCAGTCTACATTTCTGCTGTTTTTATATGTACCATCACTAAAAGGAAAGGTAAGTATGATGTTCTTGACATCTCTATGATTATTACAGCCAGCCATAAAAAATGTAGGTTGACTTCTAGACTTAAGATAGGTAGGACAGGGTTCTTCTCAAAATCACTTAAAAAGTTGCCAGTGTTGGACCAAAAAACAAAAATAAAAATTGTAAGTGGAGAGTTAAAGAGTAAATTAGGGATTGGAATTGATAATCCACAACGGAAGTTTTTTGATTCTATAATCATTTAGGGGAACAGATATAATTACCTGAATTTCGAGAGAAGAACTTCAGTATTTCATCAATTAATATCACCTAACAAGAAAAAGTAGCAGCAGTCATGAAAGGTGGAAATCAACTTCATGGTAAATGGGAAGAATATTTATAAAGAAGAACAGATGAACAAAAGCTACTGGCAAACACAATCACCTAAAGCATGAACGGGAAAGGTCAAATAAAATGTCAACATAAACAGTCATAGAAAATAATAATGATCAATTCCTTTTGGCCCCGTATCATTAATTTAAGCTCGAGGAACTTGGCCACAATACACGGTTTTTAAGGATATAATTACATAGAATCAGCTACCGAGATAATATATCTCCAGCATATTCTTTCAGATGCCTGACTTCTACTGTATCTATGACTATAATACCTGGAAGTAAACAGAGAGACCTATCTAGGCAGCAACTGGGCATATACTCTTGCTGCATTCAGGATGGACACGAGCTGTAGAGATCAACTAAAGGTCACACCTTTTTGTTTCCTAGAACATACTTGCTACATGCGGCACCAATCTTAACAATACTTATCCTCATCTTTACTAGAACATATCTCCAGTTATCCAAATCACGCTTTCTTCCAAAAATTATGATCAAAAACTTCTCCAGTAGGATACAGAAAAATGATTTTTGCAGCTCACTAACATAAATAAGAAAGGGAGTCCACAGTTAAGGACTTTGATGGTAAAATCTCTTACAGGAAATGAAAAATATAGCACAATTGTCCACTCTGCCAAGCTTAACGGTGTCACCTGCAATTCACACATCAGGATCATTAACTAACATGTCCCAGCTTAAGGAAGCCATCACACAGCTAAAAGAACTTATGCTGTAAGTCAGAAGAACAAGAGACTACTTACAGAGAATAGAGCGGATAATGGTTGCACATAAAGAATGAGAATGTGAAGGATCATGGTGAAGATAATCGAAGCAACGAGCCATAGATTACTCCATGGAGAGATGACACTAAAGAACAAATTGAATATAGTCAGTCCTGAAAGGACTTACAGTTATTTTGATGTGATTTCAATATACTGTCTTGGTAGAGGGCATTCTGTACAGATATTGCAAGACAACAAGATCTTGGAAACATTATAGAGCTTCAACGACAATGTCTCTAGAAGATTATAAAAGTTGTCAATTCTGGATAGCATATGAGTTATGACAAGATGCAGAATGCAATCCACATCTTGAGAAGGAGAATATCTGCACCTTGTACATACATTACTTATTGAGGCCCAAAAAGAGTAGATTACAAGGTAATTGTTTATCTAAAGAACAAAAACTATATTCATCACTCAGAAAAAAAGGCAGAAAAACCTAGACCCACCTTAAACAAAATCCTAATGTAACATTTTTGTAATAAAATTTTTTTAAGAGGGATTTTGGAATTTGGGATGGGCTTTTGAATCTCTAAAGAAAATCTCTTAATAGTTACTGTATTTTCTACAATGGTCAAAAGGACTACAAAGCTGGTGAGGTAGTCAGGACTGAGTGGCATTTACAAGAACTTTCAGACCCAAGTTGTAAGCATTCAACACTACGAATTTCTGATAAAAATATCAATCAAATAATTACTTTAGGCAAAGTAATTTTGACAAAGAACAGAACTGGAAAGTTGGTAAGAACGGCTAAATATTCAGAAGCAGTAGGACAAATGCCAATAGAACTTCCCATGAGAAGGATCACGAATTTCGAGGTTCAGAAGAAGAAAGACATATGTTAAATCTGAGTGGCTGCAATTCAATTTTACTACAATTCTATCTGACAAAGTCCATTGTATATAAGTTTCTCTAAGCAACAGAGTTCACAATAAGTTGAAGGTGGAGGTATTGCCCTTGAAGCAATTCTTTAAAAGAACAGTTTTCCATTTCCTCAAATAAAAGGATAAAAATGTGTGGGGCTATACTTTTTAACAATGCAAAAGTAACAAATCAGATAAACAGTTTCAGTATCATGCTTACAGTAAAGATTGATTTTCACTGAGATTATTCAATGCATTGAACATCTCAACAACAACAAGCACCGTCATTGAAACAGTAGATGGGTGGCGATCACTGAATATAGTGCACGGATAATTTGTTTCCCTTGTTGAACAACTGTCAAAATTCATCTGAAAATAAACACAAACGAGTTAGTTTTAATCTAAGGCAATTCAAGGACACATACTCTCAAGTTTTCAAAATCGCAAGTCCCTGAATCTGAATATTCCCCCCAAACTACATATTAACACTATAAAACCAATTCTTCAATGCATCCCTCTAGATCCACAAATGGGAAGAGAAAGAAGTGTGACTCACCCATAACTCATAATTTTTCCCTTCTATGCTCACGAGGTGTTGGAGATAGATTCTTATTGACAAAGGTTTGAAGCTGAAGGAGCTTTGGGAGGTTCAGAAAGTACAACCTTTTGTGACCACAGAGGTACTTGTCAACACTCCAACCTAGGGATAGCAAATGGGCGAGTCGAAACTAAGTCAGGTGAAAACGGATAAAATGGGTAAACCACCGGATACTATGGATATATATATATATATATATATATTATCCATTGCTTCTTATTATGTAAAGAAATCCAGATTACAAGCATTTTTTCTCCTTCTTTTCTCTTTTTAGGAAGTCAGGTCTCGGGTGGTGTTGGAACTAGGGTCTTGAGTAGGAAGCAAAAGTCGGATCACAGTTTGAGTTGGGTCAAGGTCAGATCCTAGGTTAGGGTAGGGAGTCGAGGTTGAGAGTGAGGGTTGGGATTCAGGATTTGAATCGGGGTTAGGTTGAGAATTGGGGTCGGAGTCAAGGTCGGGAGTCATACTGGGAGAGAGGAGTCAGGAATCAGGTCACGTGTCGAGGCTGTGGGGTGATTGCAGTCGATATTGGAAGTCGTGTCCCAATCGGGTCAAAGTTGGGTCGGGTTGGGGTCGTAATTGGGAGTAGTTTTGGGTTGGGGCTGGAAGTTGGATCTCGGGTCTTGGATTGGGGTCGAATGTCAAAAGTCGGGTCAGGACCCGTTTTGGGGTGATGAGGTCAAGGAAAATTTTTAAAAATATTTTTCTAATTTAAGGGACAATTTGAATTTTTTTTCCTTGCTTTATGTATGGAAGTCATTTTCCTTAAATTTGAAAATATTTTCCAAAACATTTAAGCCAACCAACCGGAAAAATATTTTTCTTCATTCCAAACACACCCTTAATAAGTGTACATTATAGAGGTTCCTACACCCTTACATACTTTAAGGGAGTACAATTGGTGGATACCCATGTATTATCTATATCTTATGATGGATAATATGGGTTGATCCATATGTGACCCACTTTTAAATGACTTCATACCCAATCCTCGAACTAATAACCATTAATTTTACCCATTTTGCCACCCCTACTCCAAACCCATCAATATAAGGAATATTTTTGGAGTAAACTTACCAATTCAGTGTATGGGAGTTTGGGTCCATTATCATAATAAACAAACCACCATATAAATCCTGCAACAGTGGCAAGTCCAACATATGCTGCAAGAAAGAGAATCACAATCAACAAAGTTAAGGAAAAAAAATATAGGACAGATATCATATATAGAACTAACAACTAAAAGCAAATTTTATCTCCAAATGCCACTGTTTACTGTACACTAATAACATTCAAAATACCCACCCTCATTTCAGCGTGAAAGACGTATTTTTGATATAATATTCGACTAAACAGAGGCATTAAACTTCCAAATACTAGGTATGCAACAAAAGTAAATAAGGAATGTGTCTACCTCCAATAACTAGATAACGGAAAAACAGCCACCCACTAACCACTGCTTCATTGACCTGACATAAACAAGTGAAGGAGGTTTCAGATTTGACTATTTTTCAGTATCTTAGCTTTCTAATTTTTGGAAATGGTTAAAATGTTAACGCATTTGCAAGGCAAGAAACAAAGATAATGAACAAACACTTCATGGAAGATTAAAAACAGAAAGATTACAATCAACTTTAATATAGTAAGGGCACTTGACACTTCACTGTCACAGCCAGTAAAGTTGAACAGTACCAAAAAAAAAAAGAATATTCAATAAGTGCAATTCCACCTTCCATGTCGTGCTGACAAGTGACAAGCATGTGTCCCAAGCATTTAGGATGAACTTAATCAAACAATTTGAAGGTCATTGAATATATATGTGAAAGGAAAAGCTACAAAAACTTGTTTCAGAATGATGGACGCTATTAAAGAGAGAGAAAGAGAAGAAACTAGGAAAAAGCAGAGTGATAATTCTATTCAAACTTGGCAAACATGGATGATTCGTCAGTTCAACCAACGACCATGACTCTGTTCTAGCAAAACAAAGTGTAAGAAACAATTTACATAAGTTTGTTAAGGAAGGTGAAGTAAATAAGCTATCTGTACTATACCCAGTGTTGTCAAAGGCACGCTTAAGCCCTGAAGCGAGACTCAAAACGTGTTGAGCGCTTCACCTTGCTTAATGTGCACTTCGGTTATTAAAAAAGAATCAGATAAACCCATCTTAATTTTGTATCCTTTAATCCTATTAGATAGATTCATTATATAATCATGTAACAACACTCTATCTCTCTGAAGGGATTCTCCAATTATTTTATGTTGGATTGCATTTACATATCACAAAGAAATAAGTTCTCTTTTACACTAAAGATAAAGTTGGAGAAACAATGTCGTGACTCAGGCCTAACTGCCAAGGTTTGTCCACATTAGCCTGACCCCTCCGGCCAGCTCAAGACATTTGGACTTCATGGATATGTCTGTTTTGGCTTTCCCAAAAGAGGCCTCAATGGTTGGATCTTGAACTGACCCTTATATGACCCCTAACTTCCCCTCCCATTCCGATGAGAGATTCACCTAAGGCAAGTTTCACGACGACATTCCTTTTGCATTCAATTGCCAGCTGTTCCATAGGCTGCTACACTTAATCCACACACACACACACACACATTTTTAGGGACTCATTGTACTCGTTAAAATTTACTCACCCTCGTACTAGGGGAAGTACGGATTCTGATATCACCTGCCAAGGCCTAGACCCAATGCCAAGGTATTGTTTGTTTTAGACCCCTGTAGGTCACCTGAAAGCTTTGGCCTAAGGTTTTAGTATGAGCTTTAACGTAAAATGTGACTTAACAATTGAATCCTAAACACACCCTTATATAGACCCCAACTTCCCATCCCACTCCAATGTGAGATTTGTCCAAGGCAAGTCCACAATGAACCCCCTTACTAGTTCAACCACTAGAGATTCATTGGTTATTATACTCACCCTCTCTTATGGACTTAGCGTATTCACTGAGGCATGTCTCACCACCGTGTTAGGGGTGGTACCAACTCTGATACGGCCCAGGCCTAACTGCCAAGGTATTGTCTAATTTGGTGTGTACTCTTTGGGACACCCAAGGCTAGTAGGCCTCATGGTTGAATCGTGAACTCGCCTTGTATAGCCCCTAACCTTTCCCTCCCATTCTGACATGGGATTTTCTAAGACAAGTTTCACTGCAAACTCCCTTTCGAGTTCACCCACCATCGGTTGTGGGCAATATGCTCAATCCCTTCAAAAACTTGACATCCTTGTAGAGATATGCCCTACCACCTTATTAGGAGAGGTGACTCCAATACCAGGCCAAACTGCCAAGGTATTGTACGCTTCAGCCCAATCCACCTAGATCGCCTCAAGGAACCTTTTTGGGTTAAAATATAAGGGAACAAAGCCATGAGGCCCAAAAGCCTTGAGGTGGCCCAAAGAGGTTGTGCCAAAGAAGAAAATACCTTGACATTTGAGACTTAGCCATGAAAGGGCAATTTGTTAAATGTGATCAATCACCCTAAAAAAGAACATGTCATGCTTTATCATTTTTAACCAGAAATTTGACCCCAAGTTTTTCACGTAATATCTTTTCCAAATGTTACAAACCATTTATAATCAAATATGAGTTTGTCCCAGGATAGAATATTACATGAATTATGAACATTCATTATATACAATCAAACCTCGTTATAATTATTTCACTATTAACTGCCTGAGTTATTTCAGAATCGATTTTTCATGTTATATTCTACTTCTCTATAACAACATTCTACCTATAACATTAGTATCATTCATTATAGTTGTACACATATTGTAAAAGTACCCCTCCAAACAACCATACTCAAATATTGTGTAATAATATTTTGCAAGAAAAATATTTTGTATAAAAATAAAATATTAAAATATTTATGGTAATCATCATTAATGTCATGCACATAGTAAATGTTAGAATAAGAATATGTATATACAATCCTACTTAGAATAGTAATAAGAATAGAAATAGTAAATAGTATCCTACTTGGTAAAGGATTGCATTATAGTGTCTATAAATGGAGTCTCTGTGTAATAATGTAGATACACAATTCACTAATATCTTTCTCCAATATTTCTCACATGGTATCAGAGCAATTGTGAGAAAAATATCCCTAGAAATTAGGGTTACTGTGCAGATTCGGCGATTGGACATTTATTTTCCAGATTCCGGCAGCCTATTTCCAATTTATTTATATATTTTTTTCTTTTTTGGGGAGAAATTCTGATTTCACAAGATGTCTTTTGGGGTACACTTTTGACATAAAAAATATGGGAATTGGAAGTTCAAGCTCTATGATCACTTTTGAACCATTAATGGTAAGTTCAAATTATCTCGCTTGGGCTTCCTCAATTGAGTTGTGGTGCAAAAGTCAAGGTGTCCAAGATCACTTAACGAACAAATCATGTGTGGTAGATGAAAAAACAAAATATAGTACTGAAGATGCAACAACCAAAACACAATGGGAGAAGTCTGATACACTCAATTATGTAGTCTCTTGTAGCGCTCTATTGATTCCAAGTTGATGCTCTTGTTTCACCCATTTTAGACATGGTATTCAGTCGGGAAAAAGACTCGTGCTTTATACACTAATGACATATCTCGTTTTTATGATGTAATCTCATCTCAAATGATCTGATATATCTGCTTACTTGGGAAAAATACAAGCAGTCATGGAGGAATTTGAAACGTTGATGCCTGTCACTACGAATGTGGAAAAACAACAAGAGCATAGAAAGACGTTGTTTCTAGTTCTTACACTTGCTGGACTGCTCACTGACCCTGATTCAGTGCGTGATCAAAATTTAGCTAGTCCTACGGTTCCTACAATAGATGTATTATTCTCTAGATTGCTTCGCCTTGCCACGCCTCCCAGTCACAAAGGGGTTTCATCATCCACCGTTGACACCTTTGTTCTCGCATTTTAAGTCATAGAAAAACGAACATATTAGTCTATGGAGAATTGGCGAGGAAGAGATCGTTTTGGGAAACCTCGGCCCAAGTGTAGCTATTGCCATAAGCTTGGACACACTCATGACATATGTTATATTTTGCATGGTCCACCACCAAATTTTGATCCCACTGCTTCAAAGGAATATAATGAGTTTCTTCGAAATCGTGTAAGTATACAGACATTTCCACAAGTAGCCTCGATTGCTCCACCTGATCGACCATCCAATACTGCTCATATTGCTCAGACAGAATATTATGAGTTCCTTCAGTAAAGAGCAAGTAAGCAAACGTCTCCACAAGTAGCCTCAGTTGCTCAGCTTGATGGTTCTGTTGATGGTAATTCTTTTGCTTATGTTTCACAGTTTAGTACTCTTGAATCATGGGTCATGGAATCGGGCGCTTCTGATCATATTACTGGTAACAAATCGCTTTTGTCTAATATTGTTTATTTGCAATCTCTTCTTGCTATTACTTTAGCCAATGAAATCCAAACAAAACCAAAAGGGGTTGGACAAGCCAAACCCCTATCTTTGGTCACTCTAGACTCTGTTCTTTATGTTCCTGGTTCTCCTTTTAATCAAGCATTGGTCGTTTGGCGCGTGCCCTACATTGTGTCATAACATTTTTTGATGATTTTTTCTTATGCAAGACCGCAGTTTGGGACAAATGATTGGCACAGGACAAGAATCACAAGGCCTTTACTATCTTCAAATTCCTTCGCAATATGCTCTATTACAAATCCTCCAGACCTAATTCACAAACGTTTGGGACATCTGAGTCTATCCAAGCTACAGAAGAAGGTGCCTAGTTTGTCTAGTTTATCCATATTAGATTGTGAGTCGTGTCAACTTGGGAAACATACTCTTTCTACATTTTCACGTAGTACTGAGGGGCGTTCAGAGTATTTTTATATTAGTTCATTCTGATATTTGGGGTCCTAGTAAAGTCAGTTCAACCTTAGGATTTCGTTATTTCGTTAGTTTTATTGATGATTATTCAAGATGCACGTGGGTTTTCTTAATGAAAGATCATTTTGAGTTATTTTTTATATTCAAAAGTTTCTTTCCTAAAATACAAAATTAGTTTGGTGTTTCTATTCATTCTTTTGGCAGTGATAATGCCTTAGAATACTTATCCTCCCAATTTTAGGAGCTTATGACACACAAAGGAATTATTCACCAAACATCTTGTCCGTACACCCCTCAACAGAACGACATAGCAGAAAGGAAAATTAGGCATCTAATTGAGACTGCCAACACTTTTCTCATTGAATCCCATGTTCTGCTGCATTTTTGGGGCGATGTGGTACTTGCGTCTTGTTATTTAATTAATAGAATGCCTTCATCTTCTATTTAGAATCAGGTTCCCCATTCCATACTGTTTCCTCAATCACTTTTACTCTATCCCTCCTTGTGTCTTTGGGAGCACATGTTTTGTTCATAACTTAGCCTAGGAAAAGATAAATTAGCCCCCCGTGCTCTCAAAAGTGTCTTCCTTGGTAACTCTCGAGTTCAAAAAGGATATCGTCATTATTCACATGATCTTTGTCGATACCTTATGTCTGCCGATGTCACATTCTTTGAATCTCAACCTTACTATACCTCTTCTGATCATCCTAATGTCTCTGCGACTTACCCATACCTCAAATCTTACCTGTACCGACTTTTGAGGAATCTACGGTTACTTCTACATCTACAGTTGTAGTGCCACCACTCTTGACTTATCATCGTCGACACTAGTCCTAGATGATTCATGTCATGCGCCGGATCCTGCTCCTACTGCGGACTTGTCTCCTCCTAGCCAATCGATAACACTTCAAAAAGGTATACGATCTACTCGAAATGCAAACCCACATTATACTTTTTTGAGTTATCATCGTCTATCATCACCCCATTATGCCTTTGTATCATCTTTGTCCTCTATTTCTACTCCTAACACTACAGGGGAAGCACTTTCCCACTCTGGATAGAGGCAGACTATCATTGATGAGCTGTCTAATTTACATTCGAGTGGTACTTGGAAACTTGTCTCTATTCCTGCAGGTAAATCTACTGTTGGTTGTCGTTGGGTTTATGAGAGTCAAAAATTGGTCCAGAAGGTCAAGTTGATCATCTCAAGGCACATCTTGTTGCCAAAGGGTATACTCAGATATTTGGACTAGATTTTAGTGACACTTTTGCTCCCTTGGCTAAAATAGCATCTGTCTGGCTTTTTCTATCTATGGTTACTGTTCGTCATTGACCTCTTCATAAGTTGGACATTAAGAATGCTTTTCTGCATGGTGATCTTGAGGAAGAAGTTTATATAGAGCAACAACCTAGTTTTGTTGCTCAGGGGTAGTCTAGTAGCCTTGCATGTCGATTGCGTAGATCACTCTACGGTCTGAGACAGTCTCCTCAAGTTTAGTTTGGGAAGTTCAGCACATTAATTCAAGAGTTTGGCATGACTCATAGTGGAGCTGAACACTTTGTGTTTTATAGATATTCTGCACCAAATCTAGGTATTTATTTGGTTGTTTACGTAGATGTTATCGTTATCACTGGCAATGATCAAGATGGTACCGCTAATTTGAAGCAACATCTCTTTTAACATTTCCAGACTAAAGACCTTGACAGACTGTAGTATGTTTGAAGTATTGAGGTTGCTCAGTCTAGATTAGGTATTGTTATTTCTCAACGCAAGTATGCCTTAGACATTCTTGAAAAGACAAGAATGATGGGATGTAAACTCATTGACACTCCTATGGATCCAAATGTTAAACTTCTTAAAGGACAGAGGGAGCCACTCAGTAATCTTGAAAGATATAGACGGCTAGTTGGAAAGTTGAATTATCTCACAGTGACTGGACCTGACATCTCTTTTCCTGTGAGTATTGTAAGTCAGTCTATGACCTATCATTGTGATAGTTATTGGGATGCAGTTGTTCGTATTCTGCGATATATAAAGTCAGCTTTCGATAAAGGACTACACTTCGAGGATCAAGCAGTGTTGTCAAAGGCGCGCTTTAAGCATGCTTAAGCCCTTAAGCAAGGCTCAAAACGTGTTTAGCGCTTCGCCTCGCTTTATGTGTGCTTCAGTGTGGTCATCAAGGTTCTAAGGCAAACTTTTCCTTGCCAATGAGCCTCTTTTAAAGAAGTGACACTAAACAATTGATATTTCACTTTATCACACCTTTTTTTCAATTTCTTTGGTCATATATTTGTCATTCATGTTTGTAATTATTGGTATTTGACTAAACATATATATTTGTATCTTTTTCTCCCTTTGCACCTTTTTTCATTAAAGCCCACACATTCTTTGCGTTCTGCGCTTAAAGCCCCAATGGACCTTAGAGCTTTTTTGCGCTTTTCGCCTTTGATAACACTGCGATCAAGGTCATGAGCATATCATCGGGTATATAGACGCTGATTGGGTAGGATCACCCTATGATAGACGTTCTACATCCAAATATAGTGTTTAGTAGGAGGTAATTTGTTGTCGTGGATAAGTAAGAAACAGAGTGTGGTTCCTTGATCTAGCGCAAAAGCAGAATATGGAGCAATGGTGGTAGCAACTTGTGAGCTAGTTTGGATCAAACAATTGCTGAGAGAACTAAAGTTTGGAGGAACCGGTCATATGGAACTGGTGTGTGATAATCAAGCGGTCATTCATATCGCATCAAATCCAGTGTTCCATGAGAGGAATAAGCACATTGAGATTGATTCTCACTTTGTCAGAGAAAAGAAACTCTCACCAAATTTGTGAAGTCAAGTGACCAACTTGCAGATATCTTCACCAAGTTCCTCACTGATCCTCGTATTAATTATTTTTGTAACAAGCTAGGTACATGTGATTTGTATGCACCAGCTTGAGGGGAGTGTTAGAATAGGAATAGGGATATACAATCCTACTTAGAATACGAATAGGAATAAGAATAGAAATAGTAAATAGTATCCTACTTGGTAAAGAATTATTTAATAATATAGATACACAATTCAATAATATTTTTCTTCAATATTTCTCACAGTAAATTTCAAGTGTGAATATCTCAAAGGAAAAAAATGTATTTAAATGGTGCCCATTTGTTATGGTCATAATTTCACGAGGAAAGGCTACTTATGTTAGCCTTTTTTACATTCATCCTCTTTCTATGTTTTTGGTTAAATTGATTCACACTTACATTTCTTCTTCTTGGTACACAAACTCATTCAACTAATCTTTTGTTTGCTTTTGTTTATAACAAATGTCAATTGTCAGTATACATATATAACACCACCTCATTATAGCAACCAAAATTTTCAGACAAACACTGCCACTATAACAAGGTTTGATTGTATCTGGATGCTCTGCTTCCAACATCTTACTGATATATGATCTGGATCATATTTGGACTAAAGAAATGAAAGTTTTGAATAAGAAACTTGTAAAGCAATAGTACCCGAACTTAACTTCCAGAATTAAATTATTCATTCAAATAGCCTCTGTGAAGAACAGAAAGTTCCTCACCACTTCCCAGGCAGTCTGTCTCTGTTCATCACCTTAAAAATGTTTCACGTTTAGGTTAAATAGTAGACAAATAAGATCACATAACTTCACAAGACTATCATGCAGTACCTAATCAGCACAAACTTATATAAATAACAAGCCTGATTCGTCAGCAAGGTAGCATAGACAACGGAATAAACACATGTGAAGTGGAGCTTGTAAGCTCAAAGCTAGTGTACCATCTAAGCCTTATGGTAAATAACTGGAAACAAACAACAAAAGAGCAGCAGTAAATATAAACAAAAGGGTCATATTATCTCAAACTACGACACGAGTCACCTATGACAGGAGAGAAAATAATACCTTCCGAGGTTTGGACTTCATAACATCTGAGTCTTGTTTATTAAACCCAATAGCTGTGGCAGGCAATCCATCAGTGACCAAATTTACCCATAGCAGTTGGACCTGCATATTAACAAAATTACCTAATAAATCTAAAAAAAGTAAATTCAAGAATAATTAGGGTCTGGAAAGAGTATAATTCAAGAACAAATTCACTACTTCTCTTGTAGAATTTATTATACATGCCCCTACTTTTTTTTACAATATAGCCGCAAAAAAAAAATAGTTTTAAGTTAAAATATAGCCGGAAAAAATTAGTTTTAAATTGTTTTTCTTATTTTTTCCTTTTTTTCCTTTCACACTTCTTTCTTTTCATTTCTCTTAATGAAAGAAAAAAAAAATGAAATAAGAATAAGAAACTCAAATAATGATGACCAAAGAAATCAAAAAATAATTCATGCGCGAAAAAGATTAAATATACCCCTGAATTTGGATAGAAAAAAAATCCATGTAAGGGTATATATATTTTTTATTTTTTTACTTCCTCAGAAAAAAATATCCCTACATGGATTTTTTTAAAACTTAAAATCAAAAACACAAATTTAAAATTAATTTTTTCACTTTCGTTAGATGAAAATGGTATATGTGAGCCAATTTTGTAACGGTAGGGATATTTGTGAGCCACTTTTGTAACGGTAGGAATATATGTGAACAACTTTTGTAACGAGAAGTATATCAGCTCTAAATGGAAAAATTGATGGGTATATCATGACCTTTTCCCTTAAAAAAACCATGAAAAATGTTTATATCACACAAAGTTTAAGAACTAGCAAAAACACCCAACTTGACTAACCTCTCTAAAGCAAACAACTAAATCTGCTCTAAAAAAGTAATATCACATAATGGATAGTTACATAGTATCATAGATTGCATTCACAAAATTACAAAATTAAACCAACAGCTATCATTAAGCATTTGGATCCCATATACATGCTACTCCTTCCTGATCACTTCACTTGTAACATATTTAGTTTGCACGTACCTTAAGAAATTATGTTTTTACTATCATACCCTTATTTATTATCTTTAATCATTCAAAATGTTAATCTCTTCAATAAATATTTTTTCTTTAATCTCCATTCAATAAATAAAAAGAGAGTTAATCTAAGCAATCACAATATCGGAGTATGTGTATGTGCTCTTCACTTAGGTTCTCTGTTTATTACTTCCAAGAATATTTATTACTAAGGGCAAAATGGGAAGAATGTACTCAATTATATCTTGGTTTTCTAAAATGACAACTATTTTGGACGAACTATTTTAAGTAAGGACAACAAGTAAAGTGGTCTGGAAAGAGTATTACACTTCATCAATTTTTAATTACTATACAAAGATCCATTTAAAAAATTGGGGGGGGGGGGGAGTTGAAATAAAGATAGGATTGTTTTTATAAAAAGAATAAATAACTTTGAAAATCAAAAATTTAAATGGTAAACAGTGAGTTGGAAAACTGGGTTAGAGCACTTTATCAAATAAAGAAAAATGGACAATTTCACAACCAAAACACTGACTTTGAAAGTTTTTTGATAAATTATTCAAAAAAGTGATTCTACGGACAAACGAGTCCTAAGTACAGATTTGAACTCCTTAGACCATGGGTATTTCGAAGACGTGGTTCACCTGGATTTGACCCAGTTGACCACGAGTTGACTTTAACGGAAGTCTTATTTTATAAGATGGATCCAATAAGGTAAAAATCCAGTAACTCATAACTTTCATAGATTGGAGAGGTTCCAGTGAGTTTTAACATGGTAAGGAAATCTTGGAGCAGTAAGCTGCTTGGACATAGAGGTATGTAGAGACTTTGACCTCTAGAAGTGAGTTTTCCCTAGAAGATAAGCACGGCTAAATAAAGAATATGCTATGATTTTAGAGGTGGTATCAGGTGTGTATGTGAGGCCTGACAAGCTGAACAATATGTCAGGGCCATTTAACGTAGTTAGCCTGCTACAGTTAGAAAGGAAAGTGAACGTAACTTCAGCAACAAATAGAGACCTTGGAGATCAAATATAGGACAATCAGATCTGTGCCAAAGATACAGATGTCAAAAATCTCAGAAGCTGAAACCGATAGAAGTAACCGTGGTGATAGGAAATAGTTTTTCGGAGATGCAAGAGAAATGCTGACAGTAGTTCATTTAGCCCTAGTATAGAAACCAATGATACCATGGCCAGTACTCATATATACAGTGAAGGAGAATGTTGGTGGGAATTTGAAGAAAACATCATGCTACCGTGGCACGCAGGGACATGAAACAAAATCAGACATGTAGACAAACAGTGCTGCAACATGAGTCCAAAATATTAACTTAAAACTCAGCAAGCAGGTGGGAGTCAGCTCAAGGGCACGAAGATTAGATCCTGTCCCTATTCGTAAAGATTGAAAAGGGTTAGATTGCAAGGAGATATTTGACACCAAGAAGTCCAGGAAAGTAAAATTGAGGGCGATGGGAGTACAGGAAGCAAGAGATCAAGGTATATTATGGAAAAGGCAGCTCAAGGGAAAAGAGGTAAGCTGGCAAAAAAAATTCCAATGAAAAACTAAAATATTATGTTGGGATAGAAGAGGAGTCAAAAATGTTGAACAAGAAGAAAGTCATAAGATGATCTGCGAAAAAGGAGATTACAGACATGGGATAAGTCCACTTCCTGTATGCAGAGGATTTAAGGACATAGGAAAAATGGAGTTACAGACATAGGGTAAAGGAACGATGGATGGCCTACAATGTACAAGGTGAACCTGATATTGTTTTTGCCAAGAAACTGAAGCCATGAATGACAGACCTAAAAGGTGAAATAAAGGGACATTTGGCTGGCTAGAGAAAAGGAAGAAACAAATTTTGAGGACAATACTTATTTTAGATCATTTGGCAGATGAAAGAAGCCTAAAACAAAGGAGAAATAGGATTGCAGATAGTGTCATACGATGAAAAAAATTCTAACGTAGTGTCTACTTTTAATAATCAAAAGGCTGGATGGGCCATAATTTATTCAATAAAAACGGCGCCAAAACTGTCCAACCCGGTCTAATGGGACCTGGCCCAAATAAAGAAACAAAAGAACAATAAAAAGGGAAAGGGCAAAAAGGAAACTAAACAAAGGCATCTAATATAGAAACTACGGTCATCTTCTCAAGACCTCCATAGTACACGACCGGCTGTTCATCAGTTGAGCTTCAGACCACAGTTGACGGAGGGTCTTCATCTTCTACCGCCTTGATGAACTCAGCTCAGGTAACAGTAACCCCAGAAAAGGCAAATCAGCTCAACAGAGTTCGAAGGAAAGCTCCATCTCCAAGTAGTACTTGTGTAAATCTGCTTTCCCTAATGATATGGTTAGTAGTGTATCGCGGACTTCAATTTTTTGGAGCTTCGATAACTAAACTTTTGGGTTGATGCCATTTTCAGCAGCCTCAAAGCTCTCACCAAACGCTGTGGTATCAGATCCCAAAGCGAAGAAATTTCTAATTTAGCTTGTGTCGCTCCATCCACTCCATGATACAGGTACTCTCTAGACTGTAAATAGGGCTCAGTAATTATAATGTAGTTTATGCATCTTAATAATATTTCCCCCAGCCATTACTTTTCACACAACGCATACGAAAGATTGGGAAATAAATTGGACATTGATAAACCTGAAGAGACATCTAGATACAGCTGGTAGGGAAATTAGAAACAAAAAAATGCAGCTGGTCAAGTGGAGCACAATGTAAAAACCAAGAAGATGAGAGGTTGAGACTGAAAAAGTTAAAATTTTAGAATAGAAATCTATTAATGAAATCGCTTTGGAGATTCAGTAGTGGACAGGGAGGTGTATGGAGGTAAGTGATTCTGACCAAATATGGAATGGAAGGCCATGGGAAGACCAAGAAAAATATAGGCTCTTTCGGAGTCTTGTTATGGAAACACAACTACATACGTGAAACAATTCCAAGAAGGGAAAAAGCTTGCAGTTGGAGATAGGGGGAGGCTAGGGCGTTTAGCTGGACCCATGGTTGGAACAAAATCCCCTCAAGTTGAGTTTTCCGGAAAATATTCAGGTTGGTACTCACACAATATCAGCATAATTGAAAGTAGAAAAGGTCAATCACGGAATCTAACCCTTAGAAGGAACTTGGACACACCAAAGCTATGAGAAGATTGGAAAATGTGACACAGCAGAGTGACATACCAAAGACACTATAATCTGGAAAGGAGAAAAAAGATAGTACTTTCAAGGTAAGCTACAGTTGCAGTAGCACGACCAAACTGGAGGGAGAGAACAATGTGTATAGCCTTGGAAATCAATATGAAAGACAAAAGATTCCTTGAGCTGCATGTTTTTGGTGGATAGCAATGCATGAATTGTCTTACTAGAGATGAATTACAAAAAAAGAAGACAGAGACTAGGTATTGGATGCTATCTATGGGAAGCCGAAGCTGAATTATTATCTCCCAAACACTTGTTTTTGCAGTAGCCTTTTGCTTGAGACATTTGAATCATGTTCCGGAATGTATTTGGAGTGCATTGGATAGTCCTTACAATGCAATCCACATACATATGAAAGACTATCCTATATGTATATTTGGGTTCTTATGGAAAGAAAGGAACAGCAGATATTCTGATAACACTTCCATTCTTTTGCATTTCGCGTAATCTAGGGCTATTAACCTGCCCTTTCATGGTGTTACTTGAAGCAGAACACTGATGTACTTCTTTTGTATACATTCTGGATCCCCTTCATATTTAACAGAACTTAAGTCCTTTTTTGTGTACATATTCAGCACTTTCTTGGAGCAAATCAATGAAACTTTGAAAAAAGAAAGTTGTCATCATACATAGATAGAGACCTAAAGTTGGCCTCACCTAGCAACTAAAGACCCCAACTTAGAAAATAAACATCTAGACACCTTAACTTGGTTTAAGTTGGCCCCATAAACACCCCAACTTGGAGAATGCACTCCCTTAAAGGTATCTAGAGGTGCATTTTCAAAGTTAAGGTGTTTGCGAGGCGCACATGTGTCAAGTTGAAGTGTCTAGATGGTCACACTGAAGGGTGTTCAACTGCCCGTGGAGACCAAGTTAAAGTGCATGTATGTATTATGCCAAAAAAGTTTTGTTAGAATAGAAATAGGTAATCCTACTTAAAAGAGAAATAGGAATATGAATAGTAATAGGAATAGAAATAGTAAATTGTATCCTACTTGGTAAAGGATAGTACAGGTCCCGGCTATCCCAAAAACGTAGACTGAAGCGGAAGATCACAAAATGCAACACAACAAGGGGGTGTAGTGTCTATAAATAGGGCCTCTGTGTAATAATGTAGATAAAAAAAATTAAATAATAGTCTTCTCCAATATTTCTCACATGGTATCAGAGCAAAGTAAAAAACGGGCGTGCACCTTGACGGGTTTAGTTCTAGCCGCAACTTTTTTGACAGTAATGAAGATATTTGTTGGAAAAACTTTACAGAGAGGTTCTATGTGTCGTGACATAGATTTGATGGAGAAGATTTCAAAGATGAAGATCAACCTATTGAAGATTATGTGAAAAAGGTAAAACAAATTTATTATGTCAGAAATTCAGGCCAAAAGGGGGTATTGTTGGGTGTTTGCCCCGACTTTCCTAGCATAATCGGGTTTTCCTTTTCCTAAAAGAAAACCAAAGTCTCCATAGAGGCTTGGTAGCATTCACAATGTAGTCCTAGAGGCTTTGAAAGTTCTGTGTAGGGGCAGATTTTGTGAGACACAAGTGTTAAGTTAACACTTGTGCGAACCTCTTCTTATCCTGAGTAAATTGTGTGAGGTTATTTCTCTCGATTTTTTGTGCTTCCATATTTATATAGTGAATTACCCATCTCCTCTTATGGATATAGATCAATTGACCGAATCACGTTAAATGTTTGTCTCTTTTGATATATTTCTCGTTTATCTTCTTTTGCTAGCTCCCACATGACACCTAATTATTTCTGTCCTAACAATCCATATATGACATCCGTCTCGCCAATGGTTATGCTAACAAAAGTAGAGCCAATGATATATGTATGAATCTCATATGCTAGGGAAGAAAACTCAGTTAGACAGGTCATTGTGCGTCAATTTCCGGTGACTGCTTTCTTATATCTATGAATCTCAATAGCACCGTGCATCTTTCTGGTGATAACTTTCTCATATCTTATTAGTGTAGCACCGCGCCATTTTTTCGATGACTACTTTCTTGTTTATGTAGGGTCGTTCCATCATTCCGACCCTACACATATAATTTTTCTTTTTCAGTAGGGTCGTGTCATCAACCCGACCCTACCCATATATTTTCTATTTTTTAGTGGAGTCATGCCATTATTCCGACCTTATCCATATAATTCTCTTTTTCAATAAGGTCGTGCCATCATTCCGATCCTACCCATATAATTTTATTTCTCAGATTGTGATCACTTTCAGCCATCAAATCTAATACTCCGACCCATGAGTATGTTCTAACAAGTTTTTCTGTGACTTTCTTGTTTAATGTCGACTCTTCTATTGAGTCCAAGACAATTGATATATTTTATACCAAAATTTTGAGCACATTCTGAAAACCACTGCACAGTGAAAAAGTCTACATGGAGCAATCACCTAGTTTTGTTGCTCAAGGGGAGTCTAGTAGCCTTATATGTCGATTGTGTAAGTTATTCTATGGGCTGAAACAGTGTTTTCAAGCTTGGTTTGGGAAGTTCAACACTACAATTTAGGAATTTATCACTCTATGTTTTATCGACATTACGCATCAACTGCAGTATTTCATGAGAAGACCAAGCATATTGAGATTAACCAGCATTATGCATCAAATCCAGTATTTCATAAAAAGACCGAATACATTGAGATTGACTTTTAATTTTGTGAAGTCGAGTTATCAACTTGTAGATATCTCACCAAGCCCCTCATCGAACCTAATATTAATTACAATTGTAACAAGCTAGGTACATACGACTTGTATGCACTAGCTTGAGGAGTGTTAAAATAGGAATAGGAATAGGTATATAAAATCCTACTTAGAATAGGAATAGGAATATGAATAGTAATAGGAATAGAAATAGTAAATTGTATCCTACTTGGTAAAAGCTTATATTATATTGTCTACAAATAGGGTCTCTGTGTAATAATGTATATACAAAAAGTTCAATAATATTCTTCTCCAATATTTCTCACAAGTTTAAGGGGGACCATTGCATCACTTGCGTTGAACCTCACGTAAGTGAAACAGAGAGTCTTACCCATCAACTACTTCAAGAAGTAAGCAATGTTTTTTAATATTCTTAGTTTCCAGACCAACTTTCATACACCTCAACCAACTCTGTCCACCAAGGCTTAGGACATATGGAAAGAAATCACCTAGTGTTTTCTTGTCTCTACTAAGATTTGAACCCGAGACCTCATGGTTCTCAACCAACTTCATTGACTACTAGGTCACTTCCTTGGGTGCGAAAGTAAGCAAAATATGACTGCTTAATTCAGATTAGAAAGTAAAAATATGTGTACTTGAGATGCTTAAGAATGGAGATGAACATGTTCAAGAAGTTATAGACTACCAACTCACAGGCACAAGAGTATCAGGAATCCCAAGCATAGCTGCCACAAATATACAGACCACTTCACCAATGTTTGAAGATATCATGTATCTAATAAATTGCTTTGTATTGTTATATATAGCCCTTCCCTCTGCAACTGCCTGCACAGCAAACATAATTCAATTAACCAAAGGAATATAATTTTAAGGACAAAAAAACTTGCAGAATTTAATAAAAAAGAATATCAGCTTACTGCAACAACGGTGGCGAAGTTGTCATCAGCTAAAACCATATCTGAAGCACTCTGCAAGTTGAGACCACATGAAAGGGATTCAAATGTCTGATTAGGGAGTCCAATATAAACAATTATAGAAGAACAGAAAAGCGAAAACAAAGTCCACTTTGTGATCAAACAGTGAAATTCTTGTTAAAGTCATCTGGAACTGCAGAGAAAATAACGAAAAGCTTGTTGCACCAATGTACTGTAGGATACAAATGCTCTTTTGCAAATTCACTAATTTGTTTTGAGCAGTGGCAACATTGTTCCAGTTTGGCAAATTTAATTGTGAAAACAAATTATATGAAGAAAAAATATCACTTCACATGTTTCTAGCCATTCATATCATAAATGATACAAGTCCTGAATAAGAATCTATGACGCACTAGAGCATCCTTGTTGAAGATCATTTACTTCAATATTTAGGGTTCCTTGAATTGAAAGATGTCGATAGAAATTCAATATTTTGCAACTAGAACAACGTAAAACACAGAGTCAAATTTTGGATGAATGGCAACCGCTTATTTTTAGGAGGTAATATATATATATATATATATATATATATATATATATATATATATATATATATATATAATTTAAATATTTAGAAATTACGTCAAAAAGTATTATAAATCATAATAATTATAATAACGACTTAAAATATCAAAAAAAATATTAAATTTCTATATTAATTTTATTTTATTGACTCTCGAAATTCCATCCACATAAATTCAAATAAAGGGAATAACATCTACTATGTGAATTATTTAAGGGCTTGTGTAATCAACTTCAAAGGAAATTGGGATGACCATTTGCCATTGATCGAGATTGCCTATAACAACAGTTATCATTTGAGTATCCAAACGGCTCCATTTGAGGCCTTGTATGGTAGGAAGTGTAGGTCTCCTATTGGATGGTTCAAGGTTGGTGAGGTCACATTGATAGGGCCCGAGTTGGTTCGCGAAGCTATGGAGAAGGTCGACTCATTAGGGAGAGGTTGAAGACTTCCCAAAGCCAACAAAAGTACTATTCGAATGTAAGGAGAAGAGAACTTGAATTTGAGGTTGATGATTGGGTTTACTTGAAAATCTCTCCTATGAAGAGTGTGATGCGTGTTGGTAACAAAGGGAAGCTTAGTCCCTGTTATGTAAGCCCATATCAAATTTGGAGGCGTTTTGACAAGGTGACTTATGAGTTGGATTTGCCTTCGGAGTTGTATCGGTGCATCCGGTGTTTCATGTCTCTTTGTTGAAGAAATGCATTGGTGATCCTACCACTGTTGTTCCATTAGACATCGTTGGTGTAAAAGAAAGTCTATCTTACGCTATGTTGGACTGACTCTTTGTTTTTGCCGCCGAACCCGTCTCGACACGACACTGGTGTGGGCGCGGGTGCAGGGTGCGTCTCAAGTTCGATCAATCCCATCTGGATATTTTGACCAGGGTCAAGAACAATTTTTTCTCCGATGAAGCTGATAAAATAATAGCTAATAGAAGTTGTAGAGACCATAGAGGAGTGAGAGGTTTTTGGGAAGAAGAAAGAGAGGACAAATTTCTTGGAAGAAGAAATAAACAAACAAATTACTTTAATTATAAATTGTCTTGGGAAAAGAAGTAGAGACTAGAGAGAAGTGAAAAAAGTTTCTTAGAAGAAGAAAGAGAGGACAAATTTATTGGAAGAAGAAAGAGACAAATAGATTACGTTAATTACAAATTGCACAGTGTTCACTATATATGACCCTTTTGTTTCATGAGTTGTGACACTGACACGTAAATAATAAAATTTTATTCTAATATCTAGGTTATGGTATTTATAACTATTTTTTTAATAAAATGAGTGATAATTTTTAAATTAATTAGTAGCATGTCAACTTTTTTGATAATTTAGAGTATCTTTAAAACTACATTTTTATAATGTTGAATTTTTTTATCCGAATCCCCGCACCCGTATCCATATTCGGATTCGTACCCTCGAATCTTAAAATTTAGATTTTGCCGAATCCGACTCTTGGATTCGCACTCGTCTCGGATACCTGCACCTGACTTCAAGCAACTTAGATCTTATGAAGAGCTTCCGATTGAGATTTTAGATCGTCCAGTCCAAAAGTTGAAAAATAAAGAAGTTGCATCTGTAAATGTTCTTTGGAGAAATTAATTAGTTGAGGGTGCTACATGGTAGGACGAAGCCGATATGATGTCTCGTTATCCTCATCTCTTTCCCTCTATTCCAGCTTGAGGTATTTAGTCTTCTCATGTGTTTCAGTCACTCTCATGTTTTCATGTGCATGCATGTTCATGAAATGGTTTTGAAGTCATTTTTTAGCTTGGGGTTGATTACTCATTGGTTTTATGCATTTTTAATGTGTCATTGCATTCATATTGGGTTGTTAGATCTTTTTCCCTACTCTATTCATGCTAGCTTGAGTCCTATTCGAGGATGAACATTCCCAAGAGGGAGATATTGTAAGACCGCGGAAGTTGGAAAGACGGAATGAGAGAAAAGATGCAAAAAAGGGTCTGGTGCAACTTTCCACGAGCTGACCTACGGATCGTAGGAAGGCCTCGTAGAAAGGCCCTGAGGTATTGAAAAATTTACCAAGTGTCAAACTCATTTGACGACAGGATCCTACGAAGCTTAGGAAAACCTAGGATCCATAGGGAGGACCCATAGAAGGAGGTCAAAGACTTGAGTTTTGGAAGTTGGCAAGATGGGTGGTGTCTACGATCCGTATACCAACCTACAGCCCGTAGAAGACGGTCGTAGGGCAACTTTAGGAACTTGATTTTTATGATTGGTTTCACAAACCACATGGACCATCCGTATCTATTTCTACGATCCACAGACTTGAATCGTAGGGCCAATGTGCAATTCCAGTAGCTACTGTTTTGATACATATTTCCTACGAACAGGTCCTACAATCTGTAGGATGACCTACGACCCGTAGGACAAGGGTCGTAGGAGTTGGGCTAAGGTTTGGGCATGGGTTCTAAGAGGGAGTTTCTTGAGCTGTGGAAGTACCTACTGACTGTAGGTCACTTCGGTAGTTTTAAGTTGGGGGTATTTTAGACTTTTCCCCTTCGTTTAAATCCTATACTACGTCGTTTTGGGCTATTTTTGGACGTCCCATAACTACACAAACCCTTCAAACTAACTCCATTCCCTCTCATTCTTCTAAAATCCATCTCAGGCATCAAGTTCTCTTTCAAGGTTTTTTCTCCAATTCAAGGCTAGGGTTTCCAAGTTCAAGACCTTCAATCTCCATTGCTTTTAGGGCCTTGACATCCTGGTATGTGGGAATTTACCAATGGATTCCATTCATCCATTGTGTCCCAAAAGATCTCAATTCTCCAAAGTTATTTTCACCCAATTCAATGAGGGTGTCATGTCAATTCTTCATGGGTCTCCTCTTTTGATTCAATTGATATTATTCTATATTAATATGCATCTTTACTACGATACATGATTTTCAGTTGATTTCACATGGACCCATGCATTATGCCTACAATTTTCAATGATGAACTATGAATTATGATCATGAACTTTATGAAGAATTTACGAAAGTTCTGAATGATATTTCAAGTATGTTCTCAAGCATAATGAATTGTGAAAGATTTTCACAATATGAATGAAATCATGATTTTAGATGCTTTGAAAGGTAAGTGTCTATACGAACGATGTTATGAAATTATGATTTAAGGAGCTACTCTTATATAACTTTATGAATGTGGATTGGTATATATTTAATGCCTTTCCTAATGTAAATAGTTTTTTATTCCGTTGGGATTGACTTAGCACCAAGAGGGCTTGAGGTGGAAGCTTGGTAAGGGAGCTTTTAGTAGCAACCTCTACTCCCAAACTATGTTGCCTCCATAGGATGTCTTAAATGACTTAGCTAGTGGATCCACATATAGCTCATAATGTCAATGATACGGAATCTACCTTTGCAAGTAGCCTCTCTTTTTTCGGTGTAGAAATTACACTGGACTCCATGTTAAAGCTCACATGGTGTATTGTCGGTTACGGTCCATATCCCACAAAATGACTATGTTTTCTTACAAGCTCTTTTTTTTGAAACTGTGCTTTCTTACAAGCTCTTAAATGATGTTTTATGATGCATCGACCTTATTACATGCTTTTATGGTTTACTTCACGCTTTTCAAGATATCTTGGTCATGTTTATTATGTCCCCTTTATTCACGTCATGCATGTTTCTCATATACTTAGTACATTTCATATACTAACGCATACTTCTGTTATATTGTCTCAGAATATAGATCACGACGATTCCGTCCATCCACGTGGCTAATTGGACATCTTCTCAGAGTTAGCTATTTTGGTGAGTCCTCATGATTCGAGGCGAACTTGTCTTGTTATTTCTTTACTATTAAGACTTATGCACTTCTTATGGTTTGGGTGAGCTAGGGCTTGTCCAATCCCCCCCCCCTTTGTCTAAAGTTTAGTAGAGCCATTGTCAGACTATAGAAGTATGTTTCATTCATTTTGACCATTATGTTTGAATTATCTTTATTTTGAGATTTCTATATTGACAATATCTTCTGCTTTTATGTCTACACTTGATCTCATTTTGTTTTTCATGCTATGTATGTTAAGAGGCTTGGTTGGAGTCCTTTGGGATTCTAATCGTCGTGTCAGGCCTAGGACCTAGCTTGGGTCATGACATTTATGAGTTTGGTGGTCCGGAAAAAAAGCAAGAAATAGGAACGACGGAATGAAGAACGAAACTGTTGGCTGGTGGGTGGCAAAAATTACAACAACATACCCAGTGAAATCCCACAAAGTAAGGTGGTAGCAAAAATTAAAAGAGCAAATTGAAGGTGGTGAAGAAGAAAAAATTGATATTGATAATGGTGGTGGTAATATTTGTGGTGGGTGACGAAGATGAAGAAGAAGAATTAAAAGTGATATAGCGATGGTGAAGAACAAAAAATCGATGGTAAAGGTGGTCAGACATGTTTTTTCCGGTGAGATGAAAGACGAAGTCGATGGAATTTAATGATGAAGAAGATATAATTATTAAAAAAAATTAATAATTAATTAAGAATTAATTAGTGTAAAATATAGTTAACAAAAGAAAAGTTAATTAATAAAGAAATGAAAACAAAAAGGATATAAAAATTATAATTTCTGACGTGGCGTTGATGTGGCAGCAAGTGTAATACACCACATACTGTAAGAGTGGTGTTACATGTCTCAGGCTGGTATTAAATTCACTTTTAAGTAGTAAAGGTGTGTAATAGGTCGTCATGATAGTTTAAGCATATAACTGACTTTTCAGAACAAGTTTGGGGGTGGGGGGGATATGCCTTTTCCCATATATATATATATATATATATAAAATATGTCACACACCGTATTGGGGCAGGATGGATGAAATGGAGGCTCGCCTCCGGTGTGTTATGTGACAAGAAGGTGCCACCACAACTTAAGGGCAAGTTCTACAAAGTGGTCGTTAGACCAGCTATGTTATATGGGGCGGAGTGTTGGCCAGTTAAGGTCTCCCACGTGCAAAAGATGAAGGTTGCCGAGATGAGAATGTTGAGATGGATGTGTGGGCATACCAGGAGTGACAAGATTAGAAATGAGGCTATTTGAGAAAAGGTAGGAGTGGCCTCGGTGGAAGACAAGATGCAGGAAACGCGACTGAGATGGTTTGAACATGTGAAGAGGAGAGTCTCAGATGCACCAGTGCGGAGATGTTAGAGGTTGGCCATGGATGGTTTCAGAAGAGGTAGGGGTAGGCCGAAGAAATATTGGGGAGAGGTGATCAAACAGGACATGGCGCATTTACGACTTACCGAGGACATGACCCTAGATAGAAGGGTGTGGAGGACACACATTAGGGTAGAAGGCTAGTACATAGTGGTTTTATTCTCCCTTATTCGTAGGCGTATTAACGCACTATGATTTCTTGTACTCTGATGTATGTTATTTATGGTATTTATGTTATTATCCTATAATAATATCTACTGTTTTTTTTGTGCTTTGATTATACTATTGTTTGGACCGTTTTCGTCATTTACTTATTTACTCTAATATTCTTGTCTGACCTTTTTCTATGCTTTTATTGAGCCGAGGGTCTTTCGGAAACAGCCGTCCTACATTGATAGGAGTCAGATCTGCGTACACTCTACCCTCCCCAGACCCCACGATGTGGGATTTCACTAGGTTGTTGTTGTTGTATATATAAAATGTGTATATATAGAGGTCGTCATGATAGTTTAAGCGTATAACTAATTTTTCGAGACAAGTTCGGGGGGCGATATGCCTTTTCTCATATATATAGAGATGTATGTGTATGTATATATCAGCCGTACAAAGACTGCACTGGCCACCAAAATATGGAATGTTTACATAAGTGAAGCTGTAGAAAACTTGCATTCTTCCTTGTTCTTCATACAGAGATGTATGTGTATGTATATATCAGCCGTACAAAGACTGCACTGGCCACCAAAATATGGAATGTTTACATAAGTGAAGCTGTAGAAAACTTGCATTCTTCCTTGTTCTTCATACAAGGAGTCTTAACACTTCGAGAATTAATTGAGAACCCTTATCAAAAAAAAAAAAGAATTGACTGAAAATCATCAATATATTCTGATTTACACCAAAAACTAAAGAGAAGAATACAGTTCATCTTAACATTGCCAAAGAAAATTCCTTCTTGAGGCTTCTAATTTTTTCTCTACACTTGCAGGTCAAAGGGAATAAAGACATCATATGAATGGGGAGAAAATCCAAGACAGAACTAAGAAGAATCAATCTTCCTCCCAAAGATAAATATTGTAATTTTAATCTTGCCAGTTTCTTCTTTCTTCTCACACCACCTAAAACTCCAGACCAAATATATTTGGACTTACTTCTAGCTCCCCGAGGCATCCCCAGGTAAATAGATGGGATACTTCAAATTTCTAATCCCAATATGCCAGCCAATTGTTGCATTCTATGCATCTCATTAATCGGGAAAATCTGACATTTCCTCTCGTTAATGTGAAGCACAGAAAGTGTAAAAAAGGAAGGCTGAGCCTTAGGCACTTCAATTGTCTCTCCTCTGCATCATAAAAATTAAGGTGTTATCTGCATACTGTAAGTGAGTTATTTCGAAACTCTCAGCTTGATTATTTTCCACATTGAGGCCTTTAGTCCAGACACTTATGTGTGCAGTCTTCAACATGTTGTTTAAACCTTCCATAGCTAGTTTGAACAGAAAAGGTGACAGGGGACCACCTTGTCTCAATCCTCTCTGAGAAAGGAAAAAATCTTCAGGACTTTCATTTATCAAAATTGAGAGCCCAGCAGTGCTTATACAAAATCTCATCCATTTGATCAATTGTCTTCCAAACAAATTCTCAGTTGACATTATTGTGTGCTTTCTCAATGTCTAAGTTGCACCCAGTGTTATCAAAAAGTGAAAAGTGCAAACAAGCTCTAAGGTTTGTTGGGGCTTTAATTGCAAAGCGCAAATAAAGCGTGAGCTCTATTGAGAAAAGGCGCAAATGGAGAAAAGATACACACACACACACACACATATATATATATGTTTAGTCCAAAATTAATAAATATAAGCATGAATAACAAATATATGAACAAGGAAATTGATTGTTTTCACGATAAAGTGAAATATCATTGATTTAGCGTCGCCCCTTCAGGAAATGCTCATTCACAAGGAAAAGTATATCTTGAGCCTTGATGACGACACTGAAGCACACGTTAAGCGAGGCAAAGCGCTCAACACATTTTGAGCCTCGCATCAGGGCTTAAACACACTCTAAGTGCGTCTTTGATAACACTGGTTGCACCAAATACTGGTGTTTTTCCTTAGTCTGGAATCTATAAATTCATTATCAAGAATCTATCCATTTATGCATCACCTTTTAAAGCCTTTCAGTGATTAGTTTGGAGATCAACTTATAAATGCTCCCTATCAAGCTGATTGGCTGAAAGTATCTCAACTCCTTAGCTCCATTGTTTTTAGGGATTTAAGTCACATAAGTAGGACTAAAGCTTTTTACTAACATCTCATAGGAATGAAAATTCTGGGTAGTTGCCATTATATTTGTCTTGACTATCTCCCAACAGTTGATGAAAAAACACATGGCATACCAATCGAGTCCAGAAGCTTTGTACACTGCAGATAGAGTTAAGCATTCTAAGACTTCCAATTCCTCGGTAGAAATTGAAGGGTAATTATTCATATTATAGCTAGGCTTCCATTCCTCAATTTCAGAATAATGTTTTTAATAAAAGGTGATAATCTTGAAGGGAACTTTGTTTTCCTATCTCCCTGTTTAAGCCATAATGTCCTGGATCTTTTCTACATGTTATTTCTTCCTTTCTGGCATACTCTTTAAACTCTAGACAAAGATTTGCTTTCAAGAAAGTCTCCTCCTGATTCAGAAATTTTTGTTGTTTGTAGTATCCTATTATGAGCTTAGATTTAGAATAAAAAAATCCTCACTTCCACATTACCATATGATTATTTAAGCTCCATTCTTTCAATTTCCGTTTAAGAATTTTGAGCTTACTTGCAAGAATGTTATCTGGCATTCCTTCTATGACAATGGAGGTCCACTAATTCTTAACTCTGTCATTGAATCCTTGGGTCTCCAACCACCAATTTTCAAACTTGAAATAGGACTTGATCTTATTATATTCCCAGGAGTATGGTTTGAACAAACTGTCTAGGATTTCTTGCTTAATCCTCCAAAAGTTGTCATTCCATTCCCTAGAACAAGGAGCCTATCAATTCTGGAAGATATTTCCTCTTTACTTCCTTTGGTCCATGTGTAATTCCCCCTTCCAGCTAAAGATCAACCAGCTCAGCTCAATATCTTCACCGAAATATGAGAACTACCTGATATTTAAATCCTCTTTTCAGAGGGAAATCTAACTATGTTAAAATCTCCCCCCACCACTCAAGGCCCTGTGAATAAACCCCTTGCAGCCCCAATCTCCACCAAACATCATATCTTCCTTTGTTTGCAATTTGGAGCATAAACCCCTGTCATTTACCAACTAAAATTTTGATATTATGAAGAAAAAAGAAGAAAAAATATTTTTTTATACAATGACCGAAAATTTATGTGTAGAGGAAGACTTAATACCCAAATACTGATCCCCTGAAGATGGAAGAAGTTTTAGAAAATGTTTAACTTGTAAATTCACCTGAAAAATGGTCGGGTCGAAGGAGAGATGATGTCACCGAAATAATCATCAAAAGCTGGCATGGTGTCATCAGAAATAAAACTAATGCCACTAGAATGGTAAGTGAAAAAGTCAACTATATTATGGAAAAAGGAAAAACTTGGGCACTTATGCCTTCTGCCAGTAAGTGGAAGCTACTTAAGTTTACTTTAACATTGTACGAGACTCTGATACCATATAGTGAAAGAGAAAAACTCGTGCTGAATTAATTTTAGACAAAATATACATGAGTATCCATAATATAGGAGTTTAGACTACATAAAATAAGAACAGTTTAAGCTAAGAAAACTTTCCTAATAACTGGATTCCTAATCATGGGCATCCATAAGAATAAACCATGTTACTAAGCTAGAAAACATAACAACCTTAAATCTCTTGACTATCTAAAGGGGAAATTTTAGATTGCATCTGGAAACTCTGAAATTCAATTGGCAATGGAAATATTAATATAATTCATTAAAGATTTCTGGCAAGTTTATTAATTCATCACCAAAAATAAGCCACACAGAAAAAGCAAGTACCTTCGCAACAGCAGTTCCAGATCCCATGGCAATTCCAATGTTCGCTTTCTTCAGTGCAGGTGCATCATTTACTCCATCTCCGGTCATTGCAACCTTTGAATGAAAATATTAAAAAAAATATTTATATGAAAAGAAAAGAGAAAGAACTAAGTTTGTCAACACAGGAATAATTTGGCAGAGAGAGATCTCATAAGCATGGAACTAAAAACACAGGTCGCTTCCTGCAATTTTATAGTGCATTTCAACAGGAAGAATTTAAGCAAGCTTTGGTAATCCAAACACTTAAGGACAAGGCAAAGAGACCCCTGTCCATTTAAATAAGGATGGAAGAAGTTTCACATGCAAAGAATTATAAAGAAGTAATAATAGAGGTAACCACTCAACATGGTTATGGTCTATTTCAATGATAACAATTGTTAAGTAAACTCAGGTTGTGAAAGCCTTGGGAACAAGGCTATAAGATCACAACAGATTTACACAGGACCTGAGAATACTTATATAATAGGTTCAGAATCTTACATCATTAAATACTGAAGATGTAAGCTCAGCCAATTGGACATGAAAAGACGCAACATATCAGAGAAAAGCCAAGGAGCATTAGAGATGCCAAACTACCCCACACCATGGAGATAAATAAGCACACAGTTGACGGGCAGAAGGAGAAGTCTCCCAGCATATAGAAAAAGTGGTACTGGTTTAAAAACAAATGATTGGGTGTACAAGTGCCACTTCACCAGCCTTACTACATGTGCCATCACACTACCAGTTCAAAACAGCTTATCATGATGCATACTTTACGATAGTACTCTTGACGAAGTTATGAGCCACATTTTGATGTGGTTCCTTTCTAGTATAAACAAAAGAATTGTGAAAGCACAAACTAACTTGAGGAAAGATCAAAAGCAACAACCAAAAGAGGGGAAAGGTACCACTTCATTTTGATTCTGTAATGCTTCAACCAGCATCCTTTTGTGGGATGGTTCGACCCTAAGAACATGGAAATTAACCATTATAAATGACAAAAGGATATGTTGGAAACCAGGAGTCAATAAGTTTTATAGACATAAACTAAATAATTTAAGAGGGATCCAGTAACAATAAGAAGCAAAGATATTACCTGGATAAAATTGTCATTCGTTGTAATGCCACTGATTTCTGCAATGCCGGGAGTTCTTCAAACTCAGAGGCAGTATAAGAAAACCCAGTAAAATCTCCCAAGTGATCAAAGGCACCAATTTTTTGGCACAAAGATTCTGCGGTTGTCTAAAATTATGTAGAAATTAAATTGGGTCCAGACCAGATAATTGCAGACTGAGATATTCATTATCACAGGACTATTCATTTTACCTTGTTATCCCCAGTAACAACGATTACACGTATGCCCGCATTCATACATGAAAGGATGGCATTCCTTACTTCATCCCTTGGTGGATCAAGCATCCCAACCTTTAATTACGCAAATATAAGAGTAGGTACATAATCATATGGTCAATATTAAAATGAGAACCACTTAAGTGGATAACATTTAAGTTATTCCATGGACAAGTAAACTATGGGAACAACTTATTTTCCATCAAAGAACTGACTTATATCTGGTCGTGGGAGGTTCGGAGCAACCACTTAGATGTATTAAAAATCATATGCATTATGGTAGGGACATGCATGCACAGTATGAAAAGGCTTCTTGGATGTAAATCTACAGCATCAATGTTTCAGCTGCTAAATATCATCCAAAAAGAGTAATAATAGAAGTACCATGTGTCTATTTCGAATGACTAGGGTTCAACTATATGAATCATCTGCATCAATTCTATTATATTAAGGTGAACTTGTTATCTTCAAAAGTTTGGGTGAGAGTGCTTTTGAATGACCAAAAACAAAGTTTGAAGAAGGACAAAATGGAATGTATTAGTAGTGGCAGAGCATCCACAAATAAGACTAAGCTTCCTAATCTCCGAGTATCTGAAAGAGCTAGTCCTTCAATGATGTTTATTTCCCTGTGAGAGTTAATGCAAGAAAACCTATTTCCTACATAATAGAAGAAAGTTTGCTTCCTTGTCAATCACTACTCCTTATTTCAAAGCATACGCATCAAGCAATACCAAAGAAGTAGACTGCCAAATGATCCTTTTCCTTCCCATATCCAGATTTATGAGATTATACTGGGTTTGTTGTTGTTGTTGTTGTTGTTGTTATCCAGATTTATATTGCAACCTTGAACAACCCTACTAATAAATAACCTGGACAAAAACATAAAACCTGACTAGAGATAAAACAACTCCAGGTGCATGCTCTTAAAGATGCCTTTGAGACACACAGACCTTCACACTATATGTAACAAAGCGTAGGCATTTTGCCTCACTTAGGTGGCACTTTGATGTAGGCACCGAAGTACAAAGACATGTGCCTCAAAACTCACTATAATCATCTCACACCTCCTCAGTGAGACATTTGTCCATCTGCTATTCACAAGTCCAAATCATCTCAGTCCCCCTTCTATCATCTTGTCCATCAAGTAGGTCACTCCCACCTTGTCTCGGATATCCTCATTCCTAATCTTATTGCTCCTAATATGTCCACAAATCCATCTCAGCATCCTTATTTTCCCAATATGCACCTTCTGAATATAGGAGTTCTTGACTAGCCAAGAGTCCACCATATACACCATAACCGGTCTAAACACCACTCTCAACTTACCTTTATATTTTGGTGGTACCTTTTTATCACACAAGACTTTGAAAGCGATTCTCAGTTTCATCCGCGTCATACCAATACGATGTGTGACATCATCGTCAATCTCCCATTTCCTTGGATCAAAGATCCAAGATACCCAAAACTCTCTCTTGGGAACAATGTGTGATCAAGTCTCACTTATGCGCTTGCCTCATGCATTACATCATTGAATTTGCAATCCAAATACTATGTTTTGGTTCCGCTCAACTTGAACTCTTTAGAGTCTACAGTTTGCCTCCACACGTCCAACCTAGCGTTAACTCCGTCATAAGTCTCATCAATCAATATTACGTCATTAGCAAATAACATACATCATGGTACCTGTAACAGGGGGTGATTTTTTTTCTCAAAGTCGCCCTCGCTTGGGCAGTCGGCGTTGCACCCAACTTCAGCCTCACAACACTCTCTCACGTTTGACACTTAGTATAATTTCGTGACAAACACAAACAAAACAACACGTAGCGTTATAGGCAATTGCCCAACCTTTATTAATCTCTCATTCAGATTTTACAAAGGACCTCACGTATTTGGAAAGGCTCACAAAATCTTGCTACTTGCCTTAGCCAACTATGCCTATATATATACAAGCTGCCACGGGCAGTTTACAGCACTACAAGGGGAGGGACGTGCATGGTCATGTGCCAGCATTACATGGGATCATGGGAAAACATGCTAGGAGACGTGCCCTTAATTTTCGGACTCATGGGCGAAGTCTTCAGAAAACTATCAACAGTCGCATGTGCCTCGTGCGTGACTCCTCAGCATGTGTAGTGTGCATGCCTCGCTCACATGCCTCGCCTTATGCCTTTGCGCCAATCACCATGCCTACACCATGACAACGCCTTGCTATGTCCATTTGCCTTGGCCTCGCCAATGCCATGCCAACGCTTGTCATGTCCCTCTGCCTTGGCCTCAGCACGCTCATGCCAACACGCATGTCTGCCGATGCCAACCTCATTGCCTGCACGCATGCCCGCCCGGTGCCATGCATCTGTCCACCTGACGCCATGCGCTTGTCTCGCGCATGTCTGCTTGGTGCCATGCGCCTGTCTCGCGCATGCCCACCTGATGCCATGAGCCTATCTCGCGCATACCATTCGCCAAGCTGCCTGCCATCACCCAAGCACCTTGACTTAGCTGCACACCATGCCATCGACATACAACCCCGCACATTGCTTGCCACAGCCGCATAGGCCCATGCCAAAGGGCAATGTACAAGCCCTTGACACTGCCCTCGCCCACCATATGCCTAAGTCCGAACTTGGGGATCTAACAAACCACCACCACCAGTTGAACTCGACGTCCTCGTCGAGGTTGATTTCAGGTAGTCCTCTAATTGCTTGTTGAACTGCCATAATTGCGCCTCTTTCATTAGTGCTTTCTGCAGATCACCACCTTGAGGTATGACGATTCTCCCCCCCTTGAAATGGAGTAGATTGTCCTCGATCCAGTACCTCCGCACTGTCCCTTCTTTGACTTAACTCATTAACTTAACATATAATGAATCATTGGCAGCACATAGTCTAATTTTATCAACAAAATCAGACTCCAATCAAGAAATTGAATGCAAAGCAGCAAATACCTCTTTTCTAATCAAGGCATCGGCAACTTGGTTGTATCTTCCTGGCTTATGCTCCTACATGAAGTCATACTCTGCCAAGAACTCTTGCCAATGGGCCTGCTTGGGACTCAATTTTCGTTGTGTTTTGAAGTATGCATTTGCAACATTGTCCGTCCTCACCACGAACTTTGTTCCCAGCAGATACACACGCCACGTCTACAGGCAATGCACCACAGCGACCATGTCCTTCTCGTGAGTAGAGTATCGTTGTTCTGCTTCATTCAACTTTCTACTTTCAGAGGCCACGGGGGGACCTTCTTGCACCAACACGCCTCCCACAGCCTTGTCCGAAGCGTTTGTATGAACTTCGAACGACAATTCAAAATCTGGCAGCCTTAGTATGGGTTCTGAAGCAATGGCCTCCTTCAACACTTTGAACGCACTATCACATTTTTTAGACCACGCCCATACTACATCCTTCTTCAACAAATCTGTCAAGGAAACACAGCCTTCTTTGAATATCCAACAATGAATTTGCGGTAGTAGTTTGCTAAACCAAGGAAAGACCTTAAGTCCTTCACACTCCTTGGCGCCTGCCAATGCATAATAGCTTGCACCTTCTTTGGGTCCATCCGCACTTGATTCTGACTCACCAAGTGCCCAAGAAATTTGATTTCTTGTTGAGCACACTTCTCCATTTTTACATAGAGTTGGTACTCCCGCAATCGAAACAATACCTTTCTCAAATGGCCAATGTGTTCATCCAGCGAGCAACTATAAATAACAATGTTGTCTAAGTACACTACTACAAACTCATCAAGGTACTCAAATAAGACATTGTTCATTGAATTGCAGAAAGTAGTCGGGGCATTGGTTAGCCCACACGGCATGACAAGAAACTCGTATGAGGCATATCTAGTGACACAAGTTGTCTAAGACTCATACCCCTCCGCTATCCGAACCTGTCAGTAACTAGACCTAAGATCCAGCTTTGTGAACCAGCTCGCCTTGCACAACCTGTCCATAAGATCCTGCACCAACGGAACAAGGTATTTTTTCTTCACTGTTACCTTGTTCAACGCCCGGTAATCCACGCACATCCTCATCGTCCCATCCTGCTTTCTTTGGAATAAAGCAGGAGCACCATAGGGAGCCTTTGATGGCTGAATCAGAGCTGCATCTAACAATTCATTCAATTGTTTTCGCAACTCAGCCAACTCCTTGGGAGCCATCCAATAAGGAGCTTGTGCTGGAGCAACTGAACTCGGCAGCAACTCGATCTTATGGTCAATGTCCCTTCTAGGTGGCAATGTCTTAAAGGGGTTCTGGAGGCATCACATCTTTGAACTCCCCTAAAACATGTGCCACACACTCAGGCACATCGATCTTCAAATCAGGTTTTACTTCCACCAAAGCAGCAAGGAAGGTATCCTCACCTTTCTTCCAGCCTTTCTCTACCGACATAACAGAAATGATAGGGCTCTTATACTTACCCAATTTCTCAGCCTCGCCATAAGGATGAACAGCTTTGATGAAGCCAGCCATCTTCTCTTGCATAACCATCACTCCGTCCAGGTGAGGCATAGGAACAAAACAGTTCCTTCGCAAGAAATCGATTTCGAGGATCATGTCAAAATCCCCCAATGGAATCACCATCAGACTATGTTTCCCCACCCAAGGTCCAGCACTGATCTTCACATCATACGCCATCCCTTCTATCAATTGGGCCACTTGATTCACAGTCTTCATGTAGTTCGGACTCTTCGTCAATCTTAGTCCAAACTTCGCAGCAAATTTCACATTAACAAAAGTGTGCATAGCTCCGATGTCAACCATTGATACCAACACTTTATCATCCACCTTCATTTCTATGTGCAGTAATGGAGAATGAGGGTTGTTAGAAGACTCCCCCACTGCATTTACTAATGAAATGTTATTATTCAAGAGCAAACCCAGTGGGTTCGCCAAGGCAACAACCACTCCACCTTCCTCATTCGTCTTTGCTCCTCCTGCAATCATCGCGTTCACCTGTTCACGATTCGGGCAGTTTCTGGCCAAATGACTTCCTCCACAAGTCCAGCAACCCTTAGCGTTTGCTGAATTTTTGTTTCTCGAACTTCCAGCATCCGCAACAACCTTCCCTTTGTCAACATTCTCTTTCCGCCCTTCCTTCTTTCAATCCCCCTTCTTTTCAGTCTTCTTCTTTGACTCAGAAGAAGTAGGATTTTCATAAGGAACACGAAGTGAGCAAAAATCGACCAACGAATCAGCCATCGCAATAGCACTAGGGAGGTCCTTCACGTTCTGCCTCCGTAGTTCATTTTGGGCCCATGCTTGCATTCCTGAAATGAAGTTGTGTAACTTGTCTTCATCAGACATGTTCTGAATATCCAGCATCAAAGAAGTGAATTCTTTGATATAGTCCCTTATGGAACCCATTTGCCTTAATCTCTTCAACCGATCTCTAGCAATCCATGACGCATTGCTAGGAAAAAATTGGTCCCTCATCTCCTTCAGTTTGGCCCAAGAATCAATCCTTGGCCATCCAGCACTCACGTCGTCCGCATCTCTTGTCCTCCACCAAAGTTTAGCATCACCCGTCAAATACATCATGGTGATGTTTAACTTGTCAGACTCCAAGATACGGGCAGTAGTGAAATACTACTCCATATCCCAAAGGAAATTCTCCAACTCCTTCGCCGATCTTGAACCTATAAAGGCCTTAGGTTCAGGAATTTTTACCTTGGAACGTTCTAATTTGTGGCCTCCGTTAGGACTAGTAGCCATCGCTCTCCTCAGAACCGTCACTTCCAAGTTTAAGGTTTCGTTAGCCTTTTTCAGATCCTCGATCTGAGCCAAAGTTTCACTACAGAATTCATCATACAACGCAGTTTTTATGGACATAATTTCACGAAACCGAGCAAGTTCTGTGTTTAACGCATGAATACGACTCACCATAGACGTCGCCTCATCGTCATTCTCATCCATTCCCATGAGTTTTTTCGGGCATCCACTCTATCCTTCGCGTTGCCTACGCCAGTCATCGAGTAACGTATGCTCTGATACCAGTTGTAACGGGGGTGATTTTTTTTCTCAAAGTCGCCCTCACTAGGCAGTCGGCGTCGCACCCAACTTCAGCCTCACAACACTCTCTCACGTTTGACACTTCGTATAATTTCATGACAAACACATACAAAACAACACGTAGCGTTATAGGAAATTGCCCAACCTTTATTAATCTCTAACTCAGATTTTACAAAGGACCTCACGTATTTGGAAAGGCTCACAAACTCTTGCTACTTGCCTTAGCCAACTATGCCTATATATATACAAGCTGCCACGGGCAGTTTACATAACTATAAGGTGAGGGACGTGCATGGTCATGTGTCAACATTACATGGGATCATGGGAAAACATGTTAGGAGACGTGCCCTTAATTTTCGGACTCATGGGCGAAGTCTTCAGAAAACTGCCAACGGTCGCATGTGCCTCGCGCATGCTTCAGCCTGATCCTCGCCTCATGCCTTTGCGCCAATGCCATACCATCACCGTGTCAACACCATGCCAACGCCTTGCCATGTCCATCTACCTTGGCCTCACCAATGCCATGCCAACGCTTGCCATGTCTTTCTGCCTTGGCCTCAGCACGCATATGCCAACACGCATGTCTGCCGATGCCAACCCCATTGCCTGCACGCATGCCCGCCCGGTGCCATGTGCCTATCACGCGCATGCCCGTCTGGTGCCATGTGCATGCCCACCTGGTGCCATGCGCTTGTCCGCCTGACGCCATGCGCTTGTCCGCCTGACGCCATGCGCCTGTCTCGCACATGTCTGTCTGGTGCAATGCGCCTGTCTCACGCATGCCGATGCCATGCGCCTGTCTCGCGCATACCTGCGCCTGGTGCCATGCCCCAGTCTCGCGCATGCCATTCGCCAAGCTGCCTGCCATCACCCAAGCGCCTTGACTTAGTTGCACACCATGCCATCGGCATGCAACCCCGCACATTGCTTGCCACAGCCGCATAGGCCCGTGTCAAGGGGCAATGTACAAGCCCTTGACACTGCCCTCGCCCACCATACGCCTAAGTCCGAACTTGGGGGTCTAACAGTACCTCACCTTGAATATATCGTCAATATATCCATCATCAAGGTAAATAGAAACGGGCCAAGTGTTGATCCTTGGTGCAAATCTACCTCAACTTAGAAGTGCTCTGAGCCTTCTCACACTGTCTTTACCTGAGTCTTGAATCCATCATACATGTCTTTCATCACCCTAATATAAGCCGCCAAAAAACCTCTTGCTTCAAGGCATCTCCATAGAACTTCCCTCGAGACTTTGTCATAGGCTTTTTCTAGGTCAATAAACATCATATTTAAGTCCATCTTCTTTTCCTTATACTTCTCTGCCAATCTCCTCAAAAGATGAATGACTTCTGTAGGTTATCACCCCGACATGAATCTGAATTGGTTATCGAAAATGGACACACCCTTCCTTACCCGTATCTTCACCACCCTTTCCCAAACTTTAATAGTATTGCTTAGCAGCTTGATACCCTTGTAATTGTTGCAATTTTGGATATCACCTTGTTCTTTTGTAATGGAATCATTGTACTCCACCTTTAATCTTTGGCCATTTTAGCCGTTTTAAACAATCCAGTCAACCACACAATGCCTTCCCTGCCTATACTCTCCCAAAACTCCACTAAAATATCATCTAATAGGTGGTTTTTACCATTTTCATCATATGAATAGTACCCTTAAATTCTCAACCTTAATACACCTACAATATCCAAAATCCTAACGTCTCTCTTAGTGCTCCAAATCACCCTACATAATGTCTCTGTCTTTTTCTTTGTTCAAAAGTTTATGAATGTATGCTTGTCATCTTCATCTAATGAGTGCCTCTTCCACTAGTACTTTACCTTCCTCGTCTTTGATGTACTTCACACTTGATCCTGGTCTAGAGCTTTCCTCTCTCGTGCCTTGGCGAGCCTGTACAACTTTGACCTTTGTCCCCTAGATTGACATACAAGGACTCAAAAGTTGTCGTTCTTGTCGCCATAACCGTCAACTTTGTCTTCTTTTTTCCCCCTTACCTTTCTTAATTCATCCGACTTTCCACCAACTTTGCATAAACACTCTTCTTTACTTCCACTTTGCCTTGAACTTCTCCATTCCACCATCAATCCTGTTGTTGACCACCAAAGTTACCCCTTGAAACCCCTACTACATCTAGTTGCTTCCCTAATGCATCTAGTCGTCCTATCACATGTTGTTCGCATCCCTATTAATCTCCCAAGCCCCCATCGACGTCAACCTCTCCCCTATCTCCCAAGCTTGGGTAGGGGTAAAGCCACCCGATTTGATCCTCGATTGGTCATACAATGTCTTCTTCTTCCCCTCCCTCAAAATATCCAAGTCCCATCACCAAGAGCTTATGTTGGGTAGTAAAATTCTCACTCAAGATAACCGTGCACTCCTTACAAAGGCCTTTATCATCCTTCATAAGGAGTAAGTAATCTATCTGAGTTTTGGCCACCGCATGGAGAAAGGTAACCAAGTGATTCTCCTTTATCAGAAATCACAAATTATCCATCACCAACTCATTCCAATAATAGGCGTTGGACAAAACTTGGTTGTAATTGGAAAAAAGGAAGTATTTGATGTTGAAAAATGAGTATTTGGTTGAAATCAAACACCTAAAATCGATTCTCCAAATTGCAAATTCTTCATTTCAAGTTTATAGTTGAAATAATGGACTAAAGTAATGAACATTTGCTTGAAAAAATCTCCAATTATCATTTTATTTGATTGATTCTTTTAAGTTAGTATTCCATAAATCATGCAAAAAAGTAAATAAACAAATCAAAAGAGTTGTAATACTTTTAACATACAAAAGTAAGGCATATAGAAGCGAGAGCATACCAACCCAATAAACGTAAGGTCATTTTCATGATCAAAGGAGAGCGATTGTTGACCCGTAGGCATTCTTTTCAAGGCTAGAGCTAAGCATCTAAGAGTTTCTTTTCCTGCAAAACTGGAAGGGAAAACAATTATGCATCACCTAAATATCCTTAAATATGAACTAATGCAGCATATTTTCAAATAGGTACAAAAACCCTTTGACACGTCTAAAAAGCTTAAAGGTAGAAATATGTACAACCATGCATCTAGAGGACCTACCAGATGGTAACACAACAAAAGCAACACAACAAGGCTATAAAAAAAAAATCTCAAGTTTCTCTGAAACATCGATATCACCATCTCTAATATGGATTGGCAGATTCCATCTCAACATATAATATCTGCAACAATCATAGCAATGGCAATACCGAAAGTAATAGAACCTATTGAACCTAATTAAGTCACATTTTTTCCTACACAACAATGTGAAGGAAATAGAGAAATCGATGAGGATGTAAAATACCGTAGGGAGGTGGATGAAATGGATGCTCACATCCTGTGTCCTATATGGTAAAAATGTATCAGCAAGACTTAAAGATAAGTTCTATAGAGTGGCTATTAGACCGACTATGTTATACGAGGTGGAGTTTTGGCCGGTCAATAACTTGCATGTAGACTCGCACATTCAGAAAATGAAGATAGCAAAATGAGGATACTTAGAAGGACATGTGCACATACTAGAAGACACAAGACTAGAATGAAGATATACTGGGCAAGTAGGGAAAAACAGTCATGGTGGAAAAACGTGGAAAGAGAGACTAAGATGGTTCTGCCATGTGCTGAGGAAGAGCACAGACGCCCTAGTGAGGACGTGCGAGAGATTGGTAGTGATAGGTTTGATAAGAGGTGGGGGTAAATCAAGGAAGAACTGGGAAATTAGACTAGACATGACACATCTTTAGCTCACCAAGGAATAACCCTAGAGAGGAGACCATGAAAGACGAGGATTAGGATAGACGATTAGTAGATAGTAGAGTGTTTTCTCTCTCCACAGTTGTGGAGCGGGGTTCTAGAGCATTTATAGGTTCCCTTACCAACATTGTCACAATTATGCTAGCATTATCTTATTTTTCAATTTTATTACTATTGTCGTTTCTTGTATTCTGCCTGTCATAAGTTTGTATTGCCAGTGCTTTCTTTTCTCCAACATTTTCATCGTAGCATTGACCCTTGTTTTCCTTTCAAACCATCTTTCGAAAACGATTTCCTTGAGTCAAGGGTCTTTTGGAAACAATCTCCCTTCTATCCCACAAAAGTATGGGTAAGCTAAGTTGTGTCGACTCTTTACTTTTGATGTTGCACTCGTGTCGGATTCTCCAAAAATACATTACTTTTGGAGAATTCGACACGTACCCATTGACATTTTTGAAGAGTCCGAGCAATGTAGGAGATAAGGCCTGCATACACCCACCCTCCCCAAACCCCACTTATGGGACTATACCGGGTATTTTGTTGTAACAATGAGAAGCTTGCAATCTCAGAGAAGCAGAATTCTGTTAGAACTTATACGAAGTAATTGAAGTAAAAAAACTAGAATACCCCTTAATCAAAGAAATACATGTAAAAGGTTGTTCAATGTCTACACTAAGTAATTACATATTATGAAATCTCGAAGCTCTTGTAACATGTTCTAAAAGAAGCTTAACAATTAACAAGGGCCATAAGGCTCAAATGATCTGTTTATTAGTTGGTGTCTTAGTAGAATTCTATTTAGATATCACTGCCATTTTAGCCAACTAATGTCGACATGAATAATCCACCAAACGCCTACTACCTAACACATGTAATAGATAACATAATCCACCAAGACTTAGGTAGTCTAAGTAGTCTAAAAGAATTCACTTAGAATTGCCTCCGTTTGGATTACAACTTTGGTGCGTTAGTATAAAATTCACATAGAAAGGAAAACATTCATTGGAGTAGAGAATATCTAACATTCCCCATCACAAGACAAAGAAAAATCACTACAAAAGATATGTCCTTCCATCTAAGATCTGTGCCTGCTAAAGTTATTAATTTACCCACCCAAGGCACCACACAAAGCAACCTAACATAATATTTAACTCCTAGATACCTCTCATATCCTATCCTCATAATATTTAACACTTGCAGAGAGGTAAACATATTTTTGAGGCGCTGGTGTGACGGCCAACTTGCACACACCTCAACTATTCCCTTAAGTAACCCGTACCTCTCACCTATATAAGTACCAAGTAATTCTATCCACCAAGGTTTAGGCATATGGGAAGAAATCACTTAGATATACCAACTATATGTTTGTGATGTTGATGGGATCAAGCCGGACTATCTTGGACAAGTGTTAACTTGATTCCAAGTGGTTTCAAGGCTTATATCAACCTTAGTAAATGTGAGATCATACTCGTTGGTGAAGTGGATAATATTGACATGCTTTCCCATGTCTTGTAGTGCAGGGTAGGGGCTCTCCCCACTACCTACCTAGGATTTCCTCTGCCGCGTCGAACAAGGATCTCATCATTTGGAATACGGTAATTCAGAGGGTAGAGAAGACATTGTAGGGTGGCAGAAAGATACTTATCTAAAAGAGGCAAGGAAGTGCTTATAAAGAGCACGTTATCGCGTATCCCTACATATTACATGTCCATATTCAACGCACCTTCCCAAGTTATAGGTAAGATGGAGGCTGCAAAGAGATTTTCTTTGTGATGCGGCGAACGGAGCAAAGAAGTTTCACTTAGTTCGATGGTAATATGTGACATCCCCTAAATGGTGGGGAGGACTTGGGGTTAAAAACTTGAAGACTTTCAATAAAGCTCTTTTGGGTAAAAGATTGTAGAGATTTGGGGTTAAGGGAGAAGCTTTATGGAGAGGGATGATAGTGGGAAAACATGTTGAAATGGAAGGGGGATAGAGAACAAAAGTGATCACTAAGCCTTTCGGGTGTGGTGTGTGAAGGAATATAATGAAGGGTGGGATGTTTTCAATGATAACATTACTTTTAGGGTTGAAAGGGGAGCAAAGTTGGGTTTTTTCATGGTAAAAGTGGTAAGTTGGTTTTTTCAGGGTAAAAGTGGTGTGGAATTTTGGTGCTTAAGGATAAATTCCCCGTATTGTATATGATTTCATGCCAAAGGGAATTATCAGTTCAGCAAGTTAGGAGGACACAAGGGGATGGAACTTTTTGAGATTTGAGGTTCAAGAGGAGTTTCCTGGACTAGGAGGTGACCGAGCATCAGAGATTGCTAAATTTACTCCAAAAGCAATGAGAGCAGTTGACAAACCCGAAGATTTGAGTAGACAGGAGTTAGGGAATAACAAAGTGTTTTCATTCAAGTCCTTCTATGAGAAGCTTCTGGTAAGGGTGGAGGATATTTTTCCATATGGTGAGGTATGGATACCTATGGTGTCGATAGAGGTGTGCTTCTTCACGTGGCTAGCTGCTGGAGAGGGTAAGTTTTACATCAAAGAACCTTGGGAAGCAAAAGGTTGTCTAAATGAGTTGGTGTTTCCTATGTAAGGAGACTGGCAAGTCGAACTATGGTTAGAGACCTTATGTGTCTTAAACTTATATTGAATGTGGTTAATATATATTTTGCAACATTTTCTGATTTTCTTTTTATAATCATCAATTAAATGGAGACATTTTCTCAATTTTTGTTATAGCTATTGCAGCCGCTGAACAACCATTGGACTAGCTATTGTTTCATAAATTTACCGTAATGGAATTTCAACTCGTATCAAACAATCAAATTTGTTGAATAATTTATATTAATCATCTAGATTCCAATATTGAGAAATCAATTTTAATTAATATGCTTACTACGTAAGGTATGATCTTGTTTGCAAAACACAAGAAATCAAAGTATTTTGGCCTCTCTCATATCTAATAAACCAATCCAGAAAGGGGTTGATTAGAAAATTATGATAATTCATTGATTCATTTGGTATATAAATATATAATTTGTTTCTAAGTTTACTAGATCGAAAAATTATAACATTCAAAAACATATAGACCCAATGTCACTTTCAGTAAAGATTTATGATATGTGTATAGGATGTACTCAATGTGTCTAAGCCTGCCCCACCAATGTATTAGAAATGATACCTTGGGACGGTTGTAAGGCTAAACAGAGGAGTGTGTTCGTTGTAAGCGATGTGAGGATGCGAATCATATTTTATTATATTGCAAATTAGCCATGAGGTTATGGGAGGGGATATGTTTACGTGGCTTGGCGTCACTCGGTAATGCCAAGATCAGTGAAGGAGTTGATGATTAGTTGGAAGAGTAGAGCTAGGTGAAAAAAGCACAAGGCATGGAATGTTACTCCTCTAGCTCTAATATGGATCATTTGGAAAGAGAGAAATAGGAAAGCTTTTGAAGGGCTGGAGGTGAACTTTGCTCAATTGAGGAGTATTTTTCGATCTCTTATTTTCTTTTGGTGCACCCATGTAGTTCTTGTTTGTATAGAGGATTGGGTGTCGTTTGGAGAGAACCATATTTTGTGGGTCTCCTTTTTGGCATATCTCTTATAGTATATGGACAAGTTGGCCTTGTTATATTATCAATGAAAACCTTACTTGATCAAAAAAAATTGTCCATATATATCAAGCCCCCAAGCTTTGGTCTAAGTGGTAAGAATGTTGTGTGTGATGTGAGATTACGCGCATCACGTGACAAAAGTATGGTATTTAAGTGGAGAAGGGTGAAGAGGTGGGCTCATTATCCACTGAGTTTTGAACAGTGCGCCACTGGACCTTGAAGATTTCTCGATTATCAAAAAGAATACCCTCCACAACTATCATACCTTTTTTAGATGAGTAAAATCCAAAACTTCACAAAGTATATGTAATAATAAAGGTTGTATGTGGCTGTTCACTCATGACGCATGCCTCACTCACTGCAACCTACGGAGAAGGAGAATGATGTTATGCAGCAGGTGCTTTATATGTGATAGCAAGGTGGAAAGCTCAATCACCTCTCTTTGCATTGCGCAATTGCCAACCAGATTTGGTCATTTTACTCCGGCTTATTCAGGATGATATTTCTCATGCCATACACAGTTAAAGAGTTAACTGCTGGGCTTACAAGGACATCAGAAAACCATTGAGGAAGATATGGAACATGGTGCCTGCTTGTGTCTGTACAGTAATATGGAAGGAAAAGAATGCCAGATGTTTCGAAGGGAAGGCAGATACTGTACAAAAACTGAAGGACAGATGTTTATGGCTGTTGGCTTTTTAATGTAATCTACAGGATGTAAAGGATGAAAATAGCATGCTAGCAGGAGTCCATCCTTTTTGTTTTTTGCAATGCGGAACCCATCGGCAACCCCTTAAAGTAGGCATCAACATTCACTTATACACCTCAGTAGGCCTTCATTTTAAACCCTTGTAGTAGGGTCTCATTGTGTCATTTTTGACACTTTTTTGACAATCAACTAAAATTACCCAAGTTTGTGTAATACACTAGCGGATGACATGGCATGATGACTAATTAAAAGAGGACATGTGGCATTTGAGAGTAAAGTAATAATTTAAAAAATAAATTATAAGGAAGAAAAAAAAAAAGAAAAAACTAATTTTCAACAAAAATAACCTATTTTCTACACCCCACCTCAACTTACCTCACCCCACCCCTTTTTTTTCCCGACATTCTCCCTTTGTTCTTCTTCCACTTTTTTTTTTGGTTTCATTAGATTTTATTTCTTTTTTCTTTTTTCTTTTTTCTTTTTCTTTTCCGCTTTAGATTTGGTTTGGAGGACTGTTTTACCGATAGTGATTTTCCAGCGAGGTTCCGACAAAAATGATATCTTTTATTTTTCTTTCAATTTTTTGTATTTTGGTCTTTCATGTTCTTATAAAGTTTTTCATTAGTGTGAGTTTTTTTTGTTTTGTATTTCCATGTTTTGTAAGGTTTTCCATTAAGATTTTTAGGGTGGAAGATGGAGTAAGTAGTAGGGATAAAAAGTGAAGAAGCAGAAGAATGCAAAGAAATTACCGGAAAAAAACACACTTCTCACGTGCTACGAATGGATGCAGCATACACAATTTGCCAAGTCAACAGGAAGTGTATTTTCTCTTCAAAAGCTGCCGTGCATTTCTTTTTTATAGGTATACTTGGGCATTCACTGACCATGTGAGGACTTTTTAGGAAAAAGATGTCCGGCCTACAAAAAGAACTAAAGACTATCTGATGAAAAGCTTTCTCGTGTCAAAACGACACAGTGGAGCACTATTTGAGGTGTTTAAAATGAAAAAGGTCTACTTGAGGTGTCTAAAGTGAAAGTTGGTGCCAACTTTAAGGGGCAGCCAATGGGTTCCGTCTTTTTGTAATGAAGGATCCCTAACAGATGTTATGCCTTGGACCATTTGAGTGTTAGGTTGCTCTATTTTTAATATAATTTTAACTTACCTATTCAAAAAAAGAAGAAGAAAATACAGGTTTCCAATCTGAACTATCTGGATTAAAATATCCCATTCACGCACGTGGAAGACTTGTAGAAAAAATACAACCATCACAAGAAAAGAACAGCCCTAACCTATTATATTTTGCTTCCAACTGAGCTCTAATATGTGCAGAAAGAGGGACCGTAGAACCATCATCATTACACAGTATATTGGTACATCTTGAAAGTATGCTTTCTGGAGCTCCTTTTGAGAACATTATCTCCATCTGCTTCCGGCTACAAAGCACACTCATCATTTTGCGATCACGTGAAAATTCCAATAAAGAAACCTGCAAGTTATGGAATAAGTAAAGATGAATATAATGACATGCATAGCAGTAAATCTGGTGTTTAAATTCTTTTTCTTTTTTTTTTGAGAAGGAAATGTTTTTCATTTGTCAAAGCATATAATCAAACAAATTAATAAAGCAACTTGATTTCCAGGAGAAGGAAATTGAAAAGTATTGATTCTAAACACTCTAAAATTAGCCTTTCATGGTTTCTTCAAGTGCAGATAAACAATGCAATCATCAGGACTGTAGAGCAGCAAGTGTTTGGAGCCAAGAGAAAGGGGAAAAGGGTGAGAAATTCAAGAAAATCTAAAGATAAATAGTTTATAGGACCCTGGCATGCTTCTATAAACAGCAAAGATCGCACAGTAGCCAAGCCCAAAAAGGGACAAGTTCTGTATTCATGTAACAGTTGCAATTCTTGCTTGGCAGAATTATGTTCAATACTGAACGAAGAGGGTGTTTCTTTTTTAAAATAACTAATAAGCTAGTAAAAGCTAAAAGTCATAAGTTGGGAATACCCAACTTTTAGCTTTTAGCTTATTTTTGTACTTTTTTGGCCTAAAAGTAAGTGCTTAAAAGCACGTTTATCTTTCCCAAACACCACAAAAAGTAGAAAAAGATCTTAAAGCCAAAAGCACTTAAAATGAGCCAATCCATACAGCCTCTAACTGATTAAAGGAAACAAACTTACAATCTATACGGAATCAGCTAACAAATCTAAGGGTGGCCCGCGTAGGTTGTTCAAGATCTTTCACGTTTTGGGGCCCTAATATTATGGACTACTTGGAATTTGCAAAAATTGCAATAACTGTTTTACTCTATAGGTCGTCCAGCTTTTCTCCAGACCCGTGCATAGCAGAAGCTTCGTGCACCGTAATGCTCTTTTAGATTGTTTTACTTGTAACAATCTTTACCTAGAATTCCTCTTAGCCTTTTGTTTTCATTAAAAATTCCTAAGGCGTCTAAAACAAGAAAAAACAGTTGATGCATGATGTCTTTAACGAATGTGAGGATCCAAATGGTGAAAATAATTACATTCACCGTATTTTTCACCAAAAAATATTGCAAACATTTGACTGTGTTGTCAGCATTTCATAAAAGGGAGTTACTATCATCTCAATGGGAAGCAACATTTTACTACAAACCAATTGGGGAAATCATCTGGAACACTTGAGTAAGACAAACATGATTCCAAATGTGTTCAGCAACATGAAAAACACTCCTATATTGATAGCTCAAACATGATATTTTTTCATGTTTCAGCAAAAGCAAGTTAGTTTGAAAATCCATAAGAATGTGAAAGCAAGTCTTAGATTTTGATTATCCCCAGCACAAAATAAATAAATTGGAAACATACCTCACCTTTTTAAATTGGCTTTCCCAATAGCGATTACAATAAGAGGCCCGCTCATGCTTGCTTAACATATTTAAAGCAGAGGGCATTGTATCAAAACCAGGAAGACCAATCTGACAATAATAGATAAGAGAATAAGCATAGAGTTACATCGATTATCAGTCACATAATCAACTTACGTGCATGTAATATGTACATATACTAAACAAATGCTTCCTCTGCTGTCCCTTTTTCATAGACCAATCAGAATTTGACGTGTTAATTTGACTTATTATACAAGTAATTGTGAAGCATAGCTAGATTGATAGGAATAATCAAATTATTTTAAGTTTGAAGAATTAGATAAATTATAAAGCTTAAGAATTGTATGGCCTTATGAAATAATGTTATCAGTAGAACAATGTTAAACACTTGGGACTTCTACAAAATAAAAAGAAAAATCATACAAATTGGATAGGAGGAATAAATAAAGAAGCTACACACAATCCAAAGTCCAGACTAACTTTTTCTGCCAGCAAACGGAGGGCAACTTCAGTTGATTCACCAATCTTCTCATAAATCCTCTTATCTGGGTTGTATTGTATAACAGACTCATTGCAAAGAGCTGAGCACATTGCTATATGAAGAAGACAAGGATACTGAGCAGGAATATCTAGCTGCACATAAAACACCAAAATTAAATAAACTACTAAATGAATATACTATGGAGAATAGAAGCAACAACAACAACAACAACAACAACCCAGTGAAATCCCACAACATGGGGTCTGGGGAGGGTAGAATGTACGCAGACCTTACTCCTACCAAGGTAGGACGGCTGTTTCCTGGAGACCCTCGGCTCAGTAAAAGCATAAATGCATAAAAAATGTTAGATAAGAATAGAAAATTAAAAGCTTTATGAGAAAAACAACAAACAAATAACGAATAGATAACAAATAAATACAAATAAATAAAGACTAATAACAAATAACGATTAAATAAATAATGAAAGCGTCACAGGTAAAATTGAGTAATCAAAGCATAGAAAGTAATAAATAATAACAGAAATAACAGAAATCAGAAGTCAAAGCGCATTAATACTATGGAGAATAGAAGCAAGTCAAACAAATAATTCTATCCTATAACGCTAGTTAGAGTATTAATGCTAGTGCCCTACAAGGAAAAGGATTATAATGTACTTTGTATTAATAGGGCTTAGTGTAATAATGTAGTTAACACATCTTAATATTATTTCTCGTGTTTTTATTTTTAACATGGTATTAGAGCGACCGTAAGAAACCTCAGGAATAGGAAAGTCAATCACCATGCATTCCTTCCTGTGACTTTTAAATCTTCCCTGTGCCATATCCTTCTCTGCCAGTAGTCAAGGTCCAGCAAGATCTGGTGACCAAACCCCAGAAAACTGCTCCAGTAGAACCCCCAACGATGTAACCTCATGTGCTTGGCAAAGTTCAGATGCCACTGGCGCGTCTAACACACGCTTCAGCACGGGAGGCAGTTTCCAGCAACTTTTTGGAGAAGTTCTATTTTTGGTTGGGATTGTCCCATGATTTCGAGCCCAGCATACCATTTTCTTCAAGTTTCAATCACTATTCATTTTTCCGGAAAATTTTCTGATCTGTTTGTGCAGTGTTCCAGCCTTTCAATAATTTTTTTAGCGAAGTATGTTATTCTCTGCATGGGTAGATTGTCCAAGAATGCTCATGTTGCTTATACTGACACCGGATGTAATTCGGGGTTTTGTTTAGAGAAAATTACAGCCCAATACCTTAGGGCCATCCAGTTTACAAAATATGTACACAGTGTATAATTAGTGTATACTTTATACTTATATACATATAATTACGTACATATGCATATAATATACATACCTATACATATAATATATATTTATACATACCTATACATATAAATACATACGTGTACACACAATATACAACTGAGTGTATATGTAGTGTATACTTCAGCTATGTTTGGTAAACTAGATGGCCGAATGATTTAAGGAAGAATAAAATCAATTCCTTCCGTATTGAGCAATTAAGAAGACATCTCCACAAGTAGCCTTAGTTGCTCAGACTCAGACTTTTGTTCCTGGTAACTCTTTTGCTTGGGTTTAACAGTCTTATACCCTTAGACTGTGTGTCATGGACTCCAACGCGTTTGATCATATTTCTGGTAATAAATTCTTTTGCTAATGTTTCACAATCTCCACAAGAACATTTTTCTCCACAATCACATTGAGGATGAAGTTTATATGGAGTAATCACCTAATTTTGTTTCTCAGAGGGAGTCTAGTAGCTTCGTATGTCGATAGCACCAATCTAATAATAATTCAAGAGTTTGGCATGAACTCGTAGTAAAACTGATCACTCTATGTTTTATCAACATTCTACGCCAAATCTGTCTATTTATATGGTGGTTATTGTTGACAATTTCATTATACCGGCAATAATCAGGATGGTAAAACATCTCTTTCAACACTTTCGGACTAAAGATCCCAATAGACTAAAGTACTTTTTAGGTATGGAGGTTGCTCAGACTAGATCAAGCATTGTTATTTCGTAACAAAAGTATGCCTCAGACATTCTATTGAAAGGAAATGTACACGATCTCATCAAGAAGTCACCCACTTCCAAGCTTTTGCATGTGCAAAGGCTGTGCAAATCATCTAGGATTCATACATAGGAAAAATGTATTTCATTTCCAAAAATCCCAGAGAGTGGAGCAAACTCATCATAGAGGGTCCTTAGCAGTGTTGTCAAAGTCGCGCTTAAGCCCTAAAGCGAGGCTAAAAACATGTTGAGCGCTTCACCTCGCTTAATGTTAGCTTCAGTGTCGTCATCAAGATTCTAAGGCATGCTTTTCCTTGCCAATGATCTCTTCTTAAAAGGCGACACTAAACAATTGATATTTCAAGTTCTTTGTTCTGTGTTCAGATTGTAACATGGGTGAAGAAAGGATTTTCTTCCAAGCTGAATTTAAATCTTTTGACATCTCTAAGTCCAGTTCCAGGTCAGAAACATGGTTTGAACGGACTGAGCGCAGCAAGAATTTAAAGAGGAAAGTAACTTTAAGTCTTAAAGTCATAAGATGGCTAGTCAAGTTTTTATGGAAACCTCAAAGGAGCAAAGAATGACAGTTAGGAGATGGAAAACGAAGGACCTCATTACTGAACTCTTTTGCACTCATAAATACAATGAGCATGGTAGGTATATCAGTTTCATTGCATTACGGGGGGGAACAGATCAGTTATTATTACACCTGAGACTACATTGAAGGCTGGATGGTTGGCAATAGCTCAGAAAATTACAAAGTTCATTGGGGTCCAGAAAGGGGTGAGAAAACAGCAGTTATTAGAAAACATCAGGTCAAATCTTCTTTTGCTGAAGCCATCAGAAGCAATAAAAGCTTTGACACCGGAGATCACCAACTGCAAAATCAACTTCCCTGGAAACTCTACAGTTTCAGAAGAGGATGTGCTTGGCAGATGTATTGTGGGGAAATTTCTGGACCTTAGCCAAGAAACGCCAACTCTGAATGAAGTACGGAGATGGGTTAGCAGTATGTGGAAGTCATCTCATGGAATCAATGTATATGTTATGAATGACTCCCAGTTTCTGTTCGAGCTTCCATCTAGAAAGGAAGCAGAGCATGTCACCAATGGTGAGTGGAGATGGAAGAAATCCATATTATCGCTGGAATGGTGGTCCCCCACTGTTGGATGCTGGCCGGAAGAGGTGACAAGAAGCTGGGTATGGATCCGTATTTACGCTTCGCCTCTACACTTGTGGTCGCAAACCACTTTCAAGCAGATCGGAGAGATGTATGGGGGCTGGATTGAAACAGAGGAAACAACTCTCAAATATCACCTGCGGTGGGCCAGAATCAAAGTTAGGGGTGACGGAGCAGAAGTTCCAAGAAAGGTAGAGATAGAAAGTAACGGTTATATTTTCAAAATACCGATTTGGTGTGAGATTCCGACAGCCGTGAGAAGGAGAAAGATGATCAGAAAAGAGGACACCTTCAGACCAATGGGTAATAGAGGTCATATACCTATATCTGAGAAACCTAGCAATATTTCGACTGATTTCACGCCAACACAGGCTTTTGGGCACGTGGGCACTTCAACAGCTGGAGCAGAATCTAATAAAAGAACACGTGTCAGTCACGTGGGAGGCTCAGGTTTGTTTAAATAAATAAAAAAAACCTGAATGAAGAAATGGGCCACAGAAGTACCGACTCGGCTTCTTAGATTTAAGGTGATTTGTGTATCGACCCCAACGATACTATTGTTCCGTAAGTGGGCTTTCGGTCTGAAAAAAATAAATCTTATGGGCCTGACCCAGCAACTCTTTTGATTTATAACAAAGTGCAAGGGAAAGGGGACCTTGATACACGTGTGGTAGCACGTGCAGACAGATTAAATGAGAAGAGGGGAAATTTGGGCTGGGGAAATTTGGGCCATGATCCAGTGACCCATTTCGGCTCTAAAAAAGGGGAGGGGAAAAATGCAAAAGGCCCAGCAGACCCTTTTGTCGATGAAATACTAGCAAATCAGTAGAAAGAAGCGCAGACCTCTCAACACATCAGTGGAGAAAATATTTTTGAAATCGTACCAAGGGATTTACAAAGTGAGGGAGCAGGGCTGGGTCAAGAGCTTCAGGACGAGAATCACAGGGATGATGATGCTATGTCAATCATTCAACTGGACAGTGGATTAGAACTTGAAAATCATGCAGAACAAGTAAACAAAGAAGTGGGAGTTTTGAATGTTGAGGAAGCCATTCCTTTAAACGCCGCCGAATTACCAGAAAACTTTGAAACAACATATGATCCTACAATCCCTCTATGGGTTCGAGAGAACATCATTAACCTGGGAAAGGAATTTGGGATTCACTTTAATGGATGTGAAGAACTCGCGGAGGAATTACTTATGAAGATAGATGGGAAAAGGCAAAGCTCAAATGAAGCAACAAAGGCTCTAATGCTGATGACACCAAAATCGAAAGTCTCAAAGGAATTAAACAATCTGGAAGTGGGAACAAAATTTTATAGCTTTGGCACAAGAAGTAGGGGGGGATGTAACATCGAGCCATCTCATGAAGGTTAACATAGTCTCATGGAATGTGAGGGGACTAAATGATGTCAGGAAAAGGCTGGTGATTAAATGCCTCATACAAAATTGGACGGCTGATGTATTTTGTTTCCAGGAAACTAAATTGCAAGGGGATATTAACAACATGTGAGAGATTTATGGGCCAAGATGGGTAAAATATGCTCAATTAGAAGCAAGTGGTACAAGAGGGGGAATCATACTTATGTGGGACAGCAGGGTTTAGGAGGGGGAAGTATGTGACACAGGTGCATATTGTGTTACTTGCAAATTCACAGGTAAATTACTGGACTTCAGCTGGCACATGTCTGGAGTCTATGCCCCAAACAACAGAGAGGAGAGAGAGGAGGTATGGTGGGAATTGTCCTCGGTGAGAGGTCTTTTTTCAGGACATTGGGTGGTTGGGGGGGATTTCAATACAGTCAGATTCCCCTCAGAGAAACGAAATAGCACCAGATTTAATAAGGTCATGATGGACTTCTCAGATTTTATTGAAGATGCAGAGCTAGTTGATCTACAACTAGCAGGAGATGGTTTCACATGGAAGAAAGGAGAAGGTCATGATTCTGCAACTAGATTGGATAGATTTTTGATTTCTGAGGAATGGGAGAATGCTTTCAGGAACATTAAACAGTCAACATTACAAAGGGTCACCTCAGATCACTGCCCTCTGATATTGGAATGTGGTAACTGGGAGAGGTCAAACTCCTATTTCAAGTTTGAGAATTGGTGGCTTCAAACAGAAAATTTTAAGGAGATGGTGAAGATTTGGTGGGACTCCAACACTTTAAGGGGGAAACCTGATTTTATCTTAGCAAGTAAATTAAAATACTGGAAAGGTAAACTCAAAGAGTGGAGCAGAAGAAGACAGGGGAACCTAGGATTACAGAAACAGAGCATCCTCAATCAACTGGCTGACTTAGAGAGGATACAAGACCAAAGGCAACTCACAGATGATGAGTCCTATTTAAGAGCAGTTCTCATAGTTGAATTTGAAGACAATGCAAAGAGAGAGGAAGAAGCTTGGAGACAAAGATCCAGAGCTTTGTGGTTAAACGAGGGGGACAGGAACACTAAGTTCTTTCATAGGATTGCAAAAAGCCACAGGAGATACAACAACATTGATAAGATTTATGTTAATGGAGTGTGCACAGAAGAACCAGCAATAATCAAAGAAGAAATCATAAATTTCTACCAGAATCTTTACTCTGAGACAGAAAGATGGAGGCCTTAGTTCATTGCTAGAAATGGGAAGAGGATTAGTGAAGTTGACAATATCATGCTGCAGAGTCAATTTAGTGAGAATGAAATAAAGGATTGTGTTATGGCATGTGCTAGGGAGAAAGATCCAGGCCCTGATGGGTTCACCATGGCTTTTTTCATTACATGTTGGGATGTAGTTAGAAAAGATGTAGTTGTAGCTGTCCAAAACTTCCATGACCATGGTTTTTTTGAAAGAAGTTTCAATGCTACCTTCATAGCATTGATTCCAAAAAAGATAGGGGCTAAGGAGTAGAAGGATTTCAGACCTATTAGTTTTAGTTTAATAGGGAGCATTTATAAGATCATTTCAAAAGTTTTGACTGAGAGACTCAAGAAAGTGGTCTATAATCTGGTGGATACCCAACAAATGGCCATCATAAAAGGTAGGCAGATTATGGATACAATTCTGATTGCAAATGAATGTGTGGAGGAGAGAAAGATCAGTAAGGTGTCAGGCATTTTATGCAAATTGGATAGTGAAAAAGCCTACGGCCACCTAAATTGGGGCTTTCTCTGGAAGTTCCTGGAAAACATGGGTTTTGGAGAGAAATGGTTAAACTGGATCAAATTATGCACTACAACTGTGAAGTTCTCCGTTTTGGTAAATGGCTCCCCATCTGGTTTCTTCTCATCAGAGAGAGGACTGAGACAAGGAGACCCTTTATCCCCTTTCCTCTTTATCTTGGCTATGGAGGGCCTAAATGACATGCTCAGAACAGCTCAAACAAGAGGATGGATAAGAGGTTTCAATGCTAACATGAATGACAGACAGGGTTTGGCCATCTCCCACTTACAATATGCTGATGACACATTGATATTTTGTGATGCAGATAGCTCTCAACTAGAGTATCTGAGAGTAATCCCGACCCTTTTTGAAGCCATCTCAGGCCTACACATCAACTGGGGAAAGAGTTTCATCTACCCTATCAATGAAGTGCCTAGGATTAGCCTATTAGCAAATATACTAGGGGGAAAGGTAGGGGAGCTTCCCACAACATATCTTGGCATGCCCTTGGGTGACAAGAGCAGGTCAAAAGGTATTTGGAACAGCCTCCTAGAGAAGTGTGAGAAGAAGTTGGTGAACTGAAAAAGTCAATATTTGTCTTTGGGAGGTAGAGTCGCACTCATCAACAGTGTGCTAGATGCTCTACCTACATATATGATGTCTGTTTTCCCTATGCCTGCAAATGTGATTGACAGAATGGATGCGATTAGGAGGAATTTTTTGTGGCAAGGAAATTGTGATCCTAATAATCACAAATTCCATCAGGTAAAGTGGGACCAAGTTATTCTCAGCAAAAAGGAAGGAGGTTTGGGGATTAGGAATCTGAAAATCCAGAATCAAAGCTTACTTATGAAGTGGCTATGGAGATTTTCCTCACAAGAACAAGTTCTCTGGAAGGAAACAATAAAGGCTAGGTTTGGAATGGAGAATTTGTGGATCACCAGTATGCCCACACAACCTTATGGCTCTGGAGTATGGAGATCCATCAGAAATCTATGGGCAAAATTTTTTAACAAATGCAAAATCAAGGTAGGGAATGGTGGAAGGACAATATTCTGGGAAGACAGATGGGTGGCTCAGGTGACTTTGAGAAATAGGTTCCCTAGAATGTTCAATCTGAGCCTTCAAATAGAGGCTACAATCAGAGAAGTGAGAGATAATCAGCGCTGGGATCTCAGGTTTAGAAGACATTTAAATGATTGGGAGGTCAATGGAGTAGTTGAGCTGCTCAACATTCTTGGGCAGTGCAAAGATCTAAGCGCAAATGAGGACAATCTATTTTGGTATTCAGATAAGCAAGGCAGATTTTCAGTGGGCTCAGCCTATAGAAGCTCACAAAGACCAGGTACTCATAGGTGGATGGCCTTGGAAGATGATTTGGAAAGTCAAGATACCATTCAAGATAGCATGTTTCACTTGGCTGCTAGCCAAACAGGCTGCACTCACTCAACACAACCTCATAAAAAGAGGTTTGCAAATCTGCTCCAGGTGTTGGTTTTGTGAATGTGAGGTCGAGACAATAAACCATCTCTTCCTACATTGTAGAGAGACTGTGAAGTTGTGGCAGATTTTCATCAATTTAAGGGGCATCAGTTGGACTATGCCAAGGAACATCAAAGAAGCTCTAGCTTGCTGGAACAGAGATGGGAATTAGTCAGGACATAAGGAGAGATGGAAGATTGTCCCTACCTGCATTTGGTAGACTATATGGATGGAGAGGAACCAGAGATGTTTTAAAAACAACAGCTGCTCTATGCAGAAGTTGAAGCTAAATTGTATGGTTCTTTTCTTTTTTTGGTGTAAACATGAATATCCTCAAGATGTAGAGGGATATTCCCAGTATTTTAGATTACTTATGACCTACATAGGAGTTTTTTCTTTCTTTTGCAACTTTTGGATGTAAGTATTACTAGAACATCCTTTGGGTATTCTTTTGTTCATAATACAAGTTACCTTTATCAAAAAAAAAATATTAGTCTTGGACTAAACATATATATTTGGGCTTTTTTCTTATTACCTTGGAGCCTTTTTTCATTAAAGCTCACGCCTTATTTGCGCTTCGCATTATTTGAGCTTCGCACTTTAAGGCCCCCAACAAACCTTAGAGCTTTTTTGCACTTTTTGCTTTTGATAACATTGGTCCTTAGACCAATAAGGTTAGGTCATCAAATGTCATTAGGAGCTTCCTGTGTTGACCCATTTCTACTTCAATGATACAAAAATTCACTTTGTTAGCGTCTATTATTGGTGAACTAGCTTTTTGGGATAGAGTTAGGTCCAAGGTTTATTTTCATAGTATGGTATCACAATCAAATTCATCCCTGATGTTAGACTACCCTATGTTCACCTACTACATGCTCCAGATGCCCAGCTCTAGTGTGCATCAAATCTTAGAATCCCACATAGGTTAAATGCATGGGTCCTACCGTCCTAGTCTCTGTATATTGTTTTCCACAATCATTATCTCTTAAACTTTAAATTTTTTTTAAAAAAATCATCTATTAAACTTGTTTTTGGGATAGAGTTAACTCCATTTTCTTTACAAGACTCATTTCTTTGAGGAGCTGAGTTGATAGGAAGAATATTTAGGAGGGACAAATGACAAGATTGAGGGGGCTTTTAACAATTCTCAATGCAAAAGGAAACTTCACAACTTTTAAGGGTCCAATAGCCTCCTCTATCAGCATGCCAGTACAAGGCCACACATTGTCTTTAAGAGACCATCCACTTTCTCTTGCATGTTGCATATCCAAATGACATCAGAAGAAAAAAATTGGAAAAAAAAAATTGTGATTTTTTATTTTTTTGGGCAAAAGCCTTCACTTATGATGATAATAAATACTCATTGAGAGAGATGCAAGGAAATACTATTCAGGTCTTAAAATGTCTAAGAGATAGGCTCCTATCATTGCCTTGCTAACATAAGAGCAGTATTGCTTGCAATCAAAACAAACGAAGTACTTTTGCTTCAAAATTAAACTCTGGAAGACTACAGGAACAACAATAACAAAGAATACCTGGGCTCCCAAGCTGTCAAATATAAAACCTTCTGGTGCGTAAGTTGTTCCACTAACAACGTATTCAGAGGCCACTGGACCATTATTTAATGAATGAAGCACACAAATCTGAACAGAAAAAAATATAACAAAAATTCATTAGCCAGTGAACAGGGTTTTTTTGTTTTTGACAAAGGTAACTGGTTTTGTATATATTTCATCAGCAATAAGACTGGAATCCAAAAATTTACATCAAAGAAACTACATCCAAAGGAGTAAGATCAGAAACTATCTCTAGGTCCTATTTCCTCTTATAAGGATTCTAAGATGTCTATAATAGAGACTGGATCATCTAACTACACCAATAACAAAAAGTAATAATGCACTAATGTAACTAAGCATGGGGCTGTTGTTTCCCTCAAAACATCTATAATTTCTCTACTTCCCTATGGCCCACCATATCACTGCTGAGACAATTCTCCATCTGTCTTTGTTTGTGCTGCCACTACCCTTATTATTCCAGCTAACTAGAGCCTGACCTGTTCTTTCAGGCATAGTCCACCCTATACCCCTGAAGTAAACAGATTCCATAACTGACCTATCACAGTACAATGAAGAAACAGATGGCTGATTGTCTATGCATATTGTTCACAAAAATAGCATCTTGGATACATATGTATAACCCTCTTCATCAGATTCTCCGGAGTTAGAACAGCCTCTTTCACCACCAACCAAGTGAACAGTATTTTTCAAATAAACTTACAGACTATAGAACAATCCCTAACATTGCAGGTATCAAAAGTTGGAAAAGAATATTGTGTGCACTTCAAATCTAGAGTTCATAATTTTTCTTGTGCTGATAATTTTTTTAAAGCATTGACAAAACATCTTGCATTATATTCATTTCACTCCTTTAAACCTATTGCATTCTAATATTTAATAATTTGGATTCTCTAACATTATAATTTCATTACATTTTCGACTGACATACAAAGGACATATGATCAGAAAGAATCCTAGCAGAGGTTGCACCCAAAATAAGCTTATCAACATGACTAAGCATGAATTTCAACTACTTAGTTACACTAATATGGATCTTCTTCTTCAATTGCCTTCTATTTGTCGCTAAATTAGTATGTATCGAAGAGATTGTAGATTTTTTGAGATAACCTCCTATGACTTTACAATCTCACCCCTTTAACACCTTCAATGATCATCTTCAAACATGAACCATGACATCTCGGGTCTATGTCAAACATGTCCAAACCATCGCAAGCGACATTTTCACAACCTATCCTCTAAGTATGCTACTTGTACTTACTGTCAATAGTGTAATTATTTCTGTTATCCTCAAATCTTGTATAAATGCACTTCCATCTTAACAATCGTATTCCTGCAACACTCATCTTGGATTATTTGATCTTAGAGGCTCATACCTCAATCCTATATCTTATCCCTGCTCTTCTAACAGTTTTACATAATTATTCTACAGAACTTGCAATTTAACTTTGACAGGTATCCTCCTAATGCATAACATTTCAATAGACATCTCAATTTGAACCATCTTATCTAATTGTATGTGTTACATCTTCATCTAAGTCATACCATTCTCATGGAACTTTGAGCCAAAATATATGAATTGTCTGCATTTACACACCGCAACCCCTTCTAATGTCACATCACCTTCACCTTCTTATGGTTGCTTAAATCACAGTGCATATATTCTGTTGCACTTCTACTTATGCAGCCATCCTCACTCTCTAGATCGCTACTGCCTAGCCTTTTCAAGTGCTTACAGTAACCCTTTCCCCCCAAAATAAACATTTCTGTAGGATAGGCCATTTGGGAAGAAAGGGAATGCGGAAAAGGTTCAACGTACAGAAAGTAGTGTATATAGTTTGCAACATACCTTTGACACAGACATCATATTTGTTGTGAGAGTGCCAGTCTTGTCACTGCAGATTACTGTCGTGCAGCCCAAGGTTTCTACAGACGGCAAGGATCTCACAATAGCATTTAAACGAGCCATTCGCTTTGTCCCAAGGGCCAAACACCTGCCATAATCAGATAAAAGTACATAGAACTCTCTACCTTTCTTTTCTTTTTCTCATTTTTTTGAGGGGGCGAGGGGATAGAGGAGATTGAAAAAAGAGCACAAAATTAACGTAAAATCAGAAATGTATCTTTGAGCAACATACCTAAACAATAACAAATCATGATAAAATATAAGTGAAAGTATGTTAGGAAGTCTTACACATCACAGTGGAAGATAACTCGTGTATAATATTTTTCTTCAATTTTGACCAAAAATCGAGCATGAGAAGCATATTATTCAGTGAATATCTCTGTTTTTATCATAATAGGGTTTTTTTAGATCGAACTTGGTTTATTGACTGCCACAAGTACTACTTAGGAGAGTACAAATGTTCTTCTACCCATGCCACTAGCAATAAGAGCAGAGACTCATGCACTAGATACATGAAACAGGAGAGAAGATGTGAGCACTATATGGGATACAAGTCACACTTCATCGGTTTCCTGACATACAACCCATTTGTCCAGAAGTATTTGATGGAACAGCACTACATCTATATATCTCTATACTACTTATAAAAGTTTCAATCTGTGTTAGTTCTTTAGCATGTGTTTTTTATAGTTTTTCCACTACCATAATGCAGCTATACTTGATCAATTGTTTCAAACATACAGAAGGAAGGATAGTCTTTTCATTTTAGCCAAACTTGAACAGATTTCATGATTGTATTTTACAATAAGTTCTCATCAAAACTAACATATGTTTGTCTTAAGTTATACTTTGAAGTGAAGATACCACTGCATCTAACACAGACAAAAAAGAGAATTAAACATAAAAAATCAGTAAATAAATGGAGAATTAATTATTTATTTTTGGATAAAGTAAAAAATTCTATTAGCAGCATGGGCATAATGAGACGTCCATATACAAGAAGTATACAAGAAAAGTAAGAAACCTACAAAAAGATATGATTTTCTACGAACACCCAATCATCAATATATAAAGGGACCTCACGGGTATAAATTGAGAGCTAACTAAAACAACTATAGTGCTACTATTACAAAAACAAATGAACTATGAAAACAATTTTTTTAGCTTTACTTAATAAACAAAGCTAAAAAGAATAGTGTTTCATCAAATATTCAAATAGATACATATTCTCGGTGCATACATTACCAGGTAACAGCTAAGAGGGCTTGGGTTTCCTCTGAACCTCTTAATTTATCATATAAACATACAGGCAGGGGTATTATCATCTTCCACTTCTCATTTATCATGTATAAGAAATTAGTTATTAGTACTGCTTTCCGTTTTCAAAAATAATAACATCAGAAACCAGTGTTGAAGGAAATAAACTCAATATTTTGTAACAAACCCAATAATTAAAGAAAATAAAAAGGACTCCTTTTCCTATAATTTTTAAGTACTACATTTCAGTTTAAAATGTTGTAAGAATATTTTAAATGATATTGTGCTTCAATTAAGATAAGTCAGAATTAAATAGATTGATTATGTAATTGTAGAATATTTTCCTCCCTATCTCAGCACTTGTGTATTCATTATTTACTACTAAGTAGATTGAGGGAATAATCAAACTCAATTTCTCACAATTGACTCTTGTTTTCTCACATTGTATCAATGCAGGCAATAGGTCCTGGGTTCAAATCTGATCACCACCCAAAACAGTAAAAAGTTATTCCACGTGTTCGACCCATGAAAAAGAATCATATCCACATGAGGGGACATGTTGAGACATAATACAGTTAATCAATTAAAAGTGTGCTCACCGCAACAGCTTAAGTTTTTAGATGAGATGACTACACAATTCAACATAGTTTCAGAACTTAACTGCTCAGTAACATTTTTCAATGATTTTGTCCTCATATAGGACCGCAGTACGATACGGATCACTGGTACCATACGTGAATCACATGGACTTTATTACATTAGCCTTGCTAAATCACTCACACCCAGTCCTCATTCCATAGTTTGGTGTTGTCACCGATACACCCTATTTATTACATAGAAGGTTGGGACATTCTAGTTTATAAAAACTTTATCAGTGAAAAGAACATCTCAAACATTGTTAAAAAATTGTAAAATCAAAGACTAACTTGAAGATATTTGTACCAAGTCACTCACTAATTCTTATATCAACTACATTTACAACAAGCTTGGTACACGACTTGTAAGCACCAACTTGAGGAGTGTTAAGAATGTTGTAAAAATGATATTGTGTATCAATTAGGATAGTTAGAAGTAACTAAATTGATTATGTAACTATGTAGAACCATCGTATCTTAGCATGTGTATATTCACTATTTGAGACCCAATAGCTTGAGGGCTTCTTTTGTCTTACTTTATCACTATTATATTTAACATTTATAGGTAAAAATAACCTTCTAACTAAATTGTAGAAATACTGTTTGCCATCTTCCACTACTATCACAGGCAATGCATGTGTGTCCAAGAGGAAGAGAACTGAGAGGAGAAAGTATTGCAGTCTTTTCCCCATCAGCATCTACCTAAAATCAAAATATAGCCTTAAAGCTAACTGTCCTTTTTATTTAAAATGGGGCTTCCTTGCGTGTTGGAAAGATGAGAACACCTTATTAGCACATAATATGTTTTAAAGCGACAACTTTCTGGCAGCATATCAGAATGGACAGAGAACTTACACAAAGAGCATAATGGCTACATGTAACATGCAAAGCACTAACTCAACATATAAACAAAGATACTTTGAACAAGCATGGATTATCATTGAAGCCGACCACAAGAAATACACAGTTCAATTGACAAAACTCATTTTATTGGCATACTAATCAGAATATAAATCTTAAGCCATGAGACACCTGTTAAAAAAAAAAAATTCAACGTTTATTCTCAGCACAGAAGACCAACTGTGAAGTCACTCTTTTTGCTGAAACCCACAATGACTTTTACATTTGGCTCCAGCAGTAACATTTTGGTGGCATATTTCTGGGTTCTTCTACCCTGTTAAGTTTGTTTTTTTGTTTGAAAGCATTATAATGACATCCATGCAAGTATCCCAACTGGAAAATACCCAGATATCTTATACCAGACACCAATTAAAAATTCAAAGAACATGGTTACACACACTCACATTGTAACAACAGCAGGAAGCCCTTCAGGGATTGCTGCAACAGCCAGGGCAACTGCAATCTAAACAAGGAAGAGAGAAGTATGTGCCATCAGTTGTATAGTCAAAACCAAAATCAGCCCATGTAAAGAATTCGAATGAAGCAAGGACAAAAAAGGACTAACCAGAAAGAAGGATAACAAACATAATATGCTCATTAATTAAACAAACAAATAATCCCACGAAAATATCACTCGTGATGAAAGTATCTGTTCAAACTCACTGATCTTGTAATCTAAGCATCATCTGTTACTGTAGAGTTTCCGGTGAATTGTTTAATAGCTTTGTACTAGTATGTAAATGAAAGGATCGGCTTGTGAACTGCTGGCTCGACTTGGTTTTGGCTTGGTCAAACTTCTCCGTACAAACTTAAACCAGCTTATGCATTAAATACAGATTTCATCTCAATAAGAAGGGTATTTAACTTTTGAGTCACTGTGAAGGGTAACTGAAAGAAATCAGTCAAGAAAGCTGGAACTGATTGATAATTGAAAATAATGAAAGTCAGAGAAAAAGGAGCATCCAGTCCCTTGAGAAAACAACAATCACAGAAACTTTTTAAAGACATTCCCACCAAGGCATCTCTGGAATCCCAAGCTTCAGAATTGGACTATTGGAGTTCCTCAGGGACTACTGTTTCTTTCACGTTATAAAAGAAAAAAATTCAACTTGATGTATAATGCAAAAGATTTAGTGATGACAAGATGGCTGCAATAGAGAAAGGAAGAGAAATTCAAGAAGCAAAAGTGGTCCAGTCTCTCTGCAAATTGAAATTGGATAGACCACAAAACACATGCCCTAAAATAGAGAGAGAATGAGAAACAACATCTGAGAAAAATTCTGTAAACCCCAATATAAACTTCACAAGCATGAGATTTAAGCTACTGCTCCGTAGGGAGTATTAAGTTATGTGTAACAGAGTCATTGCAGTTTCATTTGATAATATTAAAAATGGAAGGTTCTTAGAACCTCATGGTGACTGATATTACTTTTGTTCAACTTACAACCGCTACCTAGTAAGTATGAAGTAGCAATATGCAGGCAAGCTTCACTATGTTTAAGTCTGCAAACACATTAGTAGGTACTTGAAGAAGAAGAAGAATCCAGTTAAAACTAAAAGGGAAGGGCTGAAGAAGGTGATGGAGGCAGCAGCATAGCAGAATATTAACGCTGAAACACAATAAGTAATGCCAGGCACAAATGTGTGATGTTAGCAACTAAACCATAAAAGGCCTAAAAGAAACCTTGCATCATAAAATTCAAATAAATACCAAGAATTGAAGTTAATGTAGTTCCAGCAGCCAAATATTATCGGTTCTTTCAGAATCTTAGCACTGAATCCCTTTCTTTGAGTGGAAAATTTTGAGTTCAAGAAAACACCCTTCATCTGCTGCTAACAAATATTTAGTTTGCCTATTCTTAAACTTCAGGCAATCACCAACTGCACATTGCACAGTTAGCTACTTTTACAGGGTCCTAAAGCAGTGTTTTAAAAGGTGCCAATGTGAGCAAGGCATAAGCCTAGATGCCTTTGGCATAAGCCCCGTGGATGTGTAGATTTTTATTATTCTATAAATTAATAGAATAACCATACAAAACATAATAAAAGGTTAAAATTACATGGAAAATTCAAGAAAATTCAAGAAAGTAATAAAATTAATGAGAAAATGAATGTAAGTATACAAACATGCTAACATGTTCGCAAACATTACTTTTTCACACTTAAAAAGTGAGACATTCATTACACCTACAGCATGGATGTGATGGAACATACCTAGAATTGTAAAAGTAATAGTTCCAAACAATTCAAGAACGAAAATTAGAATAATATAAACATATTGTTTCAAAACATAAAACCAGAAAACAAGATCATAAATACTTATGATAATACAAATAAAACATTTTTTAAAATAAAGTCTCTAGAACAGCTTCTAAACAAGAGCAATACCAAACGGAGCTCCAAAACCAAAAACTAACTTGAAAAGAATAATAAGACAGAAAGAACTTGAAGAAAATAAAGCATTGAAGAAAGAGCCCCCTCAAATGAGAAGCGTGGAAGCAATGCAAACACTAAAGTACAAGACACCTGCTTTGCAATTGACAAACAAAGAGCTAAATAGTGTTCCGTTACTACATAAACGACAAAGAGAATGGATTCTGAAATTAGGGCTAACGATTAAAAAGATTTTTGAGAGTTTTTTAACTTTGAAAATTTGCAATGAGGTGACTTCGTGTCATTAATAAGCAATTTTGACTCTAATCTTGGAAAGTTCTCCAAGCATATGTCCGAAATGAACGCTCAAAAGGTTGGGGACTTAACCCCCATGATACTTGTCCTCTCCCCCCCTCCCCCCCCCCAAGCCAAGTCCACTTTGATTCATTTTTAGCCCGCCGTAATGCCTTTGGATACACTGCTCCTTAGCAGGAGCAGTGTTTGGTTTTTTAAAAAGATGGGGCAGCAAAGGAAAGATTGAAAATGTATCTCGATAATTATATTAATCACAAGAGGGCTTTAAATAGCCAACTTTAAACACAAAATCTGCATAATTTAAACTTCAAAAAACTAAAATAGACCCCTTACTTACTTCTGGCTTTGAGCTCTCTCTATACCTTAATTGAACTGCCCTCAACAAACTAAAACAACCTGATAACAATTTAAAATTCAAATCATCCTAAACTTAAGCAACTTAATTAGACTAAAAATTACTACACTAACTAAAGTAAAATTTTTTGAGAAGAGTAGCAGTTAGTCTGTATATATCCACAGGTATACTACCTCAAAAGTGTAGCTCCCCTCCAAAAGTATTATAATTACATTGGATCCTAATACTACCTAGTTACAACCAGTCTATAGTTGTGTTAATCAGTGTAGTCAAAGGCACACTTTAAGCGCGCTTAAGCCCTAAAGTGAGGCTCAAAACGTGTTGAGCACTTCACCTAGCTTTATGTGCGCTTCAATGTTGTCATCAAGGTTCTACGGAAAACTTTTTCTTTTCAATGAGCCTCTTCTTAAGAAGTGACACTAAAACAATTGATATTTTACTTTATCATAATTTGTTTTTAATTACTTTGGTCATATATTTGTCATTCATGTTTATAATTATTAGCCTTGGACTTAACATATATATTTGTATTTTTTTCTCCCTTTGCGCCTTTTTTCATTAAAGCCCACGTTTTATTTGCGCTTTGTGCTTAAAGCCCCAACGGACCTTAGAGCTTTTTTTGCACTTTTCGCCTATGATAACACTGGTGTTAATTGCTTCTGAGCTATCTAAGACTACTTGTTTACACCAAAAAATAATACAGAGCTAAACAATTTAACTTAAATCTTTGCATGTTGCTCTGCTTTCCTTCAAAACATCTCTGGTTCCTCTCTAGCTATACTGACCACCATATACAAGATGCGACAATCTTCCATCTCTCCTCCTTTCTTTCTGCATTTCCATTCCTATTCCAGCACTTCAAAACCTCTTTGATCCTTCTTGGTTTCACCCAGCTAATCCTTCTCATGTTGGTGAACATTTGCCACAGCTGGTTTGTCCACTTGCAGTGTAAGAAGAGATGGTTGACTGTCTCTCCTTGCTCTTCACACAAAAAACACCTGGAACACAGGTGAAAACCTCTTTTGTTCAGATTTTCATGTGTCAAAACTGCCTTCTTAGCTAGCAACCAAGTATAACAGTTTACTTTATAGGGTATCTTAGTTTTCCATATCATCTTCCAAGGCCTTTTGAAATCTTGATCTTTCCGGGACAGAGCATGAAACAGTGTATGCCCCAACACTACACAGTTCCCCTTCCCAGATTCTCTTGTCCCATTCGATCACTACTCCCTCCCTTGTTCCACTATCCTCCAAGTGTACATAGTCTGCCCATCTATTGCCCCGTATCTCCTTTACTATGTTGGAAATATCCCCCTCCACTATTGTCTCTTGTAAGCAAACAACATCAGCTTTCCACTTTAGTAGCATGTTCATTATCAAACCTCTCCTCCTTCCACAGTTTACCCCCTCACATTCCATGAAACTATGTTTAATTTCATTGATCTTTAATAGACAAAAATCCCCCTTTACTTCTTGTGTCATAACTCATGAAGTTAGTGTCCAGTTCTAAGCTCTTCAACTCAGTCAACCCTTTTCTTTTCGGAATTTTTTGATCATTCTGGATGACTTTATTTTCCAACTTGTTGCAGTCAATTTTTAGAAATAGTTCTGTCGCATTCTCCTCACAGCCTTTGAAATCAATCCCAAACTCTCTACTCAGGCAGATGATGTGTTGTTACAAGAAACTGTTGCAAGTATTTTCTTCCATCACAACATCCCACAAAACATAGGTTTCAAAATATGGTTTCATTCTCACAGACCAAATTTGATAGTTTATCTCGGTGAAAATTTGTGGGGAATTAAAAGAGAGACGGTTGCTTGTCATGGTTGAAAATCGGGTTGAAAAAAGCATTGTTAAAGATGATTGAAAGTAGCCCTTGCGGGATAAAAAATGGGTTGAAAATAGTTCTTTAGAAGAACTCATAGACCCCGTAAGATCAATGAGGCTCTTGACACCATTGTTGGTTTTTTTAGATGGGGCAGCAAAAAAAAGATTGAAAATGTCTCGAGACAATTTTATTAATCACGGGGGCTAACCAACTTTAAACACAAAATCTGCATAATTTAAAATTCAAAAAACTAAAATATCTCAACAAACTAAAACAACCTGATAACAATTTAAAATTCAAATCATCCTAACCCTAAGGAATTTAATTAGACTAAAAACTATTGCAATAACTAAAGTAAATTTCGACATGTAGTACCGTTAATTAGAGATATCATATCTCTCCCACATATGATTCATCCTAACAACTATCGATTAGGTTAAAAAGGTGCCTCTACAAATGAAAAAAACTAATTAAAAGGGAAAAAGAGATGAAGGCTTCCTACATAGATTAAATATGCCAAGATTCTGGTATATGTACATTAACTAATAAAAATAAAATCTGCCAGGTAATATGTAGCATTTTTTTTATTTTTTTTAGAAGGTAACAACTCAGGTAATACCTAGCATTGAAACAAAATCAGTCATATACTAAAACATAACATCATTAAACTGCTCAGTAATAATAAATAAGCAAGGAAAAGGTCTATTATCAGATCAGACACTTAAAACTTCAGTGTGGCAGTACTTTAACATTTAAACCCACATGTGAACTTGCATAATCCAGGCAATACCTTAAAGTAATGAATTGCACCTCGCAAGAAGCCACCATGGGCAGGATCACTAAAATGCCCAATGTTTACCACCCAAACTAGCACACATATTCCTGCAATGATCTAAAAGAAGGAAAGAATAGCTTCAGAAGTAAATAACATATCGAAGATTGATGAGAAATGTGGATGAACAAATAAGTTTCTAGGTAGCATTAGGTGGTCAATGAAATCTCAAGAACTATACGACAGATGATAAGTATCAGTTCCTAATTATATGTTTCACTTTACCCCATTTAGCAATACAGCATCCCCATGTTTCTTGGACAACATATTATGAAATAAGACAAATAGGGCACATTCACTTCCTTACAGAACTTATGTAGCTTCCCTTCATTATCCCCCCCCCCCCCCGGTCATCTCTCTTCTTCTCAAGCAGCTTAAGTTTTTTTAGATTTTGTTTAGTAGCTTAAGTTGAGTATTACTTGGAATAAACAGCTTTTAGAATCATCATAATATTAAATGAAATAAAAACACTGTAGTAGAAGTTAAGCTTTTGCATGTCTTCTAACAATAGTCTGTATAGAAAAGGTAAGTCCTTTTGACATCATTTGAGGCACAGTTCAAACGATTCTTTCCTAGAAATAACATCTTGCAACAAGGACTTAGCATGAAAATATCTGCAGCCATTACCCATAAAGTCTGATTGAACATGGATACCTACGAATACCTTAACCTCATCAACTTCTGCAATTTCTCTCCCACTGTAGTTGAGATACAGAAAAAATGCATAAACTAGATAACTATAATGGATACCTATGAATACCTTTACCTCATCAACTTCTGCAATTTCTCTCCCACTGTAGTTGAGATACAGAAAAAATGCATAAACTAGATGACTATACTAAAGGGTTCATTTCAGCAGTGTGATTTTACGCCCTCTATACAATTCCTTCAATCTGCTCAACATTCGTGCAAACTTCTGAACTACAGGTTGCCAAAATTCTATATCTCTAATCTTGCACTCAAGTAGCATTCAAAATATCTTGTGGGTAACCAGTCAAACATGCACCCGAAAAAATCTGCCAACTCTAGAGGTCATTTATCTCCAACTAGTAAATTCTATGGCTCTTTCGGACGTTAATGTGCAGCTTCCTACTGCCTTGGACAAACAAATGTTCTACAATGGTGCCATATTTATCTAACCTATGACAAGGACGTTTAATCTAGTGGTAAAACACCTCTATATACAACAAAGAAATCAGGGATTAAAGTTACAAAGGGAAAGACAAGTGAGGAACCAAAATCCTCTTGGAGGGAGGGGGAGTAGGTGGTTTAGGAGTGGAGAGATGGATTGTGGGTGGGAGGAGAGGGTAGTGAAAAGAACTATCTCGCTTGTGGCTCATGTAATTTTAATGCGCCACCTACAAACCATAGGTGTGATAGACGTGGACTCTCACAAATTTTCATGGAATTATATGCACCGAATCTAGAAGCTTAAACTATTAGAAAAGAGAAATTTATTTATTTATGTGTACAACAAATTTCCTCATGTGCTATTCTGATTCTTTTTTCTTGGGTCAAGTAATAAGAAAATTTTTGTTGATAGTTGGTGGTGAAACTTGAATTCAGTACCTCTACCTGCTCTTATACTATATTAAATTAGATAAAAGCTTAAGTTATTCGAATGAAGAGGAAAACATATTAAATTAGATAAAAGCTTAAGTTGTTTGAATGAAGAGGAATAAAGACTTAAACTAAGTAAATATCAAGTGTTGAGGAAGGAAGGAGAATGATAATTGGGTTTATCAAAATTTCTAAGCCTTAATAATCTTTGGGAGTCTCTTAAAAGGAAAATGAAAATAGAATCATAGAGTTATTGATAAACATAGAACAGTGTGTATGCGAGGAGATATGTGATGAAGGAAAGGGGATGAAAAACAGTGTGTACGTGAGGAGATATGTGATGAAGGAAAGGGGATGAAAAACAGTGTGTATGCGAGGATATATGTGATGAAGGAAAGGGAGGAATGCAGGGACGAACGGAATGATTGGAATGCAGGGACAAGACGAATGCTGTGTTATCTAGTATGCTTTGTAACATAATATAAATTTTATTAAAAGAAAGTTTTGAATACATAATTATATGTGAAAGATCAAAGTACAAGTTTTTATGAAGTATCAGGATTATCGGTGATTGGTTTGTCGATGTCAAGTTGATTATATATTGTTTGAACCTATGAAGTTGAACAATCAAACATATAAAAGAATAGGCAAAACAAAGAGTGAAAAAACTTGAACCCAATCAAATTTTAACAATACTTATAAAGTATAACCATTTCACATAATATATTTCAGTTTAATAATACATTATTAAAGTGAAACTCATGAGTTATAAGCCTCATAATGTCCCTATATTTTGATGGGGGTGGGGGATGGATGACATAATAAACGAGCACAATATGGCCATATTTTAAAGAACACTGAATAGCAGGAGAAGGGTCCTAGAATAGTTTATCCAATACAATATAATTAAAAGCAAAATATCTTCCTTTATTACACTTACATTCTACTCTTGATATATAAATATATTAACCAAGCCCTCTAAATTTTATTGTTATGTGCAAGCATGTCCTCATTGTTGCTATAAGTACCAGGGGCATATGTAGAGGCTTAAATATGGGTTCACGGGAGGTTGTGCGTATACATACATATACTAGGAATTAGGAAATCTACTAAATATCTATAATACTTGAGGTGACAAAGTTATTATTGTACTATTAACTTGAAATCAATATAGGAACTCATAATTTTCAAATTTTGTATCTGTCGACAATTAAGTAGTACAGAATAGTTTTATTATATTGTAAGATCTTTTACTTCCTTTATCTCAAATGATGGCATAAAACATCAAATTTATATGTAGAACAATTATAAAATATTAAGTGAATTGATTAGTTAATTAAAAAGAATGATTTGGAAAAGATATCGACACTGTAAGAACAATCAAACTATTGATAAATTTTTTTTTGATGACCATGGTGTCCGGGGCTTTCGCGCACCACAACTAATTCCACAGGATACATGTCACCTCACACCATATATATCACATATTCCTTTTGAGTATGTTTGATGAATTGCTTTAAACTTGAAAAATATTATTAGTTTGACATGATTATAAGCATTAACTTTGATTCTTCTCCCCCCCCCCCACCCCCACCCCACCCCTAGCATGCAGAGATGAACACTAGAGACACCAAACTAACTCATGGATATTTTACTTCTTATTTTCACCCGTACTCCCCACTATCCAATATCCTCATAATTTATTCTTCCAAATCTATTTATAACCATTAATAATTTAATATATTTAGACTATCCAGACACACACATATATACTATGGCCTTTAGTTCAAACTTGAAGCATGAAATATTCAATGAATGGCTATAGAGTGTGCAAATAAGGAAGATGTGGGAACTTGATTCAAAAAGATTAGAATAACACGACTCACCCTATGTATTTATCTTTTATTTTTTTTATTTATTTGAAAAAGTATCTTTTTTTCTGTTCTAACTCGACATCTGTCATTTATGCACAGTGCGCACATGAGCACTTCTATTTGAAACTTCCCAAAAGTACATAAGAATCAAACAAGGAGGAGTTGGGTGAAGGTGAAATCTAGGAATAACAAAAAAAAATCTCAGAAATTGTAACAGGAAAAGGAAATAAAAGTACATACCTTTGCCAAAAAAGTACCAAATTCATCCAACTTTTTCTTCAATGGTGTCAATTCCTGCACCAACAAGACAGCAAATCATTGTCACATCAAAATAAAGGGTGTTGTTAGATTGGGTTAACATTTAAAGCTCACATCTTCAGTCATTAACATAGAATCACGTATACTGCCCATTGCAGTATTAGATCCAACCCCAATGACAACAGCTCTTGCCCTTCCAGCGACCACTGTAGTGCCCTGGCCAGCGAAACAGAAATTTGACTTATTGCCATTGTGTGAAGACTGTTGTATGCAGCAATGAAAAAATAACAAACTCAAAACAACTTTCTGATGAAAACAAGAAGTATACATATAATCAAAGAAATTTCTTTGAAACTATAACCAGAAGATAGTTTAGCCATCTTTATTCAGTTCTGCAGGTACTAAAAGCTGACACGTACTATTGGTTAACAATATTTTATACCAAATAGTAGTTCTTTACGAGGGACTAAGGAAGTGAGGGTTAATTGTTCAATTCTCAATGTATCATCCAGATCTTTTTTTTATGTAACAGTCTACAACAACAACATACCCAGTGTCTCACAAGTGGGGTCTAGACAAGGTGATGTGTACACAGACCTTTATTCCTATCTTGTTAGGGTAGAGACGATGTTTCCAATATACCCTCGTAAAACATTTTGAAGCATGTATGAAAAGGGAACACATTAGTCCAAAAGCCACTATGGAAATAACAACAACAACAACCCAGTGAAATCCCACAACGTGAGGTCTGGGGAGGGTAGAGTGTACGCAGACCTTACTCCTACTAAGGTAGGACGGCTGTTTCCGAGAGACTCTCGGCTCAAAAAAGGCATAAAAAGGGGGTCAGATAAGGTTAAGAAATTCAAAGCGCTATAGGAAAATAAATAACGAAGGCATCACAGATAAAATAGAGTAATCACAAGTACTGAAAGTAATAAATAGTAACAGAAATAGCAGAAATGAGAGCACAAGGAATTGTAATGTGCTAATGCGCCTACGAATAGGGAAGAATAACGAGACTATGTACTAACCTTCTACCCTAATGTGGGTCCTCCACACCCTCCTATCTAAGGTCATGTCCTCGGTAAGCTGTAACTGAGCCATGTCCTGTCTAATCACCTCTCCCCAATATTTCTTCGGCCTACCCCTACCTCTTCTGTAACCATCCATGGCCAACCTCTCACACCTCCTCACTGGGTCATCTGTGTCTCTCCTCTTCACATGCCCAAACCATCTCAGTCGCATTTCCCGCATTTGTCTTCCACCGAGGCCACTCCTACCTTGTCCCGAATAGCCTCATTTCTAATCCTGTCGCTCCTGGTGTGACCACACATCCATCTCAACATTCTCATCTCGGCAACTTTCATCTTTTGAATGTGAGAGATCTTAACTGGCCAACACTCTGCCCCATACAACATAGCCGGTCTAACCACCACTTTGTAGAACTTGCCCTTAAGTTGTGGTGGCACCTTCTTGTCGCATAGCACTCCGGAAGCGAGCCTCCATTTCATCCACCCTGCCCCAATACGATGTGTGACATTATCGTCAATCTCCCCGCTGTCTTGCATGATAGACCCAAGATACTTGAAACTACTTCTCTTTTGAATGGCTTGGGCACCAAGCTTAACTTCCACGCCAACCTCCTGAGGTGTCTCACTGAACTTGCACTCTAAGTACTCTGTCTTGGTCCTACTCAGCTTAAACCCTTTAGACTCCAAGGTATGTCTCCAATCCTCCAGCTTAGCATTAACTCCACTACGAGTCTCATCAATCAGGACTATGTCATCCGCGAAAAGCATACACCATGGCACCTCACCTTGAATTTATCGCGTCAATGCATCCATCACCAATGCAAATAAAAATGGACTAAGAGTTGATCCTTGATGCAACCCCATCCCAACTGGGAAATGCTCTGAGTCCCCTCCTACTGTCCTTACCCTGGTTTTGGCTCCCTCATACATGTCCTTGATCACCCTAATGTATGCCACAGGTACATCTTTAGCCTCCAAACATTTCCATAGTATCTCTCTTGGACTTTATCGCAGGCCTTTTCTAAGTCGATGAATACCATATGCAAGTCCCTCTTCCTCTCCCTATATTGCTCCACCAGTCTCCTCATAAGATGGATGACTTCTGTAGTTGAGCGTCCCGATATAAATCCGAACTGGTTCTCTGAAATAGACACGCCTCTCCTCACCCTCATCTCCACCACTCTTTCCCACACTTTCATAGTGTGGCTTAGTAACTTGATACCTCTATAGTTGTTGCAACTCTGGATATCCCCTTTGTTTTTGTATAGAGGGATCATTACGCTCGACCTCCATTCTTCGGGCATCGTTGCCGTTTTAAAGATGACATTAAATAACCTAGTCAGCCACTCCAAACCTACCGAGCTGGCGCTCTTCAAAAATTCCCCAGGAATCTCGTCAGGTCCGGTTGCTCTTCCCCAGCGCATCCTACGAACAGCACCCTTAACCTCTTCGACCTTAATACTCCTGCAATATCCAAAATTGCGACGCCTCTGTGTATGTTCCAAATCTCCCAACACAAAGTCTCTGTCCCCTACGTCATTCAAGAGTTTATGGAAGTATGACTGCCACCTCTATTTAATGAGAGTCTCTTCTACCAATACTTTTCCATGCTCGTCCTTAATGCACTTCACTTGATCCACATCGCGTTCCCTACTCTCCCGCGCCCTGGCTAGCTTGAACAATTTCCTATCCCCACCTTTTTCTTCTAGTTTAGCATAAAGGCGTTCAAAAGCTACCGTTTTTGCCGTCGAAACAGCCGACTTCGCCTCCTTCTTCGCTATCTTATAAAGTTCCTTATTCGTCCACTTCTCCACCTCATCCGTGCTTTCTATCAACTTCGCGTACGTCATTTTCTTTGCTTCCACCTTCCCTTGCACTTCTCCATTCCACCACAAGTCCCCTTGATGTCGACTACGACTACCTGTCGAGACTTCCAACACTTCCCTTGCTACAACCCTAATACAACTAGTCATCCTATCCAACATACTGTTTGCATCCCCACTACTATCCCAGGCCCCCATGTCCTTCAATTTCTCTCCCATCTCCAGGGCACTAGCCGTGGTCAAACTCCCCCATCTGATCCTAGGTCGATCATTCCCGACCCTCTTCTTCCTCATCATCTTGATCCCTAAATCCATTACCAAGAACTTATGTCGGGTTGTAAGGTTGTCTATCAGAATGACCTTGCAGTCTTTGCACAGACCTTTATCATCCTTCCCAAGGAGTAAAAAGTCTATCTGAGTCTTAGCCACCGAACTACTGAAGGTTACCAAGTGGTCCTCCTTTTTTGGGAAATTCGAATTAGCTATCACCAACCCAAAAGCTCTTGCGAACTCCAAAAGTGAAACTCCTCCTCCATTTCTGTCCCCGAAGCCAAAGCCTCCATGCACATCGTCATACCCTCCCGAAATAGACCCGATGTGCCCATTGAAGTCCCCTCCCACGAAAAGCTTCTCAGTAGGCGGTATGCTTCCCACTAACTCGTCCAAATCCTCCCAAAAGCGCCTCTTCTCCTCCTTTGCTAAGCCCGCTTGCGGCGCATAAGCACTAATAATGTTCAAAGTGGTCCCTTCAACGACCACCTTAATCGACATCATCCTATCAGTGATTCTCCTAACCTCCACCACCTGATCCCTTAGATCACTGTCTACTAAAATGCCTACCCCATTCCTATACTTTGATCTACCAGAGAACCAAAGCTTATACCCGTCTACCTCCTTAGCTTTAGTACCTACCCATTTGGTCTCTTGGATACAAGCTATATTAATCTTCCTTTTCTTAAGAATCTTAACTAGCTCTATTGACTTTCCCGTTAACGTCCCAATGTTCCAAGAACCTACTCTTAGTCTAGACTCTCCTTTAACCCATTTACCCCTCCTTACCCTCGTCCCCGACCCTGAATGAGAACATGACCCTAATCTACCATCACTATCCAAAGCCACGAAAACGCGTATGAACTACTAAAGTATTCAATGGTCTAAAGTCAGCAAAATGTAACGACAAGTGTATGAACAAAGAATATTTGGAAACCGGAGGTACCAACTCCAGTTGAAAAGAACCTGGTTCACGCCGGAAATATTGTTCACGCGCTGAAAATACTGTTCACCTCGAAACACTGTTTATGCACCGGAAACACTGTTCATGCGCCGGAAACACTATTCACTCGCCGGAAATACTGTTCACCGCCAGAAACTACCGAAATACCTGTGCAAAAACTACCCAAAAATCTACTGGTGGGCGATTTCCAATCGCAGTCAAAGAGGAGAAAAGAAAAGAAAAAAAAACACAAAGAAGAAGGAAAGAAGAGATGAAGAGAGAGAACAGAGGGGAGAGAGATCTGGCCGGAAATAGTCTTCGCCAGTGGCCGCTTGGGGAGGTGGTGGCCTGGGTGTAGGTGGGATGGAGGTGGGGGGTCGGGGGGGTCGGGGGTGGGGGTGGGGGTGGGGGAGTCACTTACCGTTGTGGAAGATGATAAAGGAGAAAAAACACTAGTAACAGCAAATAGTACAATAATCGAAGAAAAAACAATAGCTAGTAATAAAAAGAGAAAATTACAGCCCAATACCTTTGGGCCACTTTACAAATATGTACACAGTGTATAGGTAGTATATATTTAATACTAATATATGTATAATATACATACATATACATACAATATACATATAATATACATACCTACACATAAAACATACACATTTATACATTCCTATACATATAATATACATGTGTATACACAGCATATGCACACCATATACAACCGACTATATATGCAGTGTATACTTCAATTGTGTTTGGTAAACTAGATGGTCGAATGGTATATATTGATAACTATCCCTAATAAAAACCGAATAATAAGATAACAGGAGAGTAATAATAAAAATATTGATAAGAAAAACTAGACAGTGCTCGCCTATCTACTAGCGTTCTACCCTAATTCTCGACCTCTATTTCCTCCTATCTTGGTTCATGACCTTGACAAGCTAGAGGAGTGTCATGTCTTGTCTATTAACATCTTCCCAACACTTCTTCGGCCTATCTCTACCTCTTCTCAGAGCCACCATGGTCAACCTCCCACACCTCCTCGTTGGGCATCTAAGCATCTTCTCTCCGTATATCCGAACCATCTTAGCCTCACTTCCCTATTTTGTCCACCATGGAGGTCACTCCCACCATGCCTTGAATATCTTCATTGTTAATCATATCTCTCCTACTAGTATGCCCACACATTCATCTCAACATCCTCACCTCTGGTACTTTCATCTTTTGGACGTGCAAGTTCTTGCCTAAGCAACACTCCATCCCATACAACAAAGTAGATCTAACAACCGCAACATAAGACATACGTTTAAGTCTTGATGACACATTCTTATCACACAAGAAACTGGATGCAAGCCACCATTTCATCCATCTCGCTCCAATACAATATATAACATCATTTTTAATCTTCCTAATACATTGGATTATTGACCCAAGGTACTTGAAGCTTTCTATCTTAGAGATGACTTTTGTATAGAATTCCACCTCCACACTACCTCTGGAGTCACGTCATTGAACTTGCACTCTATGTGCTCTGTCTTAGTTCGTCTCAACCCGAACCCTTTAGACTCTAGGATCTATCTCCAAACCTCCACCTTATCATTAACTCTACCATGTGTCTCATCAATTAATACTATGCTATCTACAAATAACATACACCATGGCACCTCCCCTTAAATAAGTTGTCTCAGTCATCTATCACCAAGGAAAATAAAAATGGGCTAAGAGCCCTTGTGCAACCCCATCACAATTTGGAAGTGTTATGCGTCCCCCCCCCCATGTCCTTACCTGAATCTTGACTCTATCAAACATGTCCATATTTGCCCTAATGTATGCTACAAGTACACCTCTAGCCTCCAAACATCTCCATAGAAACCCCCCCCCTCGAGACTTTGTTGTATTCTTTTTCTAGGTCAATGGACACCATATGTAAAAGTCCCTCTTCCCTACCTTTTTTTTGAACTTAGCAACAATGTACTGAAACCTTTTTCTTTATTTTGAAATGGGTAACTTTTTTTATTCCTCAACATTAAGGGCTATGTTGGCCATCTCCAAAAACTGTTACAAGAAAGGGAAAAACTGGAAAAAAAATACTTACAAAGAGCCTATGAAGTCCACTAATTGGAACTCCTCTTCTATATCCTGTTCTTTACACCAAAAGCCTAGAGTAGTAATTACTCTCCATTTGATCTTTTGTAGTGTACACTTGTTGGAACTGTACATATAATCCATATAATCCACCAGATACATGTTGGAACTGTTCTCCACCATCTTTTCTGACTCTTGTTGCCTACCTTTTTGGTAGCTTAGGAGGTTAGAAGTGTGTTCTAGCATAGTCTAATACTCATTGGCTATGCTTGTAAACGGAGCCCACACCTGAGCAGTTACCTTACAATGCATGAATAGATGTTTGCTAGTCTCCAAGGCCTCTTTACAGAGGAGGCATCTGGATGCTATGTTGATGCCACTCTTCTGCATTGCCTCATGGGTCAGACAACTTTTCCTAGCGACCAACCAAGTGAAGCACTTCACCTTGGCAGGAGCCACACTTTTCCATATTGTGTTCCAAGGTCTAGTGGATCCTCCCCCAATTGTATAGTCTATAAACAAAATATACCCCATCATTGTGATGTCCCCATGCTAATTTGTCTAGCTCTAAGTAGTACCAGGGAATCCACCAATCAAGCTCAAGAGCTCTACCACTTTATCAATTTCCCTGTCATTAAGCAGCCTTCTAAATACTAGCTTCCAACGTTGTTGTGACCAGATCTCATCTATCCTGCTATCAGTAATTGTGCATATTGAGAAAAGACCAGGGAACATATCCCTTAGAATCGCATTTCCACACCAATCATTTGACCAAAACTTTTTTTTGTCCCCTCTGCCCAGCAATATCTGAGTTGTTCTTGAGACTCACCCAAAAGTTTTTGATGGTCCTCCACACCCCAACCCCATAAGCTTCAGTGACTTCACTAGTGCACCAGAAATCATGTTGCCCAAATTTGTGATGTATTATCTCTTTTCATAGAGCCTGCTCCTCCTGATTGTATCTCCACAACCACTTTGAAAGAAGGCTCTTGTTATAAACCTTTAAATTCCTCACTCCCAGTCCCCCATTTCTCATGCTTTGTGGTATTATAGGCCATTTAACCGGATTGAATCCATTTTCTATCTTATTCCCTTGCTATAGGAAATTTCCTCTAAGTGCATCCAAAACCTTCACTACCCTACTAGGGATAGCAAAGATGGACATCACATAAGTGGGTAAAGAATCCAAAATTGAGTCAATTAATGTAACTATACCTCCCAGAGATAGGTATTGGGATTTCCATATAGCCAATTTATTCTCTATTTTCTCAATAATGTCATCCCAAATTTTTTCAGCTTTGTGCTTCGAGCCCAAAGGCACGATTAGGTAAACTGTTGGGATCTTCTCTACCTTGCATTGCAAAATACTTGCAAGAGCCTCAATCTGTTGCACCTACTTAATTGGAAAAATACTTCTCTTTCTCCAATTTACTTTGAGTCCTGAGCATGCCTCAAAAACCGCTAGGATCACTCTTAAATAGCAAACTTGTTCATGCTCAGCTTCTCAGGCCTCTTTCTAGTGGAAAAAAAACCAATTGGTTCTCCATTCTAGTGGTTTTAATGCAGAAATTTATCCAGCTGAGCCATCTCCACCCAAACCCAATCTGCCTTGGGATGTTTATTAGAAACTCCAGTTCAAATGATCATATGCCTTCTCAATATCTAGCTAGCACATCAGTCCAAGGATTCCTCCTCTAATTCTAGAATTAATTCACTCACTAGCTAGAAGTGCAGCATCCATGATTTGTCTTCCTTTGATGAAGGCCAATTAGTGCTTATATACAAACTTGTTGATCACCTTCTTCAACCTGTGCCAACACCTTAATTATGATCTTGTATACCCCTGTGATCAGGCTGATAGGTCTAAAATCCCTTGGCTCATTTACCCCAACCTTCTTTGGGATTAAAGCTACAAATGTGGCATTAAAGCTCTTCTCGAACTTTTGATGAGCATGGAATTTGTGGAAGGTTTGCACCACATCATCTTTGATAGTTTCCCAAAAAACACTGAAGAAGGTCATTGTGTAGCCATCTGGTCCAGGTGCTTTATCAACAACGCACTATTTTATTCCTTCCGAAACTTCTTCCTCCTCAAAATCTACAGACAACCAAATTTGTTCTTCTGTGATTATTTGAACATCCAAGATGTTCAAAGATGGTCTCCAACTTTCTGTCTCTTTGTACAAAATCTGATAAAAAATCCACAATTGCATTTCTGGTTACTACAGGATCTGAAGACAATTCTCCATTAATCCTAAAGATTCTATAGTGTTGTTTCTTCTCTGGGTAGTAGCCATTCTATGGAAGAACTTTGTGTTCTTGACCCCATTCTTTATCCACTGAATTATAGATCTCTATCTCCAGTGAATTTTCTCATTCCTAGCTACTTCCTCATACTCCATTTCTATATGAGCTTTCAAAAGCTGCTCATCAACTGTTAATGATCTGTGCACCTGAATGTCTTCAAAGCTCCCAATCTGACCCTCCCGTTGCCTCCATTCTCTTTGCTCCACTCCTAAAGCTTCTTTTTTTTAACAGGCTCAATTCCGAGGCTAGTATGAAGTCAGGACTGCCTGTCACATTAAAGGAACCCCACCACTCCTTAACGCTGTCTCTAAACCCACCACATTTAACCACCACTTTTCAAACTTGAAGTATGATTTTTTGAAAGCCTCATCCCCGCAAATTAGTACTATAGAGTTATGATCAAACCCCAAGCTGGGCAAAGCACTTTGTCTAATTTGATTGAACATCTCATCCCAAGGAAAAGAGTACATGAATCTATCAATTCTTGAAGCATTTCTCTGATTTGCCCCTCCTCTCCATGTGTAGGATCCCCCAAATTAAGGAGGATCCACAAGTTCCAATGAACTGGAGAAGTCAGACATAGCCCCTGTAATTCTACTACAATTGGTCGTTTCTAATGGAAACCTTGAAGTATTAAAATCCCCACATGCCACCCAAGGCCCTTCATAGAAGCTCCTCATTGCTCCCAACTCCTCCCATAATTCCTTTCTCTCACTGTTATCACATGATGCATATACTGCAGTGATAAACCAGATGGAGTCTTGATTTAAACCACTGAACTTGAAACTGGTTGCCACTTTCTACCGGTTCCCCTTCCCAATTTCTCTTGTCCCACATTATCTAAAAAAAACCTTACTATCTAAAGATTCCATCCACATTCCTCCTATCCATCTGTTTCCCCCTAATTGTTGCAGATACTCCCCTACCTCCCCACTAAGTTTTGTCTCCACTAGTACTATTATGTCTACCCCCTCTTGTTGTATTCTACTCCTTACTAAATTCCTCTTAGTATCCATGTTGAGCCCCCTCATATTCCATGAAAATATTTTTAGCTTCATGATAAATGCAAGGCTGCATTTCTCCCGCTACTCCTTGTTTCACTACTAGCATCCTTATCTTTGTAATTAACATCACAGATAAGATTTCTTACTTCTTTTGGGACCACCTGCTTATCACCTAATCCAAGTTTCCTTAACCTCAAAGACTACGACTGTACATTCTGTAGTTGACTTCGACCATTCAAGCTGGAATTTGTAATTCTTCCATCTCCACTGGCCTTGTCTGGATTGTTCTGGCATGAATCTGTTTGAGAATTCGAACAAGAATATCTCGCTGCTCAACTCATATATGTTGGCTCCAAAAGCCTTCGTCCAGTTTGAAGATGGCCACCTTCTAATATCAGCTAGAGTTGGTCTTTCCTTGGTCTCCTCTATGCAAAAACCAACTAAGCATCTCTTGAGCAGCTCATTATCTTGTAGTTGTATTTAATCAGATATCTCAATCTTTCCTTCCTTTTAATTGATTTCAGCATCACGTAGGTTCCTTGACTGCCATTTACTCTCTTGTAGAGCTCTCGCATAGGGGTAGTCAACAGACGTCACCCTTAAGAGTGGGATTTCCTTCTTCTTGCATTTAATGAACCAATTAATCTTAAAAGCAATATCCAACCACCTAGCATTTAGTACTTGTTCCGGGATGATTAGGCATGTACGACCTCCTCCATTTAGTAAGATGATGCTTATAAATCTCCCATACACATTGCTTTCCTCATGCAAAAGAGCTCAGCATTGTGTTCTGCCAGCTTCCATCTTCTACTTTTCTTCTTATTGTCCTTTGATGCTTCCTTTAGACAGAAACAGAGCCACACATTGTCTTCCTACTCAATGATGACCTACGCATCAACTTCCTAATTTTTTCTACCCATTCGTACCACTCCGACTTGCCAGTATCCCATCTAGTGATGTCAAAAGACTTGAAACCAGCATTAAAGTAAAATCTATTTTCCTCCATCTTAGAATTCCAAGGGTGTTTGAACAATAACCACAGTGGGTGGCTATTGGTGGCTTAAAAGAGAAGTGCTAACTCCGGCTAAGGTTGTCGGATAGGAGGGCTTCTACTCTCCTAGGAAGCAGTAGAGAGAAAGGTCATTGGGAATCGTGCTTGGGAGAAATTAATGTTGGATAATTGAAATAACATGGCTAGCTTATGCTTGGCACCTATTCCTCTTTTTCACCTCATACTGCTCCACCAATCTCCTTACGAAATGAATGGCTTCCATAGTTAATCGCTCTGACATGAAACTGAATTGGTTCTCGATTAGACACATCCCTCATCATCCTTATCTCCACCACCCTCTTCCAAACTTTCATAGTGAGGCTTAGCAGCTTGATACCCCTATAATTGAAGCAATTCTAGAATCACCATTGCTCTTGTATAACGGGATCACTACACTTAACTTTGGTCTTCGGGCATTTTCGTTGTCCTAAAAATGACATTAAAGAACCTAGTTACTCACTCCATACCTGCATTCTAAAATTCCACTTCTTACTTGCCTGCGATCTTCAAAAATTCCACTAGGATTTCGTCCGGCTTGGTTGCCCTCCCCCTTCTCATCTTACAAATAGCGTCCTTAACCACCTCAAACTTTAAAGCTCTATGGTATCCAAAATCTCGACGACTCTCAAAGTTCTCAAGATCACCCAGCACAAAATTTTGTTCCCCTCTTCATTCAAAAGTTTATGTAAGTATGTCTGCCATCTTCGTATAGCGTATGCCTTTTCCACCAATATTTTTCCTTCATCATCTTTGATGCACTTCACTTGGTTATCCAGTCTATCATCCAGACTTGAACTTTTATTTTTTTTAAATAAATATTACAGATTTTAGAATTTACTCCATTTGAAATTAACAATGATTCAGGAAAAATAATAATTATTACAAATACTTCAGGAAAAATAAGAAAGTCACAAGTGGGAAGAAGAGAGTAGTTAATACCACAACACCTACAAATGGTGAGAAGTAGAAGAGCTTGTGACTAGAGAAGAAGATACAAAAATACGATGCACAAGCAAGTCATCAATTATACCCATTACTTTCAAGAAAAAGACGTCACCAGAATGCTAAAGTCATCTTATATAAGCAAGCTTTTTAGGGTCTGGAAACTAGTCCAGAATGATATCATCAACTGCACGATAGACCATGAGTAAGAACTTCGACAAGAGTTTTCGTCCTTTTAACATGTCTCTTGAGTAAAAAGGAAAATCTCGGTACCATTTCAGCATCCCACAAACTCAAGGATGTACTTCAACCTAGAGAAAGTTCAGTCTCAAATGCCCATTTTTTAATTTTTAAACAAAACATTAATAGGTTAACATTCATCAAGGCTACTGAATAAACCAAGCGACAATATTATCATCTCCCATATTACATTGTCAAACACATCAGCATAATGGACCTTTTAAAAAATTCCATGCTCCAAGCTCCATTTATATAGTATTCTCCACAGAACTGGTTTTAATAACTTACAGAAAAGAGGATGCTTGTCTTGTCCTGGTATACTGCATTTGTAGCGGTCGTTGCATCAAGCTCTTTTTCCACAGAGCAGCTCTCACCTGCCATCAGAACAAAAAGAAGATGGCATAAAAAGAACAAAAGGCAGGGAAAGCAACTAAAGAGCCTACAATGAATTCTATATACATAATCAAAAGCAGCAAACGAAAAAAAGGTTGATGAATTGGCAGAACTGATTCAATTTTACTTCCCACACAATCTCATTGCATCAGTGAAACATTGTACTTAGAGAACATAAAACTTGAAGCACCATATAATAGGCAGATGCAAGTATAACACCTGCTAAGAACTCCGCATATTTCAAGAAAACGTTTGCATATTGGCATTATAATAGTTTCTGTTTTAGTAATTAATATCCCAAAGTTAGTAACCCATCCATCATTTGTAAAGTATCGCAAATCTAATTTCATGTCCCATAATTAGTATTTCTATTTTTCTAAAACCTAATAATTGATAACTTATCAAACTGATAACTTACAAGAAAAATTGCATATAGCTTTCATTCTTTAGTTATAATTCCCTTTAATCTGATATTAACAGCTATTTACTTAAGATTTAAGATTGTTATTGTCAATAACATCAAATGATTACTTATTTTGATCACTTCAATGTCAAATTTAGTAGCATAAGGCCTTCGAAACGTACTACTACTATAAAATATAAGTTGTTTTGTAATGAAAATATCATTGATCATCTTCTTTTATTTAAGCTGGTACATTTGGATACATTATAATAGACAATTAAACATAATTCTAACCTCCCAAGATTATTATTGTTAAAGAGTTCACTGCATTCACATTATTTATTAATTCTTTTAACTCATGCCTTTTCGTGCATTCTCGACAAAACAAATGGCAATGGAAGGTCAAATTTCATAATCTGTTAGGCAATTAAAGGACATTATCATCTGTAAGGCCAAGTGTACCTGTTAAAATTGCTTGATCAACACGTAAGTGATCGCTCAATATCTCGATCATTCTCATATCAGCTGGGATTTTACATCCAACTTCACATTTCATGGAAAGGTCATAAAGAAAAGATTAGTGCAGAATAAAAAGAGGATGAGTATGAAATCTTATACAATTTCTAGTTGATAAAGCTAAAAGACACAACATACCACACACTTCTACAATATCTCCAGGGACAAGGTCTGCTGCAGGTGATATCGAGAAACAACCTGATAGATCAATTTCACATGATAGTTGAGCACGATGTGTTGAAAATGCAAATCAACCAAGGACGTGAAAAGGAAATGACTGAAAGTGATATGTAAAAGCTCTCAAGGTTTTGTTTAGCAGCAGGGAAAGGTATTTCACAATTCCATGCCTCAATGCACTGGATCGAAGGATGATCTGCAGATTTCATATGGAGATCAGAAGTCCAGCTAATGACAGACCAAGTCTGGCTAGTCCAGCATGGAGTCGCAAAGCAAGGCTTCAGTGTAGTCATAATGACATAGAGCTGGTGTTGATGTTTCATTTTTCTTTTTTCTTTTCTTTTTGACAATGACCTCATTTTCCCTTAGGACCTTCTGTTCTATGTTATAATCTACTTTGACTCCGAACGCCCACCAATGACAGGCTGTTTATCTACAATTCTCTTTTCCAATTCTCCAAAAAAGAACAGTTATTTGAGCTTGCAGCCTCGTCCTTGACATACATACTAAAGAGACTGTAAAGAGCTTTGGATAGCCTACATAAGTCATGCATTAGCACATCTATATAAAGTTACCCACAATAAGGTCAAAATGTGGATTTTCTTTTTTTTGAGAAAGGTAACATTAATTCTTTATATCCACAGGTATACTACACCAAGAAGTGCAGTTCCCCTACAAAAGTATTACAACTTACATCTTGTGGTTCGATTTGTCCTTACAAAAAGTCTAAAACATCAAAAATGTCTTCTGTTTGAGCTAATATTTTTTGCTCACACCAAAAATAACATAGGCCTAAGCAATTCATCTTAAGATTCTGTAAGCTGCTTTGTACTTCTTCAAAACACCTCTTATTCCTCTCAGACCAAACTAACCACCAAATACAAGCCGGGACAATCTTCCATCTCTCCTTCTTACTTGCCCCATCCTTGTTACAGCATCTTAGGACACCTGCTATGTTTCTGATCCCTTGAGGCATACAAACATCCTCCATAGTTGGTTTGTCCATTTGCAATGCAAACAAAGATGGTTGATTGACTCAATTTGTTCCCACATAGAAGACACCTAGAGGCTAATTGATGACCCCTTTTACTTAGGTTTTCCTGTGTCAAGACTGCCTCTTTAGCCAACAGCCAGGTGAAACAGTTAACTTTGTAAGGAATCTTTGTCTTCCATATCATCTTCCAAGGCCGATCTCTTTCCTTCACAACTGCTGAATTCAGCTCCTTGTGTGGCATGTTGTTGTTGACTTAATGCGAAGACTTCTGGATGTTGTTGTTTCACAGCTCCTTGCTCTGCCCATTTGTCATGCCAAAAGAATGTCCACTGTCCATTCACAATCTTCACCTTTGTTCTGATCTTCATCAATGGCCATAGGTTCTTGATAGCTCTCCAGACTGAGCACCCATAGGGTGTTGTTATAGTCTTAGTCATCCATTTGTCCTCCATTCAATATTTTGCAACAATGGCTTCTTTCCACAACATTCCTTCATCGGTAGCAAACTTCCACAACCATTTCATCATCAAACTCTGGTTCTACTTCTTCATGTTTCTGATACTTAGACCCCTTGCCTTCTTGTCTACTAATAGCTCCTCCCATTTGACTAGGTGGTATATTTTCTTATCTTCATTTCCTTGCCAAAAGAAGATTCTTCTCAGTGCATCTATTCTTTTACTTACTCTGGCAGGTATAGGAAAAATAGGCATCAAATAAGAAGGTAAAGTGTCCAGAACACTATTGACTAGCGTCACACTGCCACCCCTAGAGAGATATTGACTCTTCCAATTTGTTAATCTCCTAGTGCATTTCTCCACTACACCATTCCAAATCCCTACTGACTTACTCTTTGCACCCAATGGCATGCCAAGATAAGTTGTTGGCATCTCTCCCACATTACCCCCAAGTCTACTAGCAAGGTTCTCTATCTCACCAACTGTGTTGATGGGATATATGAAACTTTTCCCACAATGTATGTGCAACCCAGAGACCGCTTCAAAAATGACGAAAATGACCCTCAAAATCAACACTTGTTCATCTACTGATGAGCAAAATATCAAGGTATCATTAGCATACTGTAGGTATGTTACCTCCACACTGTTTTCCTCTCTCATCTGGAAGCCTCTAATTCATCCTTTCCCCCTTGCCTTATTCAATAGGTTGCTCATTCCTACCATAGCTAGTATGAAAAGAAATGGAGACAAGGGATCACCTTGTCTCAGGCCTCTCTGAGATGGAAAGAAACCATTTGGTATCTTGTTGATTATCACTGAGAATCTGACTGTGCTTATACATTGTGATATCCATTTGATCCATATATTCCCAAACCCCGTCTTCTCCAAAAGTAGTAATAGGAAATTTCGATTCAAATGGTCATAGGCCTTCTGAATGTCCAGCTTGCAAACAATACCGTGGTCTTACTACCCAGTCGAGTCTACACATTCATTTGCAATTACCACTACATCCATTATCTGACTTCCTTTGATGAAGGCCATTTGTTGCATGTCTACCAAACCATGAATTACCTTCTTCAACCTTTCTGCCAGAAGCTTAGCTATGATCTTATACACACACACCCAAATTAGGCTTATAGGTCGGTGATCATTTAGTTCTTTTGCCTCTGCTTTCTTTGGGATCAAAGCTACAAAGGTAGCATTCATACTTTTTTCAATCATACTTTTTTCAAAAGTACCTTTCTCATGAAAATTTTGTACTACTGCTACAAGATCCACTCTGAGCATTGCTTGAAGAACTCTTTTTTTTAAGAAAAAAGGTAACTTGTATTATGAACAAAGGAATACTCCAAAAGTATTCCTGTAATACTCACAGCAAAATTACAGAGGGAGAGGTGACCCTACGAATGCTTCATATATAATCTAGAATACTAGGAATATCATCCTTTTCTTGAGGATATTCTTGTTTACACCAAAAAACGAAAAGGACTAGATAGTTCATCTTCAGTTTCTGCAGAGAGCATCTCTTATTTTCGAAGCACCTTTGGTTCCTTTCCATCCATATAGTCCACCAAATGCAATCTAGGACAATCTTCCATCTCTCCCTGTGTCCTGACTGATTCCCATCTCTATTCGAGCAAGCTAGAGCCTCTTTGATGCTCCTTGGCATAGTCCAACTTATGCCTCTTAAATTAATGAAAATCTACCATAACTTCAGTCTCTCTACCATGTAAAGAGAGATGGTTTATTGTCTTAATCTCACATTCACAAAAAGAGCACCTAGAGAAAATTTGAAAACCTCTTTTCATAAGATTGTCCTGGGTGAGTGTGGCATGTTTGGTTATTAGCCAAGTGAATATTTGCTAACACATATATGTTCGGCACCTTATTAACTGGGTAAATGAAGCTTTCCCCCAGTTAATGTGTAATCCTGAAATGGCTTCAAACAATATCAAGACAATTCTTAAATACTTTAGTCGACAGCTCTCTGCATCACAAAAAATCAGGGTGTCGTCATCATATTGTAAATGTGATATGGCCAAGCCCTGTCTATCATTCATGTTGGCATTTAATCTTCTTATCCATCCTTTCATTTGAGCTTTTCCCCCGGTTAATGAAGCATTGCTTGAAGAACTGCATAGAGTAGCCATCAGGTTCAAGTGCCTTGTCCCCTGCACAAGCTTATTGCCATCCAAAATCTCATGGGGTTCAAAAGGTGCCATCAACAACAAGTTTTCCTCATCACTGATTCTGGGACAATTCTCCATTTGTAGGTGTGGTCTCCATCCCTCTGTTTTTGTTTATAGTCTCTCATAATATGAGACTATCTCTTTCTTCACCTCTCCTGGATCCTCCACCTTCAACTTATCAATTGTATGTATTGAATCTCCTGTGGACATTTGCAGTTTTATGGAAAAGACTTGTGTTTCTATCTCCGTGTCTTAGCCATGTTGCTCTAGATCTCTATCTCCAAGCAATCTCCTCCTTTCTTGCTATCTCTTCAAATTCCATTCTGAGAGATAATCTGAAGGCAATTTCCTCCTCCTACAAAGCTCCATTTTCCTGTATCTTCTCTATTACCTCTACCTTTGCCAAAACATTTTGTTTCTGAGACCCTAAATTCCCCTATCTTGTCTTACTCCACTCCTTTAATTTAATTTTTAGAGCCCTCAATTTTTCCATTAGAATAAAGTTGGTACTACCTTCATAATTGAGTGAGTCCCACCATTCCTTTACCCTCTCCTTGAAGCCTTCTGATTGCAACCCCAATTCTCAAACTTGATGTAAGATTTTGATTTTTCCAATCCTCCACACTATAGTGTAATGGGAGTATGATCTGAAGTAACTCTTTGTATTATAGACTGCTTAATGTGTCTGAAGTTGTCATCCATTTCATCTCATATGAGAAATTTGTCCAATCTTGTTACTCTTTCATGTCTATCACCCTTCTTCTATGTATACTTGACCCCCTTTAGATCCAAGTCTACTGATTCCATGTCAATGAACTCTAAGAAGTCTGACATGGCTTCGTTTATTCTCCTGCAGTTCTTCTTTTCGGTGGGTGCCTTCCATTTTCTATTTTGATTTGTAGAAAACTCGTGTGCTTGGGAGTTCATGATGATAAAATAAACCAAGATTTTACCATGACTACAATTTTAGAGAGACGCGAAAGCAAAAGCCTATGGGGTCGCTTATGTAAATGGATAATAGCACTGAAAATTTTCACCTAATAAAGAGATACAGAATCATGAATATTTGTACTCAACAAAAAAAAGGACTTTGTGCCACATGCTTCAATAAAACAAAGATCGTAACACCAAAATATGAAGCACATTAAGGATACAGGTAATCAAGCACCACTTGAATTGTTTTAAACAATACAATCTTTTCTTTAGATAAATGCGGTTTACACCAATTAGGACTAAAAAATATATAAGCCAGAAGAAAGAGACACAATGAACATGATTAGAATCATATTAGACGCTCAAAAGACTATCCATAAGCACTAATGGAAAAAAAACAACTTTCAACAACTGAAAGGGGGATTCAAAAGTAGAAAGAGCTCAAATTACCATTGCGCAGGACAGTAGCAATGTCAGCTTGGTATGCACGTAACTCCTGCAATTAAGAAACAACTCTGTGAGTCAAAATTTTCAAGAGTAGGTGATGGACAAGACAGATCATAACTACAAAAAATTGATGCAGCTTATGAATATCAACATTTTCCTCCATGTAACATACATAGTCACAATGCCAAATACTAATGGAGAAAGATATACCATGGCAATAGAGGTGGCAAAAATTAACCTGTTAGTGTGTAACCCGCCCAACCCATCAAAACTAAAATGGGTTGGCTATTAATAAAAGATCTGGTAGATCAGAATGGGTTTACCCAAAATGACCCGTCAAATAGATTGGATCAAGATTGGGTTCAGACCATGTAACCTGGTAGATTGAAATTCAACCTAACCCATGGGTCATTTTCTATTATGGCATCCCTCTTCCAGATTTCTCAACCAGACTCTTCTGTTTTGCTCTACCTATTTATTTCTGCTGCTGCAGGAAACTTGTGCATTTTGTTCTATCTTTATCTATCCTTTTTTAAAACTTTATATCTGTTGTTCCATTTTCTTGTTCTAATTTTTGTCCTACCCAATCTTTTTATATTTGAAAATATTTCATCTATCATAAAAAAGAATAGTGTTTGATATTATGACTTAACAGAGTGTTGTGGAAGGGAATCGCCTCGTCACCAATGGCGAGAGGCGAGGTGAGGCGACCCTTCATCACCTAAAAGCTTTGTGGCAAGGCGATCTTCAAAAGGCGACGCCATCGCGACAATGGTGACAAAGGCGAGAGGCGACAAAGGCGAGAAAGGCGTTGCCTTTTGTATTTTCTTAAAAAAAAGGCGGCCAATTTAGCGTTTTCTTTCTTGCACAGTCGCACTCTTAGACTACGACTGCGACTCCAACCAGTCAACTGGACTAGACTTCTCCAGCGACCAACCAAACTTTTCCAACAACTCCAAAGTCCAACCAATACGTATTTCTTCGATTTTTTTACTCTTTTCTTCTTCAGATTTCTTCTTCCTCTATTTCTTTTTCCTTCTTCTTCTTCTTCTTCAGACTTCAAAGTAACTTCTACCTCTGTTTTTTTCCTCAGTGTTATGACTTTTGTTCTGTTTTTTTCTCATTCAAGTTCTAGACTTATAGAATCTATATCTATTTTCAATTTTTGAATTGAAATACTTGCTAATATGTTATTGCTATTGAGATTTTGATTATTTATATATGCAATTAAATATTTTAACTTTTTGGTATTAATTGGCACCACACCTCAAAAAGGAGAGCGCCTAGCCGCTCGCCTTGCCAGACCCTTGTCGCCTTTCGCCGTCATTCCAATCAACAAATTAAATTATCAAGAATATTCAGGTGAACCTAATCTAATATCATCGTTTTGATTCAAATTATCTGCTATTGTAAATATGGCTCATTCTTCTTTGCTATGAAATACACATTTTTGGTCTAACTTCATCATATGAGATCAAGCCACCATCAATGGAATAATCATAAATTCCAACAACATAATTTACGAACTGAATGACCCTAGGATTATCTTACCAGCTCTTACAAATATGAAACTTAACCTGGTTGACCAAGAAATTGCAAAGAATTTGACTTCTGAAGCCTGGGTAGCCTAAGAATGGCAGAGCGATAATAGTGTAAAAGAACAGGAAAGAAAAAGTTGTGGTCATGTTGGGCGGGCTGGGTTAAACCCGATATTTTATACATTTTGACCCAAGTAAATTTTGGGTTTTGTTTATGAAACACTTATTAGCTTGACACGTTTAGACCCGCCCAAAATTGACCCATCCCGTTCATTTGCACATCAACGTGACAGCATAAGAAATTACTATATCTTAGTTTGCACCTTTTTTCTTTTTTCTTGTTTAAATTAGGTGATCTCTAGTTTGTATGTTTCAGCAATATCATAGCATATTAATGTAGCTCAATCAAAATAACAATGAGCTTAACCAAAAACCATTTAGGATACGATTTATCAATGTAGAAAGGAATCCTAGCAACACAATGAACCATGGATTATTCGCTTAAGGGAAAGAGGTTGTTACTGCCCGGAGATAATGAAGAGAAAACCGAAGTTACTAACAATTTAGAAAAGGTATTAAAACAGGTAAACACTTAAATGTTGTTTAATTGTTGGTTAGGAAGTAAATTATTCATGTATTAAAACCAGCATAACCTAGTATCATGATTGGTAGCATTTTGTTTCTATGGATAAAACTCAGCGCACCAACTACAATATTTGGTTGCCAGTTTACAATCCCGCATAATAAGTACATGTATAAGTTATGAGGAAATCTATGTATTATTTATGCAGGGTACAAGATGAAATAATTAATACATAAATAATTAAACCTTATATAACTAATCTCTGCATCACTAATACTTGCAGAACTCTAACTAGCAACCAAACGACCCCTTAGAGATTACAACATCAAACACGATATTAACAGGTAAACACCAATCTAAAAGTTTGTCATCAGCAAAACAATAACCAAATGAATAGTGTTACTATAACTATTAGAAAATCTAACAAAAAGAAGGTGAAAGTCAAACAGCAGCACTTTATCAAAAAATCAAACAGCAGCAGAAATTTTGATAAGATCTAGACAAGAGAATAAGGATCAAGGATGAGATTGCAAGCTCAAATTACTGTTCATTCACCAGAATGTGCCAAACATATAATATCGCATAAACGCAAAGTTAACACTGTGAACAGTTTTTAACAAGAAAAAGCCTCCCAAACCACTTGGGGGTCATTTGGTTGATTGTATTTGCATAATGTATCTCTGCGTACAATGTTTGGTTGGCCAAATACGAAAACATAATCGAAACATAACTGATACAGAATTTAGCAGGTAGCATGAAAAAACTAATTGGCACTATGTAATGCAACGTTTGGTTGGCGGGCATTAAACACCACTCGAATTAAGATTTGCGGGATGCGTAGGGCCAGTTAGGAACACCAGTTGACTGCATGAGAAAAACTATTTGTCGTGTACGTAATGCAACGTTTGGTTGGCAGTATTAAACAATACTCGCATTAAGATTTGCGGGATATATAGGACCTGTTCGGAACACTACCTTGTAATTGGATTTGCATGTTAATTAGGTGTAATTACACTGTTTGGCAGTTTATTTGGCAAAGTAACTACTTGATCAATATGAAACAAGGTGTAACTAAGGGGAAGTAATTGCTCTCTCCAATTCTCATAGGACGGGTTAAGAATTGGTGGCCATTTAACTACCAAAAACTTCAAATTCTTTCCTTTTTTCCATTTCAAATATTATTCCTTTTATCAAAAAGGAAGATTCCTTCTCTTCTATTTTCTTTCCTTCTCAAACTTCTATTTAAATGTGAAGCCACTTGGTTGCTCCATTACAGGTAGTAGTACATTGTATCTCCTGATATATATTTTTTTTAATTTTGTTTTCTCATTACATATGCACTCTTATTACACTAGTGTTAGTAATACCATTCCACTAATACTAGTAGTAGTACTTTGTGGGTTGATGTCTTAGTGATGGTAATTTACTTAATAACTTGCTATTTAGTCATTAGCTTTTTTAATGGGTTTCCATATTTAAATGTTACTAGGTATGTTATTGTCTATATTTTACAAATATTTTATTTCTTTCCTTTTTCTAATCTTTGTTTGAATATCGGATGAATTTTGACGGATGATTATCAAAGCTTGAAGATAATTATATTCTTTATTATTAGATTTATAATAATGAGTTTCTATATAAATTTTATAGTAACTAGATTTATAAGTAACATTTCTATCTTGTTTAGGCGATAGTATTATTTTATGTTGCCACCTATACACTGAAGAACCAGCTTCTTCAGCAACCACGCAAGAAGTAAAAGTGGAATAAGATAATCAACACTAGGATTTTACGTAGAAAAACTCCTCTTCCAAAAGTCAAAAAACACGACCTACCTCATAAGCTTTTCCTCTCAAATTACCAATAAAATTGAGCCATTGTTTTAGGTTACAACTCTATAACCAAACGACTACCTCATACTACCGTTCCCATCTACAATTCTCCCTAATTGTAGCTACTTTTCCAAGACTCAATCCAGTCAAGGAAGACTAACAACAAAACACCAAATACAAATTCACTAAGATCGTGAAGGTTACAATTTGAACTCAAAAGAATCAAACTAGACAACAAGCATTGTTTTGATAAAACTTGATAGGAATGGGTTCTTTAGTGATTGTCATTTGACAATTGACTCTCTCTCAACCCAAAGAAACTCTAGATAAGATCTCTCTTATTCTCTCTTTGTAGCTAAGTCACTTCTCTTCAACAGCATCAATTGTGATGCTTTATATAGGAGTAGGATGGTCATTTCTTGTTCTCCCAGGTCAACACGGATTAGTTCAAGATCCAAGAACCAAATTCAAGTTTGACTTGGTTCTCCAGACTTCACACGTCTGCCTCCTTTTGCTTCTCCTATTTCCACAGCTCTTTCCATGTGAGCAAATAAAGTAATGATTCCACATTGCTTTCTTGTTCCTTGCCCCATTGAATTAACCGTAATCCTAATTCCTCGAGGAATCCTTCAATGCACTTAAAATCTGCTTTGCACTTGATCAACAGTCTTCTTCCCATCTATCGTTAAAGACATGATCCCTTCACTTCTCGCATATACTCTTGTAAGCAACTCTTATAATAGACATGTTAAGGAACTGGTTCATCAGTAGTTCTTTGTCATAAACACTACCCGTCCTTATTTAAGACATGTTTAAATATTTGGTTCTTCCATATATTTGTTAATCATCAAAACTTCATATTATTAGCGTAGCTCATGGCTCTTGGCCCTATCAAAAAAAGATCTCCTTCCCTTTCTTTATAACAAAAAGCAATTAAATAAACCGGTGTTGGACCTATAAGATTATGAATAAGTTGTACAATTTCATCCTTTTGAATAAAAATCGAATAATTATTAACTCCAAAAACATCAAAACCTTCTTCATTTTTCCCACCAATCTTACTATCTCTCTAATTCCCTCACGCTTCCTCTAAACCTGTTATTCAATTGTTATTAAATTGCTATCAATTATTTGGGATAAAGTTGCCAACTAGCTAGAGCAAGTTTCAACTTTCAACTTCAATTTATGGTTATACTTTCGAAAAAGATCAGATTTGCCCATGCATTCTCAAAAAGAAGTGACACTTGCCCTTAGCTATACTTTTTCAGCATATGTTCCCACTACCATCCAACTTTCAGGCCATATTTACCCCTCGTTCATTAACTCTCATGTCCCACCAAATTTTTCCTGTGGCACCTGTGTGGCATTTAATTCCAATTAAATTTGGTCACACATTTAAGAGAATTTAACCCATCCACGCAATAAAACCCACCCACATCAATATGGCCTAAAAGATGTATGGCAAAGCCAAATATGTTGAAAAAGTTATTAGAGAGTAAAGAGGCAAATCTAACCTTTTTCATAAATTTTTCATGTTTTTACGCAGATGTTTGGTACACTCGTTCCGCTTAAATTTAATTTTATTATTATATTTGAATTATAAAATATTGTTATTTTAATTTGCATAAATCATAGGGGCTCCTAAAATGTTTTTAAAACAGAATAATAGTTGGGGTAAATAAAAAGTTGGTAGTTCTAGTAATCTTAAATTCTTAATCCATCATGTTGATGAAATATCTATCCCTTATGATATTAATTCTATTGAGCAACTAAATCATGAAGCACTAGAAACACGATACGGAGATTATGGTAATATGAATAAAGAAAATGATTAATTTAGATGAAACATCTGCAAGTCAAGCAGCTCCAACTCAGAGTCAGTCTTAGTTTGGAGCTCCATTGGGGTTTTTTTGGTGGTTTAACAGCGGAATTTCGCCAGCAAGTGGGAGTGATAATAATGGCCCATTGGTAATGTTTAAATGAAGAAGAGACTGTGGTGCATTGAAATGAAGAAGAAAGAGATTTAAAAAATGAATAACAGAAGAAACAAAAAATAAGAAAAGAAAAAGTAGAAAGGTAAACAATAAAAGAATGTATTATGGCATTATGTGTAATTAGCGTCTGATTCCAATCTGAAAGTGACAACTGCTAAGTAAATTTATTTTAAGCATTTTTTTGCCCTCACGAGCTTCCAAAAAATAAATAGACTTGCTCTTCCATGTCGTCGCACATAAAGTTAAGGTGTGTAAATGACTTGCGCGACAAGTTTAATGGGAAACTTGTGTATTTTTTCCATTATAATAAGATGTTAAGCACATGGAATAAGAGTTTCTAATTTCATTTTATACATCCTCTTGTGGGAAATAACCCGAAGAGAAAATAAAGCCAGGATATACAAGAAAGAGGACACATGTGATCAAGATAAGAACTCAACCTACTAAATGGAGACAGAAATCAAAAGAATAACCTGGAAATTAGAATGCTAGCACAGCAATGTCACTATTTCTACATTAAACTGAATATCATACCTCAAGAGCCTTTTCAGCATTTGTTTCTGTGATCACTCCGACCGCTGCATTTGCAGCCAATATCATCAAGATAACCTGTAAACATAACTTGTGATTATGGTAAAACAAGGAGGAATACATTAAAAATGATATGAATTTTGTTCTTCTGAGTACCACCAGAAGACTTTTTTTGGCACTCTGTAGCATACTTTCTTTCAATAAATGTGGAGATCATATTCACTGTATTATAATGAATTATTACTTTAGAACTATTTTTTCCAAGCCAGCTCTTCCTATTCATATTTTTCCGTGCTGCTATTATACAATCAAAACATGACCAATTCATACTATAAGCAAAAAAGTACATCAAGCGCTACAATCACGAAGGAACTATGAGAAATATAGGAGAAAAATATTATTGAATTGTGTATCTACATTATTACAGAGAGACCTTATTTGTAGACACTACAATATAATCCTTTACCAAGTAGGATACTATTTACTATTTCTATTTCTATTCTTATTCTACGTAGGATTGTATATACATATTCCTATTCTAACATGACACGATGCTACGCAAATCGGATATGAAAAATAGTCACCGAAAAAATGAAGGTGCTACACAAATCGGATATGAGAAAGTAGTCACCGAAAAGATGGCACGGTGCTACACAAATAAGATATGAAAAAGTAGTCACTGGAATGATTCACGGTGCTACATAAATTAGCTATGAGAAAGTAGTCCGAAAAAATGCAGGGTACTACGCAAATTAAATATGAAAAAGTAGTCACCGAAAAGAAGCACGGTGCTACGCAAATTAGATATGAGAAAATAGTCATCGAAAAGAAGCACGGTGCTACGCAAATTAGATATGAGAAAATAGTCACCGAAAAGATACACGGTGACCCTGACTTTTGCTAACATAATCATTGGTCAGACAGACAGCATATATGGGTAATAGCCGTCTGCCGGCAGCGGAAGCTCTTGATTCGCTACCAAGATCGTAGACGCTCTGATACCATGTGAGAAATATAGGAGAAAAATACTATTGAATTGTATATCTACATTATTATACAAAGACCTTATTTATAGACACTACAATATAATCATTTACCAAATAGGATACTATTTACTATTTCTATTCCTATTAATATTTCTATTTATATTCCTACTTTAAGTAGGATTGTATATACATAGTCCTATTCTAACAGAAACAATGACGAAAAAGTTTAGATTACAATGTTCACAAGTAGCTTGAGTTTTATAATATAGAGTAAGGGGTCAAAAATACCCCTCTAACCAACCCTCATTAGATACCTTCTCTGGCACTATAATTATTGTTCTGGATTGCCCTGTGACGGCAATAACTAAAATAAAGCAACCAAAGTTGTTGAATTTCATGGAATAGAAAAAAGATGTAGCCTTGTCTCTGCTTTTCCATGTCTGGTAGACTCTCCCCTCAACAATGGAAGCCTCTTTGATTCTCCGAGATAGCCAGAAAAGAGCCTCAATGTGCAACCTTGAGCTCTCAACCCATTCATACCATATTTCTCTTTTGGACGACGTCTCTGTGATGTCAACCCCCCCCCCCCGATCTAAAATAAATACGATTACGATCATCCATGGTAGATAAAAGGCTTTAAAGAACAAAATAAAAAATGAAAATGGATGCTCCGGCAGTCAAATACCACCAGAGAGGGGTAACTAGAAGTTTGTACTCCGTAAGGGACCCTAGCCTATCTCCTCGAGAAAACAAGCCTGAGAACGGAATGGGAAGAGTTCTATAGTAAGAGAGATATATGGGTCATATTGTTATTTATTCATTAGACATTTATGTTTGGTAAAAGAAAAATTCCCCTGAATTATACTCCCACTCTAACCCCTAATGGCAGTAAGAAAGAGAAATCAAGTTTGCTTACCGAAGGTTCAATGAAGGCTGATAATACTGTCTCTCCATTAGCAAGTGCCAAAAAAAAGGAAATAAAAGCAGCTGCAATTAGAATCTTAACCAGCAAATCGTTAAATTGCTTCAGCACCAACTTCCAGAAAGGAGTGCCTGCAATAGATAATAATATGTAGACAGAACTAAGCAACAATGTACTAATTATTACGTATCAAAAGAAAATTGCCCCAATTAATAAGCCCAACGCTTAAAATTTATTCAATTGAATTGAATTGTTGAAACCTGCAATAGCTTGGTCCAGTCAATAAGTTATACTGTGGATCATAAAACACCAGGATTCGATTGAGACTATATCATAGGTACACACTCGAGGAATAAAAATTCATATTTTAGAACACTGCAAAGTCCCCTATTACTGGAAGCACTGGAAATAATGTTAGAAGATATAGGAATCAGTAATATCATAAAGGAGGATAGAGTATTGGAATGTCACTTTTGTGAAGAAGAGGCAGAGAAAGCAATGCAATCTAGATGAAGCCGCTGGACCTAATAGATTCAGATAGGTGTTCGTATTTTACATAAATGCTGGAACAGGGAGACATGTTTGGCAACAATATAAGGAGAGGAAGTTTCAAGAAGTGTGTAATACCCTGGAAGTTGGAAAGTCGAAATGGAAAGAAGCAATTCAGAAATGTTGCTGGTGCACTCGTTCCATGAGCCCGTGTACGGACCGTAGAAGGTTGAACAGGCCGTAGGAAACAGTCGTGGAAATAAGGTTTAAGACTTGGGAAAAAATTTTGGGCACTGATGCTTTACACGAGACCATCTACGGACAGTATAAGGTTCTACGATCCGTAGATGGGTACTGGAGGTTGAAAATTTTCAGAGTTTCAGGAGTTTCTGTACGAGCCTAACTACGGACTGTATAAGGTCCTACGGTCCGTAGGAATGCCTGTAGAAGGAGATTTAGAGAGTTGAGTATTTGAGTTGAACAGGATGAGAGGGTTGCATGGTTCGTAGAACATTTTACGGACCGTAGAAATGGGTCGTAACTTAGGGATTTCAATACTTTGGATCTACGGACTTTTTATATGGGTCGTGTAGAAGTTTACGGGCCGTAGAAAGGTCCCATAGAACTTGGATCAGGAAACTCAGAAGTTCAAAGTGATTTCTACAGACAACATGTACAAGCCGTATAAATTTCTACGGTCCGTAGAAGCCCCCGTAGTCCGGCCCGTCAGTTTAATTTTCAGGTATATTTTAGACATTTCCTATTCTTTTAATGCCTAAGCTATGTTGTTTTGGACTATTTCCTAAGACCTATATCTACCTAAACCCTTCAAAATCCACCCATGCCCTCTCATTCTCTCAAAACCCCAAACTCTCTCAAGGTCATCTTCTCCTCCAAGCTAGGGTTCAAGGATTCAAGTCTCCTTTTCAATTCCATAGCTAAGGATTTTCAAGGTATGTAGGAATTCATTCATGGATCCTCTTCATCCTTGGAACCCCAAAAGATTCTTCCTATTTCTTCCATGATTATCAAGCTAGAAACCTAGGGTTTTGATGATCTTGCATTGGATTCAACCAATTATGATTTGTTTCACTTATATTGATCTTATTATACATGAATTTATCTTAATTACATGTTTTTGATGAATTTATCATGAACCCATGCATTATGCCTATTTTATGATTATGAACTATGTTTAGAATTATACATGCATCATGAATTTATGAAACTATGATTGGAAGGATATTTTAAACAAAGTATCATATGATTTTATAAAGACAAAAGTTGCTTCAAAAGGGAAGTATTCTCATCATGAAGGATTTTCATGATTTTTCTATGACCAAGCTTATCATGATTTAGATGCTTGATAAGTGTCTCTATGTATATGTTATGAAATCATGAATTGATACAGGAGCTATTCTTATGATTTTCAAGTATGCTATGATGAATTTGGTCTTACAAGATTATTACAATATTCAAAGACTAAGCTTGACTATGGCAATTCTTGTTGAGAGTTTACCTAGCACCGAACGGATATTGGGGTGGAGGCTCTCCCGTTAGTAGAGGCCAGGTCTCTAATAGCAATCCCTTTCTCCCATAACTACGTGCCCTCGTAGGACTTAGTCTTAATTGACTATAGGTAGTGGATCCACAAGTAGGGGTTGCGACTTACAAGAGGGACGGATTGTGATCTGATGTTTAGATTTTGGACACTTGTCACTCAAGAGAGATTTCTAGATCTATACAGATTTGCAGAGAATCCTCAGGCCATGATGGCTCAGAATTATAAAAACAGCCGAGCTCAATGTAGCAATGTTAAGTTCAGAGGAAAATGAAATTATTAGGACTGGACCAGAAAAATAAATGCATATGCATATGAAATAATATAAAAGAGAAAGGCATATGCATTGTATCATCAAAAAACAAAAATAATTTTGTTATTTATTGTCTTTCTTCAATATTGGGGGTGAATACGATATGTAAAATAATTGTGTAGACAGTAGAGTAATAACGAATATGGCTAATTAGGAATGTTTTTCTTATCTTGTGTACCATATGCTCCTCTAGAAAAAGCTCTCTTGTAATACCATTTCAATTGATTAAGAGCTTTCAGTGGTTTCCCTATCTTTTTCACAAATGCTAATAAAACATGACTTCATCAAAAAGTCCAGGCTTTCTACTACAGCAATAAAATAAAACACAAGAATAAAATCTCCTTAACTAAAGCAAAGTTAGCTTACTGATTATGCATGTCTACTTCTACACTATTTTAGACGCAACTTAATTATATGTGTCTGATTGAGAGGGGGAGAGGGGAAGGAAAGAGAACTTACTTTTTTCTTGAGGCAACACTGAGAAAATTCATGAAACATGCAACCAAAGAGAAAATTGATATCAGACAAGACAAAATCAGTGAAATGACAAGCATATAGAGTAACACATAACAAAACACATGCATAATTATTTAAAAATTATGACATATTAAACTGATTCCAGTACTACTTTGTGTTGAAGAGAAATCTTACCACCACATATACCAATTAGAAAGAAAAACATTTTATTAGTAAAAACAATTTTTTTATTGAGTCAGAGACAAAAAGAATAAAATTGAGTGATTGTTTAGGAATATCACAGTGGCATCTCCTCAAATAAACAATGCATCATCCTGTCCATTAGAACATTATTTTGTTCATGACATCCCATCCAGAATCATAAAGCAGTGCGAAAGATACTCTCAGTCTCAAAGAATGCTGTTTAGTGGTCAATGAAGTAGACAAAACGCATGGAACACCAATGTTCAATTCCAGTACAGACAAAAACACTAGGCGATTTCTTCCAATCTACCTTAACTTTGATAGCAGAATTACCCATATGATTGCAGGTAGGATTGCAGGCACCAGGTGGAATAGTTGAGATGTAAGTTGATGCAGACACCATTGTTATCATACCAATTACAGTTGAGATGCAATCTAACAGTATAACTATAACATTCTGTAGCCTCATAACTCTTGGGTCCATAAACTTGATTATATTCTCCACAACCATACCAATTATGACAACCAACATTTACTAGATGCTCAATCAACTCATCAACTTCTATCCATCGTTAGCTAAACTTACAACACAATTGGAAAATAGAGCCATCTAAGAATCATAACTACATTTGGAACTGAAATCTCTTGGACGTGGGATGTCTTATAATCTTGCACGAATTTTGGTAAAATTTACTAAACTAGAAGATCCTAACTCTATGAATCTTTTGTTCTTCTCAAAATAACCTGGCCACAAGAAACCTCACCAACCTTAGGGACCAAAGATAGGAATGTCAACTCCCACTAGCCCAATGTACACTGAAATTAAATTGTGTGCATGCCTAAAATGTTCCCCTTACTGAATTTAAGGGCCAAACGAGTCAGCTTGCATGCATTCTTTTCCTGGATTTGTTCCTGTAACCTCATACCTTCCAAAATTCGAAAACAAATAGAGATACAAGATGGAAATATAGCATGGAGCCTAGGCAATTAAGTTTGTGATACTATAGGTACTGCAACTTATATTTGTTTATAGTAAAATAAACAAATAGTTTCAAGATGCAGAAATAGCACATGAGCTATGTTGTTCAGACACTAGAAAATGCCACCGTTCCTCCAAGAGGAGTACATATTTGGAGAGTCATAACACGTGAGAAGTAAAGGAAATTACCATTTTTGCCATATGAGCGTGCATGTTGGGTAACCTGGGAAAGAAAATAAAAAAAGAATTAGGATTACAACCCAGAAACACAATATAGGTGTATGCTGTTGTTGAAATGCATGTTTTACTGGTATTGAATTGTATTGGATCCTTGCTAACTAGTTTGGGATTATGGAATAGTTGCTGTTGGTTATTCTACTGAAATTGCACCTGTAAATCTGTAAGACCTTTAGTTGGATCCACGCCAAAGAATTCAAGAACCTGGAAATGGAATTGCAGCATTGTCATACAAGGTATTTTCTTGTCTCATATCGAGTTTAAGGACAAATTAGGATACCTCTGAAACAGATCGGGCGTAAGCCTCCTCCATTGAAGGAGGTCAGGGTCAGGGTCAGGTCGGTGAGTTTCTTCTGAAATTGAACAGTGTCTTTGACTCTCAGTGATGATCTTGTGCAACTGGTGCCTGGTGGGATGATCTTGTGCAACTCTAGTAAAGGGAGATCTGATAAAAGTTACTTCTTTCTTCACCCACACAAAACCTTATTATTATTACGACAGGTTTTACTCACCACTTATCTAGTCTAGGGTTTAGATGGGTGCGCTTCATAAATGTTTTTATTTTATTTTATTTTTGGCGTTTCCGTTTTGCTATGATTCATAAAACTAGTTATTTATGGCACGTGCCTAATAATAATGTTTTACAACTTTCTTTTTATGATTTTACTGAGTCGAGTGTCTTTTGGAGACAGATGTTCTATTCTGATAGGAGTCAGGTCTGCGTACACTTTACCCTCTCCAGATCCCACGTTGTGAGATTTCACTGAATTGTTATTGTTGTTGTTTCTTTTCAATAATAATAAAATAATAAAGAAATAATTAATTATGGTTCCCCATTCAAAGTCTTAATTTATTTTAAATATTTTTATTTGATTTGATTATGGAGTTGGAGTTGGAGTTGTGCTTGGTTATACGTTTTATAATATGTTGAATAATAATCATATTTGAATGTTGTACTATTTTGAAAATAAATTAGAAAATAAGTTTTAAGTTGTTTTAAAACACAATAAGTTTTAAGTTGTTTTAAAACACAACTTCAAATTAAATTTTTAAATTTTCACGATCAAATACTAATTTTTAAATAAAATAAATCTATAATGAAAAAACATGATTCGCAATTTTTAAAACCGAACGACTAACTGAAATATACAACTTCAACCACCCGGCCAACTTGCTTAGCTACGAGGGAAGCACGCATTTTGACCTCTAGCTATGTGCTTATTCCCTTTTCTTAGTAAGCAATACCACAATCTGGAGAGATGCTCGCATTTCCTTCTCGTCGAGGCTATACTAAACCAAAGATTGTAGCTAGACAGCCAATATTTGTAAATAAATTGATTAGGCTAGAATATTCAAAGGTCTTCCTAAGAAAGTGTAACATCCCCTAAAAACGTTATATACGATGTTTCAATTCTCGCCTAAAAATGATACAGCCATTGTATTTTGGGCATAACTTTTTATAGGAATTGTCCAAATTGGGTGATTCAAATTTCTGCGTAACCACAAGATCATTACCTACAACTTTTGTGAAGACCATAATTTAAGTTTTGGAGGTTAAGTAGGTCAAATAAATTAATTATTGTAAGACAGTGTGCTGTGACGAAATAGAGTATTTGTAGAAGAAAATTCATATCTCACTGTAGGATGCTCCAAATTGGTTGATTCTTAAATGACATGAAACTAGACTTTTATATCTACAATTCCTATGAAAACATCAAATCCTAATAAGGAATTTATCTTGTTCAAAAGCAGCTCCGAAAAGGAATATTCTGTCAAAGATAACTCATTTTACCTACCATGGAAAGATCTAGATACATTTGACATCACTCATTACAGAAATTGTCCTCCAATTAACATCATCCATGACATCATAATTTTCTACTAAATTTTCAAATTTTTTTTATAATTATTTTATTTATTGTTAGGTCCCTCTTTCACACCTATAAATACCACCTTATTTTCTCATTTTATTCATCAAGCTTTCTCAAGCAAGTCTTCTCTCTATACACTTCTTTACACATTCTCAAATATAGTTTTAGTTCTTAGTAGTGAAGAAATACTATTCCGGTGATTCATATACTCCGGATAGTACACAAAACGTTCCGACGAGGAAAAAAGTTAGGACTCAAGAGTGTTCATTAAGTCTTTCGATTCCGACTAAAGTTTTGGATTCTAGGTATGTAAGGTTTCAATGAGAGTATTCCTTCAACTCTCATGTCTAAATTATTTTGACCTTATGATAAATTATGTTTATTTTCTTTAAATTTTACTCTAAGTCATGTGGTGTTAATCCATGGGTTCTTCCACCCATGTAGTCCAAAAACTCTTTCAATTAAGTCTCTTGATTTCAAGTAATATTTTCTTATGGGTAATTCTTATATTTTTTTTACTTAATAGCATGAATCATGGTTAAACTAATGATTATTGGTCTATTTTGATGCAACATAATTTCATATGTATGAATTGATTGTTTGCAAGTAATTTCTCTATTTATCTTTTTAAAGGTTCTTGAAATTCATGGTGGGTTATTTAAAGCATGATTTTTAATTAATGGCTTTTAAAGTATTTATGTATATTTATTTACATACATGTTTGCAAGTTAAAGTGATGTGAACCCACCTAGTTTTACTATATTTTCAATAAAGTTTGACTTGAAAGCTTTGACTCCAAATTAATATTTATGAAAGAAATATCTATGATAAAAAAGGGAGTCTTATGAAAAAAAAGAATGATGAAATGATTTGAATAATGTATTCTTTATGCAATAAGGACAATTCTTGCATATTTGAATTACCAAATTTTTTAATGAGCTATTCTACCGAATATGATGTTTTGAATTCTCAAGCTATATGATATGACTATTTTGAAGTATTAAACTATTCCGTGGGATTGACTTAGCACCAAATGGGTCATTGAGGTGATATTCGGTAAGGGAATCCTAGTAGCAACCCCTTGTCTCATTAATTATGTACCAACATAAGAGCCCTTGTAGGCTCAGGCCCATAAATAGCTCTTAAAGTTAAACTTAAAGAAATGAATGAAGTTGACGGAGTTCTACCTGACAAGTAGTCTCCCCGACCAACATAGGGGGTTATGTTAGATTCCATGTAATAGCTCGCATGGCCTTAAATATCGGTTATAGTTATTTTTCCACAAAATAAATGTTTTAAAAGATATCTATATGATTTATTATGCATGCATTACATTATGTTCCCTGTTACATAAATGTTTTAATGTTTCCTCAATGTTCATGCATCCTTACATACTTAGTACATTCAAAGTACTAATGCATACTCTTTTGCCTACATGATATTACCATGTAGGGACAAGTGCTCCTCCTCGTTCTCCTCCATGTGGCTCGTTGAGATTCCGTTGAAGACTACTTTTGGTGAGTTCCCATATTCCAAGAACAATACTCCTTTATCTTTCTAGCTTATGATATGTTGAGATATTTTACTATGACATTCCTTCTATTATGATTGAGGGTGAGCTAGGGACTTGTCTTAGCCCCGTTAAATCTAAAAGTTAGAGGTATTGTTGGACATATGTAAGTTGAAAAGTTACTATTATAATTTCCGCTTGTTTATTTATCGTCATTACCTATGAAAGGCTAAAAGAATGCTAAGAGGCTTGTTCGAGGTACTTTTGGGTTCCTCATTTACCATGTCACGTCTAGGCCCTAGGCTTGGGTCATGACAAAAAGTCTTCTAGATAGTTTATAAGAATCTAGAATCTTTCCAAAAAAACTCTTCATTGTTCTAGAATCTTCGCACTAGTGTTAACCTCCTTCTTATGTAAGTTTTCCACACAAAATAAATTTGTGCCAAGTAACACCTAAATGGCATGATGACATAGTGAGTCATCACACTGTCACCCATCTAATGTTGCGGTGATCTTGGCGCATTACTGTTTTGTGAACTTTTTGATCTTGTCTTTGTATTACCACAAGTCTTAATTTCGCTCTCATATAGCCTTCTCTAGTGATTACTCTTCTAGTGGATGAGGAATATGGTGATGGCCGGGAAGAACATCTTGGTGGTTAATGCTTTTTAGAATAAAAAACCCATAAACCTAGACTCTATCGCTGGCCATCATAAATCAAAACTACTCCTAAAAATATGGATACAAACCAATCTAAATCGATCACCCCCTCAATATGCAAATCTTCTTAAACCTAAATCTATTTCCATAACTATACCTAAATTTCCACCCAAGTCAGTCATTATGTTGCATGGATGTAACACCCCAAAACATTTTAAGCTAATACCCGAGCCATTCTTCATATGTATATAGGCACGAACTCAATGGCTTCTAGTTGTATGTATGTGTCTAAGTATTTAAAATATATTTGATATGGTTTAGGGTCATAAGGGATCTCTAACACCAAGCTAATTCTAAAGAATTTCTATCGGCTAAGGTTTCAAATGAGTCTATATAAGGATCAAATTCAAAAGACCATATCTCTCAATATATAAAGAGTTAGGTGTCCCATGAACTATCAAATTAAAGTTTTATGAGTCCATATAAGGATCAAATTCAAAAGACCATATCTCTCAATATATAAAGAGTTAGGTGTCCCATGAACTATCAAATTAAAGTTCTACGAGTTTTCTTTCCAATGCCACCAAGATTGCATCAATCGGAGTTTGGACTAAAATGTTATGACTATTTTACCAAAGATGCCAAAACCTAGCAGAGGTCCATGATTGCTCCATAACGCGGAGAGGACACATACTTCATTGCTAAGCTGAACGACATCTCCATTATTTTTTTGAGGGTATTTTTTTCCTATAAACCTTTGGGGAGTTATTAATGTCCTTCAAACGAAAATCAATTTTCATAATTAAAAACCATCTCATTCACTCCAAAACTTTACAAGAATTTTCCAGAAGACATCAAGTTAGGGTTCTCTTTCAAGGTTTTTCATCAAAGTAAGTTCTTCTCTATAGATTATAAGCCTTCCAACCGAAATTTCTTCGTCTATTCATGAATCGCTAAGAGAAATCTTAAATCTTAACATAGGGTTTCCAAAAAATGAATCCCAGAATTTCAAGAAAGGATCTCTTGATTAGTTCTTCTTCAAGTTAGGATTCTTCATCAAGATTTGTGGAGTGTTTAAGGTATGTAAGACTATTCATTGCGTTGGATTGAGTTCGTCCACGTGCCCTACATCTAAATTTAATCGTTAAATTTATAGAGTTGAGTTTTAGCCCTAATTTCATCGAGTTTCAAATGAATTAATTTCCTTCATTGAGTTCCATGTAAATGTTTTCAGATTAGAATTATTTCTATATAATTCAAGTGTCTACTTATTGTTCACGCTTACATTCACATGAACCCTTATTGAATTGATGTTCATTGCTTTCAATATCCATTATTTTTAGTTAAAGATGATGAATTTAATGCATCGAGTAAAAGATGAGTTTTTAGGGAACATGAGTGTCCCAAATGTATATATTATAATTAAGTCATAAATATTGATACTTCTGAGTTTAAGCATGATTTTACTAAACTTGTTGAGCTGGTATTTTTATGAATAATCATATTTGAGAAAGGAGTTTTGAGCATGATTTATCACTTGAGTTTCGAGGTCTCTTACTACAAAATTTGAACATGAGTTTTACCAAGTCTACACGAGACTACGAGTTTATGCATTTATGTATTTTGAGACTGAGTTGAGAAATCAAGAGCTATATTTTATATATTTACTGAGTTTAGAGGTATAAGTATTTTAAAAAGCATGTAATGATGTTTGAGACGAGTGGTTATTAAATTGATGTAAAGTCCAATGAGACTAGATGAGATATATTTTGAGTATTTTACTGACTTGATGTATATGGAAATAATAAGTATTTTGAGAATAGCATTGAGCACCGATTTGGGTAAGAGTTTAGATAACTCAAACTCCATAAACTAAGACCATGTATACATATGTGGGAGATAACCGTAACCGACATTAAGACCATGCGAGTTATAACATGGAATCCTGATGTATTGCCCCATTAAAAAGGGCCCAATATATCTTGCCAGGACATAAAGGCATTATCATCATTAGACTGGGGTACTCGCCTCTAGTCCTTGAGATTGGGTACTCGCCTGTAATCCCTTGATATTGGGTACTCGCCTCTAATCTCCTTTCCTACGGTGGCACATAGTTATGGGACATGGGTAATCGTCACTAGTCCACTCGATGCTAAGTACAACTCCCAATGGAATATCATTCATAATATACATATATTATAGAGAAAATAGTCAAATGCCCATAATCTATTACCAAATTTTCAACTACACACTTATACTTAATGGAAGTCCTATAACACCCCTAATCTATTTTAAGGTGGAATAAATTACCCCTTAAATGTTGAGTTGGCACAAAGAGTGCATTTCACTCTCTTTGAGAGAGTGAGAAGCAAAAAGCCATGTAAAAAATAATTTTATTACATTTTGTTATAGTTAAATAATTTATATTTTATTTTTCTATTTATTTATTTTTTTAAAACAAAATGACCTCCACTTTAATGGAGGTAAATGGTAATTACTTCTCCTCACCCACTACCAAGGTAAAGAAGAAACAACAACCAAAATACTTCTATCTTTGATGGATTGACTATGCCGGTGATGGCGAAGAAATAATCGACGCAGAAGAGGAAGCCAAAAAACTAAGATGAATTTGCCGTCAAATTTTTTCGGCAATTTTTTCATCTTAGTTTACCTCACTTTTCATCTTTTTTCATATATTTATAAATAAATATTTCAAATTGCCCAAAAACAAATATTAGATCTGTAACTTTATTTGCACCCAATTTACTATCAAAAAAAAAATAAAGAAACCCAATTTATTGTTCATCCTTTGCAAAAAGATTGATTTTTTTGTTTAACCCATTTGATGAATTTGTATTTTCAGCAATACTTGTTTGTTCAAATTCATTATTAGAAGAAGAATCTTGATAAGATTTTTTCAAAAAATTGACCCTTCTTTTTGTATTTTAGCTATCTTTAGAAGAATCTTTAATATTATTTTAATTGTGAAAAGATAGTGAAATATGATTAAAAGAAAAAGAATGAGGAAGAAAGTAAATAAAAAATAAAAATAAACAGAAAATACACATGTTAAATATGGGTTGGTGCGTGTGTTTCACCGCACACAACAAATTTGGGTAATGCCTTTTTAAGGTGAAGTTAATTTCATTTTGAAATAGTTTAGAGGGGTAATAGGACTCCCGTGAAGTATAGATGTGTAGTTAAGAATCTGATAATAGGTAAGGGGGCATTTGACTATTTTCTCTATATTATAAGAATAGCTCATTCGTCATTATTCATTACTTTTCATGAGTCATCCATAGACCTTGATAATCATTCATAAAACTTGTTCATAAGAGTAACTCGTTATCGCACAATTCATTTAATGTAGGTGTAGAAATTCCATAATTACGAATTCTTTTCATAAAATCATCGTTAAGATCTTAAGTCACCCTCTTCATAGAACTTGCTTGAAACATCATTCAAGACCTTGCATGAGTCGTTCACCATCACTTATTAGAAATCCTTTGAAATTCGTGATCAAGACTTATACTTGAATATAAGATAAAAACATAAATATATGATCAATTGACTTGGAAATCATAAAATTGTATTGAAAACATGCATGATCATAGACATTATAACAACCCATACATAATTCATGAAAAATAATATCAATTGGAAGCATAATTGAAAATACCCATAATCCATATCATTAACCCTAAAGATCAATGTAGGAAAATTCATAGAAAAACTCTTCAATTTCATGCAATAACCATCAATATATATTGAAATAGATTCATAAACACAATTTGAATCGTAATTCATGTAATTGAAATAAAGATCATAAAACCCATAAAAATACAACTTGAATTTATCAAAAAGATGAGAATTTGTTGGACTCAATGGGTGAAAGGTACCCTTGGATGAATTACCCACATACATTGAGAAGACCAAAGAAGCTTGAAGAAATTTGGACCTTTGATGGAGAACTTGAGAGAATTTCTTGAATATCTTCAATGGAGTTTTTGAGAGATTTTGTAGAGAGAGAATTATATAGATGAATTATAATAGAATGAAGAAGAATAAGGTTTTTCAGTTAGTTTATAGAGTCGAATTAGATTCTAAAAAAACCAGGTTCATTAACTGACAGTTAGAGAAATGTCCAAAGTGTCCCTACTTAAAAACTGGGGACAAAAAACTAAACCTAAGTCCGCGACACAAGCTTGTTTCTCGATAGGCCAATTTTGAGCGAATGAGGATTTTGCCAGATTTTGACTTGGAGAAAATTTGCACTATGGGGGAGAAGGTTCGCAACACTAACCTGACGCTCACCCTTTTGGAAATGCAATTTCTGAAAAAATTTATCTTCTAGGATACTTGACCTAAAAATCCTCTAAGGTTATTTTTGCAATGCTTAAAATTATAATAACATATTCCAATCTTCAAAAAATCTGAGATATTACACGATTATAAAAAGACTTCTATGAAGCAGGATGAAGTTATGAGAGACATCTTAGGAAGAAGCCCTTGAAGGAATCTTAGTACCTGCCCTTAGAGAGTCCAGTAGACATGAGATTAGCATTTTTCGAGTATTAGAGTAAAGCGAATATAGTCCATTTTAGAGAATGTGGAATATATCCATGGCCATATAGAATCGGTTCGTAGACTTAGGGCGGTGACCTTCACGCTAAGGGGGAGATGATGAGGTGATGAACTAAAATAGGTTTTTTTAGATTTAGGTAGTGATGAGTTGACCAGGATAAGACATCAATTCTTTTCCGTCTCAAATATATTCCTTACATTCTAGTTGAAGTGATACCCTACCCTTGTCTTGTGTATCAGCACTATACCTTTGGCCTAGACCCATGGACTTCATGTTGATTAATGTTAGTGGTCAGTTCCTAGAATGAGAAGTGGTAACTTAATTCAACAATCCCATTCTTATTCCATGAATCTAAGAAAATCAGTCCAATGTTATATGAATAATGTTACATCATGTCTATTCTCTTATCAAATTTCTTGAATGAATCGTGCGTATGACCTTTTGCGGTAAGCCTTTCCAATGATCCTTTCTTTTAAGTCTTGATAGTGATGCTGATGGTAGTAGTTTAGTTATAGTAGATGAGATATAGTGGGTGTGTCTTATTGTGATAATTGTGGTGTGCTTATTCCTTTAAGGTTATAAGTGTGGAGGAGGAGCGAGATGAGGTTTTTTTATATGTAATAGGTAGGTAAAAATATTTGGTGTACGTTTTAGTAAAAGTAAATGAAATTACGGGTATAGAAATGCTAAGGTAGACATAAAAATTCTTAAGTGATGTTGACTTCAAGAAATCCATAAATTGATTAAAATAATAGGCTTGAATGTCTGGTTATTTTTATGTGAATGATTGCAGTAGGCCATTGAAGAATTCTTGTTAAAAGTTTCAAGTAAGTGTATTAGTGTAGTAAAAAGGAGTAGTATTCCCTACAGGAAAGTCCCTGCAGAGGTATAGAACATGAATCCCCGTAGTTCAGATTAGTATGATCATCTTATGGGTAGCACCTTGTGACTTTCAGTTAGACTTGAACTTCGTGAGAACATGCAGTTAGATTTAGGCTTTGGTGTGAGCTATAAGTTTCAGCAAATGAGGTATAATATTCAAAAAGAAAAGCATAGTAGAGAAGAGTTGCGAAGCTTGAAAGCTATCAGGCATATCGCATAATACATTATAGTCTTATTCGTATATCATGCCCGTAATTCTATTCCCAAAATTTATGAGAAATTTTGATGAAAGTGTTTTAGGAAATACTCCTTTTCATGTTTCAAATTGAGTATCTATTTGTGCGTGAATGTTTCAGTTTCTGCATTGCATTCGCGCCTTATGTATTTTCCTAGCTTAGTCATCATTTGAGGATGAATGATCCCAAGGGGTAGATATTGTAACTCCCCAAAATATTTTAAGCTAAGACCGAGCCATTCTTCAGATGCATATAGGCTAAAACTCAATGGCTTCTAGTTGTATGTATTTGTTTGGATCAATTCCTAAGTATTTAAAGTGTATTATTACATGTGGTTTAGAATCATATGGGATCTCTAACACCAAGTATAGTCCAAAACACTTCTATCGGCTAAGTGTTCGCATGAGTCCATATAAGGGTCAAATTCAAACAACCATATCTCTCAATACATAAAGAGTTAGGTGGTCATGACCTATCAAATTATATTTCTACAAGTCTTGTTTCAAAGCCACCAAGATTGCATCAATTGGAGTTCGGAGTAAAATGTTATGGCTATTCTACCAGAGACGCTCCAACCTGGTAGAGGTCCGCGATGTAGAGAGGGTACAGACTTCATTGCCTATGCTGAACAACGTCTTCTTTATTTTTTGAGGGTATTTTTGTCCTATTAACCTTTGGGGAGTTATTTAATGTCCCTAAATGTATAGAAAATAAGTTTTTATAGTTAAAAATCCTCTCGTTCACTTCTATCTTGAATGTTCAAGAATTTTTAAGAACACATTAAGTTAGGGTTCTTTTTCAAGGTTCTTCATCAATATAAGTTCTTCTCCCTGGATTTCAAGCCTTTCAACAAAAAATTATTCGTCTATTCATGAATTACTAAGAGAAATCTTAAATCTTAATATAGGGTTTTCGAGAAAATAAATCCCAAAATTTCAAGAGAGGATCTTTTGATTGTTCTTATTCAAGTTACAATTCTTTATCAAAGTTTGTGGAGCGTTTAAGGTATTACCGTAAGGCTATTTATAGTGTTGGATTGAGTTCGTCCATGCGCCCTACATTTAAATTCCATCGTTAGAGTTTCAGAGTTGAGTTCTAGCCCTAATTCTATTTGGTTTTGAATGAATTAATTCTTCCTTCGTTAAGTTCCATGTAAATATTTTGATTTTAAAATTGTTTCTATATAATTCAACTATCGAATTTATCGTTCATGCTTACATTCACATGAACTTTTATTGAATTGATGTCTATTGCTTTCAATATGTATTATTTTGCCTTAAAGATGGCGAATTTTATGCGTTGAGTAAAATATGAGTTTTTAGGGAACATGAGCGTCCCAAATATATATAATATAATTGAGTCATAAATATTGATATTTCTGAGTTTAAGCATGATTTTACTAATCTTGACGAGTTAGTATTTTTACTAATAATTATATTTGAGAAAGGAATTTTGAGCATGATGTATCACTTGAGTTTCGAAGTCTCTTACTATAAATTTTGAACGTGAGTTTTACCAAGTGTGCACGAGACTAAGAGTTTATGAATTTATGTATTTTGAGACTGAGTTGATAAATTAAGAGCTATATTTTATATATTTACTAAGTTGAGAGGTATAACTATTTTAAAGAGGATGTAATGATGTTTGAGAAGAGTTGACGTTAAATTGATGTTGCCACAACTCGATTTCTCAGGTAATGATGGCACCTACTATAACTACCTGTAGGTAAGCCAACCATAACCCGGAATGATTAGTAAAGGATTTAAGGGCAGAAACTAATCATGAATAGGGAATTCTAATATAGAAAAAAAATAAGTGGAAGCAAAGCCAAAACCTGATATATACAACTAAGTATCCCTCCAACAACCTAAAGGTCACAAGTATAGAGCTGCTACAACAGAAAAGTCGAGTATAAGTCACAAAAGTGGACCAAAAATAAATACATCAACTGACTAGTCTCAGAAATGTAAAAGACAAGTCATCCAAGCTGAAGGAGACAAAAATGATCTCAAAATAGCAAGTGCTCACCCTCTTCATAAAACTTGCTTGAAACATCATTCAAGACCTTGCATGAGTCATTCATAATCATTCATTGGAAATTCTTTGAAATTCGTAATCAAGACTTATACTTGAATATAAGGTAAAAAGATAAATATATGATCAATTGACTTGCAAATCATGAAATTGGATTGAAAGCATGCATGATCATAGACATTAGAAGCATAATTGAAAATACCCATAATCCTTATCATGAACCCTAAAGATCAATGTAGGAAAATTCATAGAAAAACTCTTCAATTCCATACAATAACCATCAATATATATTGAAATAGATTCATATACACAATTTGAATCGTAATTCATGTAATTGAAATAAAGATCATAAAATCCATAAAAATACAACTTGAATTTATCAAAAAGATGAGAATTTGTTGGACTCAATGGGTGAAAAGTACCCTTGGATGAATCACCCACATACCTTGAATGAGAAGACCAAAGAAGCTTGAAGGAATTTGGACCTTTGATGGAGAACTTGAGAGAATTCCTTGAATGTCTTCAATGGAGTTTTTGAAAGTTTTGTAGAGAGAATTATTTGAATAGATGAATTATGGTAGAATGAGATGACTAGGGGTTTCAGTTAGTTTATATAGTCAAATAAGGTTCTAAAGACATCCAGGTTCATTAACTAACAGTTAGGGAAATGTCTAAATTGTCCCTACTTAACTGAATTTGGACGAAAAAGTAAACCCAAGTCTGCGACACAGGCTTGTTCCTCGATATGACAATTTTGAGCGAATGAAAATTTCGCCAAATTTTAACTTGGGGAAAAATTGTCACTGTGGGGGAGAAGGTCCATAATGCGGACATGTCTTGCACCCTTCTAGAAATGCAGTTTCTGGAAAAATTAATCTTCCAGGATACTTGACCTAAAAATCCTCTGAGGTCATTTACCCAATGCTTAAGCTTATAATAACATATTCCAACCTTCAAAAAAATCTTAGATATTACACAATTATAGAAAGACTTCTATAGAAGTAGGATGAAGTTAAGAGAGACATCTTAGAAAGAAGCACTAGAAGGAATCTTAATACCTGCCCTTAGAGAGTCCAGTAAACATGAGATGAGTATTAGAGTTAAGCGAATATAGTCCATTTTAGAGAATATGGAATATGTCCATAGCCATATAGAATCATTCCGTAGACTTAGGGCGGTAACCTTCAAGCTAAGGGGGAGATAATGATGTGATGAACTAAAGTATGTTTTTTTAGATTTAGGTAGTGATGAGTTGACCAGGATAAGACATCAATTCTTTTCTGTCTCAAATATATTTCTTATATTCTAGTCGAAGTGATACCTTACTCTTGTCTTGTGTATCAGCACTATACTTTTGGCCTAGACCCATGTACCTCATGTTGATTCATGTTCATGCTCGGTTCCTAGAATGAGAAGTGGTAACTTAATTCAACAATCCCATTCTTATTCCATGAATCTAAGAAAATCCAGTCCAATGTTATATGAATAATGTTACGTCATGTCTATTCTCTTATCAAATTTCTTGAATGAATCATACATATGATCTTTTGTCATAAGCCTTTCTAGTGATCCTTTCTTTTAAGTCTTGATAGTGACGCTGATGGTAGTAGTTGAGTTATGGTAGATGGGATATAGTGGGTGTGTCTTATTGTGATAATTGTGGTGTGCTTATTCCTTTAAGGTTATAAATGTGGAGGAGGAGCGAGATGAGGTTTTTTTTATATGTAATAGGTAGGTAAAAATATTTGGTGTACCTTTTAGTAGAAGTAAATGAAATTACGGGTATAGAAATGCTAAAGTAGACATAAACATTCTTAAGTGATGTTGATTTCAAGATATTCATAAATTGATTAAAATAATAGGCTTGAGTGTCTGGTTGTTTTTATGTGAATGATTGCAGTAGGCCATTGAAGAATTCTTGTTAAAAGTTTCAAGTAAGTGTATTAGTGTAGTAAAAAGGAGTAGTATTCCCTACAGGAAAGTCCCTGCAGAGGTATAGAACATAAATTCCGTAGTTCAGATTAGTATGATCATCTTATGGGTAGCACCTTGTGACTTTCAGTTAGGCTTGAACTTCGTGAGAACATGCAGTTAGAGTTAGGCTTTGGTGTGAGCTATAAGTTTCAGTAAATAAGGTGTAGTATTCAGAAAGAAGAGCATAGTAGAGAAGAGTTGCGATGCTTGAAAGCTATTAGGAGTATCACATAATACATAATAGTCTTATTCTAATATCATGCCCATAATTCTCCTCCCAAAAGTTATGAGAAATTATGATGAAAGTGTTTTAGGTAATACTCCTTTTCATGTTTCAAATCGAGTATCTATTTGTGTGTGAATGTTTCAGTTTCTGCATTGCATTCGGGCCTTATGTATTTTCCTAGCTTAGTCATCATTCGAGGATGAATGATCCCAATGGGTAGATATTGTAACTCCCCAAAATATTTTAAGCTAAGACCCGAGCCATTCTTCATATGCATATAGGCCCATACTCGATGACTTCTAGTTGTATGTGTTTTTTTGAATCATTTCCTAAGTATTTATAGTGTATTATTACATGTGGTTTAGAATCATATGGGATCTCTAACACCAAGTCTAGTTCAAAGAATTTCTATCGGCTAGTTTTCGCATGAGTCCATATAAGGATCAAATTTAAATAGCCATATCTCTCAATCCATAAAGAGTTAGGTGGCCCATGACCTATCAAATTATATTTCTATGAGTCTTGTTTTCAAAGCCACCAAGATTGCATCAATTGGAGTTTGGAGTAAAACGTTATGGCTATTTTACCAGAGATTCTCCAACCTGGTAGAGGTCCGCGAAGCACAGAAATTATAGACTTCATTGCCTATGCTGAACGACGTCTCTTTTATTTTTTGAGGGTATTTTTGTCCTATGAACCTTTGGGGAGTTATTTAATGTCCCTAAATGTGTAGAAAATAAGTTTTTTAGTTAAAAATCCTCTCATTCACTTCTAACTTGAACGCTCAAGAATTTTCAAGAACACATCAAGTTAGGGTTCTCTTTCAAGGTTCTTCATCAAGGTTAGTTCTTCTCCATAGATTTCAAGCCTTTCAACAAAAAATTATTAGTATATTCATGAATTACTAAGAGAAATCTTAAATCTTAACATAGGGTTTCCGAGAAAATGAATCCCAAAATTTCAAGAGAGGGTCTTTTGATTGTTCTTCTTCAAGTTAGGATTGTTCATCAAAGTTTGTGGAGCGTTTAAGGTATGTAAGGCTATTTATAGTATTTGATTGAGTTTTTCCATGCGCCCAACGTTTAAATTTCATCGTTAGACTTTCAGAGTTGTGTTTTAGCCCTAATTCTATTTAGTTTTGAATGAATTAATTCTTCCTTCGTTGAGTTCCATGTAAATGTTTTGAGATTAGAATTGTTTCTATATAATTCAACTATCGAATTTATTGTTCATGCTTACATTCACATGAACTCTTATTGAATTGATGTTTATTACTTTCAATATGCATTATTTTGCATTAAAGATGGCGAATTTTATGCATTGAGTAAAAGAATTGTTTTTAGGGAAAATGAGCATCCTAATGTATATATTATAATCTGAGTTTAAGAATGATTTTACTAAACTTGATGAGTTACTATTTTTACTAATAATCATATTTGAGAAAGGAATTTTGAGCATGATTTATCACTTGAGTTTCGAAGTCTCTAACTACAAATTTTGACCATGAGTGTTACCAAGTCTACATGAGACTAAGAGTATATTAATTTATATATTTTGATACTGAGTTGATAATTAAGAGCTATATTTTATATATTTCCTGAGTTGAGAGGTATAACTATTTTAAAGAGGGTGTAATGATGTTTGAGAAGTGTTGACGTTAAATTGATGTTGTCATGACCCGATTTCTCAGGTCATGATGACATCTACTATAACCCACCAGTAGGTAAGCTAACCATAACCCGGAACGACAAGTATTTGATGTGAGGGTAGAAACTAATCATGAATAGGGAATTCTAACATAGAAAAAAAATAAGCAGAATCAACGCCAAAACCTGATATATACAACTAAGAATCCCTCCCACAATCTGTAGGTCACAAGTGTAGAGCTGCTATAACATAAAAGTCGAGTACAAGTTCCAAAAGTAGATCAAAAATAAATACATCAACTGGCTAGTCTCAGGAATGCAAAAGACAAGCCATCAATGTCGAAGGAGACAAAAATGATCTCAAAATGGCAAGTGCTTACCCTAGTCTCCGGAGCTGACCGCAATAGGCTTGATCTATCTACGATGGTAGCTGGTGCTCGATCCTGCAGCAAGAAAGTAGATGCAGAGTGTAGTGTGAGTACCAAGACAACAGGTACCCAATAGGCATCATAGGCCGATTGAGCAAAAAAGGTAAAAATAATATCTAAAAGAGGAATAAGCCTAAATAGGAAGCGTAATAAACATCTAAGGTGGAAAAATTACTAGCTAAGAGAACTACAACTAACTACACCCAACTAGGCCCCCATATGCCAAGCCAGGACACTCGTGCGTAAGTTAAGATTAAAATACAAACGAACCCCCATAAGCCCACTGAGTGCAAAAAATAGCTAATACTACCGAGGCTAGGAACCAAGAATCTGTGATGCCAAGAACCAAAGAACCATGTCATTTCTAGACCAAGAATCGATGAACTAGAAATGGTTTAGGGTTCGAGGTTGGGACTGAGACCTAGATTCTCGCCCGTGTATTTAAGGTGGTCGAGGCCGGGGCTAGATACCCGGATGCTTTCCATAACACATCAATACGATCGAGGCTGGGGCTGGGTACCTAGATGCTCGCCATACTAGCAAGTCGGCAAAGGCTAGGGCTGGGTATCCGGATGCTCCCTAATGGAAATAGAGAACAGAGGCTGGAGTTGGGTACCCGGATGCTTATAGATAATTATCCCAAGGTACAGAATAATCTCGTTTCTAACTGGATGATAATAGTTTCGAGAATCTCTTTCCCAATAAGCCAACTAATATGCCGCTAAGGCTTGAACCGGAGCCGAAATCGAACGCTCACAAAATCTAGTTTCGCCAACACATCTCGAAGGTCAAAGTAATGCCGAGTTATAGATGAGGGTGTTCTTAAGAGCTAGGTTACCACCTAGCTAAGGCCAAACTACCAGGCACTAGCTTACTACGTTATTCTACAAGGATCTAATTCCGCCAGAGCGATGCTGGTGCAACTAAGGCAAGTATACAACCTATACTAAGGCTAACATGCTCCACAATATGAACTACATAAGCATTTAACTCTTCTTACAATACCAACAAATAACGAAAAGGAATATATGCTTCTAATTACCCAAAAAACCCCGATAAAAGTCTAAAACATGATTTCTAAAACCTAAGATGTACAAATAAGTTACCCAACCCAAATTCCATCTATTTCAACATGCTTTCACACAATCCTGCTCAATCTAAAGAAAGAAAAGTCGTAGCCTACCTGTAGGTCTATCAGGTGCGCTCTAAATCACTATGCTGGAGATTTTCCTTTCCGATCAGCCTCGAACACTGCCACGCTATCAAAAACATCATTACAACATCGTTAAATTTATATTTTTTGGAGATGGAGCTATTTCAGGGTCTAAAATGAGAAATATGGAACTCATGTCGGAATTCACCCTAAAAATAGATTCTAAATAATGCCCCAAGCTCAAAGATCAAATTACAACATAATTCGGGGTGTAAAAATCAACGCGAAATGATAATGCAATAAAATGCTCATAATTTGGAGTAAAAAGGTGAAAATGGCAGCATCTTTGATCAATGATTTCTCAAAATCGAAACTCTTGAGTCCAAAAATATTATACCATGATATTCCTTGCAAAACCCCTATAACTTAGACTCAATATTTACTAAAAATGGAGCTCATATGATCAATATACAATCTCCTAAAGTTTTAACAAAAATTCATTTCAAAATTGACCAAAACAGTAGCTAATTTTGTAAATTTACCTCACACAACGCCTCCTCTTAAGATTCTGTGTTCACCACCGAATTCCCCACAAAATTCTCTTGAGTTTAGACTTTTAAATTGTCAAATTCGGGCTTTTATTGAAGGAGAAATCGAGGTTTGAAATGAAGAAGTGAAGCTGAAATTCGTTCTCGGTCTTTTATTAAAAGGCCATGATTTGGCCTTTGCAAACGGGGCCTAAGTAGCTCGCGAATGCGGAGGTCAGGAAACTTGGCCTTCACGAATGCGGAGGAAAAAGCCCTACACCTCCGCGAATGCAGAGAATAAGAACTTGGGTCTCCACGAATGTGGCCAGGGGCCCACATTTGCGGAGAACAAAAACTCCTGCACCAGATATCAGCTAAACATTCCAATGGGGTGCTCAGAATTCTTTTGGTATCCTATGTATAAAAATGAGCTATGCTATCCCACAAAATTTGATATTCTGGAATAAATGAAATAATTAAAATTTCCATATGAGGTCATTACAACTGAAAGTGGGTAGCACAATCTAGTGCCATTTTGAGCCAAATCCCATAACAGGCCTCAAGATTAGACCGAAAGCCTCGGAAAACAAATTAAAGGCTATTCTAGACCAAACTCGACATTGCGCACTGTCAGAATTTTCATCCAAGCACATTTTTCAAGAATATTGACCAAAGTCAACCATGAGCCAAATTTTGAAGACAAAAGTGCCAAATGGTCTCAAACTCGTATCGAGTTCCTTTGTACTCATGTTGACCATGATACTAGCCTTATTTGACCATTCCAAAGCTGATAGAACCGTTAGAATTCTATTGTGAGATTTTTTTCCTAAAGTTATGACCAAAGTCAATTTTCTAAGTTATAAAATCTTCAAAATAAGGAAGTAGGTTTAAAACCCAAACAAACGACCAGGTGATTGCGCTACCAGTGCAAGTAGGTCATAAATGACCTGTGGTCACTATAGGTGTTACACCCCATACTTTTAAACTCGAAATGTCTCTTAAGTTCCTTAGATATTATAATATGAGCCGGATACGCTATGACACAATCAAACAACTCTAAGAAGGGGAGAATGTGATACCCCATAGTAGAGAAGGTTGGAAATAGAGTCATAAGAATCCGGAAGGAATTGGAGGCCAAGTGATGAGGCGTAGGACTCGATTTACCCACATAAGCTACTAACTTGGAAGACCTACATACCAAAGCTACTTGAGTATGTACCAAGTTTATGTAGCATGGATTACATAGGCTTTTAAAATAAGATGAGATTATGAACCCACGAGGGGGAGGAGAAGATGACACATGATAGCCAATGAAAGTGTGACACGTGGTAGTACCTCAAGCAAGCAGATGACCCACCTTCTTGGGGTCAAGTAGGTGATCCACCTGCTTGGGGTAGGTGGGCTCCACTACCACATGGGAGCCCCACCTTGCTTGCATGGACACGGTGACCTAATAGGGGCTGGACACGTATCCCCCTTAGGGGATGACATGTGTTACCTCTTGGGACCACCCATATATGTATATATGTAACTTATACAGCAGTTCCTACACTTAAACATCAGCCAAAGATCAAGAAAACAAACCCTAATCCTAGAGAGAAAAACATGACGACTTAGTGTAGCCCAAAACGGAAAGCAAGCAGCCACGGTGTATGGAGGTATTAATACTATAAAATCATGGCTTATTGTAGCCCAAAACGGACAGCAAGCAGCCACGGTGTTTAAAGCATGCTAAAGAAGTTCCGAGGCATAATTTTGGCGAGTTTTGACCAATTTCGGGTAAGGTAAGGCTTCTCCTTTAAATTTGGACTTTATGGGGTCATTATGAAGTGTATTATACACCTTGTATATTTTGGAAGTGTAAGAAAGTCGTGGAAATGCCCAACGTTCGAAATAAACTAAATTGGATTCATTATAGTTAAATTATAGTCGAAATGAGGCATTGTGCGTGTGGGGGATGCTGCTGGTTGTGTGGTGGTGTGTTGCAGGGCCTAAAAGTGTTCAAAAGGAGGTGGGTGAGCTTCTGGTTTCAGCCACACAACCCCCCCACTTTGTACGGTTAAAGGTTTTGCAAAACGGAAACTAGAAACCTTATTTTGGTATCGTAGTTTCGAGTGAGTCGTTTCGAGTTTATATTGTGTAATGTTGCCATGTTATATATATATATATATATATATATATATATATGAGCTGCTGGTTATGTTGTTGGTTGGATTTAGGTATTAAGGATGTAATTGAAAATTCAGATAGGGCACATTATAGAGGAGGTGCTGCCCGATTTCTGTTAACTCGTTAACTAATTAAAAAACTAATCGAGAAGACGAATAAGGAAATAAATTTCATGAATACTAAGGTGCAACTTAAGATATTCAAAAGTCAAGAGTGGTAGATATTCGTATTACTTTCTTGTTAAATAGGTTTAAAGGACGACGAGGCGAACGGGATAAATAGTAATTCATAAGAGGTATGTAAAGCTTTCTCTTGGCATTTTTTGGTATAAGTACGTACAACTATCTTTCTTTTCTTTTGGAAAGTCTTAGCCTTAAGTGAATTGTATGTGAAATGAGGGGATAATTCCTATTATGACCCAACCCCGTGGGCCGCGACTGGGTCCGACCTGGACCCCCATTTATGTAACTGTCGACTACAGTCAAATTGGACTATGTATAATGTGATACTGCTCACAAAAACCTTAATGGGTTAAAAAATTTTCATGTTCATATAGCCTCCAAGATATAGGAACCAAACACATAAACCCAGTGGGTGATAAGATATTTATACACGTGTGGCCTCTTTCATTTGCATCATGTCATGAAAGGGCATGCAATCCGATAAGGCTGCCATGTCATAAAAACATTTACAACTGAAAAAACTCACAACAACCCACATACATATATGTCTACAGACCTTTAAGAATAGGAACGACAACATATGGCGGGACAGGGCCCCCGCCGTACCCCTGCATAAACAAATATATACATCGCAGGACCAGTACTCAAAAGCTAGGCTCCGAAACAGTGAATCACTTCCAACATAGCTGAGCAGAAATCCTAAGCTGTCGGATCTCGAAATGAACATCTGTACCTGCGGGCATGAAACGCAGCCCCCCGAAGAAAGGGGGGTCAGTACGAAAAATGTACCGAGTATATAAAGCATGGACTGTAATAAGCAAAGTCGTTACCAGAGCAGAATGTGCAAAAATGAGCAAAATATCCAGAATATCAAAATGCTTTTCATAACCACCGATAATGTATGCAGAAAAACATATGCCATATCCGGTCTCATATAAAACGTGGTCGCCGCCCCTTCACTGGCGCCATAGCACATCATAACACCAGAGTAGAAAATATCTCCGTAACAGATCATATCATATCAGATGGTCATATCATATCATATCATACCATATGTGTACATGACACATCATAACTTCATAAAACCCATGTACAGGTCGTACCTGCCCCCTCATGTCGGGGCACGGTGAACAATGCAGAGAAGTACGCATGATAACAAAACCTGGCCCGGGCCCGGTGAAGGAAATATTGAGGCATCCACGAGTGGAGTAGTAAGAAACTATATGCAATTTAAATCATATTTGAAATTCGACGGAATAATCAAAATGAGCTTTCCTTCAAAATTGAGACAAAAGTCATGTTAAGTACCTTTTGAAAGTCACTATGGACTATATCAAAATAGAACTTCTAGGAATCATATATATGTATCAAGGCATAACAAAATATCTTTTGGAAGTCGAAAAATTGGCCATCCTAGTGGCTTTAAGAATAGGACTTCTTGGGAATCATATGGAAATCATATACTTGTTTCGTAAAACCATGCCAAAAAGGGAGATTAACTTTATATACTTATGTCAAATCATCCTAAGAGAAGGAATAAGATTTACATACTTATGCCAAATAAATACTAAAATAAAGTATAAGCCTTACATACGTATGCCAAAACATGCCAAAAGAAGGAAATCTTAGCTTTACATACCTGTTACGGATTACTTCTTATCCCTTTGTCTCGTAGTCTTTTCAACCTAAGTAACATGGAAGCAATACAAGTATCAACAACCTTAGTCTTTTCAGCACCTTAGGTTACAAACGAATATTTATAGAACTCATCTCCTTGCTCGCCTTCTGGACTAGTTCCTTAGTTAGTTAAAGAGTTAACAAAAATCGAGCAGCATCTTCCCTATAATGTGCCCTATCCGAATTTCCAATTATACTCCTAATAGCTACAGCCAACCAACAACAATAACCTGCAACTCATATATACATAAAACATGGCAACATTACACAACATAGGCTCCAAACAACTTACTTAACATTACGATATCAAAATAGGGTCTTTAGCCTTTATTTCGTAAAACCTTTAATCGTGCGGAATGGAGAGTCGTGTGGCTGCAAACAGCATCTCCCACACCTCTTATAGAATGCCTTTAGGACCTTCAACACACCATCACACACCTGCAACATCCCCCACACGCACAACACCTCATTTCGACTACAATTTAACTATAGCGATTCCAATTTAGTTTATTTCGGACGTCAAGCATATTTATCATATTTTCATATTTCTAGCCACTTACACAATATATAATACCCTCTATAACAACACCATAAACTCCAATTTAAAAGAAAAGGCCTTACCTTATGTTAAACTTGTCAAACTCTCTGAAACTATCAAAACGCGAAATCTGGACAGCTCACTGTCTTATATTGTCGCTTAGTTTCGGAGGGGTAATTGAGGGAAACAGGATTTGTGGCCTCAATTAAAGTTATAGACATGTGTATCAAGGTCGCAAAAAATTTTGAATTACCCCTACAATAATTTTGTACGAAAATTTATGCCCAAAATACTCATAGCTGTCCGTGTAGGATTTCTAAAACAAAATCTGGGCAGCACCTCCCCCATACTTCATCACCCTTTTTCGAGCAGAGAATAGCAAAACTGGGTTTTAGAGGCTAAATTAAAGTTGCAGACCTATGAAATATATTTCCAAAACATCTTGAATCACTCAAAAAGAAGCCTTATACAAGGAGTTATACTCGTATTACCAACTTAGTGTTTCTCCAAACCATGGCTGCCTTTGCTTTCTTCTCCACGTTTTTCTCTCTATTTTTGTTCAAGTTTTTGGCTAAAAATGACTTAATAGTCATCCATACATAGATATATATCTTTTTGGAGAGTGACACATGTCATCCCCTAAGGGTGACATGTGTCACACCCTTAGGCAGCCACCTCAATTATGCAACCAATCCATGGTTGCCACGTGGCAGGTGGGGGTCCACCCCATGGTGTGTCACCTGCTTCCACGTGTCACTTTCATGTGATGCCATATGTACCTATCACGTGCTGCCATGTGTCAAGTAGGTGAGTCACTTACTTGCTTCAAGAGGTGCGTCGTTTCCTTATTTCTCTTCCGTGGTTAGTAATTTCATCGCACTTTAAGAGCCTATATATTTCTTGCTACTTAGTTTCAACACGCACTCGAGTAGCTTAAGTATGTAAGACCTCCAAGTTGGTAGTTTATGCGAGTCAATCGATTCCTACGACTTATTTCTCGGCCTCCAACTCCTTTCGAATTTTTATAACCTTATTTCCAATCTTCCTTATTATAAAGCATTTCGTTCTCCTTTCCTTGGAGTTATTTGATAGAATTATAAACTATCCGACTCACATAATGATTTTTAAGAAACTTAAGAGCCTTCCCAAAAACTTGAGAAGCTTAAGAAGCATTCTAAGGTACCAAAGTACGGGGTGTAACATCCTTCCCCCCTTTAGAACATTCGTCCCCGAATGTTAACTAGCCTCATAAGGTCTTACGCGTGCTTCAGGATTCTTCTGTACTGGCTGGCGTTCATAGGCCTTGTATCAACTTATATGGTCTATTTAAGAAGGTAGATTACCTGTAGGCATAGGGAACAAGTGATATTTCTTTTCCATTACTTCTTTCCAGTTTCTTTACCACACATCATATTGCACCCTTTACACGAACATGTGTAGGAGCTTAAAATAGCCCGAAAGATGCTTTAGCATCACCATACTAGTCTGTATGTAAACCTGTATCATTTCTTACTTCCTTCCTCTACTTACCCTTGAGTTTCCTCATATTCCAGTATAGGAGAGATCTCTCATCCTTTCCTTGTTTTGCTGCTTGTACACCACAATATTAGTAGTCAATAACTTTGCTACCAACATCTTACCTTCAGTCGAGTATAGCCTGGCTATTTCTTATAGTATGTTTAGGTTCTCATCATAATTCTCTTGTTGTATTCATCTCCTTTGTATGCACCTATTTTTTGATGTTATACTATTCAAGTCCTTACTATTAATTCTCTGCACTGTCTCCGGTATCATGGCTTCTATCCGTTTATTGCTGGCCTTTAGATCTTATTAACTCTCGCCAGTATGGGATCTCACTTGAAGCCACTTCCCCCCTTTAGGGTGTACCCATGTCACTATCTGTTGTGTTCTACCTTACGCCCTTATTTCCAATTTTCCAATACGTATGATTCTTTTCCAACACATTCGGTATACTGCACCATATCTATGCCTTCCTTTATATCTTCCATACCTTTGGTTGCCTAGGTACGACAACTTAACACAATTATGAGGTGCTAATCCAGTCTAATTATGGGTACTTGAGTCACGTAGCAATTTATTCAAAGCCACTTTCTATTTATTTTGATCAATAACTAGCTAGGGCTTATAGTCGTTTCCAATTCTCAAATAGGCAGTACTTACCTTCCGACGCTCGGTGTCCTAAGCTTTGTCATAGTCCTAGCCTTATCCTAGTGGGTACCATTTGTCCCTTTAATGAATTCACAATGGGCTAGTTGTTTTGCAAAGCTACATCCCCTATCTCAAAGGGTCTTATCATCTTTCACGGTGGAGTTACGTATCCACAATACTTCTTTATATCAATAATGCCACGCACGACCAACATGTATATATATATGCAATTATCTCATATCACAGCCACACAGGCTTCCCAAGGGGTCACCCATCCCAATATTACTCTTGCCCAAGCACGCTTAACTTCAGAGTTCTGATGGGATCCGGTACGTTAGTACTGGTATGATCGCACCCTCCCCCGTGGGGCGCATATCTATCAAAGAAGACGATGACCCAGCAGGTGATCCAGTAGGCCAAGCTGCACCGCCCAAGTTACCCTTATATTCTTATTACACGGACCACATCCTATCTTTAGCCACTTCCTCACAAGGCTTTACTTATTTTCATAACTATCCTCATTATATTCACATCATATCCTGTTCGCATTCTACCCTATAGTATAACACTTTTTAACCTTTTCCACGATTCTTACTGTGGGTTACTTACCCTTCTTAGTTAGTCTTATCCTTAATATATCGTTCTATCCAGAACTACCAGTCTTTCCTAAATTATTTTCCTTTTATTTCAAGGAAAATTTGGGAAAAGTTTCCTTTGTATTTCTTACTATCTCAACACCTGCACGCAGAAAATGCCAACAATGCCTCGCAGGGGCAATACGCATAAAAATACATATATACATATCATATCACGTCATATCGCAGCCTTACAGGGCGCCCAATATCACCAATAGTATAAACTGATGGACTTACCTCGTATGTCCAACTTGAACTGCACCTGTTTAGACTTTCCGTCTACTTTTCCTTTCAATTTTCAACTTTACATATCAACTGTAATTCAATACCTTACCTAGCACCTATCATTCGTGCCTTGCTTACCTGCATGCTGTGTAACTTCCAATATTGTCAGTAACCTTCTTCTATTGATGTTGTCCTTTTGCTGAAATCATAAGTTAGTATGAGAAATTTCATTCCCTATGACTTGGCTCTATCGCACGATCGTAGATATGAAAGAAAGGTAATATCCTAAATGTCCTGTAGCCTCTTGTCTATAGATATGGTGCACAACACACCGATAAATAAGACTCTACTAGACACGGTCTGTAGATACTCCAAGGACGAATTGCTCTGATACCACTTCTGTCACGACCCAACCCCATGGGCCGCGACTGGGGTCCTACCTGGACCCCCGTTTACGTAACTGTTGACTACAGCCAAATTGGACTATGTATAATGTGATACTGCTCACAAAAACCTCAATGGGTTAAAACTTTTTCATGTTCATATAGCCTCCTAGATATAGGAACCAAACACATGAACCCAGTGGGTGATAAAATATTCATACATGTGTGGCCTCTTTCATTTGCATCATGTCATGAAAGGGCACGCAAGCCGATAAGGCTGCCATGTCATAAGAACATTTACAACAGAACAAACTCACAACAACCCACATACACATATGTCTACAAACATCTAAGAATAGGAACGACAACATATGGCGGGACATGGCCCCCGTCGTACCCCTGCATAAAAAAATATATACATCGCAGGACCAGTACTCAAAAGCTAGGCTCCGAAATAGTGAAGCACTTCCAACATAGCTGAGCAGAAATCCTAAGCTGGCGGATCTCCGAAATGAACATCTGTACCTGCAGGCATGAAATGCAGCCTCCCGAAGAAAGGGGGGTTAGTACAAAAAATGTACCGTGTATATAAAGCATGGACTGTAATACGTAAAGTCGTTACCCGAGCAGAATGTGCAAAAATGAGCAAAATATTCAGAATATCAAAATGCTTTTCATAACCACCGATAATGTATGCAGAAAAATATATGCCATATCCGGTCCTATTAAGGGACTCGGTGAACAAATATAAAACATGGTCGCCGCCCCTTCACTGGCGCCATAGCACATCATAACACCAGAGTAGGAAATATCTCCGTAACAGATCATATCATATCATATGGTCATATCAGATCATATCATACCATATGTGTACATGGCACATCATAACTCCACAAAACCCATGTACAGGTCGTACCTGCCCCCTCACGTCGGGGCACGACGAACAATGCAGAGAAGTACGCATGATAACAAAACCTAGCCCGAGCTCGGTAAAGGAAATATTGAGGCATCCACGAGTGGAGTAGTAAGAAACTATATGCAATTTAAATCATATTTGAGACTCGACGGAATAATCAAAATGAGCTTTCCTTCAAAATTGAGACAAAAGTCATATCAAGTACCTTTTGAAAGTCACTATGGACTATATCAAAATAGAACTTCTGGGAATCATATATATGTATCAAGACATAACAAAATATCTTTTGGAAGTCGAAAAATTGGCCATCCTAGTGGCTTTAAGAATAGGACTTCTTGGGAATCATATGGAAATCATATACTTGTTTCGTAAAACCATGCCAAAAAGGGAGATTAACTTTATATACTTATGTCAAATCATCCTAAGAGAAGGAATAAGATTTACATACTTATGCCAAATAAATACTAAAATAAAGTATAAGCCTTACATACGTATGCCAAAACATGCCAAAAGAAGGAAATCTTAGCTTTACATACTGGTTATGGGTTACTTTTTATCCCGTTTGTCTCGTCGTCCTTTAAACCTAAGTAATATGGAAGCAATACAAGTATCAACAACCTTAGTCTTTTCAGCACCTTAGGTTACACACGAATATTTATAGAACTCATCTCCTTGCTCGCCTTCTGGACTAGTTCCTTAGTTAGTTAAAGAGTTAACAAAAATCGGGCAGTATCTCCCCTATAATGTGCCCTATCCGAATTTCCAATTATACTCCTAATAGCTACAGCCAACCAACAATAATAACCTTCAACTCATATACACATAAAACATGGCAACATTACACAACATAGGCTCCAAACAACTTACTTAACATTACGATATCAAAATAGGGTCTTTAGCCCTTATTTCGTAAAACCTTTAATCGTGCAGAACGGAGGGCCGTGTGGCTGCAACCAATAGCTCCCACACCTCTTTTAGAAAGCCTTTAGGACCTGCAACACACCATCACACACCTGCAACATCCCCCACACGCACAACGCCTCATTTCGACTACAATTTAACTATAGCGATTCCAATTTAGTTTATTTTGGACGTCAAGCATATTTATCATATTTTCACATTTCCAGCCACTTAAACAATGTATAATACCCTCTATAAAAACACCATAAACTCCAATTTAAAATGAAAGGCCTTACCTTACGTTAAACTTGTCAAACTCGCCGAAACTATCAAAACGCAAAATCTGGACAACCCACTGTCTTATATTGTCGCTTAGTTTCAGAGGGGTAATTGAGGGAAACATGATTTGTGGCCTCAATGAAAGTTATAGACATGTGTATCAAGGTCGCAATTTTTTTTGAATTACCACTATAATAATTTTGTACGAAAATTTATGCCCAAAATACTCATAGCTGTCCGTGTAGGATTTCTAAAACAAAATCTGGGCAGCACCTCCCCCATACTTCATCACCCTTTTTCGAGCAGAGAATAGCAAAACTGGGTTTTAGAGGCTAAATTAAAGTTGCAGACCTATGAAATATATTTCCAAAACATCTTGAATCACTCAAAAAGAAGCCTTACACAAGGATTTATACTCGTATTACCAACTTAGTGTTTCTCCAAACCATGGCTGCCTTTGCTTTCTTCTCCACGTTTTTCTCTCTATTTTTGTTCAAGTTTTTGGATAAAAATGACTTAATAGTCATCCATACATAGATATATATATTTTTGGAGAGTGACATATGTCAGCCCCTAAGGGTGACACGTGTCACACCCTTAGGCAGCCACCTCAATTATGCAACCAATCCATGGTTGCCACGTGGTAGGTGGGGGTCCAACCCATGGTGTGTCACCTTCTTCCATGTGTCACTTTCATGTGATGCCATGTGTACCTATCACGTGCTGCCATGTGTCAAGTAGGTGAGTCACCTACTTGCTTCAAGTAGGTGCGTCGTTTCCTTATTTCTCTTCCGTGGGTTCGTAATTTCATCGCACTTTAAGAGCCTATGTATTCCTTGCTACTTAGTTTCAACACGCACTCGAGTAGCTTAAGTACGTAAGACCTCCAAGTTGGTAGTTTACGCGAGTCAATCGAGTCCTACGACTCATTTCTCGGCCTCCAACTCCTTTCGAATTTTTATAACCTTATTTCCAATCTTCCTTGTTATGAAGCATTTCGTTCTCCTTTCCTTGGAGTTATTTGATAGAATTATAAGCTATCCGACTCACATAACGATTTTTAAGAAACTTAAGAGCCTTCCCAGAAACTTGAGAAGCTTAAGAAACATTCTAAGGTACCAAAGTACGGGGTGTAACAATTCCATTCCTAGAACTCCAAGTATGCCTTATAACCCCTTTCCACTACTTAGTATTGGAACTTTTGTAAGGATTGAGTATTGCCTATTAAGTCTTCTATGTGTCAAAAAGTAGTGCGTGGAAAGCTATCTCTCCTTTGTTTTGATATGTACTTGGTATGAAAGTGAGTTTATGATGCCATAATTGTTCACCGAGCCTAAGGATGGGCCGAATATGAAATATGTACATGATGATCACATGAATAGAAGTACAAACTATATAGAGCTTACTCTCTTTCTTTTCTGGCATGTCTTAGTAGTAAGTGAACTATGATACGAGCTCCGGGGTAACTCCATTCTTGAATATCTCCTATTTATTTTTGAATATCAAACTCTTGTAATAGTTGAACTAGTTCCCTGGAAACTTTTATGTATTAAGGAGATAATGAATGTACAGTCTCCAAGTCTTAAAGACTATATGATACTAAGTGTTTTTGATTCCATAAATGATTTGGCCCTATGTTAACACATGTCTAGAGATCCCGAGATTACAATTTATATAGCCTATAATGGCATTTGGAAGACACTCGCGATGACTACACTACTACTCGACTCCTGAGGCAAAAGCTTAACTTTCTTATTCTGTCGAGTCTCTGATAATGATTTAAATTGCATATGGTTACTCACTACTCTACTCTAGTATACTGTAACACTTCTTCTCTGAGTCCCAGGCCGGTTATCAGATTCGTGCTCAATTCCACTACATTGTCCATCGCCCCTCCCTAGAGGGCCGGATTACGTATGTATATATATGATAATGTGTTGTAACAAGGTAGTGATGGCACGGGGCCTATGATAGTTTTACAGGTGTGATTCACCAGACCCTTGAAAGGGCCGGCTATATGGTATAATTTGAGCATGCATGCTTTTATAAATCATAGAGTACATGTACAGGTTCCTTGTGTGACATTTTATGCCCTGTTTTTCTATTTCAGAGATACTTCCAGTTGTGTTATGTTATGTTTTACATACTTAGTACATATGTCGTACTGACTCCCTTTTCTCGGAGGGCTGCGTTTCATGCCCGCAGATACAGATATAGGTTTTGGGAGTCCGTCAGCTTAGGATTCCGCTCAGCTAAATTGGAAGAGGCCCTATTGTATTGGAGCCTAGTTTTTGGTACTGACTAGTGATGTATAAAACTATTTTATCTATTTAGGGGTACGACGGGGGCCCTGTCCCGCCATATGTTATCGTTCATATTTTTAGAGGTCTACAGACATGTATAGGTATGTTGTGTATGTCAATTCGATTTAGTTGGGTCTACATGATGTATGATATATATTATCATATTATGGAAGCCTTGTCGGCTTGCATGCCCTTTTTGTCATGATACAAATGAAAGAGGCTATAGGTTTATGAAAATGTTATCGCCAATAGGGTTCTGATGCATGGAGTTTTGTTATTTGTAGTTCGGTTTGACTACTCTTGATTTATATGCATTGCATGTTTATAATTCGATGTGACCACAACTGATAGATATGTATACGGGGGATCCAGGTCGGACTCTAGTTGCGGCCTACGGGGTTGGGTCGTGACAGAAGTGGTATCAAAGCAGTTTGTTCTTGAATTGTCTGCAGACCGTATCTAGTATAGTCTTGATTGTTGATGTGTTGCGCGCTATATCTATAAACATAAAGCTATAGGACATTTAGGATGTTATCTTTCCTTCATATATGAGATTGTGCTGTAGATCCGAGTCATAGGACAATTCTTTATACTAACCGTGAATCTTAACAGAGGGACGATATCAACAGAAGGAAGTAATTGACGACATGGGGAGTTATGGAGCACGCAGGTAAGTAAAGTAAAGGCACGGAAGATATCTGCTAGGTAAGGTATTGAAGTAAAATTGAAATGTAAAGTCGAAAACTGAAGGAAAAAGTAGACAGGAAAGTGCAACAAATGCAGTTCGAAGTTGGACATACGAGGTAAGTCCATTATTTTTTTTTTTTATTTATATTGAAAGCCTTATGTTGCTGCGATATGAGATGATATGTGAAGCCCTGTGCGGTTGTAATATGAAGCGTGATAAACGTATGTATATATTGGCCTTGAGGCATTTTTGAGCAGCGATATGATATGATATAGATGTTTATATATGTTGGCCCTGTGAGGCATTGTTGATATTTTCTGCGTTCAGGTTTTGGAATAGTAAGGAATATAGAGGAAGCTCTGCCGAAATTTTCCCAGAACAAGAAAAGAAAATGAAACATAGACTTTTAGTATGCCTTAAAAGTTGATCCCAAGTACCCCTACTATGTTTAAATAAAGCTGTAAGAGGTACCCTTCATGTCGTCAATAAGGGGTACCCTTTTTACTTGGGGAAGTTTATTTTGGAAAAACAAAAGTCTGTCTGAGCAGTACAGTTTAGAGCGCAGTATCTCCAGCCGTAATTGTGCTGTAGAAAAAAAGGAGAATCTCAGGTTGAAGGGTAAGATGTCTAGTAATTGAGCTTCACTCTTTTTGAAAGTACCAAGCCCCCATCTCCTATTGTAAATTAGATGAGTTGTTCATAACTCGAGGATAAACTCAGAAGGAGACCAGGTAGGTCAAGTATTAAAAGAAGTACTATGATGTTTAAGAGATTCTAGCTTCTTCCAATAATGGTGGGAAAATGGTTTATGTAACAGTTTATAGTTCTCCACCGACTAATTAGGGAAAGAACTTCTAATAGAAGCACCTCAAAGAGATGTTAGGAACTGAATATGAGTACGAACTAAAAGGGGGATATATAAGTATGAATTGAACGGTGTGATACAATTATACAGAAATAAAGTAGGACCACTAGTAAGGCGTACTTGGTATACTTTAACTAAGTTAAAAGCCTGTGTTGGATACACAGTAAGGGCAAGGGGCATAAGGTATAAAGGAATGACGCGTGTACACAACGTCGCCCCAAAAATAATAGAATCCTTACAAGACAAAGAGGGTAGACTTAGGGAATAAATGGTGCAACTTACGTTCTCCCCAAGAAACAAAGGATATAGGTTGGGATAGAGCTACTACTTCAAGAAAACCTTGAACAGTTGTCATCAAAATACTAGAACCGCCTAATTGAAATTGGAACGACTACAAGTACTAATTAAATTTTCATGAAGATAAGTAGAATGTGGCCTCGGACGAGTTGTTCCATGTGTCCCATTACTCAAGTACAGATTAATAGATGAGGTGTTGCACTATGTATGGAAAGGTTCTTATTGCTTCGTAATTTAACCAAGGTTCTGTACGTGGATAATCAGGTTATGAAATATATAGAAAGACGGAGACATTATGCAGTACCAAGTAGATTGGGGAAAGAGATTGGATAAAATGAAGACTGGCCATAAAAACATAGACCAAGGTACAAGCAGATAAAAGTACATGTACCCTCTAAAGGGGGGAAGTCAATGAGAAACTTGCAAAGGTAAGGTGAAGGCAATTGATAGGATAACATATTTGAGAGGGATGTTCAAGTTTCAATAAGAACTCGGATTGAACTAAGTCAGGAAGGTCTAGAAGTCACCGATAATGGAATGGAAGTCATAATGCAATGTAAGGCAGTGTTAAGAAGATTTCAACAAGACCTTGAATGACATAACGCTAGAAGGTGGGTGCGTATAAAAAAAGGGCATAACAATGAAAGGATATCGAATAACTTATCGGACACTACGAAGGATAATGACCACATGCTAGACCAAAAGCCAAAATGTTGGCTATAGAGTTGGTCGCAAATGATGTTGCGATAGATAAATAACCAAGGAAAAAGGAATAGAAAGCCTCCTGTGGTAGAAGATGAGAAGAACACAAAGTGAATAGGGGAAAAGAAAGAAGTGCGACAAGGTGGGATGAGCAGGACGGCGCTAAGGTAAATCTTGGGCTAAGTTGAGTGCCACGTACATTATTGCAAGGATTACAATGAAACGCGACACGAAGACTTCCTAGAGAGGTCACCCATCCCAGTATTACTCTCGCCCAAGCACGCCTAACTTCAAAATTCTAATGGAATTTAGTGCATTAGTGGTAGTATAATCGCGCGAGATGGAAGGATCTGAACTAACGGCGGAGAAATGACATGGGATTATGTACCTAGGGGTACTATAAGTTACGTTGAGGGAATTGTAAAAAGGGCTTAAGGGAAACCAGCATGATTAGCTAATTACTAACTGATGACGTACTTGAATGCCACAATTCTTCAACATGGTATCGGTTAATGATAGGCAAACCACAGAATGGCTATATGGGCCAGTGGGTGAGGGAATTTCGACACCACTTGGCAGCCAACTCTAAGGATTGAAAAGCAAACCCCAAAAGATAGAGTGTCAGTTAAAGTTCTGAAAAGGGTTGAGAAGGACTATACGAGGCTAAGGATTCCCAAATTATCAACGTCATTACGCACCTATTCTATACTCTTTGAGAGTAGGGTTCTATACGGGTTATTACAAGTAGGCTAACGAATCTGCCCATTTGCTTTCAATCAAGACCAACGATGCAGCTGGAACTAGGTGAAGTTATAGGACAAGGAGGTTGTACGGTTCCGTGAGGTTTCCCCAGCTAATATCTCAAATAGAGGGACTTCAATTATGATTAACGTCTGGAGATCAGTCCAAGAAGAGATCGGGAACACAGGTAGGTCTTAGTACCCTAGTTTTCCCTCGAGTTGCTAGACAGACTGAGTGTACTATTAGATGCTAGAAGATATGTCGCGAGCCGGGGTGTTAACTTCAAAGGTAGCTGGGATGATTATCAATCACTTATTGAGTTGCCTACCATAATGGCTACCACTCCGGTATCCCAATGACCCCATACAAGACTGGTGGGGCAAGACGTGTAAGTCCCCTATTGGTTGAATCGAGGTTGGAAAGATTAAGCTAGTTGACCCAAACATGATTAAGCAAGCTATTGACTAGTAGCCTAGAATTGACAAAAGTGACATGCAGAAAATCGACATCGATGTACAGAGTTCAAACTGACGATTAGGTATTCATAACAGGATCACCCAGGAAGGGAGTAACAAGATTTGGCCAGAATAGGAAACTTAACCCAAAATACATTGGATCTTATCGAGTTGCTGATAAGATGGACAAAGTTGCCCATCAGTTAGACTTACCACCTGATTACAAAATTATATGCCCAGTACGTCTATGCAGATACTTCATAATGTACTGGTGACCCACCCAGAGTGTGTCCCATAGATGATGTCCATGAAATGGAATCCTATGAGGAACAACCTATAATCATCTTAGAACGACAAATTAGAAGGTTGTGAACTAGGACGTGACTCCCGTCAAGGTATTGTGGCAAAACAAAAACCAGAAAGAAGGTGCCCTAAGAAGTCAAAAAGGAGATAGAAAAAAGATATCCGGACTTGTTCCCTATGTATAGAGGTAACCTAAACCCCTAAATGGATTGAGAGACGAAGGTTATATAGAACCCCCGAAATCCTTGTGAAGCCCTATGAGGTAAGTTAATATTCGGGGATGAATGTTCTAAAGGGGGAAGGATGTTACACCCCACACTTTTAAACTCGGAATGTCTCTTAAATTCCTTAGATATTATCATGTGAGCCGGATACGCTACGACACAATCAAATGACTCTAAAGAGGGGAGAATGTGATACCCCATAGTAGAGAAGGTTGGAAATAGAGTCATAAGAATTCGGAAGGAATTAGAGGCCAAGTAATGAGTCGTTGGACTCGATTTATCCACGTAAGCTACTAACTTGGAAGTCCTATATACCAAAGATACTTGAGTATGTACCAAGCTTACGTAGCACAGATTACATAGGCTCTTAAAATAAGACGAGATTACGAACCCACGAGGGGAGGAGAAGATGACACGTAGCAGCCAATGAAGGCGTGAAATATGGCAGCACCTCAAGCAATAAAGTGACCCACCTTCTTGGGGTCAAGTAGGTGACCCACCTTCTTGGGGGAGGTAGGCCCCACTGCCACATGGGAGCCCCACCTTGCTTGCATGGATACGGTGGCCCAATAGGGGTTGGACATGTATCCCCCTTAGGGGCTGGCATATGTCACCTCTTGGGACCACCCATATATATGTATATGTAACTTATACAGCAGTTCCTACACTTAAACATCAGCCAAAGATCAAGAAAACAAACCCTAATCCTAGAGAGAAAAACTTGATGGCTTGGGGAGAAAAATAAGGTAAGTCCCAATTTTGCTCCATAAATTAATTATCTAGAATATACCATGATGGTATGGAGGTATTAATAATATAAAATCATGGCTTGGTGTAGCCCAAAACGGACAGCAAGCAGCCATGGCGTTTAAAGTGCGCTAGAGAAGTTCTGAAGCACAATTTTGGCGAGTTTTGGCCAATTTCGGGTAATTTAAGGCATCTCCTTTAACTTTGGACTTTATGGGGTCGATATGAAGTGTATTATACACCTTGTATACTGCTGTAAGTGTAATAAAGTTGTGTAAATGCTTGACGTTCGAAATAAACTAAATTAGAATCGTTATAGTTAATTTATAGTCAAAATGAGGGGTTATGCGTGTGGGGGCTGATGCTGGTTTTGTGGTGGTGTATTGCAGGGCCTAAAAGTGTTATAAAGGATGTGGGGGAGCTTATGGTTGCATCCACATGACCCTCCCGCTTCGTATGGTTAAAGGTTTTGCAAAACGCAAACTAGAAACCTTATTTTGGTATCGTAGTTTCGAGCGAGTCGTTTGGAGTTTATATTGTATAATGTTTCCATGTTATATATATATGAGCTGATGGTTATGTTGGTTGTTGGCTGTAGGTATTAAGGACATAATTTAGAATTTGGATAGGGCACATTATAGAGGAGGCGCTGCCCGATTTCCGTTAACTCGTTAACTAATTAAAGAACTAGTCAAGGAGATGAATAAGGAAATAGATTCCATGAATACTAAGGTGCAACTTAAGATGATGGAAAGTCAAGAGTAATTGATATTTGTATTACTTTTGTATTGAATAGGTTCAAAGGACGATGAGGCGAATGGGATAAAGAGTAACTCATAAGAGGTATGTAAAGCTTTCTCTTGGCATGTTTTGGTATAAGTACGTACAACTATCTTTCTTTCCTTTTGGCAAGTCTTAGCCTTAAGTAAATTGTATGTGAAATGAGGGGATAATTCCATTCCCAGAACTCCAAGTATGCCTTATAACCCTTATCCACTGCTTAGTATTGGAACTTTTGTAAGGATTGAGTATTGCCTATTAAGGCTTCTATGTGTCAAAAAGTAGTGTGTGGAAAGCTATCTCTCCTTTATTTTGATATGTGCTTGGTATGAAAGTGAGTTTATGATGCCATAATTGTTCACCAATTCCTAGGATGGGCCGGATATGAAATATGTACATGATGACCACATGATGGGAAGTACAAACTATATAGAGCTTACTCTCTTTCTTTTCTGGCATGTCTTAGTAGTAAGTGAAATATGATACAAGCTCCGGGGTAACTACATTCTTGAATATCTCCTATTTATTTTTGAATAACGAACTCTTGTAATAGTTGAACTAGTTCCCTGGAAACTTTTATGTATTAAGGAGATAATGAATGTACAGGCTCCAAGTCTTAAAGACTATATGATACTAAGTATTTTTGATTCCATAAATGATTTGGCCCTATGTTAACACATGTTTAGGGACCTCGAGATTACAATTTATATAGCCCATAATGGCATTTGGAGGACACTCACGATGACTACACTACTACTCAACTCCTCAGGCAAAAACTTAACCTTCTTATTCTGTCGAGTCTCTGATAATGATTTAAATTGCATATGGTTACTCACTACTCTACTCTAGGATACTATAACACTTCTTCTTCGAGTCCCAGGCCGGTTATCAGGTTTGTGCTCAATTTTACTATATTGTCCACCCCCCTCCTTAGAGGACCGGGTTATGTATGTATATATATGATGATGTGTTGTAACAATATAGTGATGGCACGGGGCCTATGATAGTTTTACAGGTGTGATTCACCAGACCCTTGAAAGGGCCGGCTATATGGTATAATTTGAGCATGCATGCTTTTATAAATCACAGAGTACAGGTACAGGTTCCTTGTATGACATTTTATCCCCTGCTTCTTTATTTCAGAGATACTTCCAGTTGTGTTATGGTTTACATACTCAGTACATATGTCGTACTGACCCTGATTTCTTGGGGGGCTGCATTTCATGCCCGCAGATACAGATACAGGTTTTGGGAGTCCGTCAGCTTAGGATTCCGCTCAGCTAAATTGGAAGAGGCCCTATTGTATTGGAGCCTAGTTTTTGGTACTGACTAGTGATGTATAAAACTGTTTTATCTATTCAGGGGTACGGCAGGGGCCCTATCCCGTCATATGTTGTCATTAATATTTTTAGAGGTCTGCAGACATATATAGGTGGGTTGTGTATGTCAGTTCGATTTAGCTGGGTCTACATGATGTATGATATATGTTATCATATTATGGCAGCCTTGTCGGCTTGCGTGCCCTTTTTTTCATGATATGAATGAAAGAGGCTACATGTTTATGAAAAGGTTATCGCCAATAGGATTCTGATGCATAGTGTTGTGTTATTTGTAGTCCGATTTGACTACACTTGATTGATATGCATTGCATGTTTATAATTTGATGTGACCACAACTGATAGATATGTATACGGGGGGGTCTAGGTGGGACCCCAATCGCGGCCTACGGGATTGGGTTGTGACAATACGAATGCTCTAAATGATGAAATGGATGCAGTATTAGGAAAACAACATGGAGGGTCATTATAGATGTAAAGTCCATGGAGACTAGATGAGATGTATTTTGAGTATTTTACTCACTTGATGTATATGAGCATAATAAGTATTTTGGAAATAGTATTGAGCACCGATTTAGGTATGAGTTTAGAAAACTCAAATACCATAAACTACGTAATTAGCGTATAATCGGATCGTGTAATTTATTCGGGCGACTCCTCATAGTCCCAAAAGATGAATTTTAATGTGGATCGAGAGATGTGATATCTTTTACCTTGGTAAGGTATTGGACATCTTTGACAACAACAACACTTCGTTGTATTGTTACTAGCTTATAAGTGATGGTTATAGGTTAGAGAAACTCCCAAGAAGTAAAGTATCATATTTTATATACTGAGTTGCATTTATCATTTTATGTCTTTTAAAGCACTGCCTTTCATTATATTGCATGCTTTATTAAGTTGAGTTATTTCTAGAGTTGAGTTTCTTTAGTTGAGTAAGTTTTCTTTTAGCTATTTTACATACCGTACATTTAATGTATTGACATCATTCAACACTGCATTATTTCATGATAGAGATCCGGGTACTCATGATTGCAGATGCTTCAGTAAGAAATCCATCAGTAGTTGGTGAGACCTCCTCATTTTCAGAGGGCTCCATTTTAGTCAGATCAGTATATCTACTTTTGAGTTATGTTTAGTTGAGTATTTAGGTAGCTGTGGGTTTTGTATCGGCACCTATCATAGTTTAGGAGAGTCTTCATGGACAGAGTTAGTTAGTTTCTTATTCTATACATTTAGATGTTTTTAAACATTATCTGTTATTTATATTAAATGCTATTTTTCTAGTTTTTGAATAAGTATGATTGGGATGATTTGTTGGTAAAATAAAATTATTTTTCTGATAAGCTCGAGGAGATACTTTGGGGTGACTCTTTTTTTGATAAGCTCGAGGAATTACTCAAGGGGCCCGCAGACTGAATACCAAGTTATATTTTTATTTGCATCTCATATACTGATGAGTTCGAGGTATCATTCTGGGCGGTTCGAGGGTTCTTTCAAGCTTCTACCTTTAAGCATTTGGCCACGTTGCATTGCAATATCTTATTCTATTGTATGGTTGTGATTTTTATGTATTTGGGGTGATAATTATTGTTAGTGTATGACCTTCTTTATCCTCGGTGTTGTTTATTTCTCATTGAATTATTAAATTATAGCTGTAGCTGTCATGACCCAACTCCGTAGGTTGTGATTGGTGCCCGACTTGGGCACTCATACGTACCCTTAGCCCCACCGAGCATGTTAGCAGAATAAATAAATGTAGAAATCAAAAGAGATCGCTAGAGAGCGCACGAAAAAAGATGTAGCACATGAAGGCCGTTAAGGCCGTCACTTAACACAAGCCCAAAACACATATACAAAACCCACAACAAAATTCTACAAACCTCTACAAAATGATAGCATAATCATATGACGGGACATGGCTCCATCGTACCGTTAACCATTACATATAAATATACAACAAAAAAGTTAGTGCGAAAATAGGGCTCCGGACAAAGGAGCACTGCCAACCAACAGGGTGGATGTCCTAGGCGAGCGGATCAGCAAACCGAGTGTCTGTACCTGCGGGCATGTAACGCAGCCCCCCGAAGAAACGGGGTTAGTACGAAAAATATACTGAATATATAAAGCATGGACTGTAATAAGTAAAGTCATTACCAAAGCAGAATGTGCAAAAATGAGCAAAGTATCCAGAAACCAAAATGCTTTTTATAACCACAGATAATGTATGTAGAAAACATATGCCATATCCGGCCCCATTATGGGACTCGGTGAACAAATCATGGTCGCCTCCCTATCACTGGCACCACAACACATCATAACTCCAGAGTAGGGAATATCTCCATAATAGATCATATTATATCAGATGGTCATATCATATCATATCATACGTGTACATGGCACATCATAATTCCATAAATTCCATGTACAGGTCGTACCTGCCCCCCTCACATCGGGGCACGGCCAATAATGCCGAAACGTACGCATAATAACAAATCTTGACCCAAGCTCAGTGAAAGAAGCATTGAGGCATCCACGAGTGGAGTCGTAAGAAACTAGATGCAATTTAAATCATATTTGAGACTCGATGAGGTACTTAAAATGAGCTATCCTTCAAAAATCAAGACAAAAGTCATATCAAGTACCTTTTAAAAGTTACTATGGGTTATATCAAAATAGAACTTTTGGGAATCATATACACATATCAAGGCATAACAAAATATCTTTTGGAAAATCAAGAAGTTGGCCATCCTAGCGGCTCTACGGATAGGAACTTCCTTGGAATCATATAAAAGTCATATACTTGCTTCATAAAAACCATGCCAAAAAGAAAGATTAGTTTTACATACTTGCGCCCAAAACATGCCAAGAGATAGAATAAGCTTAATACACTTATGCTGAAGACATTCCAAAAGAAAGTATAAGCCTTACATACTTATGCCAAAAACATGCCAAAAGAAGGAAACGTTAGCTTTACATACCTCTTATCTTAACACGTTCGCCTCGTCGTCTCTTGAACCTATTTAACATGAAAGTAATTCTAAGGTTAGTGACCTTTGACTTTCCATCTTGTAATTCTACCACCAATTATCCATAGGAACCAATCCCTTATCCATTTCCTTAGACTAGTTCATTACTAGTTCCGAAGTTAGCGGAAATCTGGCAGCATCTCCCCTATAACTTTCCCTATCCAAACTTCCATTTTAACCTCCAAACCTTAGCAGATAACCAACAACAACAATCAGCAGCATATATACAAGTAAACCAATTCAACATTACATAACACAAACTCCAAACAACTCGCTTAAAACTATGATACCAAAATAGGGTGTTTAGTCTCTATCTCGTAAAACCTTTAACCCTACAAAATGGAGGGTCGTGTGGATACAACCAGAAGAACCTAAAACCCTTTTAGAACACTTTCCAGCCCTGTAACACACAAAATGATAGCATAATCATATGACGGGACATGGCTCCATCGTACCGTTAACCATTACATATAAATATACAACAAAAAAGTTAGTGCAAAAATAGGGCTCCGGACAAAGGAGCACTGCCAACCAACAGGGTGGATGTCCTAGGCGAGCGGATCAGCAAATCGAGTGTCTGTACCTGCGGGCATGTAACGCAGCCCCCCAAAGAAACGGGGTTAGTACGAAAAATATACTGAATATATAAAGCATGGACTGTAATAAGTAAAGTCATTACCAAAGCAGAATGTGCAAAAATGAGCAAAGTATCCAGAAACCAAAATGCTTTTTATAACCACAGATAATGTATGTAGAAAACATATGCCATATCCGGCCCCATTATGGGACTCGGTGAACAAATCATGGTCGCCGCCCTATCACTGGCACCACAACACATCATAACTCCAGAGTAGGGAATATCTCCATAATAGATCATATTATATCAGATGGTCATATCATATCATATCATACGTGTACATGGCACATCATAATTCCATAAATTCCATGTACAGGTCGTACCTGCCCCCCTCACATCGGGGCATGGCCAATAATGCCGAAACGTACGCATAATAACAAATCTTGACCCAAGCTCAGTGAAAGAAGCATTGAGGCATCCACGAGTGGAGTCGTAAGAAACTAGATGCAATTTAAATCATATTTGAGACTCGATGAGGTACTTAAAATGAGCTATCCTTCAAAAATCAAGACAAAAGTCATATCAAGTACCTTTTAAAAGTTACTATGGGTTATATCAAAATAGAACTTTTGGAAATCATATACACATATCAAGGCATAACAAAATATCTTTTGGAAAATCAAGAAGTTGGCCATCCTAGTGGCTCTACGGATAGGAACTTCCTTGGAATCATATAAAAGTCATATACTTGCTTCATAAAAACCATGCCAAAAAGAAAGATTAGTTTTACATACTTGCGCCCAAAACATGCCAAGAGATAGAATAAGCTTAATACACTTATGCTGAAGACATTCCAAAAGAAAGTATAAGCCTTACATACTTATGCCAAAAACATGCCAAAAGAAGGAAACGTTAGCTTTACATACCTCTTATCTTAACACGTTCGCCTCGTCGTCTCTTGAACCTATTTAACATGAAAGTAATTCTAAGGTTAGTGACCTTTGACTTTCCAGCTTGTAATTCTACCACCAATTATCCATAGGAACCAATCCCTTATCCATTTCCTTAGACTAGTTCATTACTAGTTCCGAAGTTAGCAGAAATCTGGCAGCATCTCCCCTATAACTTTCCCTATCCAAACTTCCATTTTAACCTCCAAACCTTAGCAGATAACCAACAACAACAATCAGCAGCATATATACAAGTAAACCACTTCAACATTACACAACACAAACTCCAAACAACTCGCTTAAAACTATGATACCAAAATAGGGTGTTTAGTCTCTATCTCGTAAAACCTTTAACCCTACAAAATGGAGGGTCGTGTGGATGCAACCAGAAGAACCTAAAACCCTTTTAGAACACTTTCTAGCCCTGTAACATACAAAATGATAGCATAATCATATGACGGGACATGGCTCCATCGTACCGTTAACCATTACATATAAATATACAACAAAAAGGTTAGTGCGAAAATAGGGCTCCGGACAAAGGAGCACTGCCAACCAACAGGGTGGATGTCCTAGGCGAGCGGATCAGCAAACCGAGTGTCTGTACCTGCGGGCATGTAACGCAGCCCCCCGAAGAAACGGGGTTAGTACGAAAAATATACTGAATATATAAAGCATGGACTGTAATAAGTAAAGTCATTACCAAAGCAGAATGTGCAAAAATGAGCAAAGTATCCAGAAACCAAAATGCTTTTTATAACCACAGATAATGTATGTAGAAAACATATGCCATATCCGGCCCCATTATGGGACTCGGTGAACAAATCATGGTCGCCGCCCTATCACTGGCACCACAACACATTATAACTCCAGAGTAGGGAATATCTCCATAATAGATCATATTATATCAGATGGTCATATCATATCATATCATACGTGTACATGGCACATCATAATTCCATAAATTCCATGTACAGGTCGTACCTGCCCCCCTCACATCGGGGCACGGCCAATAATGCCGAAACGTACGCATAATAACAAATCTTGACCCAAGCTCAGTGAAAGAAGCATTGAGGCATCCACGAGTGGAGTCGTAAGAAACTAGATGCAATTTAAATCATATTTGAGACTCGATGAGGTACTTAAAATGAGCTATCCTTCAAAAATCAAGACAAAAGTCATATCAAGTACCTTTTAAAAGTTACTATGGGTTATATCAAAATAGAACTTTTGGGAATCATATACACATATCAAGGCATAACAAAATATCTTTTGGAAAATCAAGAAGTTGGCCATCCTAGCGGCTCTACGGATAGGAACTTCCTTGGAATCATATAAAAGTCATATACTTGCTTCATAAAAACCATGCCAAAAAGAAAGATTAGTTTTACATACTTGCGCCCAAAACATGCCAAGAGATAGAATAAGCTTAATACACTTATGCTGAAGACATTCCAAAAGAAAGTATAAGCCTTACATACTTATGCCAAAAACATGCCAAAAGAAGGAAACGTTAGCTTTACATACCTCTTATCTTAACACGTTCGCCTCGTCGTCTCTTGAACCTATTTAACATGAAAGTAATTCTAAGGTTAGTGACCTTTGACTTTCCAGCTTGTAATTCTACCACCAATTATCCATAGGAACCAATCCCTTATCCATTTCCTTAGACTAGTTCATTACTAGTTCCGAAGTTAGCGGAAATCTGGCAGCATCTCCCCTATAACTTTCCCTATCCAAACTTCCATTTTAACCTCCAAACCTTAGCAGATAACCAACAACAACAATCAGCAGCATATATACAAGTAAACCACTTCAACATTACACAACACAAACTCCAAACAACTCGCTTAAAACTATGATACCAAAATAGGGTGTTTAGTCTCTATCTCGTAAAACCTTTAACCCTACAAAATGGAGGGTCGTGTGGATGCAACCAGAAGAACCTAAAACCCTTTTAGAACACTTTCCAGCCCTGTAACACACAATCAAACCACCTGCAAGCATAGCATAACAACCACAACACACTACTCAACTTCGGTTTAACTATAACGACCTTAGTTTAGTTGGTTTCCAACGTCAAGCATCCTTATGCAATTTTTATACTTCCAGCAACATATAAGACTTTTAATAAACTCCATAACCACACCATAAACTCCAAATTGAAAGGAAAACCCTTACCTTACCCTGAAATTGGCCAAAGCTTGCCAGAACTTGCCTCAGAAGTTCTTCTAGTGCAGCTGAAATGTCGTGGCTATTTGTTGTCCATTTGGTGATGCTCCAAACCTTAAATTTATATTATTAACACCCTTATAACATTTCCAAACCTTACCAAAACGTGGTAGAAGATAACCAAGACATACCTTAACAAAGGCTTCCCAAACTTGCTGAAAATTAACTTCAGAAACTCTTTTACGCGGCTGAGCTTTGGTGGCTGTTTGCAGCCCTATATTGCTGCCCCAAATAGTTAATTTACGTCCTTAACACCTCCACTTAGTCGAGGAATACCTTAGATAATTAATTGATGGAACAAAATCAGGGCTTACCTTTTACTTTGGCCAAAGCTGTCGCCCCTCTCTCTTAACCTCTTAGGGTTTGTCTTCTTGTTTCTTTTGTTCTAAGTGTTGAAATAAGATATGTACAACATGTAGTACATATATACACCTCCTTAAGAGGTGACATGTGGCAGCTCCGTAGGGCGCCATCTCAATCATTCATCTAATCCAAAGCTGCCACATGGCAGCGTGGGGCCCACCTTAAGTAGGTGTGTCACCTACTTGGTCCAAGTAGGTGTGCATCAACTATTTAGTCCAAGTAGGTGCATCACCTACTTGCTTCCGAGTAGGTGCTATACCTCTTTCCGTCTCTTCCATGGATTCGCAATCTTGTCATATTTTAAGAGCCTATATATTCCTTGCTACTTAAGCTCGACACATACTTAAGTAGCTAAAGTATGAAAGACATCCAAGTTGGTAGTTTACACAAGTAAGTCGAGTCCTATGACCCATTACTTGGCCTCCAACTCCTTCCGGATTCTTATAACCCTATTTCCAATCTTCCCTATTATTGGGGTATCTCATTCTTCCCTCCTTAGAGTTGTTTGATAGCGTTATAGATTATCCGACTCATATGACAACTTCTAAGAAACTTAAGAGCCTTCCCAGAAACTTAAGAAGCTTAAGAAGTGTTCCAAGGTACCAAAGTATGGGATGTAACATCCTTCCTTTCACTTTGGCCAAAGTCGTCGCCCCTCTATCTTAACCTCTTAGGGTTTGTCTTTTTGTTTCTTTTGTTCTAAGTGTTGAAATAAGATATGTACAGCATGTAGTACATATATACACCTCCTTAAGAGGTGACACGTGGAAGCCCCCTAGGGATGATACGTGGCAGCCCCCTAGGGCGCCATCTCAATCATGCATCCAATCCAAAGCTGCCACATGGAAGCGTGGGGCCCACCTTAAGTAGGTGTGTCACCTACTTGGTCCAAGTAGGTGCATCAACTACTTAGTCCAAGTAGGTGCATCACTTACTTGCTTCCGAGTAAGTGCTACACCTCCTTCTGTCTCTTTCGTGGGTTCGCAATCTCGTCTTATTTTAAGAGCCTATATATTTCCTTCTACTTAAGCTCGACGCGTACTCAAGTAGCTCAAGTATGTAAGATATCCAAGTTGGTAGCTTACGTAAGTAAGTCGACTCCTATGACACATTACTTGGCCTCGAACTCCTTCCGGATTCTTATAACCCAATTTCCAATCTTCCCAATTATTGGGGTATCTCATTCTCCCCTCCTTAGAGTTATTTGATAGAGTTATAGATTATCCGACTCACATGACAATTTCTAAGAAACTTAAGAGCCTTTCCAGAAACTTAAAAAGCTTAAGAAGCATTCCACGGTACCAAAGTACGGGGTGTAACAGTAGCACTATCATATTCATTTAACTATATATATGATCTTTCTGAGCTCGGCGGACCTATAATGCCTATTGAGTACCCTATGTTTTGGTACTCATACTACATTTCTGCATCTTTTTCTTATGGAGCTCCCAGTACAAGAAACCCTCAGTGGTGGATCTCTCATCGCTGTCATAGACTTGGATCATGGTGAGCTCTTGGTGTCCAAGGACTTGCTACTTTTCCAATTTTGTATTGACTTATATTTTGTATTTTGGATAGTCAGTTCTCTTGTATATATAACCCTTCTATACTTAGTAGCTCCTCTACTTGTGACACTAGGTCCGGGAATACGATCTTGTATTAGTTTGTCATCTTGGTTACTTTCGGGCCTCTTTTGTATATTATGTATCAAATTTACAGTTCTATTCTATGGCCTTATTCTATATTATTATTCCTACTTCTGCTTGTTCTATATTCCAAAAATAGCTCCAAACGCATGCTAATAGAAGGGGAAAACGATTGTCAACATAGAGATAGCATTTCTAGAAAGGGGGAAAACTTTAATAATAGAAATCAGTAAAAACGAACCTTGAACACTAATGGAATCCTCTGCATTGGGGTTTCAGGCTTCCTACTAGGGTTATAGTAGGGCACCATCATGGCCCGATTTTAGATCATGACAATCAATTTTCAAATCATCCAACTTTATGATTGTGATGTATAATGAAACAAATGAACAAAGTTTGATGCTAAGAAAGATTCCAAAGGATATAAAGATAACCTACAGTTGAACAATCAACTATGGAACATGACAATATTTGAACATGAAGTTTTCCTGTTCAAGAGTATTCAAGGCACTACATCAACAAACAACTTTAGATAGGTTTTTTGAATGTAACTTTTACTTTTATGCAATTTATGGACTACGTTCTCACAATGTTCCCTTTGGAGGGATACGTGGGTAGCCCATATAGGGTTCAGTTTCACTATAGAAAATGTTTTTTTAGAATTTCCTTATTTGTATCAGGAGAACTATGACTGACTTGATTCACTAGGTGGGATGCGTAGACGACCCATACAAGGTCCTATCACATTAGGGTAGAAACCAAAATCCTTTTACCATTGACGTAATTTGAACCACACATGGCCTGATTCCTTTGGCAGGATTTGTAGGCAATCCATAACTGATTCGGTCCCTTTATAAGAAAAATGTAAAATCCTTTTTTCTTGCATAAATATGTAGTGTGACGTGATTATATAAGGTGTATATGACCTGGTATAGTACATCGAGAGAATAAGACTCAAATGTGTGGTAATTTTATGGAACTAAACTAAAGTTTTAGGTTAAAGGAATCCCTTTAACAAAGTTTCGGGGTTAAAGAAATGGTTCGGGTAGCACCCCGCCTGTTCGGAAGGTTTAAATTAACTTGAATCTTCGAAATAAGACTAAGGGGTCGTTTAGTTGGAAACAAGTAATCCAGGATTAACTATCCAGTGATTAGTTATCTTGGGATAAGGTATCCCACCATGTATATGGGATAACTTATCCCAACTTATCTCATTACTATGGTATAAATGATAGGATAAGTTATCCCAAATATGGAAACCAAACAAAACACCAAAATTTTATCCCTAAACTATATTTTTATCCCATGACTATTTATTTTTATCCCTCATACCAAATAACTCCTAAGAGTGTCTATTATACATAGAATAATATTCTGTGAGGTATTGTTAGATCACAATGGTCGTATGTTAAGTTTTGAAGTCAAGTAAGTTGCGAAATAAAGGTTAACAAAATTATATCGTATGTTTCTCTAATAAATTTTCTCAACTTTGGGTCAAATGTATCGGATCATTTACCCTAATATATAGAGAATTATGGGGTTCCACAACCTATCAAATTGAAGGTCTACGAGTCTAGTTTTCGACCAAAAAAACCTCATGTTCGACATCAAAATAATGAGTTATGCCTTTTTTACCGCGAACTATCTGGGTTGAAATCGGGTTGTGAAAGGGGTCGGGTAAAAAATGGTATAAGTCATCAGTTCGACATTTTGAGACCTCAAAACACCTCTTTTCAGTTCCTAAATAGTGAGAAAGGTTTAAGGGAGGATTCCATGGTGTTCTTGAGTGATTAAGGTGAGTTTTTAGCGATTTCTATTGTTGAGGTTTGCCCCCTTTCTAGAAACGCGCTCTCTATGCTGACAATCATTTTCCCTTCTCTTTGCTGCATTTGGAGCTATTTTGGAAGATAGAACTTTGTAGGTGTTTCTTCAAGCTTTACACTTGGTTTACTTAGGTAATCATTTCGAGACTCTTTTATGATTGTTTTTACGAAGGTCAACAAACGTTTCTTCAGGTAGGATCCTATGGCAAATCTACAGATTTAAGCTTAATTTTAAGCTATTTATAAGTGTGATAAGCTACATATATATAGTTTTTGCAAAGTTTAGGACATAATAAATAACTTTCGCGAAGGAACTATAGGGATTTGTACGTACGTTGGAATGGTATGTTAAGGCTAAGCTCCGTCCTTCCTTTTAGCATGTATCTTGGAAAATTCTAAAACTTCAAATGCGATATTTTACTATTCTATTGCTAGAAAAACCTTATGTGAAGGGCTTGGGATTGCATCTGAAGTGTTTTCATGATACTATTATGTTGATGTTACACTCATTCTATTAAGTAGTGTATTCAATATCTATATGTCATTTTGTTGGCTTCCTTGACCATATGTCCATATGTATGAATTCTTTTTCCTTTTTGGGTGGTGTATCTTAAAAAGATTATGAAAGACATTTTGTATTTACAACCAGTCCTCCTTCCTCGTTAAGGTATATTTTGAAAAATTTTAAAGTAACACGTCGATTCCTAAAACTCTCAAATATAATTTATATGTTTAAATTACTAAAACACTTAATTTTTGAAATACTTTCTTTTACAAATTATCAAGGAATTAGGTATTGGAAATAAGTGAAGTACCTTATGCTTTTTATGAACATCTTCAAGGTTAAATTATCTTTCTAAAATTCGAGTTAAGTTTTCAAATTTATTCAGAAAATATATGAGGTTTTACGATGCATTTGCATGTTATACGAAAGTGATTATGAGATTATGAGAATAAGAGTACAAATTAGCTAACATTGGATAAGCTCTTGTTATGGCCTACTATATGCATTCAAAGTTCATATCATACATGGCATGTTATTCATAGTCTCTGAGCTATAATCAGAGGAAATGGGGCCTATTTTCCCAGCAGACTATATTTGTTGTACAGATGGCAATAGGTTGGCAATATGATGCCGGTTAGCTATCAAAAGAGACCGCCATTGGTAGCATTTGGTTGGGTATGTCATGCATTTGCATCAATATATATATCTATCCACAGCATATGATTACACGAGCATACCATGCATATTTGATTACTATAAGATCGGATGTCGGCTATGGAGGCTATCAGAGTTTGTGGTATCTCAATTATCAGTTTTACAACAACTATTTATGATTCTTCTTTTTACCTTACATACCAGTATATTTTTATTTGTACTGACATCCCATTGCTTAGGGATGCTGCATTTTTGTTTTTTGTGTGCAGGTCCAGGTAAGGATTCTGATCAACCCCTTTGCTAAGATTTTAGGATTTAGCTGTGAATTGGTAATCTCCACCTTTTACTAGAGCTTTAATAGGATGTTTGCTTTTGTTGTAGAGTTCGGGTATAGTCAGAGCTCATGCTAATAATCCTTATGATACTTTTAGAGGCTATTGTGGACATAATATTTTGCGTTTGTTTTTCCAGCTTTCAGTCTTCGGCCTATAGGCTTGACATGAATATATATATATATATATATATATATATATATATATATATATATATATGTAAGTATGCATATATGTCTTCAATTGCAGTGTCGTCGGCTTGCTAGTACTCTATTATATTGGCTTGTCTACCTTAGTTTATATGACTTATTGTTATTCAAATTATGACCTTAATGATCCAGGCTTAGTATAACAGATGTTATGCTGCTCGATCTTTTTTGCCCACAATTTAGTTAGCTAGTATATTTTAGTGGCTAATTCGATCAAATACGTTCTGAGTTTAAGCATGATTTCACTAAAATTGATGAGTTAGTATTTTTACGAATCAGATTTGAGAAAGGACTTTTGAGCCTGATTTATCACTTGAGTTTCAAGGTTTCTTACTACAAATTTTGAACATGAGCTTTACCAAGTCCGTGCGAGACTAAGAGTTTATGCTTTTATGTATTTTGAGACTTGTTAAGAAATGAAGAGCTATGTTTTATATATTTACTTAGTTGAGAGGTATAACTATTTTAAAGAGGATGTAATGATGTTTGAGAAGAGTTGAAGTTAAATTGAAAATATCTAATGAGATTAGATGAGATGTATTTTGAATATTTTATTCACTTGATGTATATGAGCATAATATGTATTTTGGGAATAGTATTGAGTACCAATTACTATAAGAATTTAGATAACTAAAAGCCCATAGACTACGTAATTAACGTAGGATAGGATCGTGCAATTCATTCGGGTGACTCCTTATATTCCCAGAAGAAGAGTTCTGATGTGGATCGAGAGATGTGATGTCTTTTATTCAGGAAAGGTATTGGACGACTATGGCAATAACAATACTTCATTTTATCATGACTAGCTCATAAGTGATAGTTGTCGGTTAGAGAAAGTCTCCAAGAAGTAAAGTATCATATTTTATATACTGAGTTTTCATGTTTTTTAAATCACTGTCTTTCATTATATTGCATGCTTTATTGAGTTGAATTATTTTCAGAGTTGAGTTTCTTAAGTTGAGTACGTATCCTTTTAGCTATTTTATATAATATACCATATATTTCATGTATTGACATCATTCAACACTGCATCATTTCATGATGCAGATCCAGGTACTCATGATCGCAGACGCTTACAGTTGGTGAGGCCTCCTCACTTTCAGAGACCTCCATTTTAGTCAGATCAGTATATCTACTTGTGAGTTATTTTTAGTTGAGTAGTCAGGTAGCCATGGGTTTTGTGTCATCACCTATCACAGTTTAGTAGAGGCTTCAAAGATAAAGTTAGTTTGTCTGTTAGTCTATTCACTTAGATGTTTTTAAACATTATTTGTTATTTATATTAAAAGATATTTTTAAGCTTTTGAGGAAAGTATGATTGGGATGTTTTGAGTTATGTATAAATATTTTAAAGGTTCACTTATTAAAGATTCTGCATGTATGTTGAGTCTTCAGTTTAGTAGTAAGCCAGGCTAATGGTTTGCTTGAGGACTAATATTGGTTTTCGAGTGCTGTCCACGTTCAGGGTTGTTGGCTTGGGTTGTGACAATTGAAAACCAAACATTATATGGAAAGTATTTGAGGTCATACATTTTATCATATAGGAAAACTTGCAATACACTATAATAAGGAAATTTTTCTATAACAAATTGGACATAAAGGAACTTAAGGAGGTAATTTTCGGACAATGTGCAATCAAGGAAGAGTATACAATTGCGGTATTGAATACAAGACACATATTAAAAAGGTTATCAAGATTAAAGGATTATGTTCAATTGTTTTCTACAACAACATACTATGTTAAGGTAAAAAGATCTATATTGGCAAATGCGTACATTGAAGTGGAATCCACGGTTTGAGCCAAATATTGAAATTAATACTGGTGTAGCATGAATTCAAACGCCTGACTTACTACCCAATTTTTCTGCAAGTGTAACATTCCCTAAAAAAGTTGTATACGATATTTCAATTCTCGCCAAAAAATAATACAACCTCTGTATTTTGGGCATAACATTTCATAGATTGGTCCAAATTAGGTGATTCAAATTTCTGAGTAACTACAATATCATTACCTACAACTTTTGTGAGATCATATTTTAAGTTTCGGAGGTTAAGTAGTTCAAATAAATTAATTTTTGTAAGACAGGATGCTGTGATGGAATGGAGTATTTATAGAAGAAAAATCATATCTCACTTTAGGATGTTCCAAATTAGTTTATTCTTGAACGACATGAAACTAGACTTCCATATCTATAATTCTTATGAGACACAAAATCCTAATAAGGAATTTATCTTATTCAAACACAGCTCCTAAAAAGAGTATTTTATTAAAAAGAACTCATCTCACATACTATGGAAAGATCTAGAACCCTTTGACATCATCTATGACATCAAAATTCTCAATTAAATTTTCAAGATCATCCTTTGTAATTATTTTTATTTATTGTTAGGTCCCTCTTCTACTCCTATAAATACCCACCTTATTTCCTCATTTTATTAATCAAGCTTTCTCAAGCAACTCTTCTCTCTATACACTTCTTTACTCATTCTCAAATATAGTTTTAGTTCTTAGTAGTGAAGAAATACTATTCCGGTGGTTCATATACTCCGGGTAGTACACAAAACGTTCCGGCGAGGAGAAAAGCTAGGACTCAAGAGTATTCATTAAGTCCTTCAGTTTCGACTACACTTCAGATTCTAGGTATGTAAGGCTTCAATGAGAGTATTCCTTCCACTCTCATGTCTAAATTATTTTGATTATATGATAAATTATGTTTATTTTATTTAAGCTTTACTCTAAGTTATGTGGGTGTTTATCCATGGGTTCTTCCACCCATGTAGTCTAAAAACTCTTTCAATTAAGTCTTTTGATTTCAAGTAAGATTTTCTTATGGGTAATTCTTATATTTGTTTTTACTTAATAGCATGAATCATGGTTAAACTAATGATTATTGGTCTATTTTGGTGCAACATAATTTCATATGTATGAATTGATGGTTTGCAAGTAATTTCTCTATTTATCTTTTTAAAGGTTCTTGAAATTCATGGTGGGTTATTTAAAGCATGATTTTTAATTAATGGCTTTTAAAGTATTTATGTATATTTATTTACATACATGTTTGCAAGTTAAAGTGATGTGAACCCACCTAGTTTTACTATATTTTCAATAAAGTTTAACTTGAAAGCTTTGACTCCAAATTAATATTTATGAAAGAAATATCTATGATAAAAAAGGGAGTCTTATAAAAAAAAGAATGATGAAATGATTTGAATAATGTATTCTTTATGCAATAAGGACAATTCTTGCATATTTGAATTACCAAATTTTTTAATGAGCTATTCTACCGAATATGATATTTTGAATTCTCAACCTATATGCTATGACTATTTTAAAGTATTAAACTATTCCGTGGGATTGACTTAGCACCGAATGGGTCATTGAGGTGAGATTCGGTAAGAAAATCCTAGTAGCAACCCCTTGTCTCATTAATTATGTGCCAACATAGGAGCCCTTGTAGGCTCAAGCTAATGGATCCATAAATAGCTTTTAAAGTTAAAGTTAAAGAAATGAATGAAGTTGACAGAGTTCTACCCGGCAAGTAGTCTCCCCGACCAACGTAGGGGGTTATATTGGATTCCATGTAATAGCTCGCATGGTCTTAAATCTCGATTATAGTTATATTCCCACAAAATGAATGTTTTAAAGGATATCTATATGATTTATTATGCATGCATTACATTATGTTCCATGTTACATAAATGTTTTAATGTTTCCTCAATGTTCATGCATCCTTATATACTTAGTACATTCAAAGTACTAATGCATACTCTTTCGCCTACATGATATCACTATGTAGGGACCAATGCTCCTCCTCGTTCTCCTCCACGTGGCTAGTTGAATTCCGTTGAAGACTACTTTTGGTGAGTTTCCATGTTACAGGAATAATACTCCTTTATCTTTCTAGCTTATGATATATTGAGATATTTTACTATGACATTTCTTCTATTATGATTGAGGGTGAGCTAAGGACTTGTCTTAGCCCCATTAAATCTAAAAGTTAGAGGTATTGTTGGACATATGTAAGTTAAAGATTTACTATTATGATTTTCGCTTGTTTATTTATCATCATTATCTATGAAAGGCTAAAAGAATGCTAAGAAGCTTGTTTGAGGTACTTTTAGGTTCCTCATTCATCATGTCACGTCTAGGACCTAGGCTTGGGTCGTGACAAACTTGGTATCAGAGCTTGAGGTTTTGAATGGTCCTTGAAATCCAACATACCGCGTCGAATAGGTTCTTATTCATGGTTGTGAAGTGCGCCACAATTATGAATAGGAGACTATGAGGCGTTTAGGAAAATTTTCACTTCTTTTAAATTCATGTCGTGCCTTAGAGTGTCCTAAGCTTTCCTTTAACTAATGACTTATTTCATTTCTCTAGATAATGAATCGTGGAAGAGCACCTCGAAGAGCAAGGGTTAACGATAAGGACCAAACTCCTCCGGTTCCCAATGCCTCACATCATGAGAATGGGGTAACCCATGCCAAGTTTTGCAGTGTTATTACTTTGTTAGCTCAAGTCCAAGCCAACCAAGGGCATCTAGGTGTTCCTCCTCCCCAAATGCAAAATCTAGCCTCTAGGATATGGGATTTATAAAGGATGAATCTGCTCGAGTTTGATGGTTCTAAACTAGATGAAGACCCTATGGAGTTCATTAATGAGGTGTACCGGATTGTGTATGGGTGTGCCACCAAATGAGAAGGCCGAGCTAGTGGCCTATAAACTCAAAGGTGTGGCTTGAGTGTGGTACGAATAATGGGTTGTTGAGAGGGATGAAGAAATAGGGACGATAGAATGGAAAGAGTTCAAAGGTGCCTTTCTAAACTGCTTCTTCCCATTGGATCTAAGGGAGGCCAAAATCTAAGAGTTCATCAATCTCCGTCAAGGGAGTATGAGCGTGAGGGAGTATGCTCTCAAATTCACTAAGTTGTCAAAGTATACTTCTTTCATGGTCTCTGACCCAAGAGCTGGTGTTACACCCCGCACTCTTGAGCTCGGAACGTCTTCTTAAGTTCCTTATACACTATCATGTGAGCCGGATAAGCTATGACACTATCAAACAACTCTAAGGAAAGAAGATTGTGATACCTCGCGAGAAGGGAGGTTGGAGATAGAGTCATAAGAATCCGCAAAGAGTTGGAGGCTAAGAAATGAGTCGTAGGACTCGATTTAACTACGTAAGACACTAAGTTAAGATTCTTATACACTTAAGTTGCTTAAGGATATACCAAGCTTACGTAGTGAGGATCACCTGAGCTCTTAAAGTAAGACGAGATTACGAACCCGCGAGGAAGGGAAAAAGACGATGCGTGGCAGCCAATGGAGGAGCGACACGTGGCAGAACCTCAAGCAAGCAGGTGATGCACCTACTTAGGGTCAAGTAGGTGATGCAGCTGTTTGGGGGAGGTGGACCCCGCTGCCACGTGACAGCCCCTAATTGGCAGCATGACACGGTGGCCAATCATGGCTTGACACGTGTCATCCTTAGGGGATGACATGTGTCACCCCTTGGGACCACCTATATAAGTTGATATGTATCCTAATTACTTCAGTTCATTAACAAATTTCCAGCAGCAACGTGAGAAAACAAACCCTAAGAGCTAAGGAGAAAATTTCGACGGCTTGGGAGAAAAAAATAGGTAAGTCCCGTTTTCATTCCATAAATTAATTAATTAGCGTATACTACGATGATATGGAAGTATTAGTAGTACAAAATTAGGATTTTGTACAGCAAAAATCAGACAGCAAGCTGCCACAACGATTCAGCACGTAAACAATATTCCGAGGCGCGATTTCGGCAAGTTTTAGTCAATTTCGGGAAAGGTAAGTGCTTCCCCTCTAATTTGAAGTTTATGATGTTAAATTAGGGTGTATTACACACCTTATGGGCTGCTGTAAGTTGGGGAAAAGGTTTGAAAAGTTCAGCGTTCGGAATAAACGAATTTGGAATCGCTATAGTTAAGTTGTTGTCGAAATAAGGTGTTGTACGCGTAAGGGCTGCTGCTGGTTGTGTTGTGGCGTGTTGCAGGGTCTAAAAGTTATCTAAATGAGGTGTGGGAGCTTCTGGTTGCATCCACATGACCCTCCGCTTTGCAATTAAAGAATTCGCGGAAGAAAGATTAAAGACTCTAGTTTTGGTATCTTAGTTTCGAGTTAATTGTCGGGGGTTTATATTGTGTAATTTTGGTCGTAATATGTATATGTATGGGTTGGTGGTTGCATTGTTGGTTGGCTTCAGGTGCTAAGGATATGGTTGGGAATTTGGATAGGGCACATTATAGGGGAGGTGCTGCCCGATTTTCGTTAACATCCTAACTAGTTAAGGAACTAGTCGAGAAGGCGAGCGAAGGGATGAATGACATGAATACTCGTGGGTAGTCTAAGTTGCTGAAAAGTCCAAGGTTGTTAATACTTACATTACTTCCATGTTAAATAGGTTTCGAGGACAATGATGTGGACGTGATTAAGAGAAGTCCATACAAGGTATGTGAAGCGTTCTTTTGGCATGTTTTGGTATAAGTATGTCGAACTATTCTTCTTTTCTTTTGGCATGTCCTAGATATAAGTTATGAATGATATGTACATGATATTTGGGATTCAATCCATTCGTAAAGCCCTGAGTATGAGTCGAGACTCTTGTTTATTTCTTGATATTAGAACTTCTGTAATAGCTGAGTCATTGCCTTTAAGTCTTCTATGTAATGAAAATTAGTACATGTAAGGCCCATTTCTCCTTTCCTTTGGAATGGCTTGATTTCAAGTGAAATGGTATATGATATAGGTTTAGAGGTAATTCCATTTATGAGCTCTGAGTTTAACTCGTGACTTGTAGTCACTCCTGAACATTAAGAGTCTGAAAGTAGTCAAACTACTATCCTCGAGCCTGCTATATAATGAATAGTAAGTGGAGGTACCAGCTCCTCTTTTTAAAGGCTCTGAAATGGTAAAAGCGTCTGATTGCATAAGTTGAGTCTTTGACTAGATAAATTGTGTTTCTGATGGCATAGACTATATTTATGATTGCATAAATTATGTGGCATTATTCTGATGCATGTTTGTGATCCCTGAAGCCCCAACTGATGTAAGCCCTAGTGATATCTAAAGGGATACCTCGAATAATTACTCCCCTAGTCTTCAGGTGACGGTTCACTTGACTGTTTTATCGAGTCTCAGATAATGACTTAGTTGCATATGGTTTCTCACTACTCTACTCATGCATACTGTAACCCATCCTTCCTCGAGTCCCACGATGGGCCGGGATATGTTATCATGCACAGTGTTACTGCTTCTTTCACCGCGTCTCAGGCCGGATGTGTATAGTTCCACACACTAGGAGATGATGCCGTACGTGAGGTGTGATATATGTTATATGTTATGACGATACGATTATTCATCGAGTCCCGGGCCGACTGTAATATGATAGTATATGTGGTGAAATAAGGAAGGAACACCGAGTCCCTCCTTAGAGGGCCGGGTACATATGTATATTATGATGGTACGCTATAGACGTACACCACTCCATTCACCGAGTCCCTCACTAAAGGGCCGGATACTTTATGTAGGCATGCATATGAGATTAAAGCAATATATTGTGACCCTGAGCCCCGTAGTGAACCGGGTATAATACGATGATATACATGATAAGATGATACTGTATATGATGAAATAAAATGCATTATGACACGATGATATGTGATTATGAAGTAATGATAATGACACTGAGTTCACTAGAGGGCCGGGCACAGTATATGATGGTGTATAGGATCACGTGTCCTAAGGTGCAGGTACAGTAATTTGTTAATTGTTATACTTATCCCCTGCATCCCTATTTCATTTATGATCTCAGTTACGATGTGTTATGCTTTACATACTCAGTACATATATCGTACTGACCCCCCTTTCTTCAGGGGGCTGCATTTCATGCCCGCAGGTACATATGTTTATTCTGGAGATCCATCAGCGTAGGAGTTCCTCTCAGCTGTGTCGGAAGTGCTTCACTGTTCTGGAGCCTAAATTTTGATGCTGGTCACTTAATGTATATATTTGTACATTCAGGGGTACGGCGGGGGTCTTGTCCCGCCATATGTTGTTGTTACTATTCTTAGAGGTCTGTAGACATATGTATATGTGGGTTGTTTGTGAGTTAGTTTCGATGTTGCCTATTCGATATGTTGTGAATGTTTTTGTTATAGCAGCCTTGTCGGCTCGCGTGCCCTTTCATGATATGATACAAATGAAAGAGGCTACATGTACATGAAAAAGTTTTTAAGTTTTAAACTATTGGGGTTTTTGTATATAGTATCACATCACACACGGTTCAACTTAAGTGTAGTTGATAAATACGCATGAGAGGGTCCAGGTCGGAACCCAGTTGCGGCCTACGGGGTTGGGTCGTGACAGAAGTGGTATCAGAGCAGTTCGTCCTTGGAGTGTCTACAGACCGTGTCTAGTAGAGTCTTGTTTATCGGTGTGTTGTGCACCACATCTATAGACAAGAGGCTACAGGACATTTAGGATGTTACTTTCTTTCATATCTAAGATCGTGCGATAGAGCCGAGCTATAGGAAATAAAATTCCTCATACTAACCTGCGATTTTAGCAGGAAGACAACGCCGATAGAAGAAAGTAACTGACAATATTAGATGTTACGAAGCACGCAAGTAAGCAAAGGCAAGAAAGCCCTATGTCAGGTAAGGTATTGAAATGCGATTGACAGATACAATTAAAAAGTGAAAGGAAAGGTAAACAGGAAAGTATAACAGGTGCAGCTCGAGTGGACATAACTGGTAAGTTCATTTCCATACTGTTAATTATGGGCGCCCTGTGCGGCTGCGATATGAGATCATATGACTATATATGTGTGCCCTGTGTGGCTGAGATGTTATACAATATGAATGTATATATGTGTGCCCTGTGAGGCATTATTGGTATTTTCTGCGTGCAGGTGTTGAGATAGTAAGAAATACAGAGGAAACTCTGCCCAAATTTTCCTAGAAATAAGAGGAGAATGAGATATAGGGCTATAGTATGTCTTGAAAGGTTGTCCTCGCAACAATGATGAGATTTGACTAAACAAGTATGGCTGACCTCGAGAAATAAGTTAATTACTGAGTTAATGGCAATAGAAACTAGGAGGACGATACTGGAATAGTAGAATAAGTTAGAAAGAAACTATAAGCCAAAGAAAATGACTCAGAGAGGACTGATAGATCGGGATAAAATGAGATAGTAAGGCATTGCCTGAATTGATACATAGGGATAAACTATGACAAGTGATAGTTGAAGGAAGTAACAGTATGGTTAAGATAAGAGTAAGACAAGAGTACAAAGGGAAAAGAATTGTGACGGATATGAAGTGTTAATAAGATAGCTTGTGAGACATTAAGGACAAGACTAGCTAAGAAGGGTAAGTAACCCATAGTAAGAATCGTGAAGAAAGTCAAGCGGTATTATACTATGGGTCTGAATGCGAACAAGGTACCAGGTGAACATAACAAAAACCATTATGAGAATAAGCAAAACTTAGTAAGGAATTAACTAGAAGGTATGATGGGGTCCATGTAAATGGAATGTAAAGATAGGTGTGGAACGGAAAAGCAAGCTATGGAACAAATAAGGAAGATTTATCAAGTTCCATAAGGAAAGTTTCGAATAAAGGTTATATGATGACGAAAAAGAGGGCTAGTGCGAGGAAATAAAGGGTAATATGGAAATTCCTTACGCCCAACCAAAAATGAAAATGAGTTGAAGGAATAATACAGAAGTTCTAATAGAGGCACTCAAGATAGATGCGATTAATTAAGTATAAGTATCGAACAAAAAGAGAAATAGACAGTTACGAACTGGAGGTATAGTACGATGAAAAAGTATTAAGATAAGGCCCCTACTACCACGAAATTGATATGGTTTTAAGAAGGATTAGAAATGAGCCTTAAAGCACACGACAAAGATGAAAGCTTAGAAGGCATAATGAGGTTAATATACGTGACTCCACCTTGATGATTAGTGAGATCCTGCAAGGAGAGGGTATGTTGATTTGCAGAACAACTGCTGCATTACGAGGTTATTAGAAGAATAAGCTGGATTCACGAGAATAAAGTTAGTATAATGACGAAGCTCGAAACATGAGTCATTAAAGTATAAGTACACTCGAGTGGGGAATGTGCACCAATTATGAGCCCTCACTAATTACTGATTGGGATGAATGGAATGTGGCTTTGAGTGCACTACTACATTACGGATACTACTCGAGTATCAATCATTAGATGAGATTCGATTCGAGATATTCCAAATATTACATCACCCTACGATTGTGCTAGGGTTTCCTAGAAAGGCAACCTAACGTGGGGATGATTTAACAGAAGATGTAGATATGGTGCAGCCCGTTAAATATGTTGGAATAGAATCATTCATGTGTAAATAGCTGAAGATATACGGAGAATGACATAGGTATACCCTAAAAAGGGGGAAGTGGACAAAAGAAGTACAAGCGTAAAAGAAAATCAACTGATGCTATCGCATGTAAATGGGGACGCTTAAACGTCAAACGAGACCCCATAAGAGATGGACGTGATCATACCTAAACTGATGCACCGGATTCCGTCAAAACTCCGAAGTTGAGCGTGCTCGAATAAGAGTAGCACTGGGATGGGTGACCCCTTGGGAAGTAAGAAAGAGAACAAAACAAGTATGACAAAAAGAGATTATAAAGGCGTGTTGGTACAATGACACATATAGAACAGAGTAAGCCAAGAGCAAAAAAGATTATGACTGAAATACAACGCACCTCGTGAAAATGGCACAAGAATAGTTGCGCAGCTCACGAATATTGGCATACTAAGAGCGAGGTCAAATGATTACTCGATAAAAGGAAGTCAGTAATAGCAATGTGATTGCCGTACTAAGAATCTATTAAAGAAAAGTGCAAGATAGTTCGAGATAGAACTATTAAGATATAATCGGTACTAAGGACAAAAGCCATAGTGGAGCCCTGACCCTGACCAAAGGAGGTAAAACGCTAGTATAACGACACTAAAGAATTTTCTGAATGGCTCTACGTACCTACACACGTTTGTGTAAGAATTGCATCATAATGTATGGTAAGAAAAAACTGGAGAGAAGATCTGAGTAAAAGAACAAGATATCGATTAGCAGCCTAGAGTCGACAAGAAGGGGATACATTGATCGTTCGCAGGGCATTTTTAGAATAGATAAAGCTGCCAATGAGTGGGACATACCGTCCGATTTGAAATAATACATTCAGTTTTCACAGATCAATGCTCCGTAAGAATGGGAACGACGCTCCCAAAATATTTCCCATGGAGGAGGTCCATGTAACAGGGAGTTATCCTACGAGGGGCAACCTATCTCCATCCGGAATCAGCAGATTAAATGGGTTGCGAACTAAGGACATAGCTTCCGTCAAGGTAATGTGGCGGAATAAGAATCGTGAAGACATAAACTGGGAGGTTGAAAAGGACATGAAACACAAGTGTCCGTACCTATTCCCGACATCTACGGATAGCCCCAGTCTTGGAACTCGTATATTAATTACTTGGATGAAAATGTATGTCATTCCAGTAGAAAGGCATCTCCCTATGATCCGTATAAAGTCTTAAGGAAAGTTTTATTCAACATTCGGGGACGAATGTTCTAAAGGGGGGAAGGATGTTACACCCCGCACTCTTGAGCTCGGAACGTCTTCTTAAGTTCCTTATACACTATCATGTGAGCCGGATAAGCTACGACACTATCAAACAACTCTAAGGAAAGAAGATTGTGATACCTCGCGAGAAGGGAGGTTGGAGATAGAGTCATAAGAATCCGGAAATAGTTGGAGGCTAAGAAATGAGTTGTAGGACTCAATTTACCTACGTAAGACACTAAGTTAAGATTCTTATACACTTAAGTTGCTTAAGGATATACCAAGCTTACGTAGTGCGGATCACATGAGCTCTTAAAGTAAGACGAGATTACGAACCCGCGAGGAAGGGAAAAAGACGATGCGTGGCAGCCAATGGAGGAGCAACACGTGGCAGAACCTCAAGAAAGCAGGTGATGCACCTACTTAGGGTCAAGTAGGTGATGCAGCTGCTTGGGGGAGGTGGACCCCGCTGCCACATGGCAGCCCCTAATTGGCAGCATGACACGGTGGCCAATCATGGCTTGACACGTGTCATCCTTAGGGGCTGACATGTGTCACCCCTTGGGACCACCTATATAAGTTGATATGTATCCTAATTACTTCAGTTCATTAACAAATTTCCAGCAGCAACGTGAGAAAACAAACCCTAAGAGCTAAGGAGAAAATTTCGACGGCTTGGGAGAAAAAAATAGGTAAGTCCCGTTTTCGTTCCGTAAATTAATTAATTAGCGTATACTACGATGATATGGAAGTATTAGTAGTACAAAATTAGGATTTTGTGCAGCAAAAATCAGACAGCAAGCTGCCACAATGATTCAGCACGTAAACAATATTCCGAGGCGCGATTTTGGCAAGTTTTAGTCAATTTCGGGAAAGGTAAGTGCTTCCCCTCTAATTTGAAGTTTATGATGTTAAATTAGGGTGTATTACACACCTTATGGGCTGCTGTAAGTTGGGGAAAAGGTTTGAAAAGTTCAGCGTTCGGAATAAACGAATTTGGAATCGCTATAGTTAAGTTGTTGTCGAAATAAGGTGTTGTACGCGTAAGGGCTGCTGCTGGTTGTGTTGTGGCGTGTTGCAGGGTCTAAAAGTTATCTAAATGAGGTGTGGGAGCTTCTGGTTGCAGCCACATGACCCTCCGCTTTGCAATTAAAGAATTCGCGGAAGAAAGATTAAAGACTCTAGTTTTGGTATCTTAGTTTCGAGTTAATTGTCGGGGGTTTATATTGTGTAATTTTGGTCGTAATATGTATATGTATGGGTTGGTGGTTGCATTGTTGGTTGGCTTCAGGTGCTAAGGATATGGTTGGGAATTTGGATAGGGCACATTATAGGGGAGGTGCTGCCCGATTTTCGTTAACATCCTAACTAGTTAAGGAACTAGTCGAGAAGGCGAGCGAAGGGATGAATGTTATGAATACTCGTGGGTAGTCTAAGTTGCTGAAAAGTCCAAGGTTGTTAATACTTACATTACTTCCATGTTAAATAGGTTTCGAGGACAATGATGTGGACGTGATTAAGAGAAGTCCATACAAGGTATGTGAAGCGTTCTTTTGGCATGTTTTGGTATAAGTATGTCGAACTATTCTTCTTTTCTTTTGGCATGTCCTAGATATAAGTTATGAATGATATGTACATGATATTTGGGATTCAATCCATTTGTAAAGCCCTGAGTATGAGTCGAGACTCTTGTTTATTTCTTGATATTAGAACTTCTGTAATAGCTGAGTCATTGCCTTTAAGTCTTCTATGTAATGAAAATTAGTACATGTAAGGCCCATTTCTCCTTTCCTTTGGAATGACTTGATTTTAAGTGAAATGGTATATGATATAGGTTTAGAGGTAATTCCATTTATGAGCTCTGAGTGTAACTCATGACTTGTAGTCACTCTTGAACATTAAGAGTCTGAAAGTAGTCAAACTACTATCCTCGAGCCTGCTATATAATGAATAGTAAGTGGAGGTACCAGCTCCTCTTTTTAAAGGCTCTGAAATGGTAAAAGCGTCTGATTGCATAAGTTGAGTCTTTGACTAGATAAATTGTGTTTCTGATGGCATAGACTATATTTATGATTGCATAAATTGTGTGGCATTATTCTGATGCATGTTTGTGATCCCTGAAGCCCCAACTGATGTAAGCCCTAGTGATATCTAAAGGGATACCTCGGATAATTACTCCCCTAGTCTTCAGGTGACGGTTCACTTGACTATTTCATCGAGTCTCAGATAATGACTTAGTTGCTTATGGTTTCTCACTACTCTACTCATGCATACTGTAACCCATCCTTCCTCGAGTCCCACGATGGGCCGGGATATGTTATCATGCACAGTGTTACTACTTCTTTCACCGCGTCCCGGGCCAAATGTGTATAGTTCCACACACGAGGAGATGATGCCGTACGTGAGGTGTGATATATGTTATATGTTATGACAATACGATTATTCACCGAGTCTCGGGCCGGCTGTAATATGATAGTATATGTGGTGAAATAAGGAAGGAACACCGAGTCCCTCCTTAGAGGGCCGGGTACATATGTATATTATGATGGTACGCTATAGACGTACACCACTCCATTCACCGAGTCCCTCACTAAAGGGCCGGATACTTTATGTAGGCATGCATATGAGATTAAAGCAATATATTGTGACCCTGAGCCCCGTAGTGAACCGGGTATAATACGATGATATACATGATAAGATGATACTGTATACGATGGTATGATACCGTATACGATGATATGATGAAATGAAATGCATTATGACACGATGATATGTGATTATGAAGTAATGATAATGACACTGAGTTCACTAGAGGGCCGGGCACAGTATATGATGGTGTATAGGATCACGTGTCCTAAGGTGCAGGTACAGTAATTTGTTAATTGTTATACTTATCCCCTGCATCCCTATTTCAGTTATGATCTCAGTTACGATGTGTTATGCTTTACATACTCAGTACATATATCGTACTGACCCCCCTTTCTTCAGGGGGCTGCATTTCATGCCCGCAGGTACAGATGTTTATTCTGGAGATCCATCAGCGTAGGAGTTCCTCTCAGCTGTGTCGGAAGTGCTTCACTGTTCTGGAGCCTAAATTTTGATGCTGGTCACTTAATGTATATATTTGTACATTCAGGGGTACGGCGGGGGTCTTGTCCCGCCATATGTTGTTGTTACTATTCTTAGAGGTCTGTAGACATATGTATATGTGGGTTGTTTGTGAGTTAGTTTCGATGTTGCCTATTCGATATGTTGTGAATGTTTTTGTTATAGCAGCCTTGTCGGCTCGCGTGCCCTTTCATGATATGATACAAATGAAAGAGGCTACATGTACATGAAGAAGTTTTTAAGTTTTAAACTATTGGGGTTTTTGTATATAGTATCACATCACACACGGTTCAACTTAAGTGTAGTTGATAAATACGCATGAGAGGGTCCAGGTCGGAACCCAGTTGCGGCCTACGGGGTTGGGTCGTGACAACTGGGATGAGCAAGTTTATTTCCGGTGTCTCAAGTTTGGTATCCAAGGAGTGCAAAACGACCATGTTGGTCAAGAAGATGGACATCTCTCGATTAATGACTTACGCAGAATAAATTGAAGAAGAGAAGATTAGGGAGAGATCAAGTGGGTTCAAAAAGGCTAGAGTGGATGGTGGAGGGTTTAACCCTCAAAGGTCCGATTATGGTAACAATGGCAAAGGCCAAGGTGGGCAATGATTTATGGGACAAGGTTCCACCAATAATCCTCCTCCAAGGTTCAATAAGGACAAGAGTGGTAAACCAATGGTTTTAAGAGAGAATGTTGATACTCAAACTTTCCCCGTTTGCAAGAAGTGTGGAAGGACTCATAAAGGGAAATGCTTAGCCTGCTCCAATGCATGCTTTAAGTGTGGCAAGCTGGGCCACCATGCTAAGGATTGTAGAGATAGTGGTGGTAGGCCTCAAGGCCAAATTACTCATAGTCAACAAGTCCAAGGAGGTGTCCAACGCACTACTACTTTTACGCCTTGCATGGGAGATGAGAGGTTGAGGATGCACCCAATGTCATTATCTGTATGTTAAAGGTCTTTTCTTTTGATCTATATGCACTATTAGATCCAGGTGCAAATTTATCTTTTGTTACTCCATTCCTTGCTAATAGATTTGATGTTTTACCTGAAATGTTATTAGAGCCCTATTTTGTGTCTACCCCCATTGGTGAGTCTATTATTGCTAAAAAGGTCTATAGGAGTTGCCTTGTGTTCATCTTGCATAAAGTTATTCCTTGTGATCTTATTGAGTTTGACATGATCGATTTCGATGTCATTCTTGGGATGGATTGGTTACATGCATCTTATGCTTCCATAGATTGTAGGACTCGTCGAGTCAAGTTCCAATTTCTAAATGAGCCTATTATTGAATGGGAGGGTCGTGATTAGGTGGTAAAGGGTAAGTTCATTTCTTATCTTAAGGCCCGAAAAATGATTTCTAAGGGTTGTATTTACCACATTGTAAGGGTTAGGGATGTCGACTCCAAAAGTCCTCCTCTTGAGTCAGTTCCTATAGTCAATAAATTCCCCGATGTCTTTCTTAATGAGCTTCCTGGTGTCCCTCCCAAAAGAGAAGTTGATTTTAGTGTCGATCTCCTCCCCGATAACCAACCTATCTCTATTCCTCCTTACCATATGGCCCCAGCAGAATTGAAAGAGTTGAAGGAACAATTAAAGAACTTGTTAGAGAAGGGGTTCATAAGACCAAGTATTTCGCCATGGGGTGCTCCCGTTCTATTTGTGAGAAAGAAGGATGGGTCACTTCGAATATGCATAGACTATCGGCAATTAAATAAGATGACCATTAAGAACAAGTACCCACTCCCTAGAATAGATGACTTGTTTAATCAATTATAAGGGGCAAGTCACTTCTCTAAGATCTACTTTCGGTCCGGCTATCACCAACTACGAGTGAAGGAGTGTGACATTCCCAAATGACCTTCCGAATAAGGTATGGTCACTTTGAGTTTGTGGTGATGAGTTTTGGGTTGACAAGTGCACCGCGGTATTTATAGACTTGATGAATAGGGTGTTCAAACCTTACCTTGATACTTTTGTGGTGGTATTCATTGATGATATTTTGATTTACTCTCGGGGTGAGGAAGAACATAAAAATCACTTGAGAATTGTGCTTCAAACATTGAGGGATAGGCAATTGTTTGCAAAATTTAGTAAGTGTGAATTTTGGTTAAAGGAGGTGACATTTTTTGGTCACATAGTGTCTAGTGATGGAATCGAGGTTGATCCTAAGAAAATAGAGGTAGTCAAAAATTGGCCTAGACCGTTGTCTCCTTCAGATATTAGGAGCTTCTTGGGTCTAGCCGGGAACTATAGAAGGTTCGTCAAAGGTTTTTCTTCAATCTTATCTCCTATGACAAAATTGACCCAAAAGAAAGCCAAATTCATATGGACGGACGAGGGTGAAAAAAGTTTCCAGACCTTGAAAGATAGACTTACCTCTGCTCCTATTTTGACTCTCCCAGAAGGATTAAAAGGGTTTGTAGTTTATTGTGATACTTCAAAGATTGGTTTAGGTTGTGTCTTAATGCAAAACGGCAAGGTCATAGCCTATGCTTCTAGGCAATTAAAGGTGCATGAGCGTAACTACCCTATCCATGACCTTGAATTAGCGACCGTTGTTTTTGCTCTGAAGATTTGGAGGCATTACCTCTATGAGGTGCATGTGGATATGTATACTGATCATAAAAGTCTTTAATATGTGTTCACCCAAAAAGACCTTAATCTAAGGCAAATGAGGTGGCTAGAACTCCTTAAGAACTATGACATGAGTGTGCACTATCATCCGGGTAAAGCCAATATGGTTGCTGATGCACTTAGTAGAGTGTCTATGGGGAGTGTGACCCATGTGGATGAAAGGAAGAGGGAGTTGGTGAAAATGTTCACTGGTTGGCTAAATTAGGGGTGAAGTTGTGTGGTACTAATGATGGTGGTAAGGTTGTTCAAAATAGGTTCGAATCCTCTTTGGTGGTGGATGTTAAATCAAAGCAAGATCTTGACCCTAAGTTTATCGAGTTAAAGAAGTTGGTAAAGGAAAAGAAGATAGAGGTCTTTTCCCAAGGAGGAGATGGGGTGCTATACTACCAAGATCGGATATGTGTTCCAGATGTTGATGGCCTAAGGATTTTGATCTTGATAGAGGCTCATAATTCTACATACTCCATTCATCCTGGTTCAACAAAAATGTACTAAGACTTAAAAGAGTTGTATTGGTGGGGTGGTATGAAAAAGGACATAGCAAGGTTTGTGTTCGAATGTACGAATTGCCAACAAGTGAAGGCCAAACATCAAAGGCTGGGTGGCCTAGCCCAAGACATTGAAATCCCTATTTGGAAGTGGGAAGATGTGAATATGGATTTTGTAGTGGGTTTGCCTCATACCCGGAAGCGTCATGACTCGATTTGGGTAATTATTGATAGAATAACTAAGTCAGCTCACTTCCTACCGGTTATGACTTCCTATAGTACTGAAGACTATGCCAAGTTGTATATTCGGGAGTTGGTGAGGTTGCATGGTATGCCGTTATCTATTATTTTGGATCATGGTACCCAATTCACTTCTCACTTCTGGAGATCATTTCAAAAAGGCCTCGGTACTAAGGTAAAGTTGAGCATAGCATTCCATCCTCAAATAGATGGGCAAGCCGAAAGGACGATTCAAACACTAGAGGATATGTTAAGGGCTTGTGTGTTGGAGTTTAAAGAAAATTGGGATGATCATCTACCGCTCATCGAGTTTGCCTATAATAATAGTTACCACTCAAGTATTGAGATGGCGCCGTTTGAGGCTTTGTATGGGAGATGATGTAGATCACTGGTTGGTTGGTTCGAAGTAGGCGAGATGACCTTGTTGGGCCCCGATTTTGTAGTTGATGCTTTAGAGAAGATGAAGATCATTAGAGAAAGGTTGAAGACGGCTCAAAGTCATCAAAAGTTCTATTCTGACACTAGAAGAAGGGATCTTGAGTTTAATGTGGACGATTGAGTGTATCTGAAGGTTTCACCCATGAAGGGTGTGGTTCGATTTGGTAAAAAGGGGAAATTGAGCCCTAGGTATGTAGGGCCTTATAGAATTGTGAAACGTGTTGGCAAGGTTGCATATGAGTTGGAATTACCATTGAAAATGGCCATGGTTCATCCGGTGTTTCATGTGTCTATGTTGAAAAAAAGTGTGGGTGGTCCTAGTTCCATTGTACCTATGGGAGTAGTGAATATTGAAGAAAACTTGACCTATGAAGAAGTTCCCGTCGAAATTTTGGACCGATAAGTTAAGAGATTGAGGAACAAAGAAGTTGCATCAGAGTAGTGAATATTGAAGAAAACCTGACCTATGAAGAAGTTTCCGTTGAAATTTTGGACCGGTAAGTTAAGAGATTGAGGAACAAAGAAGTTGCATCTGTTAAAGTCCTTTGGAGGAATCAACAAATAGAAAGTGCAACATGGGAAGCAGAAGCGGATATGATTAAGCGATACCCTTATGTTTTTCCCTCTACCCAAACCTAAGGTATTAAGTTATCCTTGCTCAATTACTTGAAGTCTTTGCATCTCAACCTTTTTTGTCATATGCTTGCAAAATTATGAAATATATTTCAAACGATGTTTTAAATTATACTATTGCATTAATAATGGGTTGTTGGTTTACACTCTACTCTACTCAAACTAAGTCTTTTCTCATTCGAGGATGAATGTTCCCAAGGGGGAGATAATGTAAAATCCCCTAAAAACATTATATACGATATTTTAATTCTCGCCAAAAAAATAATATAGCCTTTGTATTTTGGGCATAACATTTTATAGAATGGTCCAAATTAGGTGATTCAAATTTCTGAGTAACCACAATATCATTACCTACAACTTTTGTAAGATCATATTTTAAGTTTCGGAGGTTAAGTAGGTCAAATAAATTAATTATTGTAAGACAAGATGCTGTGATGGAATGGAGTGTTTATAGAAAAAAATCATATCTCACTGTAGGTTTCTCCAAATTGGTTTATTCTTAAATGACATAAAACTAGACTTCCATATCTACAATTCTTATGAGACACAAAATCCTAATAAGGAATTTATCATATTCAAATGTAGCTCCGAAAAAGAGTATTATGTTAAAAAGAACTCATCTCACCTACCATGGAAAGATCTAGAACCCTTTGACATCAAAATCCTCAATTGAATTTTCAAGATCATCCTTTATAATTATTTTTATTTATTGTTAGGTCCCTCTTCTACTCCTATAAATACCCACCTTATTTCCTCATTTTATTAATCAAGCTTTCTCAAGCAACTCTTCTCTCTATACACTTCTTTACTCATTCTCAAATATAGTTTTAGTTTTTAGTAGTGAAGAAATACTATTTCGGTGGTTCATATACTCCGGGTAGTACACAAAACATTCCGGCGAGGAGAAAAGCTAGGACTCAAGAGTATTCATTAAGTCCTTCAGTTTCGACTACACTTCAGATTCTAGGTATGTAAGGCTTCAATGAGAGTATTCCTTCCACTCTCATGTCTAAATTATTTTGATTATACGATAAATTATGTTTATTTTATTTAAGCTTTACTCTAAGTTATGTGGGTGTTTATCCATGGGTTCTTCCACCCATGTAGTCTAAAAACTCTTTCAATTAAGTCTTTTGATTTCAAGTAAGATTTTCTTATGGGTAATTCTTATATTGTTTTTACTTAATAGCATGAATCATGGTTAAAATAATGATTATTGGTCTATTTTGATGCAACATAATTTCATATGTATGAATTGATGGTTTGCAAGTAATTTCTCTATTTATCTTTTTAAAGGTTCTTGAAATTCATGGTGGGTTATTTAAAGCATGATTTTTAATTAATGGCTTTTAAAGTATTTATGTATATTTATTGACATACATGTTTGCAAGTTAAAGTGATGTGAACCCACCTAGTTTTACTATATTTTCAATAAAGTTTAACTTGAAAGCTTTGACTCCAAATTAATATTTATGAAAGAAATATCTATGATAAAAAAGGGAGTCTTATAAAAAAAAGAATGATGAAATGATTTGAATAATGTATTCTTTATGCAATAAGGACAATTCTTGCATATTTGAATTACCAATTTTTTTAATGAGCTATTCTACCGAATATGATATTTTGAATTCTCAACCTATATGCTATGACTATTTTAAAGTATTAAACTATTCCGTGGGATTGACTTAGCACCGAATGGGTCATTGAGGTGAGATTCGGTAAGGAAATCCTAGTAGCAACCCCTTGTCTCATTAATTATGTGCCAACATAGGAGCCCTTGTAGGCTCAGGCCCATAAATAGCCCTTAAAGTTAAATTTAAAGAAATGAATGAAGTTGACAGAGTTCTACCTGGCAAGTAGTCTCCCCGACCAACATAGGGGGTTATGTTAGATTCCATGTAATAGCTCGCATGGCCTTAAATGTCGATTATAGTTATTTTTCCATAAAATAAATGTTTTAAAGGATATCTATATGATTTATTATGCATGCATTACATTATGTTCCATGTTACATAAATGGTTTAATGTTTTCTCAATGTTCATGCATCCTTACATACTTAGTACATTCAAAGTACTAATGCATACTCTTTTGCCTACATGATATTACCATGTAGGGACCAGTGCTCCTCCTCGTTCTCCTCCACGTGGCTAGTTGAGATTCCGTTGAAAACTACTTTTGGTGAGTTCCCATGTTCCGGGAACAATACTTCTTTATCTTTCTAGCTTATGATATGTTGAAATATTTTACTATGATATTCCTTCTATTATGATTGAGGGTGAGCTAGATGTCATGACCCAACCCCGTAGGCCGCGACTAGGGTCCGACTTGGACCCCCTCATATACATATCTATCAGCTGTGGTCACATTGAACTGTAAATAAACAATATTACAACATATCATCATATATCTAAGGTCACATTGAATCATAAATAAGACAATATCATGTAATAGAGCCCCACTGGGCGATAACATTTTCATAAACTGTAGCCCTTTTCGTTTGTATTACAATATGATAGGGCACGCAGGCCGACAAGGCTGCCATAACATAATAACATATATCATATATCATGTAGACCCAGCTTAATCAAACTGACATACACAACCCATATATACATGTCTGCAGACCTCTAAACATATAAATGACAACATATGGCGGGATAAGGCCCCCGCTGTACCCCTGAATGGATAAAACAATTTCTATACATCCGTGGACAGTATCAAAAACTAGGCCCCGATACAATGGAGCCTCTTCCAGCTGAGCTGCATGGAATCCTAAACTGACGGACTCCCAAAATCTGTATCTGTACCTGCGGGCATGAACGCAGCCCCCCGAGAAAGGGAGTCAGTACGATATATGTACTGAGTATGTAAAACATAATATAATACAGCTGGAAGAATATCTGAGATACAAAAACAGGGGATAAGATATCAATTCAGAAACCTGTACCTGTACTTTGTGAATTACAAAAACATGCATATTCGAGTCATATCATATAGCCGGCCCTTTCGGGGGTCCGGTGAATCATATCTGTAAAACCATCATGGCCCCAATGCCATCACCACCTTATTACAACACATCATCATATATCTATACACGTATCCTGGCCCTCTATTGAGGGACTCAGGGAATAATGCAGTGAACTGTGCACGAGAACATATCCTGGCCCGGGACTCAAGGAAAGAAGTGTTACGATATACACGAGTAGAGTAGTGAGTAACTATATGCAATTTAAATCATTATCAGAGACTCAACAAAATAAGAAAGTTAAGCTTTTGTTTGAGGACCCGAGTAACGGTGTAGTCATCTCGAGTGTCCTCTAAATGCCATTATGGGCTGTCTCAATTATAATCTCGGGGCTCCTAGACATGTACTAAAGTAAAGCCAAATCGCTTATGGAACCAGAAACATTTGGAGTTTTGGGAATGGAATTATCCCCACATTCCACACATAATTCACTTAAGGCTAAAACTTGCCAAAAGGAAAGAAAGATAGCTGTACGAGCCTATACCAAAACATGCCAAGAGAAAGCTTTACATACCTCTTGGGAGTTACCCTTTATCCTGATCGCCTCGTCGTCTTCTGAACCTATTCAATATAAAGTAATACAAATATCAACTACTCTTAACTTTTCAGTATCTGAGGTTACGCCTTAATGTTAATGGAATCTATTCCCTTAGTCGTTTCCTCGACTAGTTCTTTAGTTTATTAAGGCGTTAACGAAAATTGGGCAGCACCTCCCCTATAATGTGCCCTATCCAAATTTCCAATTAGGTCCCTAAGACCTACAGACAACCAACAACAACAACCTGCAGCAATTCATACCAACAATATACAACATAAACTCCAAACGACTTATTCAAAAAGATGATATCAAATAGGGTGTCTAGTCTTTATTTTACAACGCCTTTAATTATACGCAACGGGGGGTCATGTGGACTCAACCAGAAGCACCCTAACCCACATTAGAACATATTTAGGCCCTGAAACAAGACACCACACCCCTTCAGCAGCAACTCACAAGAACAACGCCTTACCTTGACGACAATTCGACTATAACGACTACACTTTAGTTTATTCCGAACGCCAAGTATTCTAATGATATTTACACACTTCCAGCCACCTATAGGGCGTGTAATGCTCCATAAGAACACATAAATATCAAATTTAAAGAAGAAACCTTACCTTACGTTAAACTTGTCAAACTCGCCAAAACTATCCAAAATGTGAAATCTGGACAGCTTGCTGTTTTACCTTGTCGCTTCATTTCGAAGGGGTAATGGAGGGAAACAGGATTTACGTCCTTCATGAAAGTTATATACATGTGTCTTAGGGTCGCAAACAATTTCTAATCATCCCTACATCAATTTTTTACAAAAAGATATGACCAAAATACTTACAGCTGTCCGTGTAGAATTTCCAAAACCAAATCTGAGCAGTATCTCCTCTACGCTTCATCACTATTTTTCGAACTGATAAATGTAAAACTGGATTTTGGAGTCTGAATAAAAATTATAGACCCACGAAATACCTTTCCAAAACATATTAAATCACTCGAAACGAATCTGTACACAAGAAGTTATACCAATATTACTAACCACTGTCCCTTCCAAAAACGGGTTTGTTAACTAGCGTTTTCTCTTATTTTCTCTTCCAAATTCCAATTGCAAAGATGGAGTTTTACTTCCATGAAGGTCTTAAAATACATATATACGTATCCACGTACTTAAGGTACACCGTATATAATTAATTCACGGAAGAAAATTGGAAAACTAACCTTTAAACTTCAAGAACCATGGCTGCTTCTCTATTTCTCTCCCTCACGTTTTCCTTCTCTATGTTGGCTGATGTTTTGATGGATAACTGAAGTATATGATATATATCAACATATATATGTGGCTTTAGGGTGTGACACGTGTCAACCCCAAGAGGTGACACGTGTTCAGCCCCTATTGGGCCACCGTATCATGCTGCCAACTATGGGATGCCACGTGGCTGTGGGGTCCCCCCCAAGCAGGTGGGTCACCTGCTTGCTTGAGGTGCTGCCACGTGTCGCTTCTTCATTGGCTACCACGTGTCGTCTTTTTTCCCTTCCTCGTGGGCTCGTAATCTCGTCTTATTTTATGTACCTATGTAATCCGTGCTACGTAAGTTTGATATATGCTTAAGTAGCTCAAGTGCATATGACTTCTAACTTAGTAGCTTACATAGGTAAATCGAGTCCTACGACTCATTACTTGGCCTCCAATTCCTTCCGGACTCTTATGATTTCATCTCCAACCTTCTCTAGTATGGGGTATCACATTCTCCCTTCCTTAGAGCCGTTTGATAGTGTCGTAACTTAAGTGGCTCACATGCTAGCTTCTAAGTAACTTAAGGGACATTCCGAGTTCAAAGATGTGGGGTGTAACACTAGAGACTTGTCTTAGCCCTGTTAAATCTAAAAGTTAGAGGTATTGTTGGACATATGTAAGTTGAAGATTTACTATTATGATTTCCGCTTGTTTATTTATCGTCATTACCTATGAAAGGCTAAAAAAATGCTAAGAGGCTTGTTCGAGGTACTTTTGAGTTCCTCATTCGCCATGTCACGTCTAGGCCCTAGGCTTAGATCGTGACATTAGGGCTCAAAAGTTTATAGCTAATGGCTGTATATGCCATCTGGTTCTTATCGGGGATATAGATAAGGAACCAATAACTCGTCAGTCGATTCCTATTGTGAATGAATTCCCGATGGTATTCCATGATGATCTTCGAATAATTTCCTCGAAAGGGAAATTGATTTTTCTTTAGATTTGCTTCTTAATATGCAACCTATAGCCATTCTTCCTTATAGAATGACTTTTGTGCAACTAAGGGAATTGAAGGAACAACTGAAGGATTTGATCAATTAAGGCTTTATATGGCCTAGTACATTTCCATGGGGTGCTCCAGTGCTCTTTGTTCGAAAAAATATAGATCCTTGCGGATGTGTATTGACTACAAGCAACTAAATAAAGTTATCAAGAATAAATATCCTATTCCATGGATTAATGACTTGTTAGACTAGTTAGATGGTACCAAATGCTTTTCCAGGATTGATTTGTGATCCAGTTATCGTGAGCTACGAGTCAGGGATATTGATATCCTAAAAATGCATTTAGGATGAGGTATGGCCATTTTGAATTCCTTTCCATGTCTTTCAGGCTTACAAATGCCCCAACAAGCTTTATTGATATTATGGATCGAGTCTTTAACCCATTCTTGGATGAATTTATGATTGTATATATTGATGACATCGTGATATATTCACGGTTGGAAGCCAAGCATGTGGACCACTTGCGAGGTGTATTACAGACTCTCTATGACTATAGGTTATATGGTAAATTCTCTAAGTATGAATTTTGGCTAACTTCTATAACTTTTCTCGGTGATGTTACTACTGACAAGATATCAGGGTTGATGGACAAAAGATTGAAGTTATAATGACTTGGACGAGGCTTTTGAATTCGGTAGAGGTTCATAGATTTTTAGGCTTGTTTAGGTATTACAAAAGGGTTGTGGAGGGATTCTACTTTATCTATGCACCACTGAAAAAACTGACACATAAGGTAGGTAAGTTTCAATTGATTGAGGCATGAGAATAGAGTTTTCAAGATCTAAAGAAAAGGTTTCCACGACACCTATCTTGAATCTTCTAGAAGGTATCGAGGGTTATGCTGTATATTTTGATTCCTTGAGAATTGACCTACGTTGTGTTCTAATGCAACATAATAAGGTTATTGCATAAGCCTCTATACAATTGCAAAAACAAGAATAGAACTATCCTAATCACAATCTTGAATATAGCCGAATCCTCCTTTGTTACTGAAGTGAAAAAGCGACAACATGGAGATCCTGAGCTTAAGAAATTTTCACGCTCTGAGTCGACATTCTAAGTGTGGCTGACATTCACAAACCGTTACTGGTTCCTGAGAGAACCCTTGGTATGGTGCACTACTCAACGGAAGACTCAACTCAAATACAACAATTTAAGAAGATGGGCATATAAAAGAACATAATTATTTCTTCTCAAATATTAGTCGCAAATGCTCAAAATATAGATAGCAGGATGTTTAAAACATAATCTTTGAAATAAAACTAAATGAACTCTAAATTGTTTGTGTCTATGAAGCCTTTAACTGACTCAGAATTAGTATTGGGATAGGCCCACGGCTACCTCATAAGACTAGTAAATAAATGGCTAAAAGAGTTTATCTGAATGCAAGGAGGTCTCACCAAAGGCTGGATGAATGTGATCTTCAATGACGTGACTATATGTAAAATAGCTAAAAGAAAATATACTATCTGCATCATAAGATGATGCAAGGTTGAAAGAGGTCAGTACATGAAATGTACGATATGTAAAATAGCTAAAAGGAAACATACTCAAAGAATACCTAATAGAATGAATATTGAAATATCTCAACTCAAAATAAGGCATGAAAATATAAAATAAATCAACGCTTTACAAAACATAAGTAAGTGAATGCAACTCAATATAAAAATAATATTTACTTTTTAGGAGTTTCTCTAAATGACCTCTATCAATATGAGCCTCATGATGATACAATGAATTTCTCTCATTGCCAGAGCTGTCCAATACATTATCAGGGTAAGGATGCAAACTCATTTTATGGATCTAATAAAAGTCCATATCAAGGACATAAGTGAGCAGTAGCCCGAGCCAACGGCACAATCATATCCTACGCTGGCATTTATGAGGTTTGAGTTATCTAAACTCTTATCCAAATAGGTGATCTATATTACTCCCAAAATCATATAATATGCTCATCAGGTGAGCGAAAGTATTAAAGATATAACTCATTTAGTGTTATTGGACTTTACTCAGTTTAATTCAACCTTTCTCAAACTCTCTACACACTTTTTAAACATAGTTATACTTCTCAAAGTCAACGAATGTATAAAAATATAGCTTTTGGCTTCTCAATCTCAGTCTCAAGATAAATAATTTTATGATACTCTAATTTATTAGACTTGATAAATATTATGCTCAAAATCAGTGGATGAAAGACTTCACTCAAATGATATATTATGCTCAAAACTACTTTGTTGATTAGGACATGAAATTTAAATCATTTTTCAACTCAAAACATTGCATATTAAAGGCAATTATAAATACTCAAATAGGGTTTCTGTGAATGTAAACATGAACAAAAATTCAAGAACTCTAAGTATGGAAATAATTGCAATACAATCTAATATGTAGAGAACTCAATAGGAGTTTGCATAATTAACTCGAAAACTCAGTATAACGGGGTTAAAACTCAAGCTTGAACTCTTTAATTATAAAATGTAGATGTAGGGCATGAGGATGAATTTAATCCAATGTTATGAATTACCTTACATACCCGAAAGAATGATGTTCATGGAAAAACTCAAAGAATTTGCCTAAAATCTTCATACCATAACTTTTCCTCCTCTCCAATTCTTGCTCTTAATATTTGAAGTTTTTTCTGAGGGAAAAAACACATAGGGTACTGATAAGGGGCTTATTTTAGTCCCAAAACTTTAGGGTTTTGGTTTGTAAAGGGTAGAAAAAGACTGAATTGCCCCTCATTAAATATGGTTATTCACCGCCTATGGGTCCCTTTTACTGTCCATAGGAGTTTCTACGGGCTGTAGAGTCCTTCTTGTGGAAACCTTCTACTGCTACTGGTCATTAGAGGTTGGGTCTATGGTTCCCTCCTATGGGTCGTAGACCCACCTACAACTCATTCAATCTAATCATGGAAATGCATTGGGTCCCCTGATGTTTGGATCTACAAACTCCTACAGGTCATTGTCTGTGGTTGTGGAAGCTTGGTGCAATTTCCAATAGCTACTGGAATTGCAACATTGGTCGACGAGTCCTTTCTACTGATCATAGACCCTTTTATAGGTCATGGAAAAGTTCATGAAAAGGGCATAGAGTCTGGGCCAGTGAGCCCCTCTACGGTCCGTAGAAGCTTCTATGGGTCGTAGGCATCACCCGTTGCATTATAATATTTTATATCATGTGTTACACATTCTCCATACTCAGTACATTCCATAATATTGGCCGCATACTTCTTTTGCCTATATTATTTTATAATATAGGTCACAATGCTCCACCTCACGCCCGCGATTAGTATTGGATTTTATCAGCGTTGCATTGCTTGGTGAGTCCTTATGGTTCAAGGACATATACATCTTATGAGTTCCTTATTGTCTTTTAGACTTCGTTTAGTTTTTATTTTTTTCGTGAGCTAGGGCTTGTCCTATGGCACATTTATGATAGTAGAGGCTTGTTGTCAGACATGTTATGATTTCTGCATTTTAGTTGTTATACTCAGATTCTCCTTATGTTGAGATTGTTATTTTGAGATTTATCTTCCACTTTTTGAATTACTTACTTATGTTGTTTATATTAGTGGTATGCTTATTTGAAGATGCTTGTTGAAAGTATTTCAAGATCCCATTCGCCGTGTCACATTTAGGGTATAACTTGGGTCTTGATAGAAAAAACCTGAATAGACCCTCATAAGCCTGACGGGTGCACAAAATAGCTAAACTACTAAGAGTCGATCCTAGTGAGTCTAGAGTCGGATAGTGCATGGCTCTGACTTCGAACCATAGATAGCCTCCTAAAGTAACCAATAGAGTCATCCAACAGCCAAAGAGTACATAACCCATACCTAAAACTGCGGATAGCCCCCAAAATAATCAATATGACCAACTCAGTAGGTATCAATTCTATAGAGGATAAAAGATCCCAAATGATGGACTGCAATTGTAGATTAGTGATTCGACCTTGAATCTGCGACATAAGGCTACTGAGAATGCCATACCAACTCATCATCATAGAACCAATATGGAATGATGTCCACACCAAGGTAATCAATACCATATCCAAGCTTGATTCAAATCTAATCCCAAACCATCGAACAAAGACTAATTTATTAATAATGAAATATTGGGACCGTAGAAAAGGGGAGTTATGGATAAATGGCCACTAGAGCAAAGTTACTGTCTAGCTAAGAATCATTCTATCAGACCCAAGTCTGTTACATCAATTCATAGATAGCTAAGCCGTCCGAAGTGACATCGGAGAGATTCTAATGCCTATCTGCTCTAAATACATAAGTCTAAGGAAAACACTAGTCTATACCTAGATTAAGTCCAAACATGTTCTCCACATCAATAGAGAGCAAGTACAATTTATTCCATAAGGTAAGGATGATCGTAAAGGAAGAACATCAAGCCAACAAGCCCCCAAAATACTCAAAATAAGCCTTAAATATGATTTCTAAGAAAGTAGGCATGATCAACTAGCTACCCAGCCCCAATTCCAACTAATCAACATACATTTATGTTCAACCTCAATCTAAAGGAAGAGAAACCATAGCCTAACTTAAGGCCAATCACGAGTGCTCCAAAATCTCAAAGTTGGACCCTTTCCCTTTTGAATGGCTTGCAAACACTGCCATGTTATTAAAAATAGGATTGAAACATTGGGTCTAAAAGGAAATTGTGGGACCCGTACTTAGAATCTCGAAATTGACTTTATAAAAAGGTTCATATAAGCTCCCCAAACTTGTACCCCAAAACAAAACACAATTCAGGGCTCAGAACATAGAGAATCAACACATGCAATAAAAATCACCATTAAAGCTAGGGATAGAGGGTTGGCAGCCCCTTTAGGGTGCTATTTACCTCAAACAAAGATGCTTGGCACTCCTCTAACACTCCAATGCATTACCATGAATTCTCCAAACACTTAGGACTTGAAATCACCAAATTTGGAAACCCACAGCTCAGGAAATCGCCTTTGGAAGCTTTGGAGAAATGGTTGAATAAGACAACCTTCAGTGATGTAAGTCATTGTAATCATCATAATAGTAACCTTGATGTCGTGTGCGTGAAGTCGTAGGGGCAATAAGAAGCTCCATAGGAGAGACGGTCAACAAAATTGGTCAGCTCTGTAGAAGCAATCCCACAGAAGCGAAGGCCTCTCCATAGGGGTGGAGGTCCACTGACTTGGGTACCTAGGCAGGTGCGGTTATCTCACCACAGAAGGGAACCTAGTATTTATGGGAAAGGCTGCACCAGCTACTTGTAAGACCCTAGAAGTTGGAAAGTCAAGGAAAAGAGAAAACTCAAAAGTTGCAGCTTTTATGACTCTTTACGAGGTATTTCACGGACCGTATTAGGCGCCATGATCTATGGAAGGGAGCTAGGGAAAAGGAGATTTCAAGAAAAGGGTTACGGTTGGTTGTCTGGTCCATATAAAGTTTCACGGATTGTATACCCTATTATAAACCTCATTTAGAGAAATGGCTCAAAGAAGAGTTATACGAGGGGTGCTTCAAGGATGTGGGAATGTTTCGGACCGTAGGAAGGATCATTTGTTGTAAATCATTAGGAACCTTGGATGCTGGTTCACGATAAGTTGTACGTCCCATAATGACCATCATGACCCGTAAACCTTTTCGTCTAAGTCACCCTTCCTATGACCTTATTCTCCTTCTTTTTTACGGACGCCTATATGGTTAGTGGTAGTTCATACGGATCGTATAATGGCAATAAAAGTATTTTTATCAGCTTTAAAGTTGGGGGCATTTAGGTATTTTCCCATTTGGTTAACTCCCATACTCGTCGTTTTGAGTTGTACCAAGGGACTATAACTTATTCCTAAACATTTAAAACCCTTATTCCCCCAAGTCAGGATTTATTCTCTTTCAAGTTTCTCTTAAACTTCTTCTCCAAGGCAAGACCTAGGGCTCAAGTCTTCAAGCTTCTATAGATGAAAATAATCCAAGCTTTTACTCCAGATATGTGAGAATTCACCAATGGATCCCTTTTATCCATTGAGTCCCGAAAGAACTCAATTCTCCAATTTCAATTTACCCAATTCAATGAGGTTTTCATGTCAGTTCTTCATGAGTCTTTCTTAGTTGCTTTTAATTAATTTTATTCTACTGTATTATGCATGAATTTACTATAATACATGATTTGAAATTGATTTCAGATGGACCCATGTATTATACTAGAATGTTCAATTATAAACTATAAAATTAGATCATGAACTTATGCAGGATTTACGAATGATTTATGAAAAACTTTGAATTATGTTTCAAGTATGAATGAATTAATTATGAATGTTTTTCTCATAATATGATGGAATCATGATTTAGATGCTTAGAAAGGTAAGTGCCTATATGAATTATTATAATATGATTTTCAAAGAGCTATTCTTTGATATATATTATAATATGGATTGGTATTGATTATTGCCTTTCCTAATGATATGAATGATAAATGATTTACTTATTCCATTTGGATTGACTTAGCACAAATAGGAATTTTGTTGTGGAGAGTTGGTAAGGGAGTCTCTAGTAGCAACCACAAGTCTCAAACTACATGCCGCCGTAGGTTTGCCTTAATTGTCCTAGCTAGTAGATCCACATATAGCCCATGATGACGATTATGATACAGAGTCTACCTTGAAAAGTAGCCTCTCTATTTTCAGTGTGGTAGTTATATCTAATTCCATGTTATAGTTCACATGGTCTTAAATGTCTGTTAAGGTTAATATCCCACAAAAAATGAACTATGTTTCTTGCAAGATCTCTTATGTCATTTAAATGATGCATTGACCTTATTTTTTATCTGTCATGACCCAACTCCGTAGGCCATGACTGGGACTCGAGTTGGGCACTCATACGTACTCTTAGCCCCACTTAGCGTGTTAGCAGAATAGACAAAAGTAGGAGTCAAAAAGGGGTCTCTAGAAAGTGCACGAGAACAGATATAGCACAAGAGGGCCATTATGGCCATCACAGAACACAAAGCCCAAAATATATATACATAACCCACATCACAAGTCTACAGACCTCTACAGAATGATAGTCAAGTCATATGACGAGACAGGACCCTATTGTACCCTTAACTAACACGTATAAATATACAACAGAAAAGTTAGTACTAAAATAGGGCTCCAGACAAAGGAGTACTGCCAACCATCAGGGTGAATATCCTAAGTGAGCAGATCAGCAAATCGAGCATCTGTACCTGCGGGCATGTAACGCAGCTCCCCCAAAAAGAGGGGGTTAGTACGGACAATGTATCCAGTATGTAAAACATAGACTGTAATAAGTAAAGCCATTACCAGAATAGAAGGTGCAAAAATGAGCAAAATATCCAAAATACCAAAATGCTTTTCATAACCATAGATAATGTATGCAGAAAATATATGCCATATCCAGACCCATTATGGGACTCGGTGAACAAATCATGGTCGCCGCCCCATTACTGGCGCCACAGCACATCATAACTCCAGAGTAGGAAATATCTCCGTAACAGATCATATCATATCAGATGGTCATATAAGATTATATCATATCATATGTGTACATGACATATCATAACTCCAAAAAAACCCATGTATAGGTCATACCTGCCTCCTCAAGTCGGGGTACGGCAAACAATGTAAAAAAGTATGCATGATAATAAATCCTGGTCCAGGCTTAGTGAAAGAAGCATTGAGGCATCCACGAGTGGAGTAGTGAGAAACTAAATGCAATATAAAATATAAAACATTTCCAGAGACTCGATAGCGTAACTTCGATGCCAAGTCATATAGGAGAAATTGAGCGATAATGATAGTGCATGTCTTTCAAATGTCATGATGGTCTATGTCAAAATAGTCTTTCTAAAATCGTTTCCATATTTCAAAATATATTATGGGCCTCAATGGAATAATTAAAATAAGCTATCGTTTAAAATCAAGACAAGAATCATATCAAGTACCTTTTGAAAGTCACTATGGATTACATCAAAATGGAACTTCTGGAATTATATACTCGCATCAAAGCGTAATAAAATATCCTTTGGAAATCAAGAAATTGGTCATCCTAGTGGCTCTAGGAATAGGAACTTCCTTGGAACCATAAAAAATTCATATATTTGTTTCATAAAGACCATGCCAAAAGAAAGATTAGATTTTAATACTTATGTCAAAACATGCCAAGAGAAAGAATAAGCTTTACATACTTATGCCAAAAACATGCCAAAAGGAGGAAATGTTAGCTTTACATACCTCTTACGGATTACTCTTAACATGTTCTCCTCATCGTCTATTGAACCTATTTAACATGAAAGTAATTCTAAGGTTAGTGACCTTTGACTTTCCAGCTTGTAATTCTACCACCAATTACCCATAGGAACCAATCCCTTATCCATTCTCTTAGACTAGTTCATTACTAGTTTCGAAGTTAGTGGAAATCGGGCAGCATCTACCTTATTACTTTCCCTATCCAAACTTTTGTTTTAACCTCCAAACCTTAGCAGATAACCAACAACAACAATCAGCAGCATATATACAAGTAAACCACTTCAACATTACACAACACAAACTCCTAACAACTCACTTAAAACTACGATACCAAAATAGGGTTTTTAATCTATATTTCATAAAACCTTTAACCACACGAACCGGGGTGTCATGTGGCTGAAATCAGCAGCATATAAAGTCATTTTTAGTCATTTTAAAGCCTGCAATACTACAAAATAACGCCCAACACAACACCACAATAACAACGACTCTAGCTAAACTTTAACCCATTAAAATCGCGTCAAACCAGCCCCTACATGACCTGCAATGTTCTTTAGTCGTAACATGTATATTTTCATGTTTCCAATCCGTATTTATACCTTCATAACATGTCCAAACCCTTAACAAAACATAGGAGAAGAGAGCCAAGCAATACCTTGCTAGAACTCGCTAAAACTTGCCTCGGACGTTCTCTTAACATGCTAAAAATTGATGGGCTGTTCGCGTCCCTTCTTCGCTGCCCCAAATAGTAATTTTACGCTATTAAACATCGTCATGTAGCTGTGGAATACCTTAAATAATTAATTCATGCGCCCACTAACATGCTTCCACGTGTCAGCATGGGGTCCACCCCAAGAAGGTGAGTCACCTACTTGGTCCAAGTAGGTGCATCACCTACTTAGTCCAAGTTCACATACTTGCTTCCAAGTAGGTGCTATGCCTCTTTCTGCCTCTCCCGTGGGTTCGTAGTCTCGTCTCACTTCAAGAGCCTATGTATTCCTTTCTACTTAAGCTCGACGTATACTCAAGTAGCTTAGTATGTAAAATATCCCAAGTAATAGCTTTCACAAATAAGTCGAGTCCTACGACTCACTACTTGACCTCCAACTTCTTCCGAATTCTTATAACCCTATTTCCAATCTTCTCTATTATGAAGTATCTCCTTTTCCTTTTCTTAGAATTATTTGATAGCGTTATAGATTATCCGACTCACATGACGACTTCTAAGAAACTTAAGAGCCTTCCTAGAAACTTAAGAAGCATTCCAAGGTACAAAAGTACGGGGTGTAACAATATCTTATGATTTACTTTCATGCTTTAAATGATCCCTAATCTTGCATCTCATGTTTTATTCTCATTCTGATATTATGTTTACCTGATGCATGTTCTTATACTTAGTGCACACCATGTAATAACACATACTTTTGCCTACATTGTCTCATAATGTAGGATGTTGTCTCAACCCAACCCCGTAGGCTGTAATTGGGGTCCGATCTGGACCCCTGTATACATATTTATCAGCTGTGGCCAGGTTGAATTATAGACACGTAATACATATACATCAAGTGTAGTCAAATCGGGCTACAAAATAATATGATACGTACATGAGAACCCCCGTGGGTCATAGCATTTCATATATCTGTAGCTTCTTCTATTTGTATCATAACATTAAAGGGCACGCAAGCCGACAAGGCTGCCATAACATAATAACATATACCATACATCATGTAGACCCAGCTGAACTAAACCAACGTTACAACCCATATATACATGTCTGTAGACCTCTAAAAATATTAACGATAACATATGGTGGGATAGGGCCCTGTACCTGTGAATAGACAAAATAATTTTATACATCAGTGGTCAGTACCAAAAACTAGGCTCCGGTACAATGGAGCTTTTTCCAGCTGAGCTGAGCGGGATCCTAAGCTGACGGACTCTCAAAACCTGTATTTGTACCTGCAGCATAAGATGCAATCCCCTCGAAGAAAGGGGTGTCAGTACGACATATGTACTGAGTATGTAAAACATAACATAGCATAACTGGGATAGGGAAGTAGGGGACAAATATATCATAAAAAAACCTGGATACCTGTACTCTTTAAATCTTAAAAAAGTGCATGTTCAAATTATACCATATAGCCGGCCCTATCAGGTATCCGGTGAATACATCTGTAAAACCATCATAGACACAGTGCCATCACCACTTTATTACAACACATCGTCATATATATACATACATAACCCGACCCTCTAGTGACGGGCGATGGACAATGCAATGGAATTGAGCACAAATCTGATAACCGGCCCGGGACTCAGAGAAGACGTGTTACAGTATACACGAGTAGAGTAGTGAATAACTATATGCAATTTAAATCATTATTAGAGACTCGACAGAATAAGAAAGTTAAGCTTTTGCCTGAGGACCCGAGTAGTAGTGTAGTCATCTCGAGTGTCCTCCAAATGCCATTATGGTCTATATCAATTGTAATCTCGAGGACCCTAGACATGTATTAACATAGGTCCAAATCATTTATGGAATCAGAAACACTTAGTACCATATAGTCTTTAAGGCTTGGAGCCCATATATTCATTATCTCCTTAATACATAGAAGTTTCCAGGGAGATAGCTCAACTACTATAAGAGTTCAGTATTCAAAAGTAAATAAGAGATGCTTAAGAATGGAATCACCCCGAAGCTCATATCATATCTAACCTACAACTAAGACATGCCAGAAAGAAAGAGAATAAGCTCTGTGTAGTCTGTACTTTCCTTCAGGTGATCATCACACACATATTTCATATCTGACCCACCATGGAGCTCGGTGAACAACTATGGCATCATAATCTTATTTTCATACCAAGTACCTATCAAGAGAAAGGAGAGGTAGCTTTCCACACAATACTTTTTAACACGTAGAAGCCCTAATAGAAAACACTCAATTCTTGTAGAAGTTCCAATACTAAGCAGTGGACAGGGATTATGAGGCGTACTTGGAGTTCTGGGAATGGAATTATCTCCTCAGTTCACATACAATTCACTTAAGGCTAAGACATGCCAAAAGGAATGAAAAATAGCTTTACATACTTATTCCATAACATGCCAAGAGGAAGCTTCACATACCTTGTACGAGTTACTCTTTGTCACGTTCACCTCGTCGTCCTTTGAACCTATTCAACACGGAAGTAATATGAATATCAACCACTCTTAACTTTCCAGCATCTTAAGTTTATGATGTTATTATAGGGTGTATTACACACCTTGTGGGCTGCTGGAAGTTGGGGAAAAGTCGTAAAAAGTTCGATGTTAGAAATAAATGAAATTGAAATCGCTATAGTTGAATTGTAATCGAATAACGCATTGCGCTTGTGGTGTGGGACTGCTGGTCATGTGGTAATGTATTATGATGCTGGAAAATTAGTTAATGAGGGCGTGGGAGCTGCTGGTTGCATCCACACGACCCTCCACTTTGCACAATTAAAGGATTCACGAAAAGAAGGATAAAAACCCTAATTTTGGTATCGTAGTTTCGAATGGGTTGTTTGGGGTTTATATTGTGTAACGTCGCTATAATATACATATATATGAGCTGCTGGTTATGTTTTTGGTTGGCTATAGGTGTTAAGGACACGATTGGGAATTCGGATAGGGCACGTTATAGGGGAGATGCTGTCCGATTTTCGTTAACGCCTTAACTAGTTAAGGAACTAGTCGAGAAGGCGAGTGAAGGGATGAATGCTATGAATACTCGTGGGTAGTCAAAGTTGCTGAAAAGTCTAAGGTTGTTAACATTTGCATTACTTCCATGTTAAATAGGTTTCGAGGACAACGACGTGAACACAATTAAGGGGAGTCCATAAGAAGTATGTGAAGCTTCTCTTGTATGTTTTTGGTATAGGTATGTAAAGCTTATATTTTCTCTTTTGGCATGTATTAGATGTAAGCAGGATATGATATGAGCTTTGGGGGTAATTCCATTCCCCGAGTTCTGAATATGACTTCAAGACCCTCACTCACTTTTGAATGATTAAACTTTAAAGTAGTAAGCTGCTATCTTCGAGTCTTCTATATGACTGTATAACAATTGATTCGACTAAGCTCTTGTTTGTAAAAAAAAAAAGAAAGGCTCTGAGATAACTAATGATTGGACTGCTATAAGGTATTTCATATTTGTATATGTCTAAGATTTCCAAAAACTCCTTTTTTCATGTCCTTAGTGACAGTTAGAGAGTATACGTCAGATACCTTCTGCCTTGATCTCCGGTGATGGTTCACTTGATAACTTCATTGAGTCTTAGATAATGATTTAAACTGTGTTTTGTTTCTCACTACTCTACTCGTGTATATTATAACACTTCTTTCACCGAGTCCCGGGCCGGGTACGTTATCGTGCATAATTCACTGTATTGTTCACTGAGCCCCTTACTAGAGGGCCGGGTACGTATGTATATGTATGATGATGTGTTGTAATAAGGTGATGATGGCGTCAGGCCTGTGATGGTCCTACAGATGTGATTCACCGGACCCCTGAAAGGGCCGGCAATATTGTATAAATTGAGCATGCATGCTTTTGTGATTCACAGAGTACAGGTACATGTCTTCGATTTGATAATTTATTCCCCTGCTTCTCTATTTCGAGCATACCTCCAGTGTATTATGTTACGTTTTACATACTTAGTACATATGTCGTACTGACTCCCTTTCTTGGGGGGCTGCGTTCATGCTCGCAGGTACAGATACAGGTTTTAGGAGTCCGTCAACTTAGGATTCCATGCAGCTCAGCTGGAACATGCTCCATTGTATTGGGGCCTAGTTTTTGATACTGTCCACTGACGTATAAAATTATTTTGTCCATTCAGGGGTACGGCGGGGGCCCTGTCCTGCCATATGTTGTCATTTATATTTTTAGAGGTCTACAGACATATATATGTGGGTTGTGTATGTGAGTTTGATTCAGCTGGGTCTACATAATATATGATATATGTTATTATGTTATGGCAGCCTTGTCGGCTTACGTGCCCTGTCATGTTGTGATACAAATAAAAAAGGCTACAGGTTTATGAAAATGTTATCGCCCAGTGGGGCTCTATTACATGATATTGTTTTATTTATAGTTCAATTTGACCACAATTGATAGCTAGGTACACGGGGGGTCTAGGTCGGACCCCAGTCACGACCTATAGGGTTGGGTCGTGATAGAAGTGGTATTAGAGCAGTTCGTCCTTGGATTGTCTGCAGACTATGTCTAGTAGAGTCTTGATTATCGATGTGTTGTGCACCACATCTATAAACAGGAAGCTACAGGGCATTTATGATGTTACCTTTCTTTCATATCGAAGATCGTGCGATAGAGCTATGTCATTAGGACAATCCCTCCTTAATAAACTGTTATGTGTACGATAATGTCTCTAAAGTGGAGATTGTTTCTGATGTATTTTCTCATAGATATGTACAGATCGGGGTGAAGTATGGAAAAACTAGCTCCAGACAACGGAGGGGATGTGGGAAAGGCCCCCAAGGTGCCTTTGGGATTGAGATCTCTGGCTCCAGGACCGAGCAGGAAGAGTCTGAGCTATTCTATTGAGACTGACCCCTCGGAGGACCCTAATTATTCGATTGAGACTGATCCTTCAGAGGACTTCCAGTATACTAGTAAGGTTGATTCCTTGGAAGGCCCAACGACGATAGCCCCAGAATGTCCGATGACCCAGGAAGCTGTTCCGGAAGCCACGCCAGTTGCTCTGATGACGGAGAACTATGTTAGGCCGGCTTCTACGGTAAGTATTACTGCATACTCGAGCCCTTTATCTTGGACCTCGGTAAACCAGGGGACGCCGCATTATTCATGTCTTGTGGACTCAAGTGAGGAAGATGATGTGGGACAGACAAGTAGATGGCACACAGATGAGGAGGAAGAGTATACTTCACCTCCTAGGTCACCAGGCCGAACAAAGAACTAAATGGGCTACAGGTACAGGAAGGTGATAGGTGAAGTTTTGTTGACTATATAAGGTAATTTTACCAGTGTTGTTTTGATATAATGTAGGAGGCCCTATGCGACTGTACATGAAATGTGATAAACACATGTGTATATTGGCCCTGTGAGGCATTATGGCGGTGATACGATATGACACGAATATATGTATATATGTTGGCCCTGTGAGGCGTTGTTGGTATTTTCTACGTTCAGGTTGTGGAATAGTAAAGATTATAGAGGCAACTCTGCCAAAATTTTTCCAATAAAAGAAAAAGGAAATAAAGCATAGTTTATAACATATCTCGGAAATTGATACCGAGTACCCATAGGATGCTAGATTAAAGCTATAGTACTCTTCAGGTCGTCAATAAGAGACACCCTCCTTACTCAGGGAAGCTTATTTTGGAAAACCAAAGTCTGTCTGAGTAGTACAGTTTAGACCACAGTATCTCTGACCATAATTGTGCTATAAAAAAAAGGGTGGTGGGAGAAGTTCAGGTTATAGTTCTCCACCGACTAATTGGGGAAAAAGCTTCACATAAGAGCACCTCAAAAAGATGTTAGAAACACGAATACTAATTAAAAGAGGGATATATAAGTATGATTTGAACAGTGGGATACGAGTATGCAGGGATAAAGTGGAACCACTAGTAAGACACACTTAGTACGCGTTGACTAATTTAAAGGCCTGCATTGAGAACGCAGTAAGAGCATGGGGCTTACGATACAAAAAAATGACGCGTGTACACAGCGTTGCCCCAAAAATAATGTAACCCTTAAGGGATGAGGATGAAAAACTTAAGCAACAAATGGCGCAACTTCTATTCACCCCAAGAAGCAAAGGATATAGGTTGGGATAAAGTTACTACTTTAAGAAAACCTTAGATAGTTATTGTCGGAATACTAGCACTGTCTAATTGGAATTGGAATGACTACAGGTGCGAAGTAATTCTGGGAAAAGGAAAAGTAGAAGGTGGCCTTGGATGAGTTATTCCTTGGGTCACATTATTCAAGTACCGATTAGTAGATAAGACATCACATTAAATATGGAAAGGTTCTTATTGCTTCATAATTTAGCCAAGGCTCTCTACGCGGATAGTCTGATTATAAAATATGAAGATAGAAAGAGACATGATGCAGTACCAAGTAGATTGGAGGAAGAGATTGGGCAAAATTGAGACTAGAAAATGATACATAGAGCAAGGTACAAGCAGATGAAAATACGAGTACCCTCTAAAGGGGGGAGGTTAATGAGAAAATGGCAAAAGTACGAAGAGGCAATTAATATAGCAATGTAGTTGAGATAGACGTCTAAACTTCAATAAGATATCTTGCCAAACCAAGTTAGAAAGGTCCGGAAGCCGCCAAGAATTGAATGGAAAACATAGAAGGCAACGTTAAGAAGTTTGTAATGAGACCTTGAATAACATAACACTAGAAGGCGACCGCGTACAAAAAAAACAACAACAACAAAAGAGTGTAACCATGAAAGGATATCGAATAATTCAAGAGACACTACGAAGGATAATGACAGCATGCTAGACCAAAAGCCAAAGTGTTAGCTATAAATGATGCTGTGATAGATATATAACCAAGGACAAAAGAATATAAGGCCTCCTGTGATGAAATATGAGAAGAACATAGAATGAATAGGGGAAAGGGAAGAAGTGCGACCAGGTGGGACGAGCGAGACGACGCTAAAGTAAATCATGGGCTAAGTTGAGTGCCCCACACATTATTGCAAGGATTACCATGAAACGCGACATGAGGACTTACCAAGGAGGTCACCCATCCCAGTATTACTCTCATCCCAGCACGCTTAACCTTGAAATTCTAATAGAACTTAATGCGTTAGTGCTGGTATGATCACGTGAGATGGAAGAATCGGAACTAGCAGTGGAGGAACGACATGAGATTATGTTCCTGGAATACTATATGTTATGTTGAGGGTGTTGTAAAAAGGATTTAAGCAAGACAAGAAGGATTAGCTAACTACTAACTGACGACACACTCAAATGCCGCAACTCTTCAACATAGAACCAATTAATGAGAGGAAAACCGCAGAATGACTATATAGGCCAGTGGGCGAGGGAATTTCGACACCACTTGGCAGCCAACTCTGAGGGCGAAAAAGCAAAACCCAAAAGGTAAGGGTACCAGCTGATGTAATTTATGAATGACAGGAAGCAATACCCAAGGTCGAAAATTCCACAATATGACCAGGACTACAAGACTCACTTCGCACTCCAGCTCCAGATGAATCTGGAAGGAATGTTACTTATGGATTAACGATATTAGTCCCTGCTCCTTCGATCAAAGGTTATCTACTCCGCCGAGAAGGTGTAAAATTGTAGAGTAAAAGAGTGGTAGGACCTTACGGAGTCCCCACAGCTATTGTCCTTGGCAAAGGAGCCCAAGTTGCAATTAACTATCGAGAGATACAAAGATAGGTTAAGCCAAATTATCAAGATGGAGTTAGTGCTACGGGTGGAGTAAGACATAGCCACTAGTGGACCAAAGATCTACCCCGACATCGAGTGTAGGATAAGGGAGAAAAAGGTAGGGTAAAACATGAGGACTAGCGAGGTAACGCTAGGATACTTCTTGTACCCTCTCATATTCTTGTAAAGGTAAAGAATGACATAAGATAATGTGTCTAGAGGATTATAAGTGGGGGTAAGGGAAATTGTGAAAGGGTCTAAGTAAAACTGACAGAACTAACTGGTTACTACAGGATGACGAGCTTATATGCCAAAATTCCTTCAGAATTATACCAGATCATGTTAGACAAAGTACAAAACGACTACAAGAGCCATTATATGAGGGGACTGCAACATTATTCGGTAGCTAACCCTAAGGATTAGAAAAAAGGAGGGGAAGAAGGACCTAAAAGATCGAATGCCAGTTAAAGTTCTGAAAAGAGTCGAGAAGGACTATATGAGGCTAACGGTTCCCAAATTATCAACGTCATTATGAACCTATTTTATACTCTATAAGAGTAGGGTGTTATACGGGTTAGTGCGAGTAGGCTAACAAATCAGCTCATTTGCTTTCAAACAAAACCACCTATGCAGTTGGAACTAGGTGAAGTTATAGGACAAGGAGGTAATAAGGTTCCATGAGGTTTCCCCTACTAATATCTCAAATAGAGGGACTTCAATTATGATTAACGTCTAAAGATCAGTCCAAGAAAAGCTCGGGAGCACAGATAGGTCTTCGTACCGCATTTTTCCTTGAGCTGCTGAATCTACTGAGCATACTATTATATGGTTGGATTACATAGGAACTGAGAGGATCATCCACCACTTATTGAGTTTAACTACCATAATGGCTACCACTCTGGTATCCTAATGACTCCGTACAAGACTGGTAGAGTAAGACGTGTAAGTCCCCTATTGGATGGGTAAATATTAGAAAGACTAAGCTAAAAAGGCACCGGCATGATTAAGCAAGCTATTGACTAAAAGCCCAGAGTCAGCAGGAATGATATACAAATAATCGACATCGACATATAGGGTTCAAACTGGTGATTGGATGTTCATAACAGGGTCACCTAGAAAAGGAAACTTAACCCAGAATATGTTAGACTGTATCAAGTTGCTCATGAGGTGGACAACATGGCTGGTAAGTTGAACTTACCACCTTATTTGGAAACTATACGCCCAGTCCATCAGATAGGAATGCTTCGCAAGGGTACTAATGAGTCACCCAGGGTATATTCCATAACTGATGTCCAGGAGATGGAATCCTGTGAGAAAAAAAAACCTATCATCATCTTAGATCGACAAACTGGAAAATTGTAGACTAAAGACGTGCCTTTCGTCAAGATACGGTGGAAAAACCAAAACCAGAAAAAGGATGATCGGGAAAACTGAAGAGAACATGAAACACAAGTATTCGCACCTGTAACCGATGTCTACAGGTAACCCCAACTCCTGAAATACGTATATTAAGTACTTGTGTGGAAGTATGTGTTAGGGAAATAGGAAAGAATCTCCCTACGGTCTGTATAAAGTTCTAAGGAAAGTTTTGTTTAACATTCGGGGATGAATGTTCTAAAGGGGAAGGATGTTACACCCCACACTTTTAAACTCGGAAATATCTTATAAGTTCCTTAGACAGTATCATGTGAGCCGGATATGCTACGACACTATCAAATGACTCTAAGGAAGGGAGAATGTGACCCCATAGTAGAGAAGGTTGGAAATGGAGTCATAAGAATCCAGAAGGAATTGGAGGCCAAGTAACGAATCGTAAGACTCGATTTACCTATGTAAGCTACTAACTTGGAAGTCTTACATACTTAAGCTATTGGAGTACGTACCAAACTTGCGTAGCATGGATTACATAGGCTCTTAAAATAAGATGAGATTACGAACCCACGAGGGAGGAAAAAAGTGACACGTGGCAGCCAATGGAGGAGTGCCACGTGGCAGCACCTCAAGCAAGTAGGTGACCCACTTTCTTAGGGTCAAGTAGGTGAACCACTTTCTTAGGGGAGGTAGGACCCACTGCCATATGGCAGCCCCTAATTGGAGGCATGTATGTGCTGGCCCAATAAGGGCTGGACATGTGTCACCCTTAGGGACTGACACATGTCACCTCCTAAGGAAACCTACATATATGTATATTGTGACTAAGGGCTGCTTCTTATCTCAAAATTCCATCCAAAACTGCAGCAGAAAATAAAGGAAAGCAAACCCTAAAGTTGAGAGAAAATAGTAACGGCTTGGAGGAAAAAAATAAGGTAAGTCCCGATTTCGCTCCATAAATTAATTATATAGTGTATACCATGATGATATGGAAGTATTAGTAGTATAAAATTAGGGTTATGTGCAGAAAAAATCGGACAGCAAGCTGCCACGACGTTACAGCGCGCTAAAACAAGTTCCGAGGCACAATTTCGGCGAGTTCTAGCCAATTTTGGAAAAGGTAAGGTCTTCCCCTCTAATTTGAATTTTATGATGTTATTATAGGGTATATTATACACCTTGTGGGATGCTGTAAGTTGGGGAAAAGTCGTAAAAAGTTCGACGTTAGAAATAAATGAAATTGAAATTGCTATAGTTGAATTGTAATCGAATAACGCGTTGCGCTTGTGGTGTGGGACTGCTGGTCGTGTGGTAATGTATTATGATGATGGAAAATGAGTTAATGATGGCGTGGGAGCTTCTGGTTGCAGCCACATGACTCTCCGCTTTGCACAATTAAAGGATTCACGAAAAGAAGGATAAAAACCCTAGTTTTGGTATCGTAGTTTCAAATGGGTTGTTTGGAGTTTATATTGTGTAACGTCGCTATAATATACATATATATGAGCTGCTGGTTATGTTTTTGGTTGGCTATAGGTGTTAAGGACACAATTGAGAATTCGGATAGGGCACATTATAGGGGAGATGCTGTCCAATTTTCGTTAACGCCTTAACTAGTTAAGGAACTAGTCGAGAAGGCGAGCGAAGGGATGAATGCTATGAATACTCATGGGTAGTCAAAGTTGCTGAAATGTATAAGGTTGTTAACATTTGCATTACTTCCATGTTAAATAGGTTTTGAGGACAACGACGTGAACACGATTAAGGGGAGTCCATAAGAAGTATGTGAAGCTTCTCTTGTATGTTTTTGGTATAGGTATGTAAAGCTTATCTTTTCTCTTTTGGCATGTCTTAGATGTAAGCAGGATATGATATGAGCTTTGGGGGTAATTCCATTCCCCGAGTTCTGAATATGACTTCAAGACCCTCACTCACTTTTGAATGATTAAACTTTAAAGTAGTAAGCTGCTATCTTCGAGTCTTCTATATGACTGTATAACAATTGATTCGACTAAGCTCTTGTTTGTAAAAAAAAAGAAAGGCTCTGAGATAACTAATGATTGGACTGCTATAAGGTATTTCACATTGGTATATGTCTAAGATTTCTAAAACTCCTTTTTTCATGTCCTTAGTGACAGTTAGAGAGTATACGTCAGATATCTTCTGCCCTGATCCCCGGTGATTGTTCACTTGATGACTTCATTGAGTCTTAGATAATGATTTAAACTGTGTTTTGTTTCTCACTACTCTACTCGTGTATATTATAACACTTCTTTCATCGAGTCCTGGGCCGGGTACGTTATCGTGCATAATTCACTATATTGTTCACCGAGCCCCTCACTAGAGGGACGGGTATGTATGTATATATATGATGATGTGTTGTAATAATGTGGTGATGGAGCCGGGCTTGTGATGGTCCTACAGATGTGATTCACCGGACCCCTGAAAGCGCCGGCTATATTGTATAAATTGAGCATGCATGCTTTTGTGATTCACAAAGTATAGGTACATGACTTCGATTTAATAATTTGTTCCTCTGCTTCTCTATTTGGAATATACCTCCAGTGTATTATGTTACGTTTTACATACTCAGTACATATGTTGTACTGACCCCCTTTCTTGGGGGGCTGCGTTAATGCCCGCAGGTACATATATAGGTTTTGGGAGTCCGTCAGCTTAGGATTCCGTGCATCTCAGCTGGAAGAGGATCCATTGTATCAGGGCCTAGTTTTTGATACTGTCCACTGACGTATAAAATTGTTTTGTCCATTTGGGGTACGGCGGGGGTCCTGTCCCGCCATATGTTGTCATTTATATTTTTAGAGGTCTGCAGACATGTATATGTGGGTTGTGTATGTCAGTTTGATTCAGCTGGGTTTACATGATATATGATATATGTTATTATGTTATGGCAGCCTTGTCGGCTTGCGTGCCCTATCATGTTATGATACAAATAAAAAGGGCTATAGATTTATGAAAATGTTATCGCCCAGTAGGGCTCTATTACATGATATTATTTTATTTATAGTTCAATTTGACCACAGTTGATAGCTAGGTACATGGGGGGTCTAGGTCGGACCCTAGTCACGGCCTACGGGGTTGGGTTGTGACACCCACCCCCAAGTAGGTGGGTCACCTACTTGACCCTAAGAAGGTGGGTCACCTGCTTCCACATGGCACCTTCCTAGTCTGCCATGTGGCACCTCCTCTTGCTGCCATGTGTCGTCTTCTCCTCTTCCCCATGGGTTCGTAATCTTATCTTATTTTAAGAACCCATGTAATTCATGCTACCTAAGCTTGGTATGTACTCAAGTGGCTTAAGTATGCCAAACTTCTAAGTTAGCAGCTTACGTAGGTAAATCGATTCCTACGACTCATTACTTGGCCTCCAACTTCTTTCAACTTCTCATGACCCTATTTCCAACCTTCCCTCTTATCACGACCCAACCCTGTAGGCCGCGACTGGGGTCCGACCTTGACCCCCCATACACATATCTATTAGCTGTGGTCATATTGAATCGTAAATAAGATAATATCATGTAAGACAAACCACTGGGCGATAACATTTTCATAAACCTGTAGCCCTTTTCATTTGTATTACAACATGACAGGGCACGCAAGCCGACAAAGCTGCCATAACATAATAACATATATCATATATCTTTTAGACCGAGCTGAATCAAACAGACATACACAACCCACACATACACGTCTGCAGACCTCTAAACATATGAATGACAACATATGGCGGGACATGGCCCCCGCCGTACCCTTGAATGGATAAAATAATTTTTATACACCCGTGGATAGTATCAAAAACTAGGCCCCGATACAATGGAGCCTCTTCCAGCTGAACTGCATGGAATCCTAAGCTGACGAACTCTTAAAATCTATATCTGTACCTGCGGGCATGAACACAGCCCCCCGAGAAAGGGGGTTAGTACGACATATGTACTGAGTATGTAAAATGTAACATAATACACTGGAGGTATATTCGGAATAGAGAAGCAGGGGAACAAATTATTAAATCGAAGTCATGTACCTATACTCTGTGAATCACAAAAGCATCCATGCTTAATTTATACAATATAGCCGGCCCTTTCAGGGTCCGGTGAATCACATATGTAGGACCATCATAGGCCTGGCGCCATCACCATCTTATTACAACACATCATCATATATATACATACGTACCCGGCCCTCTGGTGAGGGGCTCGATGAACAATGCAGTGAATTGTGCACGACAACATACCCGGCTCGGGACTCGGTAAAAGAAGTGTTACAGTATACACGAGTAGAGTCATGAGTAACTATATGTAATTTAAATCATTATCAAAGACTCGACCAAATAAGAAAGTTACGCTTTTGTTTGACGACCCGAGTAATGGTGTAGTCATCTCGAGTGTCCTCTAAATACCATTATGGACTGTCTCAAAAGTGATCTCGGGGACCCTAGACATGTATTAACGTAGGGCCAAATCATTTATGGAATCAAAAACACTTAATCTCGTATAGTCTTTAAGACTTGGAGCCTGTACATTTGGTCCCTCTTTAATATATACAAGTTTCCAGGGAAATGTTCAACCACTATCAAAGTTCGATGTTCAAAAGTAAATAAGAAATATTTAAGAATGGAGTTACCCCGGAGTTTAGATTACATTTAACTTACAGCTAAACAGAGACATACCCAAGAGAAGAAAGAGAATAAGCTCTATGTAGTCTGTACTTTCTTTCAGATGACCTTCATACACATATTTCATATCCGGCCCATTATGGGGCTCGGTGAGCCATTATGGCATTCAAATTTCACTTTCGTACCAAATACATATCAAGAGAAGGGAAAGATAGTTTCCCATACACTACTCTTTAGCACGTAGAAGCCTTACCAGGCAATACTCAATCCTTGTAGGGGTGTCAACACTTAACTGTAGTTAGGGATTATGGGGCGTACCTGGAGTTTTGGGAATGGAATTATTCCCACATTCCACGTACAATTCACTTAAGGCTAAGACTTGCCAAAAGGAAAGAAAGATAACTGTACGTGCTTATACCAAAATATGCCATGAGAAAGCTTTACATACCTTGTTTGAATTATTCCTTATCCTGCTTGCCTCACCGTCTTTTGAACCTATTCAATATGAAAGTAGTATGAATATCAACCCCTTTTACTTTCCAGCACCCTATGTTACATCTTAGTATTAATGGAATCTATTTCCTTAGTCGTTTCCCCGACTAGTTCTGTTATTCGCTAAGGTGTCGACGAACATTGGGCAGCACCTCCTCTATAATGTGCCCTATCCAAATTTCCAATTAGGTCCCTAAGATATATAGCCAACCAACAACAACAACCTGCAGGAATTCACACCAACAATATACAACATAAACTACGAATGACTTATTCAAAAATACGGTAGCACAATAGGGCGTCTAGCCTTTATTTTGTAACGCCTTTCATTATACGCAATGAGGGGTCATGTGGATTCAACTAGAAGCACACTAACCCATATTAGAACATATTTAGGCCCTGAAATAACACATCATACCCCTGCAGCAGCACCTCACACGAACAACACTATCCTTTGACGATAATTTAACTATAGCAATTCAAATTTAGTTTATTTCGAACGTCGAGCATTTTTATGACATTTTTAAACTTTCAGTAGTATACAAGGGGTGTAATACACCATATAACAACACCATAAACTTCAAATTGAAAGGAAAAACCTTACCTTTCCCAAAATTGGCCAAAACTATCAAAATATGAATTCTGGACAACCTACTGTCTTGTATTGTCGCCTAGTTTCGAAGGGGTAATTGAAGGAAACAAGATTTGTGGCCTCAATGAAAGTTATAGACATGTGTATCAAGGTTGCAAAAAATTTTGAATTACCCCTACAGCAAATTTTTATGAAAATATATGACCAAAATACTCACAGCTGTCCGTGTAGGATTTCCAAAACCAAATCTGGGCAGTACCTCCTCTACACTTCATCACCCTTTTTCGCGAATCTAAAAGAAAAACTAGATTTGAAAGTCTAAATAAATGTTATATACCTATGAGATACCTTTCCAAAACATATTGAATCACCTGAAACTAAGCTATACACAATAAGTTATACCAATATTACTAACAACTGTCCCCTCCAAAAATGGGTCTATGCCCTAACGTTTTCTCTTTAAGTTTCTCTTAGTTTTCCAAGTGAAAAACTGAAAATATGGTTCCGTAGGCATCGTAATATACATATATACACCTCCACATAATTGAGGAATACCATAGATAATTAATTCACGAAAGAAAAGTGAAGAACTTACCTTAGTTCTTCTTGAACCATGGCTGCCATAGGTGTTCTCCCTCTCTCACATTTTTTTCTCCTTTTTTTTGGACTTGTTTGGGCTGAAAAATGACTTGATAGTCATCAGCCCACTTATATATATATTTCCTTAAGAAGTGACACGTGTCATCCCCTAAGGGTGACACGTGTCCGTCTCCTATTGGGCCACATATCCTTGCCTTGTCTCCTAGGCTGCCACGTGTCTTTGTGGGGACCACTCTCAAGTAGATGGGTCACCTACTTGACCCCCAAGCAGGTGGGTCACCTACTTGCTTGAGATGCTGCCACATGGAACCTTCTTATTGGCTGCCACGTGTCATCTTTTCCTCTTCCTTGTGAGTTCGTAATCTCGTCTCATTTTCAGAGCCTATGTAATCCATGCTTCGCAAGCTTGGTACGTACTCCAATAGATTAAGTATGTAAGACTTCCAAGTTAGTAGCTTACGTAGGTAACTCGAGTCCTACAACTCATTTCTTAGCCTCCAACTCTTTCCGGATTCATACAACTCTATTTCCAACCTTCCTTCTCACGAGGTATCACAATCCTCTTTCCTTAGAGTTGTTTAATAGGGTCGTAACTTAAGTGGCTCACATACTAGCTTCTAAGTGACTTAAGGGATCTTCCGAGTTCAAAGATGTGGGGTGGAACATCCTTCCCCCCTTTAGAATATTCGTCCCTCAATGTTAAATGCAACTTCCTTTAAGACTTTATATAAATTATAGAGGGGTTCCTTTCCTTTATGGTATCACATACATTCCCATCTATATTATTAATATACGAGTGCTCAAGAGTTGGAGTTACCTATAGACATCAGTTACAGGTGCGAATACTTGTATTTCATGTTCTCTTCAGTTCCCCGATCATCCTCTTTCTGGTTTTGGTGTTTCCACCGTAACTTGACGGAAGGTAGGTCTTTAGTCTACAATATTCCAGTGTGCCGATCTAGGATGGTGGTAGGATTTTCCTCATAGGATTCCATCTACTGGACCTTATTTATGGAATATACCCTGGGTGACTCGTTAGTATCTGATGGACTGGGCGTATAGTTTCCAAATGAGGTGGTAAGCTTAACTTACCAGCCACGTTGCCCACCTTATGAGTAACTTGATACCGTCTAACATATTCTGGGTCAAGTTCCTTTTCTAGGTGACCCAATGATGAACATCCAATTATCAACTTGAACTCTATATGTCGATGTCGATTATCTGTATATCATTCCTGCCGACTCTGGGCTTTTAGTCAATAGATTGCTTAATCATGTCGGGGCCATTCGAATACTAGAGTAGTAATTGTAGGCAACTTGATAAGTGAGGGATAATCATTCCGGCTACCTTCGAAGTTAATCTCCTGGCTTGTGACATATCTTCTAGCGTCTAATAGTGCGCTCAGTCTATTTAGTAGCTCGAGGGAGAAATGCGGTACTAAGACCTGTCTGTGCTCCCGATCTCTTCTTGGATTGATCTCAAGACGTTAATTATAATTGAAGTCCCTTTATATGGGATATTAGATGAGGAAACCTCACGGAACCTTACTAATTCCTTGTCATATAACTTCACCTAGTTCTAGCGGCATAGGTGGTCTTGCTTGGAAGCAAATGAGCTGATTCGTTAGCCTACTCACAATAACCCATATAGCACCTTACTCTTATAGAGTACAAAATAGGTTCATAATGACGTTGATAATTTGGGAATCGTTAGCCTCGTATAATCCTTCTCGACTCTTTTCAGAAATTTAACTGGCAGTCGATCTTTTGGGTCCTGCCTTTTCGCCCTCAGAGTTGGCTACCAAGTGGTGTCGAAATTCCCTCGCCCACTGGCCCATATAGCCATTCTGCGGTTTCCCTCTCATTAACTAGCTCTATGTTTAAGAGCTGTGGCATTCGAGTGCGTCGTCAATTAGCAATTAGCTAATCCTTCTTGTTTTGCTTAAGCCCTTGTTACAATTTCCTTAACGTATCTTATAATACTCTAGGTACATAATCTCATATTGTTTCTCCATCACTAGTTCAGATTCCTCCATCTCGCACGATTACACCAGCACTAACTCATTAAGTTCCATCAGAATTTTGAAGTTAATCGTGCTGGGGCGAGAGTAATATTAGGATGGGTGACCTCCATGGGAAGTCTTCGTGTTGCATTTCATTGTAAGCTTTTCCACGAGGTGCGGGCACTCAACTTAGCTCCAGATTTACCTCAGTGTTGTCTCGCGAGTCTTTATGTTTTGCTCTGTCTTTTCATCTGTTATCTTGCATCCAGTGTCGGCGTAGAACTTTAGCTCCACTATCCTCCATTCACTTTGTGTTCTCCTCATTTACTATCACAGGAGGCTTTCTATTCCTTTTCCTTTTCCTTTAGTTATTTATCTATCGCAACATTATTTGCGACTAACTCTATGACCAACGTTTTGGCTTTTGGTCTAGCATGCTGTCATTCTCCTTCGTAGTGTCTCTTGAATTATTTGATATCCTTTCATTGGTACATTCTTCTATTTTATACGCAACTGCCTTCTAGTTTTATGTTGTTCAGGATCTCTTCACAACCTTTTTAATGCTGCTTTACATAGCATTCTGGCTTCCATCCAATTATTGGTGGCCTCCGGACCTTTTTAACTTGGTTCGGCAAGATATCTTATTAAAGTTTAGACACCCATCTCAAATATATTCCCATATGAAATAGGCTACCAATGAAAGGATATTGAATAATTCAACAGACACTACAAAGGATAACGACAGTATGCTAGACCAAAAGCCAAAATGTTGGTTATAGAGTTAGTCGCAAATGATATTGCGATAGATAAATAACCAAAGAAAAAGGAATAGAAAGTCTCCAGTGGTAGAAAATAAGGAGAACATAAAGTGAATAAAGGATCGTGGAGCTAAACGTGTACGCCGATACTAGATGCAAGATAACAGACGAAAAGACGGGGCAAAACATAAAGACTCGCGAGATAACGCTGAGGTAAATCTGGAGCTAAGTTGAGTGCCCGCACCTCGTGGAAAAGGTTATAATGAAATGCGACATGAAGACTTCCCATGGAGGTCACCCATCCCAATATTACTCTCGCCCCAGCACGCTTAACTTCGAAATTCTGATGGAACTTAATGCGTAAGTACTGGTATGATCACACGAGATGGAAGAATCTGAACTAGCAACGGAGAAACGCTATGAGATTATGTACCCAGGGTATTATAAGATACGTTAAGGAAACTGTAACGAGGTCTTAAGAAAAACAATAAGGACTAGCTATTTGCTAACTGACGACACACTTGAGTACCACAGCTCTTCAACATAGAACTAGTTAATGAAAGGAAAACCGCAGAATGGCTATATGTGCTAGTGGGCGAGGGAATTTTGACACCACTTGGTAGCCAACTCTGAGGGAGAAAAAGCAGAACCCAAAAAGGTAAGGGTACTAGCTGATGTAATTTACAAATGACAGGGAGCAGTGCCTAAGGTCGGAAATCCCACAATATGACCAGGACTACAAAACTCATTTTGCACTCTAGCGCCAGATGACTCTAGAGGGAATGTTACTTGTGGAATAACAATATTAGTCCCTACTCCTTCGATCAAAGGTTACCTAATCCTCCGAGATGGTGTAAAATTATAGAGTAAAAAAAAAACATGGTAGGACCTTACGGAGTCCCCACAGCAATTATCCCAAACGAAGGAGCCCAAGTTGCAACTAACTACCGAGAGGTGCAAAGATAAGTTAAGACAAACTACCAAGATGGAATTAGTACTACGGGTGAAGTAAGACATGGCCACGATTGGACCAAAGATCTACCCCGACCTCGAGTGTAGGAAGGGAGGAAAGGCAGGGCAAGATATTGTTACACCCCACCCTTTTTAAACTCGTAATGTCCCTTAAGTTACTTAAAAGTTAGCATGTGAGCCACTTAAGTTACGACACTATCAAACGTCTCTAAGGAAGGGAGAATGTGATACCCCATACTAGAGAAGGTTGGAGATGAAATCATAAGAGTCCGAAAGGAATTGGAGGTCAAGTAATGAGTCGTAGGACTCGATTTACCTATGTAAGCTACTAAGTTAAAAGTCATATGCACTTGAGCTACTTAAGCATATATCAAACTTACGTAGCACGGATTACATAGGTACATAAAATAAGACGAGATTACGAGCCCACGAGGAAGGGAAAAAAGACGACACGTGGTAGCCAATGAAGAAGCGACACGTGGCAGCACCTCAAGCAAGTAGGTGACCCACCTGCTTGGGGGGTGGTGGACCCCACTGGCACGTGGCAGCCCATAGTTGGCAGCATGATACGGTGGCCCAATAGGGGCTGGACACGTGTCACCTCTTGGGGTTGACACGTGTTACACCCTAAAGCCACATATATATGTTGATATATATCATATACTTCAGTTATCCATCAAAACATCAGCCAACTTAGAGAGAAAAAAACGTGAGGGAGAGAAATAGAGAGGCAGCCATGGTTCTTGAAGTTTAAAGGTTTGTTTTCCAATTTTCTTCCGTGAATTAATTATATACGGTGTACCTTAAGTACGTGGATATGTATATATGTATTTTAAGACCTTCATGGAAGTAAAACTCCAGCTTTGCAATTGGAATTTGGAAGAGAAAATAAGAGAAAACGTTAATTAATAAACCCGTTTTTGGAAGGGACAGTGGTTAGTAATAATCGTATAACTTCTTGTGTACAGATTCGTTTCAAGTGATTTAATATGTTTTGGAAAGGTATTTCGTGGTTCTATAACTTTCATTCAGACTCCAAAATCCAGTTCCACTTGTATAAGCTTGAAAAGTGGTGATGAAGTGTAGAGGAGGTACTGCTCAAATTTGGTTTTGGAAATCCTACACGGACGGCTGTGAGTATTTTGGTCATATCTTTTTGTACAAAATTGATGTAGGGATGATTCGAAATTGATTACGACCCTAATATACATGTCTATAACTTTCATTAAGGACGTAGATCCTGTTTCCCTCCATTACCCCTTCGAAACGAAGCGACAAGGTAAAACAGTAAGCTGTCCAGATTTCACATTTTGGATAGTTTTGGCGAGTTTGACAAGTTTAACGTAAGGTAAGGTTTCTTCTTTAAATTTGAGCTTTATGTGTTCTGATGGATCATTTTAAACTCCCTATTGGTGGTTGGAAATATGAAAATGGCTTAGAAATACTTGGCGTTCGGAATAAACTAATTTGTAGTCGTTATAGTTGAATTGTTGTCGAAACAAAGTGTTGTTCTTGTGAGTTGCTCTGCAGGGGTGTGGCTTATTGTTGCAGGGCCTAAATATGTCCTAATGTGGGTTATGGTGCTGCTGGTAGAAGACACATGACCCCTTGTTATGTATAATTAAAGGCGTCACAAAATAAAGGCTAGACGCCCTATTGAGATATCGTATTTTTGGAATAAGTTGTTTGGAGTGTATGCTGTATATTGTTGGTATGAATTGCTGCAGGTTGTTGTTGTTGGTTGGCTGTAGGTCTTAGGGACCTGATTGGAAATTTGGATAGGGCACATTATAGGGGAGGTGCTGCCCAATTTTCGTTAACGCCTTAACAAACTAAAGGACTAGTCGAGGAAACAACTAAGGCAATAGATTCCATTAACATTAAGGCGTAATCCAAGATGCTGGAAAGTTAAGAGTAGTTGATATTCGTATTACTTTCATATTGAATAGGTTCGGAAGACGACGAGACGAGCAGGATAAAGGGTAACTCCTAAAAGGTATGTAAAGCTTTCTTGTGGCATGTTTTGGTATAAGCACGTACAATTATCTTTCTTTCCTTTTGGCAAGTTTTAGCCTTAAGTGAAGTGTGTGTGGAATGTGGGGATAATTCCATTCCCAAAACTCCAAGTATGCCTCATAACCCATATCCACTGCTTAGTATTGGAATTTCTGCAAGAATTGAGTATTGCCTAGTAAGGCTTCTATGTATTAAACACTAGTATTTGGAAAGCTATCTCTCATTTCCTTTGATACATGTTTGGTATGAAAGTGAGATTATGCTGCCATAATGATTCACCGAGCCCCATGATGGGCCGGGTATGAAATATGTGTATGCAGATCCCATAAAGAAAAGTACAGACCATATATAGTTTATTCTCTTTCTTCTTCTGGCATGTCTTAGTTGTAGGTTAAACATCATATGAGTTCCGGCGTAACTCCATTCTTAGCATCTCTTATTTACGTCTGAATATCGAACTTTTATAATAATCGAACTATTTCCCTGGAAACTTTTATATGTTAAAAAGGTAACAAATGTACAGGCTCCAAGTCTTACAGACTATATGTTAACAAATGTTTCTGGTTCCATAAGCGATTTGGCTTTACTTTAGTACATGTCTAGGAGCCCCGAGATTATAATTGAGACAGCCCATAATGGCATTTAGAGGACACTCGAGATGACTACACCGCTACTCGGGTTCTCAAATAAAAGCTTAACTTTCTTATTCTGTCGAGTCTCTGATAATGATTTAAATTGCATATAGTTACTCACTACTCTACTCGTGTATATTGTAACACTTCTTTCCCTGAGTTCCGGGCCAGGATATGTTCTCGTGCACAGTTCACTGCATTATTCACTGAGTCCCTCAATAGAGGGCCAGGATACGTGTATAAATATATGATGATGTGTTGTAATAAGGTGGTGATGGCACTGGGGCCATGATGGTTTTACAGAGATGATTTTACAGAGATGATTCACCGACCCCCGAAAGGGCCGGCTATATGATATGACTCGAGCATGCATGTTTTTGTAATTCATAAAGTACAGGTACAGGTTTCTGAATTGATATCTTATCCCCTGATTCTCTATCTCAGATATGTTTCCAGTTGTTTTATATTATGTTTTACATACTCAGTACACATATCGTACTGACCCCCTTTCTCGGGGGGCTGCGTTCATGCCCGCAGGTACAGATACAGATTTTGGGAGTCCGTCAGCTTAGGATTCCATGCAGCTCAGCTGGAAGAGGCTTCATTGTATCGGAGCCTAGTTTTTGATACTGTCCACGGATGTATAGAAATTGTTTTATCCATTCAGGGGTACGGCGGGGGCCCTGTCCCGCCATATGTTGTCATTTATATGTTTAGAGGTCTGCAGACATGTATATGTGGGTTGTGTATGTCAGTTTGATTAAGCTGGGTCTACATGATATATGATATATATTATTATGTTATGGCAGCCTTGTCGGCTTGCGTGCCCTGTCATGTTGTGATACAAACGAAAAGGGCTACAGTTTATGAAAATGTTATCGCCAGTGGGGCTCTATTACATGATATTGTCTTATTTACGATTCAATGTGACCTCAGCTAATAGATATATGTACGGGGGGTCCAGGTCGGACCCCAGTCGCGGCCTACGGGGTTGGGTCGTGACAGAAGTGGTATCAGAGCAGTTCGTCCTCGGAGTGTCTGCAGACCGTGTCTAATAGAGTCTTGGTTATCGATGTGTTGCGCGCCACATCTATAAACAGGAAGCTATAGGACATTTAGGATGTTACCTTTCTTCTACATCTGAGATCGTGCTTTAGATCTGAGTCATAGGAAAAAAATTCCTTATACTAACCTTGGATCTTAACAGAAGGATGACACCAACAGAAGAAAGTAATTGATGACATGGAAAGTTACAAAGCACGCAGGTAAGTAAAGTGAAGGCACGGAAGATATCCGTTTGGTAAGGTAGTGAAGTATTATTTAAAATGTAAAGCTGAAACCTGAAGGGAAAGCAGTCAGGAAGTGCAATAGTTGCAGTTTGAAGTTGGACATATGAGGTAAGTCTAATATTTTTATATTATTGTTGACGTTGAAAGCCCTGTGTGGCTGCGGAAAAAAAAATGACATTGAAAGCCCTGTGCGGCTGTGATATGACATGTAAATATATATGCTGGCCCTGTGAGGCATTGTTGGTATTTTCTGCATGCAGGTTTTGGGATAAGTAAGAAATGTAGAGGAAACTCTGCCGAAATTTTCCCAGAACAAGAAAAAGGAAGTAAAGCATAGATTTTTGAGATGCCCGAGAAATTGATACCAAATACCCCTACTGTGTTTAACTAAAACTGTAAGAGGTATCTTTCAGGTCGCCGACAAGGGGCACTTTTTTTTTACTTGAAGAATTTTATTTCGGAGTAACAAAAGCTTAATTAAGTAGTAAAGTTCAGACTACGGTATCTCCAGCCGTATTTGTACTGTAGAAATATAAACAGAGGGCTCAGGGTGAAGGATAAGATGTCCCGCGAATGAGTTTCACTCTTTTTGAAAAAAATAATCCAAGCCCTCAACTCCTAATTGTAAATTAGATGAGTTGTTCATAACTCGAGGATAAACTCAGAAGGAGACCAGGTAGGTCAAGTATTAGAAGAAGTACTGTGATGTTTAAGAGGTTCTGTTTTCTTCCAACAATGATTGAAAGAAGGGTTACGATAACAGCTTATAGTTCTCCACCGACTAATTGGGGAAAGGGCTTTAGACAGAAGCACCTCAAGGAGGTGTCAGGAACTAAACAGGAATACGAATTAAAAGGGGGATATGTAAGTATGAACTGAACAGTGTGATACGAGTATGCAGGGATAAATTGGAACCACTAGTAAGATGCACTTCGTACGCGTTGCCTAAGTTAAAGGCCTGCATTGAGAACGGAGTAAGAGCATGGGGCTTAAGATACAAAGAAATGACGCGTATACACAACGTCGCCCCAAAAATAGTGGAATCCTTAAGGGACGAGGATGGAAAACTTGAGGAACAAATGACGTAACTTTTATTCGTCCCAAGAAACAAAGGATATAGGTTGGGACAAAACCACTACTTCAAGAAAACCTAGAATAGTTATCGTCAGAATACTAGCACTACCTAATAGGGATTGGAACAACTACAGGTGCTAAGTAATTCTTGGAAAAAGAAAAAGTAGAAGGTGGCCTTGGACGAGTTGTTCCCTAGGTCACATTGTTCAAGTACTGATTAGTAGATAAGACATTATGTTAGATATGGAAAGGTTCTATCGCTTCGTAATTTAATCAAGGCTCCGTACACGGATAGTCAGATTATAAACATGCAGATAAATAAAGACATGATGCGGTACCAAATAGATTGGTGAAAGGAATTGGACAAAAATTTAGACTGGACATAGAGACTTAGAACAAAGTACAAATAGAGGAAAGTGCGGGTACCCCCTAAAGGGGGGAAGTTAATGAGAAAATGGCAAAGGTAGGAGGAGGCAGTTGATATAGCAATAAATGTGAGATAGACGTCTAAACTTTGATAAGATATCTTGCTAAACCAAGTTGGAAAGCTCCGGAAGTTACCAATAATTGGATGGAAGCCGGAATGCTACATAAGGTAGCGTTAAGAAGTTTGTGACGAGACCCTGAACAACATAACACTAGAAGGTGGTTGCGGATAAAAAGACAAAAAAATGTAACCATAGAAGGATATCGGATAACTCAAGAGACACTACGAGGGATAATGACAACATGCTAGACCAAAAAGCCAAAATGTTGGCTATAGAGTTTGTCGCAAATGATGTTGTGATAAATGTATAACCAAGGACAAAGGAATAGAAAGCCTCCTGTGGTAGAAAATGAGAAGAACACAAAATGAATAAAGGATAGGGGAGCTCATATGTGAAATTCCATTAAAGATATGCCAGCTAATAATAGCCAAAACTCAAAATGGCTCCAAAGGTTACTATATAAAAGAACTTTAGCGCTACTCAGTAGCCCACCCTAATGAATGGGTGCGTACAGAAAGGGGGGGGATACAATAGGGGAAGTTAAACCAAACTGACCAAAAAGGGACATGGTCATAGCGGAACTAAAGGTCTATGCCGATACTGGTTGTAAGATAACAAAGAAAGGACAGGGAAAAACATAAAGACTCGCGAGACAACACTAAGGTAAATCTTGGGCTAAATTGAGTGCCCGCACATCGTAGAAAGGATTACAGTGAAACGATACACGAAGACTTCCCAGGAAGGTCACCCATCCCAATATTACTCTTGCCCCAGCACGCTTAACTTCAAAATTCTGATGGAACTTAATGCGTTAGTGCTGGTGGGATCCCGCGAGATGGAGGAATCTGAACTAGTGATGGAGAAACGATATGAGATTATGTACCCAGAGTATTATAAGATACGTTAAGGCAATTGTAACAAGGGTTTAAGCAAAATAAGAAGGATTAGCTAATTGCTAATTGACGACGCACTTGAATGCCACAGTTCTTCAACATAGAACCAGTTAACGAGTGGAAAACCACAGAATAACTATATAGGCTAGTTAAAGTTCTAAAGAAAGTCGAGAAAAACTATACGAAGCTAAGGATTCCCAAATTATCAACGTCACCATGCACCTATTCTAAACTTTTCAAGAGTAGGGTGCTATGCGGGTTATTGCGAGAAGGCTAACGAATCAACCCCTTTGCTTCCAAGCAAGACCACCTATGCAACTGGAACTAGGTGAAGCTATATGACAAGGAAGTAGTAAGATTCCGTGAAGTTCCCCAACTAATATCTCAGATAGAGGAACTTCAAATATGGTTAACGTTTGGACCTCGGTCCAAGAAGAGGTCGAGAGCACAGACAAACCTTCATACCGCATTTACCTCGGGCTTCTGAATAGACTGAGCATACTATCAACTGCTAAAAAATATATTGCGAGCTTATGAGGTTGTCTTAAGTGTAGCTAGGACTATCGTCCATCAATTATTAGGTTTGCCTACGGGAAGGGCTACCATTACAGTATCCAAATGACCCCCTACAAGATGTTGTAAGGAAGCGCCTATAGGTCCCCCTGATGGGAAAAAGACTAAGCTGGTAGGCCAAACAGGATTAAGCAAACTATTGACTAAAAGCCCAGAGTCGGCAGAAATGATATACAAATTATCGACATCGACATTCAAAGTTCAAATGGATGATTGGATGTTCATAACGGAGTCACCCAGAAAAGGGGACTTAACCCAAAATATGTTAGAAGGTATCAAGTTACTCATAAGGTGGGCAATGTGACTGGTAATTTAAGCTTACCACCTGATTTGGAAACCATACGCCCAGTCTATTAAATATAAATGTTTCGCAACTGTACTGGTGATCCACCCATAGTATGTCTCATAAATGAAGTCCATGATATGGAAGAGTTATCCTATGAGGAGAAATTTATTACCATCTTGGATTGGCAAATTAGAAGGTTGCGAACTGAGGACGTGCCTTCCGTCAAGATACTGTGGCAAAACCAAAACCAGAAAAGGGATGACCTGGGAAATTGAAGAGGATATAAAACACAAGTATTTGCACCTATTCCCAATATTTACAGGTAACCCCGATTCCTGAAACACGTATATGAAATATTGGTATGGAAGTACGTGTTAAGAAAATAGCAATGAATCTCCCTACGATTTGTATAAGGTGCTAAGAGAAGTTTTAGCTAACATTCGGGGACGAATGTTCTAAAGGGGGGAAGGATGTTACACCCCACCCTTTTTAAACTCGTAATGTCCCTTAAGTTACTTAAAAGTTAGCATGTGAGCCACTTAAGTTACGACACTATCAAACGTCTCTAAGGAAGGGAGAATGTGATACCCCATACTAGAGAAGGTTGGAGATGAAATCATAAGAGTCCGAAAGGAATTGGAGGTCAAGTAATGAGTCGTAGGACTCGATTTACCTATGTAAGCTACTAAGTTAAAAGTCATATGCACTTGAGCTACTTAAGCATATATCAAACTTACGTAGCACGGATTACATAGGTACATAAAATAAGACGAGATTACGAGCCCACGAGGAAGGGAAAAAAAAAGAAGACGACACGTGGTAGCCAATGAAGAAGCGACACGTGGCAGCACCTCAAGCAAGTAGGTGACCCACCTGCTTGGGGGGTGGTGGACCCCACTGGCACGTGGCAGCCCATAGTTGGCAGCATGATACGGTGGCCCAATAGGGGCTGGACACGTGTCACCTCTTGGGGTTGACACGTGTTACACCCTAAAGCCACATATATATGTTGATATATATCATATACTTCAGTTATCCATCAAAACATCAGCCAACTTAGAGAGAAAAAAACGTGAGGGAGAGAAATAGAGAGGCAGCCATGGTTCTTGAAGTTTAAAGGTTTGTTTTCCAATTTTCTTCCGTGAATTAATTATATACGGTGTACCTTAAGTACGTGGATATGTATATATGTATTTTAAGACCTTCATGGAAGTAAAACTCCAGCTTTGCAATTGGAATTTGGAAGAGAAAATAAGAGAAAACGTTAATTAATAAACCCGTTTTTGGAAGGGACAGTGGTTAGTAATAATCGTATAACTTCTTGTGTACAGATTCGTTTCAAGTGATTTAATATGTTTTGGAAAGGTATTTCGTGGTTCTATAACTTTCATTCAGACTCCAAAATCCAGTTCCACTTGTATAAGCTTGAAAAGTGGTGATGAAGTGTAGAGGAGGTACTGCTCAAATTTGGTTTTGGAAATCCTACACGGACGGCTGTGAGTATTTTGGTCATATCTTTTTGTACGAAATTGATGTAGGGATGATTCGAAATTGTTTGCGACCCTAATACACATGTCTATAACTTTCATTAAGGACGTAGATCCTGTTTCCCTCCATTACCCCTTCGAAACGAAGCGACAAGGTAAAACAGTAAGCTGTCCAGATTTCACATTTTGGATAGTTTTGGCGAGTTTGACAAGTTTAACGTAAGGTAAGGTTTCTTCTTTAAATTTGAGATTTATGTGTTCTGATGGAGCATGTTAAACTCCCTATTGGTGGCTGGAAATATGAAAATGGCTTAGAAATACTTGGCGTTCGGAATAAACTAATTTGTAGTCGTTATAGTTGAATTGTTGTCGAAACAAAGTGTTGTTCTTGTGAGTTGCTCTGCAGGGGTGTGGTTTATTGTTGCAGGGCCTAAATATGTCCTAATGTGGGTTATGGTGCTGCTGGTAGAAGACACATGACCCCTTGTTATGTATAATTAAAGGCGTCACAAAATAAAGGCTAGACGCCCTATTGAGATATCGTATTTTTGGAATAAGTTGTTTGGAGTGTATGCTGTATATTGTTGGTATGAATTGCTGCAGGTTGTTATTGTTGGTTGGCTGTAGGTCTTAGGGACCTGATTGGAAATTTGGATAGGGCACATTATAGGGGAGGTGCTGCCCAATTTTCGTTAACGCCTTAACAAACTACAGGACTAGTCGAGGAAACAACTAAGGCAATAGATTCCATTAACATTAAGGCGTAATCCAAGATGCTGGAAAGTTAAGAGTAGTTGATATTCGTATTACTTTCATATTGAATAGGTTCGGAAGACGACGAGACGAGCAGGATAAAGGGTAACTCCTAAAAGGTATGTAAAGCTTTCTTGTGGCATGTTTTGGTATAAGCACGTACAATTATCTTTCTTTCCTTTTGGCAAGTTTTAGCCTTAAGTGAAGTGTGTGTGGAATGTGGGGATAATTCCATTCCCAAAACTCCAAGTATGCCTCATAACCCATATCCACTGCTTAGTATTGGAATTTCTGCAAGAATTGAGTATTGCCTAGTAAGGCTTCTATGTATTAAACACTAGTATTTGGAAAGCTATCTCTCATTTCCTTTGATACATGTTTGGTACGAAAGTGAGATTATGATGCCATAATGATTCACCGAGCCCCATGATGGGCCGGGTATGAAATATGTGTATGCAGATCCCATAAAGAAAAGTACAGACCATATATAGTTTATTCTCTTTCTTCTTCTAGCATGTCTTAGTTGTAGGTTAAACATCATATGAGTTCCGGCGTAACTCCATTCTTAGCATCTCTTATTTACGTCTGAATATCGAACTTTTATAATAATCGAACTATTTCCCTGGAAACTTTTATATGTTAAAAAGGTAACAAATGTACAGGCTCCAAGTCTTACAGACTATATGTTAACAAATATTTCTGGTTCCATAAGCGATTTGGATTTACTTTAGTACATGTCTAGGAGCCCCGAGATTATAATTGAGACAGCCCATAATGGCATTTAGAGGACACTCGAGATGACTACACCGCTACTCGGGTTCTCAAATAAAAGCTTAACTTTCTTATTCTGTCGAGTCTCTGATAATGATTTAAATTGCATATAGTTACTCACTACTCTACTCGTGTATATTGTAACACTTCTTTCCCTGAGTCCCAGGCCAGGATATGTTCTCGTGCACAGTTCACTGCATTATTCACTGAGTCCCTCAATAGAGGGCCAGGATACATGTATAAATATATGATGATGTGTTGTAATAAGGTGGTGATGGCACTGGGGCCATGATGGTTTTACAGAGATGATTTTACAGAGATGATTCACCGGACCCCCGAAAGGGCCGGCTATATGATATGACTCGAACATGCATGTTTTTGTAATTCATAAAGTACAGGTACAGGTTTCTGAATTGATATCTTATCCCCTGATTCTCTATCTCAGATATGTTTCCAGTTGTTTTATATTATGTTTTACATACTCAGTACACATATCGTACTGACCCCCTTTCTCGGGGGGCTGCGTTCATGCCCGCAGGTACAGATACAGATTTTGGGAGTCCGTCAGCTTAGGATTCCATGAAGCTCAGTTGGAAGAGGCTTCATTGTATCGGAGCCTAGTTTTTGATACTGTCCACGGATGTATAGAAATTGTTTTATCCATTCAGGGGTACGGCGGGGGCCCTGTCCCGCCATATGTTGTCATTTATATGTTTAGAGGTCTGCAGACATGTATATGTGGTTTGTGTATGTCAGTTTGATTAAGCTGGGTCTACATGATATATGATATATATTATTATGTTATGGCAGCCTTGTCGGCTTGCGTGCCCTGTCATGTTGTGATACAAACGAAAAGGGCTACAGTTTATGAAAATGTTATCACCAGTGGGGCTCTATTACATGATATTGTCTTATTTACGATTCAATGTGACCTCAGCTAATAGATATATGTACGGGGGGTCCAGGTCGGACCCCAGTCGCGGCCTACGGGGTTGGGTCGTGACAGATATGAGGACTAGCGAGGTAACGCTAGGATGCTTCTTGTACCCTCTTGTATTCTTGTAAAGGTAAAAGAATGACACAAGATAATGTGTTTAGATGATTATAAGCGGGGGTAAGGGAAATTGTGAAAAGGTTTAAGTAAAACTGCCTGAACTAGCTGGTTACTATAGGATAGCGAGCTTCTATGCCAAAACTCTTTTGGAATTACACCAGATCATGTTAGACAAAGCACAGAATGAGTACGAGCGCCGTTATATGGGGGGAATGCAACATTATTCGGTAGCCAACCCTAAGGATTGGAAAAAGATGGGAAGAAGGACCCAAAAGATCGAATGCCAGTTAAAGTTCTGAAAAGAGTCGAGAAAGACTATACGAGGCTAACGGTTCCCAAATTATCCACGTCATTACGCACCCATTTTATACTTGGTAAGAGTAGGGTGCTATATGAGTTATTGTGATTAGGCTAAGGAATCAGCCCATTTGCTTCCAATCAAGAGCACCTATGCTGCTGAAATTAGGGGGAGTTATAGAACATGGAGAATGGTAAGGTTCCATGAGGTTTCCTCCTCTAATATCCAGATAAAGGGACTTCAATTATAATTAATGCCTTGAGATCAGTCCAAGAAGAGGTCAAGAGCACAAACAGGTCTTAGTACCGCATTTCTCCCTCGAGCTAACTAAACAGACTGAGCACACTATTAGACGCTAGAAGATATGTCACGAGCCGGGAGATTAACTTTTAAGGTAGCCGAAATGATTATCCATCACTTATCAAGTTGCCTACAACAATAATTACTATTCTAGTATTCCAATGGCCTCGACATGATTAAGCAAGCTATTGACTAAAAGCCCAGAGTCAGCAGAAATGACATACAGATAATCGAAGTCGACATACAGAGTTCAAGTTGATGATTGGATGTTCATCATAGGGTCATCTAGAAAAGGGACTTAACCTAAAATATGTTAGACGGTATCAAGTTACTCATAAGGTGGGCAATGTGACTGGTAATTTAAGCTTACCACCTCATTTGGAAACTATATGCCCAGTCCATCAAATACTGAAGAGTCACCCAGGGTATATGCCATAAATGAGGTCCAGTAGATGGAATCCTATGAGGAAAATCCTACCACCATCCTGGATCGGCAAACTGGAAGATAGTAGACTAAAGACGTATCTTCCGTCAAGTTACGGTGGAAAAACCAAAATTAGAAAGAGGATGATCGGGGAACTGAAGAGAACATGGAATACAAGTATTTGCACCTGTAACCAATGTCTACAGGTAACTCCAACTCTTGAGAACTTGTATGTTAATAATATAGATGGGAATGCATGTGATAGCATAAAGGAAAGAAACCCCTCTATAATTTATATAAAGTCTTACGGAAGGTTGCATTTAACATTCGGGGACGAATGTTCTAAAGGGGGGAAGGATGTTACACCCCACATCTTTGAACTCGGAATTTCCCTTAAGTTACTTAGAAGCTAGCATGTGAGCCACTTAAGTTACGACACTATCAAATGGCTCTAAGGAAGGGAGAATGTGATACCCCATACTAGAGAAGGTTGGAGATGAAATCATAAGAGTCCGGAAGGAATTGGAGGCCAAGTAATGAGTCGTAGGACTCGATTTACCTATGTAAGCTACTAAGTTAAAAGTCATATGCACTTGAGCTACTTAAGCATATATCAAACTTACGTAGCACGGGTTACATAGGATCTTAAAATAAGACGAGATTACGAACCTACGAGAGGGAAGAAAAACTAGTTCCGAACGTACGAAAGTCAAGCAAGCAGGTGACAAGCAAGCACCTCAAGCAAGCAGGTGACTCACCTGCCTGCTTGGGGGGTGGACCCCGCTGCCACGTGGCGACGTGTGATAGGCCGCATGAACTAGGTGGCATCCTAGGGGCTGTCACGTGTCACCCCCAAGGGGCTGACATGTGGCACCTTTTTAAAAAGGTTGGATATATATGTAATGGCTAAGTAAAGCATACTTAGCCAAAAAAAATCAGTCCAAAACATAGAGAAAAAAACGTGAGAAGAGGCAGCCATAGTTGGAGAAAGTTTAAGGTAAGTTCCTTGCTTTTCTTCCGTGAATTAATTAGCTACGGTATTCCTCAAGCACGTGGAGATGTATATATGCATATATATGTATATTATGATGACTAAGAAGTCATTTCTTCAGCTGTACACTTGGGAAAAATTGGACAGAAACGTGAGAGGAAGAAGAGAGGAAAGCTACGACCTAGGGGCTGCTAAGGTACGCCTCCGAGTTTCTCTCCGTAAATAAATTATCTAAGGTATACTAAGATGAATTTAGGGTTATAATAACATAAATTTAATGCTTGGGGAAGCAAGCAAGTCGCACAAACAGCCCGCTCAATTTCAGCGCGTTTGAAGAAGTTCTGAGTTGCGATTTGACAAGTTCTAGCCAATTTTGGGAAAGGTAAGTTCTTCCCATTTGATTTGAAGTTTATGAGGTTAAATTAGGTTTTATTACACACCTTAGGGTCTGCTGGAAGTTGGGTAAAAGGCTTTAAAAGTTTGGCATTCAAAATAAGCTAAAACGTAGTCGCTATGGTTGAATTGTCGTCGAAATAAAGTATTGCTTTGTGAAGTACTGCTGCAGGGGTATTGGCTGGTTGTTGCAGGCCTAAATATGATATAATGTGGGTTAGGGTGCTGCTGGTTTATACCCCATTACCCCTCGTTACGTATAATTAAAGGCGTCACAAAAATAAAGGCTAGACGCCCTATTTTGATATCGTATTTTCGAATAAGTCGTTTGGAGTTTATGCTGTATATTGTTGATATGAATTGCTGCAGGTTGTTGTTGTTGGTTGGCTGTAGGTCTTAGGGACCTGATTGGAAATTTGGATAGGGCACATTATAGGGGAGGTGCTGCCCAATTTTCGTTAACGCCTTAACAAACTAAAGGACTAGTCGAGGAAACAACTAAGGCAATAGATTCCATTAACATTAAGGCGTAATCCAAGATGCTGGAAAGTTAAGAGTAGTTGATATTCGTATTACTTTCATATTGAATAGGTTCGGAAGACGACGAGACGAGCAGGATAAAGGGTAACTCCTAAAAGGTATGTAAAGCTTTCTTGTGGCATGTTTTGGTATAAGCACGTACAATTATCTTTCTTTCCTTTTGGCAAGTTTTAGCCTTAAGTGAAGTGTGTGTGGAATGTGGGGATAATTCCATTCCCAAAACTCCAAGTATGCCTCATAACCCATATCCACTGCTTAGTATTGGAATTTCTGCAAGAATTGAGTATTGCCTAGTAAGGCTTCTATGTATTAAACACTAGTATTTGGAAAGCTATCTCTCATTTCCTTTGATACATGTTTGGTACGAAAGTGAGATTATGATGCCATAATGATTCACCGAGCCCCATGATGGGCCGGGTATGAGATATGTGTATGCAGATCCCATAAAGGAAAGTACAGACCATATATAGTTTATTCTCTTTCTTCTTCTGGCATGTCTTAGTTGTAGGTTAAACATGATATGAGTTCCGGGGTAACTCCATTCTTAGCATCTCTTATTTACGTCTGAATATCGAACTTTTATAATAATTGAACTATTTCTCTGGAAACTTTTATATGTTAAAAAGATAACAAATGTACAGGCTCCAAGTCTTACAGACTATATGTTAACAAATGTTTCTGGTTCCATAAGCGATTTGGCTTTACTTTAGTACATGTCTAGGAGCCCCGAGATTATAATTGAGACAGCCCATAATGGCATTTAGAGGACACTCGAGATGACTACACCGTTACTCGGGTTCTTAAATAAAAGCTTAACTTTCTTATTCTATCGAGTCTCTGATAACGATTTAAATTGCATATAGTTACTCACTACTCTACTCGTGTATACCGTAACACTTCTTTCCTTGAGTCCCAGGCCAGGATATGTTCTCGTGCACAGTTCACTGCATTATTCACTGAGTCCCTCAATAGAGGGCCAGGATACATGTATAAATATATGATGATGTGTTGTAATAAGGTGGTGATGGCACTGGGGTCATGATGGTTTTACAGAGATGATTTTACAGAGATGATTCACCGGACCCCCGAAAGGGCCGGCTATATGATATGACTCGAACATGCATGTTTTTGTAATTCATAAAGTACAGGTACAAGTTTCTGAATTGATGTCTTATCCCCTGATTCTCTATCTCAGATATGTTTCCAGTTGTATTATATTACGTTTTACATACTCAGTACACATATCGTACTGACCCCCTTTCTCGGGAGGGGTTACGTTCATGCCCGCAGATACAAATATAAACTTTGGGAGTCCGTCAGCTTAGGTTTCCATGCAGATCAGTTGAAAGAGGCTCCATTATATCGGGGCCTAGTTTTTGATACTGTCCACTAATATATAAAAATTGTTTTGTCCATTCAGGGGTACGGCGGGGGCCCTGTCCCGCCATATGTTGTCATTTATATGTTTAGAGGTCTGCAGATATGTATATGTAGGTTGTGTATGTCAGTTTGATTCAGCTGGGTCTACATGATATATGATGTATATTACTATGTTATAGCAGCCTTGTCGGCTTGCGTGCCCTGTCATGTTGTGATACAAACGAAAAGGGCTACAGTTTATGAAAATGTTATCGCCCAGTGGGGCTCTGTTACATGATATTGTCTTATTTATGATTCAATGTGACCTCAGCTAATAAATATGTGTATGGGGGGTCCAGGTCGGACCCCAGTCACGGTCTACGGGGTTGGGTCGTGACAACGGTCTCCTAGATAATGGAAGGTAGAGGGTACATAAAGCTAATTCCTTGATCTTGGCATATCTTTAATAGAAGTGCAATATGTATATCTGCGTATGCAAGTGGGGATGATCCCATTCATAAGGCCCCGAGCATACCTCCTAATTCTTATCCACTGCTGAACACTAGGACGCCTACGATAGGTGAATTATTGTCTCTCAAACTCCTTTGGGATAGGAAGGGACAAACAGGTGAGGCCTACCCTTTCTTTCTTTTAACATGTCTTAAAGAAAATAATACATGATACGAGCTCTAGAGTAAGTCTATTCTTAAGCTCTGAATATTCTATATGTCTCATATTCACTCCTTGGTAGGAAAACTCTCATCGTAGTTGAGCTACCTTCCCTGAACCGTCTATATGTTGATTAATAGTGGAACTTAGAGCTCCTATTCCTAAGGACTCTGTGATGACAGATGTTTATGATTTCCTTAGGCCGGTTGGCATTGCCCTAAAATATGTCTATAATTCCTAAGACTTCACTTAATATAGACCTAGTGGCACTCAAAGGGCACTTGAGATGATTATTATCCTGATCTACGAATGATAGTTCAGTATGATTACCCTAGTGAGTCTCAGATAATGATCTACCTATATATGATAATTATGAAAATGAGTCCCCTAATGGGCCGGGTACGATATATGATGACATGATTATAACACCGAGTCCCCTAATGGGCTGGATACGGTATGTGATGATATGATTATAACACTGAGTCCCCTAATGGGCCGGGTACGGTATATGATGATATGATGATAACACCGAGTCCCCTAATGGGCTGGGTACGGTATGTGATGATATGATTATAACACCGAGTCCCCTAAAGGGCCAGGTACGGTATATGATGATATATTTATAACACTGAGACCCATATTGGGCCAGGTACGGTATGATATATAATGATAGATAGGCATGCATGTGAAAACATAATAATGTAATCGTAACATATGACACGATGTCGTTTGCGATGATATGGTAACACCGAGTCCCCCAGCGGGCCGGATATGATATGTGAAGATGGTGTACATGCCCTTATGTTATGAGATGCATGTATAGTGCCTTATTACTGTTATACTTGTTTCCTGCATCCCTATTTCAGTTGTTCTCTCAGTTGTGATGTGTTATGCTTTATATACTCAATACATATATCGTACTGACCCCCCTTTTCTCAGGGGGCTGCATTTTATGCCCGCAGGTACATATATTCATTCTGGAGATTCATTAGCTTAGGAGTTCCTCTTAGCTATGTCGGAAGGGCTTCACTGTTCTGGAGCCTAATTTTTGATACTGGTCACTTACTGTATATATTTGTATATTCAGGGGTACGGCAGAGGCCCTGTCCCGCCATATGTTGCTATTACTATTCCTAGAGGTCTGTAGACATATGGATATGGGTTATTTATAAGTTGTTTCGACTGTTCCTATACAGCATGTTGTAAATGTTTTTATGTTATGGCAGCCTCATCGGCTCGTGCCCTTTCATGATATGATACAAATGAAAGAGGCTACAGGTACATGAAAAAGTTTTAAACTATTGAGGTTTTTGTGTATAGTATCATATCACACACGGTTCAACTTAAGTGTAGCTGATAAATATGCATAAGAGGGTCCAGGTCGGACCCCAGTCGTGGCCTACGAGGTTGGGTCGTGACAGAAGTGGTATCAGAGCAGTTCGTCCTTGGAATGTCTACAGATCGTGTCTAGTAGAGTCATTTTTATCGGTGTGTTGTGCACCACATCTATAGACAGGAGGCTACAAGACATTTAGAATGTTACTTTCTTTCATATCTAAGATCGTGCGATAGAGCCGAGCCATAGGAAATGAAATTCCTCATACTAACCTGCGATTTTAACAGGAGGACAACGCCGATAGAAGAAAGTAACTAACAATATTGGATGTTACGAAGCATGCAGGTAATCAAAGGTACGAAGGACCTATGTCAGGTAAGGTGTTGCAATACAATTGATATATAAAGTTGGAAAATAAAAGGAAAATTATACAGGAAAGTGCAACAGGTGCAGTTCGAGGGGACATACGAGGTAAGTCCATGTTCATACTGCTAATGTGGGCGCCCTGTGTGGCTGCGATATAAAGTGATATGAATATATGTGTGTGCCCTGGGTGGCTGCGATATGATACGATACGAATATATATTTGTGTGCCCTGTGAGGTATTGTTGGTATTTTCTGTGTGCAGCTGTTGAGATAGTAAGAAATACAGAGGAAACTCAGCCCAATTTTTCCTAAAAATAAGAGGAGAATGAGATACAGGGCTGTAGTATGTCTTGAAAGGTTATTCTCTCAACAATGATGAAATTTGACTAAATGAGTATGACCGACCTCGAGAAATAAGTATATTGCTGAGTTAATGGCAATAGAAACTAGGAGGTCGATACTGAAATAGTAGAACGAAGTTAGAAAGGACCTATAAGCCAAAGAAGATGACTTAGAGAGGACTGATAGATCGGGATAAAACGATATAGTAAGGCATCGCCTGAATTGATACATAGGGATAGACTATGACAAATTATAGTTGAAGGAAGTAACAGTATGATTAAGACAAGAGTACGAGGGATAAAGAATTGTGACGAATATGAAATGTTAATAAGACAACTTGTGAAACATTAAGAATAATACTAACTAAGAAAGGTAGGTAGCCTATAGTAAGAATCGTGAAGAAAGTCAAGTGGTGTTATACTATGGGACTGAATGTGACAGGGTACCAGGTGAATATAACAAAAACCGTTGTGAGAATAAGTAAAGCTTAGTAAGGAAAGTTTCGAATAAAGGTTGTGTGATGACAAAAAGGGTAGCTAGTACAAGGAAATAAAGAGTAATATGGAATTCCTTGTGCCTAACCAAAAATGAAAATGAGCTGGAGGAATAATAGAGAAGTTATAATATAGGCGTTCAAGATAGATGTGATTAATAAGTATGAGTACCGAACAAAAAGGGAAATAGACAGTTACGAATTGAAAGTATAGTATAATGAAAGAGTAATAAGATAAGGCCCCTACTACAACGAAGTTAATATGGTTTTAAGCAGGATTAGAAGGAAGCCTGAAGCACATGACAAAGATGAAAGTTCAGAAGGCATAACGAAGTTAATATACATGACTCCACCTTGATGATTAGGGAGATCCTGCAAGGAGAGGGTATGTCGATTTGCAGAACAACTGCTGCATTGCGAGGTTATTAGAAGAATAAGTTGTATCCACGGGAATAAAGTTAGTATAATGACGAAGCTTGGAACATGAGTCATTAAAGTATAAGTACACTCGAATGGGGAATTTGCACCAATTATGAGCCCCCGCTAATTACTGATTGGGATGAATGGAATGTGGCTTTGAATGCACTGCTACATTATGGATATTACTCAAGTATCAATCGTTAGATGAGATTTTATACGATATATTCCAAATACTAAAACACCCTACGGTTGTGCTAGGGTTTTCTATAAAGGCAACCTAACATATGAAAGATTTAACAGAATATATAGATATGGTGCAGCACGTTAAATATGTTGGAGTGGAATCGTTCGCGTGTGAATAGCTGAAAATAAGCGGAGGATGACATGGGTACACCCTAAAAGGGGGGAAGTGGACAAGAGAAGTACAAGCGTAAGAGAAAATCGACTGACGCTATCGTATGTAAATGGGAATGCTTAAACTTCAAACGAGACCCCATAAGGGATGGACACGATCATACCTACACTAATGCACCAGATTCCGTCAAAACTCCGAAGTTAAGCGTGCTTGGACGAGAGTAGCACTAGGATGGGTGACCCCCTGGGAAGTGAGAAAGGGAATGAAACAAGTATGACAAAAAGAGATTATAAAAGCGTGTTAGTACAATGACACATATAGAACAGAGTAAGCCAAAAGCAGAAAAGATTATGACTGAAATACAACGCACCTCGTGAAAATGGCACAAGAATAGTTGTGCAGCTTACGAACATTGGCATACAAAGAGCGAGGTCAAATGATTATTCGATAAAAGGAAGTCAGTAATAGCAATGTGATTGCCGTACTTAGAATCTATTAACGAAAAGTGTAAGATGGTTCGAGACAGAACTATTAAGATATAATTGGTATTAAGGACAAAAGTCATAGCAGAGCCCTGACCTCGACCGAAGGAGGTAAGCCGCTTGTATAGCGATACTAAATCATTTTATGAATGGCTCTACGTACCTACACATGTTTGTGTAAGAATTACAGTATAACGTGTGGTAATAAAACTGGAAGGAAGATCTGAGTAAAGGAGCAAGATAGCATACCTAAGGTGTTACAAGTTGAATTAAGAAGAGTTGTATAATGGCTTAAACAAAGAGGAGCATCAGAGGCTTGATAGCCTATTGCGGGGGATGGGAATCCTGACTCAGAAATGGAAGGCGATTAATGTAGGTTATAGTGTAAGCTGACCTCGCACTCTACGGAAGTATAAGTTCAGATGGGTTATGGTAGATAAGCTGACAAAATTAACCCATTTTCTTCCAATTAGGAAGGTATATTCAGCTAAGGGTTATACGCGATGACATCGCAAGGAAACAATAGATTTCACGGGGTTCCCACATCTATTATCTCGGATGGGGAAGTTCAACATACGGCTAATCACCAGAGATCATTCCGGTAAGGATTGGGAACACAGGTGAATCTTAGTACGACATTTCGCCCTTCGATTAATGGATAGGCCTAGACGGGATCTAGTAAATAATTGATGAAGTAAAGCTTAATCCGGGATAAGCTATCTATTACGACCCAACCCCGTAGGTCGCGACTGGGGTCCGACCTGGACCCTCCGTACACATATCTATCAGCTGTGGTCACATTGAACTCTAAATAAAATAATATCATGTAACAGAGTCCCACTGGGCGATAACATTTACATATACCTGTAGCCCTTTTTGTTTGTAACACAATATGACAGGGCACGCCAGCCGACAAGGCTACCATAACATAACAACATGTACAATATATCATATAGACCCAGCTGAACCAAACTGACATATACAACCCACATATACATGTCTGAAGACCTCTAAACATATAAATGACAACATATGGCGGGATAGGGCCCCCGCCGTACCCCTGAATGGATGAAATAATTTTTATACATCCGTGGATAGTATCAAAAACTAGGCCCCGATATAATGGAGCTTCTTCCAACTGAGCTACATGGAATCCTAAGCTGACGGACTCCCAAAATCTGTATCTGTTCCTGCGGGCATGAATGCAGCCCCCCGAGAAAGGGGGTCAGTATGATATATGAACTGAGTATGTAAAACATAATATAATACAACTGGAAGCATATCTGAGATAGAGAAACAGGGGATAAGATATCAATTCAGAAACCTATACCTGTACTTTGTGAATTACAAAAACATGCATGTTCGAGTCATAAAATATAGCCGACCTTTTCGGGGGTCCGGTGAATCACCTCTGTAAAACCATCATGGCCCTAGTGCCATCACTACCTTATTACAACACATTATCATATATCTATACACGTATTTTGGCCCTCTATTGAGGGATTCAGGGAATAATGCAGTGAACTGTGCACGAGAACATATCCTGGCCCGGGACTCAGGAAAAGAAGTGTTACGATATACACGAGTAGAGTAGTGAGTAACTATATGTAATTTAAATCATTATTAGAGACTCTACAGAATAAGAAAGTTAAGCTTTTATTTGAGAACCCGAGTAACGGTATAGTCATGTCGAGTGTCCCTTAAATGCCATTATGGGTTATCTCAAAAGTAATCTCGGAGGCCCTGTACATGTATTAACATAGGGCCAAATCATTTATGGAATCAGAAACACTTATTACCTTATAGTCCTTAGGTTGTAGAGCCTGTACCTTTGTTACCTCTTTAACATATAAAAGTTTCCAGGGAAAGTAGTTCAACTACTATAGGAGTTTAATATTCAGAAGTAATTAAGAGATGTTTAATAATGGAGTTACCTCGGAGTTCAGATTAGATTCAACTTACAACTAAGACAAGGACATGCCCCACAAGAACAAAGAGAATAAGCTCTATATAGTTTGTACTTTCCTTTAGGTGTATCACGACCCAACCCCATAGGCCGCGACTGGGGTCCAACCTGGACCCCCATACACATATCTATCAGTTAAGGTCACATTGAATCGTAAATAAGACAATATCATGTAACAGAGCCCCACTGGACGATAATATTTTCATAAACCGTAGCCCTTTTCGTTTGTATCACAACATGACAGGGCACGCAAGCCGACAAGGCTGCCATACCATAATAACATACATCATATATCATGTAGACCCAGCTGAATCAAACTGACATACACAACCCACATATACATGTCTGCAGACCTCTAAACATATAAATAACAACATATGGCGGGACAGGGCCCCCGCCGTACACCTGAATGGACAAAACAATTTCTATACATCCGTGGACAGTATCAAAAACTAGGCCCCGATACAATGGAGCCTCTTCCAGCTGAGCTGCATGAAATCCTAAGCTGACGGACTCCCAAAATCTGTATCTGTACCTGCGGGCATGAACGCAGCCCCCCGAGAAAGGGGGTCAGTACGATATATGTACTGAGTATGTAAAACATAATATAATACAACTGGAAGCATATCTGAGACAGAGAAACAGGGGATAAGATATCAATTCAGAAACCTGTATCTGTACTTTGTGAATTACAAAAACATGCATTTTTGAGTCATATCATATAGCCGGCCCTTTCGGGGGTCCGGTGAATCATATCTGTAAAATCATCTCTGTAAAACCATCATGGCCCCAGTGCCATCACCACCTTATTACAACACATCATCATATATTTATACACGTATCCTGGCCCTCTATTGAGGGACTCAGGGAATAATGCAGTGAACTGTGCACGAGAACATATCCTGGCCCGGGACTCAGGGAAAGAAGTATTACGATATACACGAGTAGAGTAGTGAGTAACTATATGCAATTTAAATCATTATCAGAGACTCGACAGAATAAGAAAGTTAAGCTTTTGTTTGAGGACCTGAGTAACAGTGTAGTCATCTCGAGTGTCCTCTAAATGCCATTATGGGTTGTCTCAAAAGTAATCTCGGAGGCCCTGGACACGTATTAACATAGGGCCAAATCATTTATAGAATCAGAAATATTTGTTGACAAATAGTTTGTAAGACTTGGAGCCTGTACATTTGTTACCTTTTTAACATATAAAAGTTTCCAGGGAAATAGTTCGATTATTATAAAAGTTCGATATTCAGACATAAATAAGAGATACTAAGAATAGAGTTACCCCGGAACTCATATCATGTTTAACCTACAACTAAGACATGCCAGAAGAAGAAAAAGAATAAACTATATATGGTCTGTACTTTCCTTTATGGGATGTGCATACACATATTTCATACCCGGCCCATCATGGGGCTCGGTGAATCATTATGGCATCATAATCACACTTTCGTACCAAATACGAATCAAGGGAAATGAGAAATAGCTTTCCACATACTACTATTTAACACGTAGAAGCCTTACTAGGCAATACTCAATTCTTGCAGAAATTCCAATACTAAGCAGTGGATAGGGGTTAGGAGGCATACTTGGAGTTTTGGGAATGGAATTATCCCCACATTCCACACACAATTCACTTAAGGCTAAAGCTTGCCAACAGGAAAGAAAGATAGCTGTACGAACTTATACCAAAACATGCCAAGAGAAAGCTTTACATACCTCTTGGTAGTTACCCTTTATCCTGCTCGCCTCGTCATCTTCTGAACCTATTCAATATAAAGTAATACGAATATCAACTACTCTTAACTTTTCAGCATCTGAGGTTACACCTTAATGTTAATGGAATCTATTTCCTTAGTCGTTTCCTCGGCTAGTCCTTTAGTTTGTTAAGGCGTTAACGAAAATTGGGCAGCACCTCCCCTATAATGTGCCCTATCCGAATTTCCAATTAGGTCCCTAAGACCTACAGCCAACCAACAACAACAACCTGCAGCAATTCATACCAACAATATACAGCATAAACTCCGAACGACTTATTCGAAAATACGATATCAAAATAGGGCGTCTAGCCTTTATTTTGTAACGCCTTTAATTATACGTAACGAGGGGTCATGTGTCTTTGACCAGCAGCACCCTAACCCACATTAGGACATATTCAGGCCCTGAAACAACAAGCCACACCCCTGCAGAGCAACTCACAAGAACAACACTTTGTTTCGACAACAATTCAACTATAACGACTACAAATTAGTTTATTCCGAACGCCAAGTATTTCTAAGCCATTTTCATATTTCCAGCCACCAATAGGGCGTGTAACATGCTCCATCAGAACACATAAATCTCAAATTTAAAGAAGAAACCTTACCTTACATTAAACTTGTCAAACTCGCCAAAACTATCCAAAATGTGAAATCTGGACAGCTTACTGTTTTACCTTGTCGCTTCATTTCGAAGGGGTAATGGAGGGAAACAGGATTTACGTCCTCATGAAAGTTATATACATGTGTCTTAGGGTCGCAAAAAATTTCGAATCATCTCTACATCAATTTTGTACAAAACAATATGACCAAAATACTCACAGCTATCCGTGTAGGATTTCCCAAACCAAATCTGGGCAGTACCTCCTCTATACTTCATCACCCTTTTTCGAGCTTCTAAAAGTAAAACTGGATTTTAGAGTCTGAACTAAAGTTATCGGCCTCTGGAATACCTTTCCAAAACATATTAAATCATTCGAAACGAAACTGTACACAAGAAGTTATACCCATATTACTAACAACAGTCCCTTCCAAAAATGGGTTGGTTAATTAGTTCTTAACGTTTTCTCCTTCAACTTTTTCTTATTTCTTTCCAAGTGTAAACTACAACCATGGTTCCTTAGGCATCCTAAGACACATGTATACACCCCCACATGGTTGAAAAACATTGTAGATAATTAATTCACGGAGGAAAATTGAAGAACTCACCTTTAATTTTTCAAAAACGTTGCTGCCTTGTTCCTTTTCGTTCTTCACGTTTTTCTTCTCATTTGGCTGATGTTTTTGGATGGAAAATGAGTTAAAGAGTCAGCCAACATGTATATATATACCTCCTTAGGAGGTGACACGTGGCAGATCCCTAGGGTGACACGTGGCAGCCTCCTAGGGTGACACCTCGTCCAAGCTTCCAACACAAAACTGCCATGTGGCAGCGTGGGGTCCATCCCAAGTAGGTGAGTCACCTGCCTGCTTGTCACCTACTTTCTTCACTTTCGTAAGTTCGGAAACTAGGTTTTGCTCCCTTCGTAGGTTCGTAATCTCATCTTATTTTAAGAGCCTATGTAACCCATGCTACCCAAGCTTGGTACGTACTCCAATAGCTTAAGTGTGTAAGACTTCCAAGTTAGTAGCTTACGTAGATAAATCAAGTCCTACGACCCATTACTTGGCCTCCAATTCCTTCCGGACTCTTATGATTTCATCTCCAACCTTCTCTAGTATGGGGTATCCCATTCTCCCTTCCTTAGATCCGTTTGATAGTGTCGTAACTTAAGTGGCTCACATACTAGCTTCTAAATAACTTAAGGGACATTCCGAGTTCAAAGATGTGGGGTGTAACATCCTTCCCCCCTTTAGAACATTCATCCCCGAATGTTAAATGCAACCTTCTGTAAGACTTTATATAAATTATAGAGGGGTTCCTTTCCCTTATGCCATCACATATATTCCCATTTATATTATTAACATATGAGTTCTCAAGAGTTGGAGTTAACTATAGACATCGGTTACAGGTGCAAATACTTGTATTCCATGTTCTCTTCAGTTCCCCGATCATCCTTTTTCTGGTTTTGGTTTTTTTCCACCGTAACTTGAAGGAAGACACGTCCTCAGTTCGCAACCTTCTAATTTGCCAATCCAAGATGGCAATAAGTTTCTCCTCATAGGATAACTCTTCCATCTCATGGACTTCATTTATGGAATATACCCTAGGTGACTCGTCAGTATCTAATGGACTGGGCGTATAGTTTCCAACTAAGGTGGTAAGCTTAACTTACCAGCCACGTTGCCCACCTTATGAGTAACTTGATACTGTCTAACATATTCTGGGTCAAGTTCCTTTTCTAGGTGACCCTATGTTGAATATCCAATCATCAACTTGAACTCTGTATGTCGATGTCGATTATCTATATATCATTCCTGCCGACTCTTGGCTTTTAGTCAATAGCTTGCTTAATCATGTCAAGGCCATTGACATACTAGAGTAGTAATTATTATTGTAGGCAACTTGATAAGTGATGGATAATCATTCCTGCTACCTTCGAAGTTAATCTCCCGGCTTGTGGCATATCTTCTAGCATCTAATGGTGCGCTCAGTCTGTTTAGTAGCTTGAGGGAGAAATGCAGTACTAAGACCTGTCTGTGCTCTTGATCTCTTCTTGGACTGATCTCAAGGCGTTAATTATAATTGAAGTCCCTTTATCTTGGATATTAGATGAGGAAACCTCATGGAACCTTACCATTCTCCATGTTCTATAACTCCCTCTAATTTCAGCAACATAGGTGCTCTTGATTGGAAGCAAATGGGCTGATTCATTAGCCTAATCACAATAACTCATATAGCACCCTACTCCTACCGAGTATAAAATAGGTGCGTAATGACGTGGATAATTTGGGAACCGTTAGCCTCGTATAGTCTTTCTCGACTCCTTTCAGAACTTTAACTGGCACTTTATTATTTTGGGTCTTTCTTCTCCCTTATCCTATATTCGATGTCGGGGAAGATCTTTGGTCCACTCGTGGCCATGTCTCACTTCACCCATAGTATCAGATCCATCTCGATAGTTTGACTTAACCCATCTCTACATCTCTCAATAGTTAATCATAACTTGGGCTCCCTTGCCTAGGACAATAGCTGTGGAGACTCCGTAAGGTCCTACCACTCTTTTACCTTACAACTTTATACCTTCTTGGCGGAGTAGGTAACCTGTGATCGAAGGAGCAAGGGTCAACACCATTAATTCACAGGTAACATTTGTGGAATTTTTTAACCTTGGGTATTACTTCCTGTCATCCGTAAGTTACATCAACTATTTTGCTTTTTCTTGCCCTCAGAGTTGGTTGCCCAGTGGTGTCGAAATTCCCTCGCCTACTGGTCCATATAACCCTTTGGTGGTTTGCCTTTTATTAACAGGTACTATATTGACGAACTGTGGCATTCGAATGTGTCATCAGTTAGCAAGTAGCTAATCCTCCTTGTTTTGCTTAAGTCCTTGTTAGAATTACTTTAACGTATCTTATAATACTCCAGGTACGTAATCCCATATTGTTTCTCCGTCCCTAGTTCAGATTCATCCATCTCGCGTGATCATACCAGCACTAACGCATTATGTTCCATCAGAATTTCGAAGTTAAGCGTGCTGGGGCAGGAGTAATATTGGGATGGGTGACCTCCCTTGGAAGGCTTCGTGTCGCGTTTCACTATAATCCTTTCCATGACGTGCGGCCACTCAATTTAGCCTAAGATTTACCTCAGCGTTGTCTCGCGAGTCTTTATGTTTTGCTTTGTCCCTTTCTCTATTATCTTGCAACCAGTATCGGTGTAGACCTTTAGTTCCGCTATGACCATATCCATTTTTATACGCACCCATGCATTAGGGTGGGCTACTGAGTAGCGTCAAAGTTCGTTCATATAGTGACCCTTGGAGCCGCTTTGACTCTTGTCTATTATTAGCTGGCATAGCTTTAAAGGAATTTGATATATACGCTTCCCTATCCTCGATTCACTTTGTGTTCTCCCCATTTACTACCACATGAGGCTTTTTATTCCTTTTCCTTTAGTTATTTATCTATCACAACATCATTTGCGACTAACTTTATGACCAACGTATTGACTTTTGGTCTAGCATACTGTCGTTATCCTTTGTAGTGTCTCTTGAATTATTCAATATCCTTTCATTGGTATATTCTTCTGTTTTTATACGCAGCTGCCTTCTAGTGTTATGTTGTTCAGGGTCTCGTCATAAACTTCTTAATGCTGCTTTATGTAGCGTTCTGGCTTCCATTTAATTATTGGCGGCCTTTTGACTTTTTTAACTTGGTTTAGCAAGATATCTTATCGAAGTTTAGACGTCTATCTCACATTTATTGCTATATCAATTGCCTCCTCCTACCTTTGCCATTTTCTCATTAACTTCCCCCCTTTAGGGGGTACCCGCACTTTCCTCTGTTTGTACTTTGTTCTACGTCTCTATGTCCAGTCTAAATTTTTGTCCAATTCCTTTCACCAATCTATTTGGTACCGCATCATGTCTTCATTTATCTGCATGTTTATAATCTGACTATCTGCGTACGGAGCCTTGATTAAATTACGAAGCGACGAGAACCTTTCCATATCTAACGTGATGTCTTATCTACTAATTAGTACTTGAACAATGTGACCGAGGGAACAACTCGTCCAAGGCTACCTTCTACTTTTTCTTTTTCCAAGAATTACTTAGCACCTGTAGTTGTTCCAATCCCAATTAGGTAGTGCTAGTATTCCGACGATAACTATTCTAGGTTTTCTCGAAGTAGTGGTTTTGTCTCAACCTATATCCTTTGATTCTTGGGGCGAATAAAAGTTACGTCATTTGTTCCTTAAGTTTTCCATCCTCGTCCCTTAAGGATTCCACTATTTTTGGGGCGACGTTGTGTACACGCGTCATTTCTTTGTATCTTAAGCCCCATGCTCTTACTGCGTTCTCAACACAGGCCTTTAACTTAGGCAATGCGTACTAAGTGCGTCTTACTAGTGGTTCCAATTTATCCCTGCATACTCGTATCACACTGTTCAGTTCATGCTTACATATCCCCCTTTTAACTCGTATATATATTTGGTTCCTGACATCTCTTTGAGGTGCTTTTATTAGAAGTTCTTTCCCCAATTAGTCGGTGGCAAATTATAAACTATTATCGTACATCATTTTCCAACCATTGTTAGAAGAAATCAGAACCTCTTAAACATCACAGTACTTTTTTTTTTAGTACTTGACCTACCTGGTCTCCTTCTGAGTTTATCCTCGAATTATGAACAACTCATCTAATTTACAATTAGGAGTTGAGGGCTTGGTATTTTTTTTTTCAAAAGAGTGAAACTCATTCGTGGGACATCTTATCCTTCATTCTGAGCCCTCTGTGTATATTCCTACAATACCATTACGGTTGGAGATACCGTAATCTGAACTTTACTACTTAATTAAGCTTGTGTTACTCCGAAATAAAATTCTTCAAGTAAAAAGGGTGCCCCTTATCGGCGACCTAAAAGATACCTCTTACAGTTTTAGTTAAACACAGTAGGGGTATTTGGTATCAATTCCTCTGACATCTCAAAAATCTATGCTTTATTTCCTTTTTCTTGTTCTGGGAAAATTTCGGCAGAGTTTCCTCTACATTTTTTACTTATCCCAAAACCTGCATGCAAAAAATACCAACAATGCCTCACAGGGCCAGCATATATATTTATATATCATATCACAGCCGCACAGGGCTTTCAATGTCATTTTTTTATCCCAGCCACACAGGGCTTTCAACGTCAATAATAATATAAAAATATTAGACTTACCTCATATGTCCAACTTCAAACTGCAACTATTGCACTTCCTGACTGCTTTCCCTTCAGGTTTCAGCTTTACATTTCAAATAATACTTCACAACCTTACCAAACGGATATCTTCCGTGCCTTCACTTTACTTACCTGCGTGCTTTGTAACTTTCCATGTCATCAATTACTTTCTTCTGTTGGTGTCGTCCTTCTGTTAAGATCCAAGGTTAGTATAAAGAATTTTTCCTATGACTCAGATCTAAAGCATGATCTCAGATGTAGAAGAAAGGTAACATCCTAAATGTCCTATAGCTTCCTGTTTATAGATGTGGCACGCAACACATCGATAACCAAGACTCTATTAGACACGGTCTGCAGACACTCTAAGGACGAACTGCTCTGATACCACTTCTGTCACGACCCAACCCCGTAGGCCGCGATTGGGGTCCGACCTAGACCCCCATACACATATCTATCAGTTGAGGTCACATTGAATCGTAAATAAGACAATATCATGTAACAGAGCCCCACTGGGCAATAACATTTTCATAAACCGTAGCCCTTTTCGTTTGTATCACAACATGATAGGGCACGCAAGCCGACAAGGCTGCCATAACATAATAACATACATCATATATCATGTAGACCCAGCTGAATCAAACTGACATACACAACCCACATATACATGTCTGCAGACCTCTAAATATATAAATGACAACATATGGCGGGACAGGGCCCCGCCATACCCCTGAATGGACAAAACAATTTCTATACATCCGTGGACAGTATCAAAAACTAGGCCCCGATATAATGGAGCCTCTTCCAGCTGAGCTGCATGGAATCCTAAGCTGATGGACTCCCAAAATCTGTATCTGTACCTGCGGGCATGAACGCAGCCCCCCGAGAAAGGGGGTCAGTACGATATATGTACTGAGTATGTAAAACATAATATAATACAACTGGAAGCATATCTGAGACAGAGAAACAGGGGATAAGATATCAATTCAAAAACCTGTACCTGTACTTTGTGAATTACAAAAACATGCATTTTCGAGTCATATCATATAGTCAGCCCTTTCGGGGGTCCGATGAATCATCTCTGTAAAATCATCTCTGTAAAACCATCATGGCCCCAGTGCCATCACCACCTTATTACAACACACCATCATATTTTAATACACGTATCCTGGCCCTCTATTGAGGGTCTCAGGGAATAATGCAGTGAACTGTGCATGAGAACATATCCTGGCCCAGGACTTAGGGAAAGAAGTGTTACGATATACACGAGTAGAGTAGTGAGTAACTATATGCAATTTAAATCATTATCAGAGACTCGACAGAATAAGAAAGTTAAGCTTTTGTTTGAGGACCCGAGTAATGGTGTAGTCATCTCGAGTGTCTTCTAAATGCCATTATGGGTTGTCTCAAAAGTAATCTCGGAGGCCCTGGACACGTATTAACATAGGGCCAAATCATTTATAGAATCAGAAACATTTGTTGACAAATAGTTTGTAAGACTTGGAGCCTGTACATTTGTTACCTTTTTAACATATAAAAGTTTCCAGGGAAATAGTTCGATTATTATAAAAGTTCGATATTCAGACATAAATAAGAGATACTAAGAATAGAGTTACCCCGGAACTCATATCATGTTTAACCTACAACTAAGACATGCCAGAAGAAGAAAGAGAATAAACTATATATGGTCTGTACTTTCCTTTATGGGATCTGCATACACATATTTCATACCCGGCCCATCATGGGGCTCGGTGAATCATTATGGCATCATAATCTCACTTTCGTACCAAATATGAATCAAGGAAAATGAGAGATAGCTTTCCACACACTACTGTTTAACACGTAGAAGCCTTACTAGGCAATACTCAATCCTTGCAGAAATTCCAATACTAAGCAGTGGATAGGGGTTAGGAGGCATACTTGGAGTTTTGGGAATGGAATTATCCCCACATTCCATACACAATTCACTTAAGGCTAAAGCTTGCCAACAGGAAAGAAAGATAGTTGTACGAACTTATACCAAAATATGCCAAGAGAAAGCTTTACATACCTCTTGGGAGTTACCCTTTATCTTGCTCGCCTCGTCGTCTTCTGAACCTATTCAATATAAAGTAATACGAATATCAACTGCTCTTAACTTTTCAGCATCTGAGGTTACGCCTTAATGTTAATGGAATCTATTTCCTTAGTCGTTTCCTCGGCTAGTCCTTTAGTTTGTTAAGGCGTTAATGAAAATTGGGCAGCACCTCCCCTATAATGTGCCCTATCCGAATTTCCAATTAGGTCCCTAAGACCTACAGCCAACCAACAACAACAACCTGCAGCAATTTATACCAACAATATACAGCATAAACTCCGAACGACTTATTCGAAAATACGATATCAAAATAGGGTGTCTAGCCTTTATTTTGTGACGCCTTTAATTATACGTAACGAGGGGTCATGTGTCTTCAACCAGCAGCACCCTAACCCACATTAGGACATATTCAGGCCCTGCAAGAACAAGCCACACCCCTGCAGAGCAACTCACAAGAACAACACTTTGTTTCGACAACAATTCAACTATAACGACTACAAATTAGTTTATTCCGAACGCCAAGTATTTCTAGGCCATTTTCATATTTCCAGACACCAATAGGGCGTGTAACATGCTCCATCAGAACACATAAATCTCAAATTTAAAGAAGAAACCTTACCTTACGTTAAACTTGTCAAACTCGCCAAAACTATCCAAAATGTGAAATCTGGACAGCTTACTGTTTTACCTTGTCGCTTCGTTTCGAAGGGGTAATGGAGGGAAACAGGATTTACGTCCTTCATGAAAGTTATAGACATGTGTCTTAGGGTCGCAAAAAATTTCGAATCATCACTACATCAATTTTGTACAAAAAGATATGACCAAAATACTCACAGCTGTCCGTGTAGGATTTCCAAAACCAAATCTGGGCAGTACCTCCTCTACACTTCATCACCCTTTTTCGAGCTGCTACAAGTAAAAATGGATTTTAGAGTCTGAACTAAAGTTATCGGACTATGAAATACCTTTCCAAAACATATTAAATCATTCGAAACGAAACTGTACACAAGAAGTTATACCCATATTACTAACAACAGTCCCTTCCAAAAACGGGTTGGTTAATTAGTTCTTAACGTTTTCTCCTTCAACTTTCTCTTATTTCTTTCCAAGTGTAAACTGCAACCATGGTTCCGTAGGCATCCTAAGACACATGTATACACCCCCACATGGTTGAAAAACATTGTAGATAATTAATTCACGGAGGAAAATTAAGGTAAGTTCTTCACTTTTCTTCCGTGAATTAATTATCAACGGTGTTCCCTAAGTACGTGGATATGTATATATGTGATTTATGATGTCTACGGAACAATAAATTTAGCTTTACGCTTGGAACAAACAAGAGAAAATTGAAAAGAACAATTCTAGGAACAAAAGGAGGGAGCTACGGGTTTGGCCTTTGGAGGTGAGTCTCCGACTTTTGTTCCGTGAATCAATTATTTGAAGTGTCCCTCAGATGTATAATGATGTTTAATAGCTTAAAATCATAATTTGGGGCAGCGAAGAAGTGTCAAAACAGTCCGCTCCATTTCAGCACGGCAAAAGATTTTCGAAGCAAGTTTTAGCTAGTTCTAGCCAATTTCGGGAAAGGTAAGTTCTTCCCCTTTAATTTTAAGTTTATGAGGTTAAATTAGGGTGTATTAAACACCTTAGGAGCTTATGGAAGTTGGGTAAAAGGTTTGAAAAGTTCAGCGTTCGTAATAAACTAAATTGGAGTCACTAGAAGTGAATTATCGTCGAAATAAAGAGTCGTTCTTGTGAGTTGTTGCTGTAGGGGTGTAATGTGTTATTGCAGGGCCTAAATACGTTCTAATGTGGTTTAGGGTGCTTCTGGTCAAAGCCACATGACCCCTCGTTGCGTATAATTAAAGGCGTTACAAAATAAAGGCTAGACGCCCTATTGTGATATCGTATTTTTGAATAAGTCGTTTAGAGTTTATGTTATATATATTGTTGGTGTGAATTACTGCAGGTTGTTATTGTTGGTTGGCTGTAGGTCTTAGGGACCTAATTGGAAATTCGGATAGGGCATATTATAGGAGAGGTGCTGCCCAATTTTCGTTAACGCCTTAACAAACTAAAGAACTAGTCGAGGAAACGACTAAGAAAATAGATTCCATTAATACTAAGGTGTAACTTAAGATGCTGGAAAGTTAAGAAGAGTTGATATGCATATTACTCTCCTGTTGGATAGGTTCAAAGGACGACGAGGCGAACAGGATAAGGAATAACCCAGACAAGGTATGTGAAGCTTTCTTTTGGCGTGTTTTTGGAATAAGTATGTAGAGCTATTCTTCTTTTCTTTTGGCATGTCTTAGATGTAAGCTATAAATGCTATGTATATGATATTTGGAATTCAATCCATTCGTAAAGCCCTGAGTATGAGTCGAGACTCTCATTTACTTCTTCATATTAGAACTCCTGCAATAGCTCAGTCATTGCCTTTAAGTCTTCTATGTGATGAAAACCAGTACATGTAAAGCTTATCTCTTCTTTCCTTTAGAATGACTTAATTTTAAGTAAAATGATATATGATATGGGTGTAGAGGTAATTCTATTTATGAGCTCTGAGAGTAACTCGTGACTTGTAATCACTTCTGAACATTAAGAGTCTGAAAGTAGTCAAACTACTATTCTTGAGCCTGCTATATAATAAATAGTAAGTGGAGGTACCAGCTCCTCTTTTTAAAGGATTTGAAATGGTAAATGCCTTTGATTGCATAAGTTGAGTCTTAGACCAGATAAATTGTGGTTCTAGTTGCATAGACTATATCTCTGATTGCATAAATGGTGTGGCATTATCTTGATGCATGTCTGTGATCCGTGAAGCCCCAACTGATGTAAGACCTAATGACATCTAAAAGGGTACTTCAGATAATTATTCCCCTAGTCTTCAGGTGACGGTTCACTTGATTATTTCATCGAGTCTCAAATATGTCACGACCCAACCCCGTGGGCCGTGACTGGGGTCCGACCTGGACCCCCATTTATGTAACTGTCGACTACAGTCAAATTGGACTATGTATAACGTGATATTGCTCACAAAAACCTCAATGGGTTAAAACTTTTTCATGTTCATATAGCCTCTTAGATATAGGAACCAAACACATGAACCTAGTGGGTGATAAAATATTCATACACGTGTGGCCTCTTTCATTTGCATCATGTCATGAAAGGGAAAGCCAGCCGATAAGGCTGCCACAACATAATAGCTTTTACAACATATCGCATAGGCATAACCGAAATAAACTCCTAAACAACCCACATACATATGTCTACAGACCTCTAAGAATAGGAACAACAACATATGGCGGGATAGGGCCCCCGCCGTACCCCTGTATAAACAAATATATACATCGCAGGAGCAGTACTCAAAAGCTAGGCTCTGAAACAGTGAAGCACTTCCAACATAGCTGAGTAGAAATCCTAAGCTGGCGGATCTCTGAAATGAACATCTGTACCTGCGGGCATGAAACGCAGCCCCCTGAAGAAAGGGGGGTCAGTACAATATATGTACTGAGTATATAAGCACAACATAACTGAGATAACAACTAAACTAGGGATGTAGGAAACCAAGTATAATATTTAATAGGGTACTGTGCCTGCACCTCACAAAATAAAGTCATGTATACCATTATCACATACTGTATCTGGCCCACTCGGGGACTCGGTGTTACAAATACATCATCTATCATGCTAGGTATATATATGCCATCAACGCTGTGGGATGTACAGCCCGATCCCTGTATATAGAAAGTACATACCGAGGAACGATGGCCTGATCCATGTATCATATAATAATGCCGAGGAATGATAGCCCGATCCGTATATCGTATAACAATGCTGAAGTACGACGGCCCGATCCGTATAATGCATAATAATGCCAAGGTACGACAGCCCGATCCGTATAATGCATAATAATGCCGAGGTATGATGGCCTGATCCGTATAATGCATAATTTGTCGTGGAACGTATGACCCGATCCTTACATAGCAAAATATGCCGAGGTACGTCCGGCCCGATCCATATATAGATCATAATGCATATACGTGCACGCAAAACTCTGTAACATATCAAATATCCCTCAACCATTATCGTAAAGTATGCCCAAGAACCCCCAGGTTTAGGAGCTTACACATCCAATCACTATTTAGTCTATAGAAGGCTCAAGGGTTATAGTTTAACTACTTTAAGGCCCTTAGCATTTAGTAGTGAACTCGAGTCACGAGTTATACTCGGAACTTACAACTGGAACTACCTCTACACTCAAATCATATCTTATTTCATTTACATTAAGACGTCCCATAAGAAAGAAGCGATAGGCTCTACATATATTACCTTTTATCATATAGAAGCCTTAAACGACAATAACTCAACTATTACAGGAGTTCTACCATCACGAAGTGGATAAGAATTATAAATTATACTCGGAACTTCACGAATGGAGTTATTCCCATGTTTCATATGTATAAACCATTCATAACTTATATGTAATACATGCCAAAAGAAGGAGGAATAACTTTACATACACCACTTTTCAGCATATAGAAGACTTACAGGTCCATAACTCAACTATCGCAGGAGTTCTAATATATAGAAGTAAATAAGATTGATGAACCATACTCGGGGTTCTATGAATGAAATTATTCTCACATTATGTACACAATTCACTTAAGACTAAGACATGCCAAAAGAAAAGAAGATAAGCTTCACATACTTATGCCGAAAACATGCCAAAAGAAAGCTTCACATACCTTGTCTGAATTATTCCTTATCCTGCTTGCCTCGCCGTCCTTTGAACCTATTCAATATGAAAGTAGTATCAATATCAATATTACACCCCGCACTCTTGAGCTCGGAACGTCTTCTTAAGTTCCTTAGACACTATCATGTGAGCCGGATAAGCTACGACACTATCAAACAACTCTAAGGAAAGAAGATTGTGATACCTCGCGAGAAGGGAGGTTGGAGATAGAGTCATAAGAATCCGGAAAGAGTTGGAGGTTAAGAAATGAGTCGTAGGACTCGATTTACCTACGTAAGACACTAAGTTAAGAGTCTTATATACTTAAGTTGCTTAAGGATATACCAAGCTTACGTAGTTCGGATTACATGAGCTCTTAAAGTAAGACGAGATTACGAACCCGCGAGGAAGGGAAAAAGACGACGCGTGGCAGCCAATGGAGGAGCGACACATGGCAGCACCTCAAGTAAGCAGGTGATGCACCTACTTAGGGTCAAGTAGGTGATGAAGCTGCTTGAGGGAGGTGGACCCCGCTGCCACGTGGCAGCCCCTAATTGGCAGTATGACACGGTGGCCAATCATGGCTTGACACGTGTCATCCTTAGGGGCTGACATGTGTCACCCCTTGGGACCACCCATATAAATGATATATATCTCAAACTTCAGCTTGTTCACCAACATTTCCAGCAGCAACGTGAACAAACAAAACCCTAAAGCTAAGGAGAGAAAATTGCGATGGCTTGGGAGAAAAATAAGGTAAGTCCCGATTTCGTTCCGTAAATTAATTATATAGCGTATACCACGATGATATGGAAGTATTAGTAGTATAAAATTAGAGTTTGGTGCTTCAAAAAAACGGACAGCAAGCTGCCACAATGATTCAGCACGTAAAAAATATTCCGAGGAGCGATTTCGGCAAGTTTTAGTCAATTTCGGGAAAGGTAAGTGCTTTCCCTCTTATTTTAAGTTTATGATGTTAAATTAGGGTGTATTACACACCTTAGGGTCTGCTGGAAGTTGGGGAAAAGGGTTGAAAAGTTCAGCGTTCGGAATAAACGAATTTGGAATCGCTATAGTTAAGTTGTTGTCGAAATAAGGTGTTGTACGCGTAGGGGCTGCTGCTGGTTGTGTTGTGGCGTGTTGCAGGGTATAAAAGTTATCTAAATGAGGTGTGGGATCTTCTGGTTTCATCCACATGACCCTCCGCTTTGCAATTAAATAATTCGCGAAAGAAAGATTAAAAACTCTAGTTTTGGTATCTTAGTTTCGAGTGAATTGTTGGGGTTTATATTGTGTAATTTTGGTCGTAATATGTATATGTATGGGCTTCTGGTTTCATTTTTGGTTGGCTGCAGGTGATAAGTACATGGTTGGGAATTCGGATAGGGCACATTATAGGGGAGGTGCTGCCCGATTTTCGTTAACATCCTAACTAGTTAAGGAACTAGTCAAGAAGGCGAGCGAAGGGATGAATGTTATGAATACTCGTGGGTAGTCTAAGTTGCTGAAAAGTACAAGGTTGTTAATACTTACATTACTTCCATGTTAAATAGGTTTCGAGGAAAACGATGTGGACGTGATTAAGAGAAGTCCATACAAGGTATGTGAAGCTTTCCTTTGGCGTGTTTTTTGGAATAGATATGTAGAACTATTCTTCTTTTCTTTTGGCATGTCTTAGATATAAGATATAAATACTATGTATATGATATTTGGAATTCAATCTATTCGTAAAGCCCTGAGTATGAGTCGAGACTCTCGTTTACTTCTTCATATTAGAACTCCTGCAATAGCTCAGTCATTGCCTTTAAGTCTTCTATGTGATGAAAACCAGTACATGTAAAGCTTATCTCTTCTTTCCTTTAGAATGACTTAAGTTTAAGTAAAACGATATATGATATGGGTGTAGAGGTAATTCTATTTATGAGCTCTGAGAGTAACTCGTGACTTGTAATCACTTCTGAACATTAAGAGTCTGAAAGTAGTCAAACTACTATTCTCGAGCCTGCTATATAATGAATAGTAAGTAGAGGTACTAACTCCTCTTTTTAGAGGCTCTGAAATGATAAATGCCGTTGATTGCATGAGTTGAGTCTTTGACTAGATAACTGCGTTTCTGATTGCATAGACTATATTTCTAATTGCATAAACTGTGTGGCATTATTCTGATGCATGTTTGTGATCCCTGAAGCCCCAACTGATATAAGCCCTAATGACATCTAAAGGGATACCTCGAATAATTACTCCCCCAGTCTTCAGGTGACGGTTCACTTGACTGTTTCATCGAGTCTTAGATAATGACTTAGTTGCATATGGTTTCTCACTACTCTACTCGTGCATACTGTAACCCATCCTTCCTCGAGTCCCACGATGGGCTGGGATATGTTATCGTGCACAGTATTACTGCTTCTTTCACCGAGTCCCGGGCCGGATGTGTATAGTTCCACGTACGAGGAGACGATGCCGTACGTGAGGTGTGATATATGTTATATGTTATGACGATACGATTATTCACCGAGTCCCGGGCCGGCAATAATATGATAGTATATGTGGTGAAATAAGGAAGGAACACCAAGTCCCTCCTTAGAGGGCCGGGTACATATGTATATTATGATGGTACGCTATAGACGTACACCACTCCATTCACCGAGTCCCTCACTAAAGGGCCGGATACTTTATGTAGGCATACATATGAGATTAAAGCAATACATTGTGACCCTGAGCCCCGCAGTGAACCGGGTGTGATACGATGATATACATGATAAGATGATACCATATACGATGGTATGATACCGTATACGATGATATGATGAAATGAAATGCATTTTGATATGATGATATGTGATTATGAAGAAGTGATTATAACACCGAGTTCACTAGAGGGCCGGGCACAACATATGATGATGTGTATGATTTACGTGTCCTAAGGTGCAGGTACAGTAATTCATTTAGTTATTATACCTGTCCCCTGCATCCCTATTTCAGTTATGATCTCAGTTACGATGTGTTATGCTTTACATACTCAGTACATATATCGTACTGACCCCCCTTTTCTCGGGGGGCTGCGTTTCATGCCCGCAGGTATAGATGTTTATTCTGGAGATCCATCAGCGTAGGAGTTCCTCTCAGCTGTGTCGGAAGTGCTTCACTGGTCTAGAGCCTAAATTTTGATGCTGGTCACTTAATGTATATATTTGTACATTCAGGGGTACGGCGGGGGCCTTGTTCCGCCATATGTTGTTGTTACTATTCTTAGAGGTCTGTAGACATATGTATATGTGGGTTGTTTGTGAGTTAGTTTCGATGTTGACTATTCGATATGTTGTGAATATTTTTGTTATAGCAGCCTTGACAACTCGCATGCCCTTTCATGATATGATACAAATAAAAGAGGCTACATGTACATGAAAAAGTTTTAAACTATTGGGGTTTTTGTATATAGTATCACATCACACACGGTTCAACTTAAGTATAGTTGATAAATACGCATGAGAAGGTCCAGGTCGGAACCCAGTTGCGGCCTACGGGGTTGGGTCGTGACAGAAGTGGTATCAGAGCAGTTCGTTCTTGAAATATCTACAGACCGTATCTAGTAGAGTCTTGTTTATCGGTGTGTTGTGCACCACATCTATAGACAGGAGGCTATAGGATATTTAGGATGTTACTTTCCTTCATATCTAAGATTGTGCGATAGAGCCGAGATATAGGAAATGAAAGTCCTCATACTAACCTGCGATTTTAGCAGGAAGACAACGCCGATAGAAGAAAGTAACTGACAATATTGGATGTTACGAAGCACACAGGTAAGCAAAGGCACGAAAGCCCTATGTCAGGTAAGGTATTGAAATGCGATTGACAGATACAATTGAAAAGTGAAAGGAAAGGTAAACAGGAAAGTATAACAGGTGCAGCTCGAGTGGATATAACAGGTAAGTTCATTTCCATACTGTTAATTATGGGCACCCTGTGTGGCTGCGATCTGAAATGATATGAATATATATGTATGCCCTGTGTGGCTGCGATATAATACGATAGGAATATATATGATGTTGGCCCTGTGAGGCATTGTTGGCATTTTCTGCGTGCAGGTGTTGAGATAGTAAGAAATACAGAGGAAACTCTGCCCAAATTTTCCTAGAAATAAGAGGAGAATGAGATACAGGGCTATAGTATGTCTTGAAAGGTTGTCCTCGCAACAATGATGAGATTTGACTAAACAAGTATGGCTGACCTCGAGAAATAAGTTAATTCCTGGGTTAAAGGGCAATAGAAACTAGGAGGTCGATACTGGAATAGTAGAACGAGGTTAGAAATGACCTATAAGCCAAAGAAAATGACTCAGAGAGGAATGATAGATCGGGATAAAATGAGATAGTAAGGCATTGCCTGAATTGATACATAGGGATAAACTATGACAAGTGATAGTTGAAGGAAGTAACAGTATGGTTAAGACAAGAGTAAGACAAGAGTACAAAGGGAAAAGAATTGTGACGGATATAAAGTGTTAATAAGATAGCTTGTGAGACATTAAGGACAAGACTAGCTAAAAAGGGTAAGTAACCCGTAGTAAGAATCGTGAAGAAAGTCAAGTGGTATTATACTATGGGTCTGAATGCGAACAAGGTACTAGGTGAACATAACAAAAACCATTATGAGAATAAGCAAAACTTAGTAAGGAATTAACTAGAAGGTATGATGTGGTCCATGTAAATGGAATGTAAAGATAGGTGTGGAACGGAAAAGCAAGCTATGGAACAAATAGAGAAGATTTATCAAGTTCCATAAGGAAAGTTTCGAATAAAGGTTATATGATGACGAAAAGGATGGCTAGTGCAAGGAAATAAAGGGTAATATGGAATTCCTTATGCCCAACCAAAAATGGAAATGAGTTGAAGGAATAATACAGAAGTTCTAATAGAGGCACTCAAGATAGATGCGATTAATTAAGTATAAGTATCGAACAAAAAGAGAAATAGACAGTTATGAACTGGAGGTATAGTACGATGAAAAAGTATTAAGACAAGGCCATTACTACCACGAAGTTGATGTGGTTTTAAGCAGGATTAGAAATGAGCCTTAGGCACACGACAAAGGTGCAAGCTCAGGAGGCGTAAAGAAGTATGGTGTACACATGACTCCACTCTAATGATTAGTGGTATCCACTAGAATAAAGTTATTATAATGACGAAGCTCGAAACATGAGTCATTAAAGTATAAGTACACTCGAGTGGGGAATGTGCACCAATTATGAGCCCTCGCTAATTACTGATTGGGATGAATGGAATATGGCTTTGAATGTACTGCTACATTACGGATATTACTCGAATATCAATTGTTAGATGAGATTTTATACGATACATTGCGAATACTAAAGCACCCTACGGGTATGCTAGGATTTCCTAGAAAGGCAACCTAACGTGGGGATGATTTAACAGAAGATGTAGATATGGTACAACACGTTAAATATGGTGGAGTGGAATCATTCGCATATGAATGGATGAAAATAATCAGAGGATGACATGGGTACACCCTAAAATGGGGGAAGTGGACAAAAGAAGTACAAGCGTAAAAGAAAATCAACTGATGCTATCGCATGTAAATGGGGACGCTTAAACATCAAACGATACCCCGTAAGGGATGGACGTGATCATACCCAAACTGGTGCACCGGATTCCGTTAAAACTCCGAAGTTAAGCGTGCTCGAATGAGAGTAGCACTGGGATGGGTGACCCCCTGGGAAGTGAGAAAGAGAACAAAATAAGTATGACAAAAAGAGATTATAAAAGCGGGTTAGTACAACGACACATATAGAACAGAGTAAGCCAAGATCAGAAAAGATTATGACTGAAATACAATGCACCTCGTGAAAATGGCACAAGAATAGTTGTGCAACCTATGAACATTGGCATAATAAGAGCAAGGTCAAATGATTACTCGATAAAAGAAAGTCAGTAATAACAATGTGATTGCCATATTTAGAATTTATTCAGGAAAAGTGTAAGATAGTTCGAGGCAGAACTATTCAGATATAATCGGTATTAAGGACAAGAGCCATAGTGGAGCCTTGAACTCGACTAAAGGAGGTAAGCCACTAGTATAGCAACGCTAAGGAATTTTCTAGACTGCTCTATGTCCGTACACACGTTTATGTAAGGATTACAATATGATGTATGGTAAGAAAACTGGAGAAAAGATCTGAGTAAAAGAGAAGGATAGCATACCTAAGGTATTACAAGTTAGATTAAGAGGAGTTGTACAATAGCTTAAGTTAAAAGAAGCATCAGCAGTCTGATAGCCTATCTCAGGGAATGGAAACCCCGACTCAGAGGTGGAAAGCAGTTAATATGTATTATAGTACAAGCTGACCTCGCATTCTAAGGATACTGGGAGTTCATACGGGCTATGGTAGATGGGATGACAGAATCAACATGTTCCCCTCCAGTTAGAAAGGCATATTCAGCTGAGAGTTCTGCGAAATGACATAGTAGGGAAATAATAAGATTTCACGGAGTCCCCACATCTATTATCTTTGATAGAAAAGTTCAATTTACAGCTAACTGCTGGAAATCATTTCGAAAGGGATTGAGGAACCCAGATGAATCTTAGTATGACATTTTGCCCTTCGATTAAGGGACAGACCCAGATGTGATCCACTAAATTATTGATAAAGTAAAGCTTATCTCGGGATAAGATATCGATTAGCAGCCTAAAGTCGACAAGAAGGGGATACATTGATCCTTCGCAGGGCATTTTTAGAATAGATAAAGCTGCCTATGAGTGGGACCTACCGTCCGATTTGAAACAATACATTACGTTTTCACAGATCAATGCTCCGCAAGAATAGGAACGACGCACCCAGAATATTTCCCGTGGAGGAGGTCCACGTAACAGGGAGTTATCCTACGAGGGGCAATCTATCTCCATCCGGGATCAGCAGATTAAACGGGTTGCGAACTAAGGATATAGCTTCCGTCAAGGTACTATGGCGGAATAAGAATCGTGAAGACATAAACTGGGAGGTTGAAAAGGACATGAAACACAAGTGTCCGTACCTATTCTCGATGTCTACGGATATCCCTAGTCTTGGAACTCGTATATTAATTACTTGGATGAAAATGTATGTCATTCCAGTAGAAAGGCATCTCCCTATGATCCGTATAAAGTCTTAAGGAAAGTTTTATTCAATATTCGGGGACGAATGTTCTAAAGGGGGGAAGGATGTTACACCCCGCACTCTTGAGCTCAGAACGTCTTCTTAAGTTTCTTAGACACTATCATGTGAGACGGATAAGCTACGACACTATCAAACAACTCTAAGGAAAGAAGATTGTGATACCTCGCGAGAAGGGAGGTTGGAGATAGAGTCATAAGAATCCGTAAAGAGTTGGAGGCTAAGAAATGAGTCGTAGGACTCGATTTACCTACGTAAGACACTAAGTTAAGAGTCTTATATACTTAAGTTGCTTAAGGATATACCAAGCTTACGTAGTTCGGATTACATGAGCTCTTAAAGTAAGACGAGATTACGAACCCGCGAGGAAGGGAAAAAGACGACGCGTGGCAGCGAATGGAGGAGCGACACATGGCATCACCTCAAGCAAGCAGGTGATGCACCTACTTAGGGTCAAGTAGGTGATGAAGCTGCTTGAGGGAGGTGGACCCCGCTGCCACGTGGCAGCCCCTAATTGGCAGTATGACACGGTGGCCAATCATGGCTTGACACGTGTCATCCTTAGGGGATGACACGTGTCACCCCATGGGACCACCCATATAAATGATATATATCTCAAACTTCAGCTTGTTCACCAACATTTCCAGCAGCAACGTGAACAAACAAAACCCTAAAGCTAAGGAGAGAAAATTGCGACGGCTTGGGAGAAAAATAAGGTAAGTCCCGATTTCGTTCCGTAAATTAATTATATAGCGTATACCACGATGATATGTAACTATTAGTAGTATAAAATTAGAGTTTGGTGCAGCAAAAAAACGGACAGCAAGCTGCCACAATGATTCAGCACGTAAACAATATTCCGAGGAGCGATTTCGGCAAGTTTTAGTCAATTTCGGGAAAGGTAAGTGCTTTCCCTCTTATTTTAAGTTTATGATGTTAAATTAGGGTGTATTACACACCTTAGGGTCTGCTGGAAGTTGGGGAAAAGGGTTGAAAAGTTCAGCGTTCGGAATAAACGAATTTGGAATCGCTATAGTTAAGTTGTTGTCGAAATAAGGTGTTGTACGCGTAGGGGCTGCTGCTGGTTGTGTTGTGGCGTGTTGCAGGGTCTAAAAGTTATCTAAATGAGGTGTGGGATATGCTGGTTTCATCCACATGACCCTCCGCTTTGCAATTAAAGAATTCGCGAAAGAAAGATTAAAAACTCTAGTTTTGGTATCTTAGTTTCGAGTGAATTGTTGGGGTTTATATTGTGTAATTTTGGTCGTAATATGTAGATGTATGGGCTGCTGGTTTCATTGTTGGTTGGCTGCAGGTGATAAGTACATGGTTGGGAATTCGGATAGGGCACATTATAGGGGAGGTGCTGCCCGATTTTCGTTAACATCCTAACTAGTTAAGGAACTAGTCAAGAAGGCGAGCGAAGGGATGAATGTTATGAATACTCGTGGGTAGTCTAAGTTGATGAAAAGTCAAAGGTTGTTAATACTTACATTACTTCCATGTTAAATAGGTTTCGAGGAAAACGATGTGGACGTGATTAAGAGAAGTCCATACAAGGTATGTGAAGCTTTCCTTTGGCGTGTTTTTTGGAATAGATATGTAGAACTATTCTTCTTTTCTTTTGGCATGTCTTAGATATAAGTTATGAATGATATGTATATGATATTTGGGATTCAATCCATTCGTAAAGCCCTGAGTATGAGTCGAGACTCTTGTTTACTTCTTGGTATTAGAACTTCTGCAATAGCTCAGTCATTGCCTTTTTGTCTTCTATGTGATGAAAACTAGTACATGTAAAACCTATTTCTTCTTTCCTTTGGAATGGCTTAACTTTAAGTGAAATGGTATATGATATAGGCTTAGAGGTAATTCCATTTATGAGCTCTGATTGTAACTCGTGACTTGTAGTCACTCCTGGACATTAAGAGTCTGAAAGTAGTCAAACTACTATTCTCGAGCCTGCTATATAATGAATAGTAAGTAGAGGTACTAACTCCTCTTTTTAGAGGCTCTGAAATGATAAATGCCATTGATTGCATGAGTTGAGTCTTTGACTAGATAACTGCGTTTCTGATTGCATACACTATATTTCTGATTACATAAACTGTGTGGCATTATTCTGATGCATGTTTGTGATCCCTGAAGCCCCAACTGATATAAGCCCTAATGACATCTAAAGGGATACCTCGGATAATTACTCCCCTAGTCTTCAGGTGATGGTTCACTTGACTGTTTCATCGAGTCTTAGATAATGACTTAGTTGTATATGGTTTCTCACTACTCTACTCGTGCATATTGTAACCCATCCTTCCTCGAGTCTCACGATGGGCCGGGATATGTTATCGTGCACAGTGTTACTGCTTCTTTCACCGAGTCCTGGGCCGGATGTGTATAGTTCCACGCACGAGGAGATGATGCCGTACGTGAGGTGTGATATATGTTATATGTTATGACGATACAATTATTCACCGAGTCCCGGGCCAGCAGTAATATGATAGTATATGTGGTGAAATAAGGAAGGAACACCGAGTCCCTCCTTAGAGGGCCGGGTACATATGTATATTATGATGGTACGCTATAGACGTACACCACTCCATTCACCGAGTCCCTCACTAAAGGGCCGGATACTTTATGTAGGCATGCATATGAGATTAAAGCAATACATTGTGACCCTGAGCCCCGCAGTGAACCGGGTGTGATACGATGATATACATGATAAGATGATACCATATACAATGGTATGATACCGTATACGATGATATGATGAAACGAAATGCATTTTGATATGATGATATGTGATTATGAAGAAGTGATTATAACACCGAGTTCACTAGAGGGCCGGGCACAACATATGATGATGTGTATGATTTACGTGTCCTAAGGTGCAGGTACAGTAATTCATTTAGTTATTATACCTTTCCCCTGCATCCCTATTTTAGTTATGATCTCAGTTACGATGTGTTATGCTTTACATACTCAGTACATATATCGTACTGACCCCCCTTTTCTCGGGGGGCTGCATTTTATGCCCGCAGGTACAGATGTTTATTCTGGAGATCCATCAGCGTAGGAGTTCCTCTCAGCTGTGTCGGAAGTGCTTCACTGTTCTGGAGCCTAAATTTTGATACTGGTCACTTAATGTATATATTTGTACATTCAGGGGTATAGCGGGGGCCTTGTTCCGCCATATGTTGTTGTTACTATTCTTAGAGGTCTGTAGACATATGAATATGTGGTTGTTTATGAGTTAGTTTCGATGTTGACTATTCGATATGTTGTGAATGTTTTTGTTATAGCAGCCTTGACAGCTCGCGTGCCCTTTCATGATATGATACAAATGAAAGAGGCTACATGTACATGAAAAAGTTTTAAACTATTGGGGTTTTTGTATATAGTATCATATCACACACGGTTCAACTTAAGTGTAGTTGATAAATACGCATGAGAGGGTCCAGGTCGGAACCCAGTTGCGGCCTACGGGGTTGGGTCGTGACAATCAACCCCTTTTGTAACGCCTTTCATTATACGCAACGAGGGGTTGTGTGGATTCAACCAGCAGTACCCTAACCCACATTAGAACATAGTTAGGCCCTGCAATAACACATCACACCCCTACAGCAGCACCTCACACGAACAACACTATCCTTCGACGACAATTTAACTATAGCATTCCAATTTAGTTTATTTCAAACGTCGAGCATTTCTACGACATTCTTAAACTTCCAACAGTATACAAGGGGTGTAATACACCATATAAAATCACCATAAACTTAAAATTGAAAGGAAAAAACCTTACCTTTCCCAAAATTGGCCAAAACTCGCCAAACCTATCAAATCGTGAATTTTGGATAGCCTACTGTCTTGTATTGTCGCTTAGTTTCGAAGGGGTAACTGAAGGAAACAAGATTTGTGGCCTCAATGAAAGTTATATACATGTGTATCAAGGTCGCAAACAATTTTGAATTACCCCTACAACAATTTTATACGAAAATATATGACCAAAATACCCACAGTTGTCCGTGCAGGATTTCCAAAAACAAATCTGGGCAGTACCTCATCTACACTGCATCACCCTTTTTCGCGAAGCTAAAAGAAAAACTAGATTTGAAAGTCTAAATGAACGTTATAGACCTATGAAATACCTTTCCAAAACATATTGAATCACCCGAAACTAAGATATACAGAAGACGTTATACCAATATTACTAACAACTGTCCCCTCTAAAAACGGGTCTATTCCCTAGCGTTTTCTCTTTAAGTTTCTCTTAGTTTTCCAAGTGAAGAACTGAAAATATGGTTCCGTAGGCATCTTAATATACATATATACACCTCCACGTAATTAAGGAACACCGTAGATAATTAATTGACGGAGGAATAGTGAAGAACTCACCTTTAATTCTTCTAAACCATGGCTGCCTCCTTCCCTTCTTCTTCTCCACGTTTTTCTCTCCATGTTTTGGGATGATTTTGGATAAATAATGACTTAAGAGTCATTAGCATACATATATATGGTTCCTTAGGAAGTGCCACATGTCAGCCCCTAAGGGTGACACATGTCAAGCCCTTATTAGGCCACGAATCCATACCTAGCCTCCAAGGCTGCCATATGGCAGTGTGGGACCCACCTCAAGTAGGTGTGTCACCTACTTGGTCCAAGTAGGTGCATAACCTACTTAGTCAAAGTAGGTGCATCACCTGCTTGCTTCTGAGTAGGTGCTACGCCTCCTTCTGCCTCTCCCGTGGGTTCATAATTTCGTCTTACTTTAGGAGCCCATATAATCCTTGCTACGTAAGCTCAACATGTACTCCAGTGGCTTATTTATGTAAGTCATCCAAGTTGGTAGCCTACGTAAGTAAGTCGAGTCCTACGACTTGTTATTTTGGCCTCCAATTCATTTCAAATCCTTATAGACCTATTTCCAACCTTCACTCTTAAGGGGCGTCACGTCCTCCCTTCCTTAGAGTTATTTAATCATGTTATAGATAATATGGGTCACGGGACATCTTTCAAGAAGCTTAAGAAGATGTTCCAAAGCGTAAAGGTACGGGATAGTAAGAAATACAGAGGAAACTCTGCCCAAATTTTCATAGAAATAAAAAGAGAATGAGATATAGGGCTATAGTATGTCTTGAAAGGTTGTGCTCACCACAATGATGAGATTTGACTAAATAAGTATGGCTGACCTCGAGAAATGAGTTAATTGCTGAATTAATGTCAATAGAAATTAGGAGGTCGATACTTATATAGTAGAACGAAGTTGGAAAAGATCTATAAGCCAAAGAAGATGACTTAGAGAAGACTAATAGATCAGGATAAAATGATATAGTAAGGCATCTCCTGAATTGATACATAGGGATAAACTATGACAAGTTATAGTTAAGGGAAGTAATAATATGATTAAGACAAGAGTACGAGGGATAAAGAATTGTGACAGATATAAAGTGTTAATAAGACAACCTGTGAAACATTAAGGAAGATTTATCAAGTTCCTTAAGGAAAGTGTCGAGTAAAGGTTATGTTGTGACGAAAAGGATAGCTAGTGCAAGGAAATAAAGAGTAATATGGAATCCCTTACGCCCAACCAAGAATGGAAATGCGCTGAAGGAATAATAGAGAAGTTCTAATAGAGGCACGCAAGATAGATGTGATTAATTAAGTATGAGTATCGAACAAAAAGAGAAATAGACAGTTACGAACTGGACATATAGTACGATGAAAAGGTATTAAGACAAAGACACTACTACAACGAAGTTGATATGGTTTTAAGCAGGATTAGAAGTGAGCCTTAAGCGCATGACAAAGATAAAAGCTCAGGAGGCATAAAGAAGTATTGTGTATACGTGACTCCACCTTGACGATTAATGAGATCCTGCAAGGAAAGAGAATACCTATCCGCAGAACAACTACTGCATTACTAAGTTATTAGAAGAATAAGAGGTGTCCACGAGAATAAGTTTAGTATAATGACAGAGCTTGAAATGTGAATCGCTAAAGTATAAGTACTCCCGAGTGGAAGATTTGAACCAAGGGTGAGCACGAGCTAATTACTGATTGGGATGAATGAAATGTGGCTTGGAATGCATTGCTACATTACGGATATTACTCGAGTATCAACCATTAGATGAGGTTTTATACGATATATTACCAATACTAAAGCACCCTATGGTTATGCTAGGGTTCCCATAAAGGCAACCTAACGTATGGATGATTAAATAAAAAAATGTAGATATGGTGCAGCATGTTAAATATGTTGGAGTGGAATCATTCGCATGTGAATGGCTGAAAATAAACAGAGGATGACGTGGGTACACCCTAAAAGGGGGGGAAGTGGACAAGAGAAGTACAAGCGTAAAAAAAATCGACTGACGCTATCGTATGTAAATAGGAATGCTTAAACTTCAAACGAGACCCCATAAGGGATGGACGTGATCATACCCACACTGATGCACCAGATTCCGTCAAAACTCTGAAGTTAAGCATGCTCGGATGAGAGTAGCACTGGGATGGGTGACCCCTTGGGAAGTGAGAAAGGGAACGAAACAAGTATGACAAAAAGAGATTATAAAGGCATATTAGTACAACGACACATATAGAACAGAGTAAGCCAAAAGCAGAAAAGATTATGACTGGAATACAATGCACTTCGTGAAAATGGCACAAGAATAGTTGTGCAGCTTACGAACATTGGCATACTAAGAGCGAGGTCAAATGATTATTCGATAAAAGGAAGTCAGTAATAATAATGTGATTGCCATACTTAGAATCTATTAAAGAAAAGTGTAAGATGGTTCGAGACAGAACTATTAAGATATAACGGTATTAAGAACAAAAGCCCTAGCGGAGCCCTGACCTCAACCGAAGGAGGTAAGCCGCTAGTATAGAGACACTAAAGCATTTTCTGAATGTCTCTACATACCTACACACGTTTGTGCAAAAATTATGGTATAATGTCTGGTAATAAAACTGGAAGGAAGATCTGAGTAAAAGAACAAGATAGCGTACCTAAGGTGTTACAAGTTGAATTAAGAGGAGTTGTATAATGGCTTAAATGAAGAGGAGCATCAGATGCTTGATATCCTGTTACGGGGGATGGGAATCCCAATTCGGAAATAGAAGGCGGTTAATGTAGGTTATAGTGTAGGCTGACCTCGCACTTTACGGAAGTATAAGTTGATATGGGTTATGGTAGATAAGCTGACAAAATTAACCCATTTTCTTCCAATTAGGAAGATATATTCAGCTAAGGGTTATACGACATGACATATTAAGGAAACAATAAGATTTAACGGGGTTCCCACATCTATTATCTTGGACGGGGAAGTTCAACGTACGGCAAATCGCTGGAAATCATTCCGGAAGGAATTGAGGAACACAGATGAATCTTAGTACGATATTTCGCCCTTCCATTAAGGGACGGGCCTAGATGTGATCCACTAAATTATTGATAAGGTACAGCTTAATCCGGGACAAGCTATCAATTAGAAGCCTAGAGTCAGCAAGAAGGGGATACATTGATCTTCCTTCTCAGGTCATTTGTAGAATAGATAAAGCTGCCTATGAGTGGGACCTACCATCCGATTTGAAATAATACATTCGGTTTTAACAGATCAATGCTCTGCAAGAATGTAAACGATGCTCCCAGAATATTTCTCGTAGAGGAGGTCCACGTAACAGGGAGTTATCCTATGAGGGGTAACCTATTTCCATTCGGGATCAGCAGATTAAACGGGTTGTGAACTAAGGACATAGCTTCCGTCAAGGTACTGTGGTGGAATAAGAATCGTGAAGAAATAACTTGGGAAGTTAAGGAGGACATGAAACACAGGTGTCCTTACCTATTCCCGATCTCTACAGATAACCCCCACTCCTAGAACTCCATATATTAATTACTCGGAGGAAAAGCTATATTATCGCAATAGAAAAGAATTTTTCTACAGTTTGTATAAAGTCTTAAGGGAAGTTTATTTAACATTCGGGGACGAATGTTCTAAAGGGGGGAAGGATGTTATACCCCGCACTTTTGAACCTTGACATGTGTTTCTAATCGTCTTAAAAGTAGCCATGAGACCCTTACCATCCACACACATCAAACAACTCCAAGGAAGGAAGATTGTGATACCTCGTGAGAAGGAAAGTTGGAAATAGAGTCATACGAATCTGGAAAGAGTTGGAGGCTAAGAAATGAGTCGTAGGACTCAATTTACCAACGTAAGCCACTAAGTTAAGAGTCTTATACACTTAAGTTGTTTAAGGATATACCAAGCTTAGGTGTAATACAATGACATGCGTGATAAGATTATACCGTGTACGAGGATATGATACCGTATATGATGATATGATACCGTATACGATGATATGATACCATATATGATGATATGATGAAATGAAATGCATGATGATATGATCATATGTGAATATGAGAATATGATTATAACACCGAGTTCACTAGAGGGTCGGGCATAGTATATGATGATGTATAGGATTACGTGTCCTAAGGTGCAGGTACAGTAATTTGTTAATTGTTATACTTGTCTCCTACATCCCTATTTCAGTTATGGTCTTAGTTATAATGTGTTATGCTTTACATACTTAGTACATATATCGTACTGACCCCCATTTTCTCAGGGGAGGGGGGCTGCATTTCATGCCCGCAGGTATAGATGTTCATTCAGGAGATCCGTCAGCTTAGGAGTTCCTCTCAGCTATGTTGGAAGTGCTTCACTATTCTGGAGCCTAAATTTTGATACTGGTCACTTAATGTATATATTTATACATTCAGGGGTATGGTGGGGGCCCTGTCCTGCCATATGTTGCTGTTACTATTCTTAGAGGTCTATAGACATATGTATATGTGGGTTGTTTATAAGTTTGTTTTGATTGTGCCTATACGGAATTTTGTAAATGTTTTTATGTTATAACAGCCTCGTCGGTGCGTTCCCTTTCATGATAAGATACGAATGAAAGAGGCTACAGGAACATAAAAAAAGTTTTAAATGTCACGAACCAACCCCGTAGGCCGTGACAGGGGTCCGACCTTGACCCCCGTACACATATCTATTAGTTGCGGTCATATTGAATCGTAAATAAGATAATATCATGTAACAGAGCCCCACTAGGCGATAACATTTTCATAAACATATAGCCCTTTTCGTTTGTATCACAACATGACAAGGCATGCAAGCCGACAAGGCTGTCATAACATAATAACATATATCATATATCATTTAGACCCAGCTGAATCAAACTGACATACACAACCCATATATACACATCTGCAGACCTCTAAACATATAAATGACAACATATGGCGGGACAAGGGCCCCCGTCGTACCCCTGAATAGATAAAATAATTTTTATACATTTGTGGACAGTATCAAAAAATAGGCCCCGATATAATGGAGCCTCTTCCAGCTGAGCTGTATGGAATCCTAAGTTGACGGACTCCCAAAATCTGTATCTGTACCTGCGGACATGAACGTAGCCCCCCAAGAAAGGGGGTCAGTACGACATATGTACTGAGTATGTAAAATATAACATAATACACTGGAGGTATATTCGAAATAGAAAAGCAGGGGAATAAATTATTAAATTAAAGTCATGTACCTGTACTCTATGAATCACAAAAGCATGCATGCTCAATTTATACAATATAGCTGGCCCTTTCAGGGGTCTAGGGAATCACATCTATAGGACCATCAAAGGCCCGCTGCCATCACCACCTTATTACAACACATCATCATATATATACATATGCACCCAACCCTCTAGTGACGGGCTCGGTGAACAATGCAGTGAATTGTGCATGACAACGTACCCAACACGGGACTCGGTGAAAGAAGTGTTACAGTATACATGAGTAGAGTCGTGAGTAACTATATGCAATTTAAATCATTATGAGAGACTCGACCAAATAAGAAAGTTAAGCTTTTGTTTGAGGACCCGAGTAACGGTGTAGTCATTTCGAGTGTCCTCTAAATACCATTATGGGTTGTCTCAAAAGTAATCTCGGGGACCCTAGACATGTATTAACGTAGGGCCAAATCATTTATGGAATCAAAAACACTTAATCTCGTATAGTCTTTAAGACTTGGAGCCTGTACATTTGGTCCCTCTTTAATATAAACAAGTTTCCAGGGAAATAGTTTAACCACTATCAAAGTTAGATGTTCAAAAGTAAATAAGAAATAATTAAGAATGGAGTTACCCCGGAGTTTAGATTACATTTAACTTACAGCTAAACAGAGACATGCCCAAGAGAAGAAAGAGAATAAGCTCTATGTATTCTGTACTTTCTTTTAGATGACCTTCACACACTTATTTCATAACCGGCCCATTATGGGGCTCGGTGAGCCATTTTGTATGAAAATATATGACCAAAATACTCACAGCTGTCCGTATAGGATTTCCAAAATCAAATCTGGGCAGTACCTCCTCTACACTTCATCAACCTTTTTCTCGAAGCTAAAAGCAAAACTGGATTTGAAAGTCTAACTAAAAGTTATAGACCTATTAAATACCTTTCCAAAACATATTGAATCACCCAATACTAAGATATACACAAGAACTTATACCAATATTACTAACAACTATCCCCTCTAAAAACGGGTCTATGCCCTAGCGTTTTCTCTTTAAGTTTCTCTTAGTTTTCCAAGTGAAGAACTCAAAATATGTTTCCATAGGCATCATAATATACATATATGCACCTCCACGTAATTGAGGAACACCGTAGATAATTAATTCACGGAAGAAAAGTGAAGAACTTACCTCAGTTCTTCTTGAACCATGGCTGCCATAGGTGTTCTCCCTCTCTCACGTTTTTTTCTCCTTTTTTTGGACTTGTTTGGGCTGAAAAATGACTTGATAGTCATCAACCCACATATATATATTTCCTTAAGAAGTGACATGTGTCAGCCCCTAAGGGTGACACGTGTCCGTCTCCTATTGGGCCACGGATCCTTGCCTTGTCTCCTAGGCTGCCACGTGTCTTTGTGGGGCCCACCCTCAAGTAGGTGGGTCACCTACTTGACCCCCAAGCAGGTGGGTCACCTACTTGCTTGAGGTTCTGCCACGTGGCACCTCCTTATTGGCTGCCACGTGTTATCTTCCCCTCTTCCTCGTGAGTTCGCAATCTTATCTCATTTTAAGAGCCTATGTAATCCATGCTTCGCAAGCTTGGTACGTACTCCAATAGCTTAAGTATGTAAGACTTCCAAGTTAGTATCTTACATAGGTAACTCGAGTCCTACAACTCATTTCTTAACCTCCAACTCTTTCTGGATTCGTATAACTCTATTTCCAACCTTCCTTCTCACGAGGTATCACAATCCTCTTTCCTTAGAGTTGTTTAATAGGGGCGTAACTTAAGTGGCTCACATACTAGCTTCTAAGTAACTTAAGGGACCTTCCAAGTTCAAAGATGTGGGGTGTAACATCCTTCCCCCCTTTAGAACATTCGTCCCCGAATATTAAATGCAACTTTCTTTAAGACTTTATATAAATTATAGAGGGGTTCCTTTCCTTTATGCTATCACATACATTCCCTCCCATCTATATTATTAGCATACGAGTGCTCAAGAGTTGGAGTTACCTGTAGACATCGGTTACAAGTGCGAATACTTGTATTTCATGTTCTCTTCAGTTCCCCGATCATCCTTTTTCTGGTTTTGGTTTTTCCACCGTAATTTGATAGAAGGTACATCTTTAGTCTACAATCTTCCAGTTTGACGATCTAGGATGGTTGTAGGATTTTCCTCATAGGATTCCATGTACCGGACCTTATTTATGGAATATACCCTGGGTGACTCGTCAGTATCTGATGGACTTGGTGTATAGTTTCCAAATGAGGTGGTAAGCTTAACTTACCAGCCACTTTGCCCACCTTATGAGTAACTTGATACCGTCTAACATATTCTGGGTCAAGTTCTTTTTCTAGGTGACCCTATGATGAACATCCAATTATCAACTTGAACTCTCTATGTCGATGTCGATTATCTCTATATCATTCCTGCCGACTCTGGGCTTTTAGTCAATAGCTTGCTTAATCATGTCAGGGCTATTGGAATACTAGAGTAGTAATTATTATTGTAGGCAACTTGATAAGTGATGGATAATCATTCCGACTACCTTCGAAGTTAATCTCCCGACTTATGACATATCTTCTAGCGTCTAATAGTGTGCTCAGTCTGTTTAGTAGCTTGAGGGAGAAATGCGGTACTAAGACCTGTCTGTGCTCCTGATCTCTTCTTGGACTGATCTCAAGGCGTTAATTATAGTTGAAGTCCCTTTATCTGGGATATTAGATAAGGAAACCTCATGGAACCTTACTACTTCCTTGTCATGTAACTTCACCTAGTTCTAGCGGCATAGGTAGTCTTGCTTGGAAGCAAATGAGTTGATTCGTTAGCCTACTCACAATAACCCATATAGGACCCTACTCTTATAGAGTACAAAATAGGTTCATAATGATATTGATAATTTGGGAACAATTAGCCTCGTATAGTCCTTCTCGACTCTTTTCAGAACTTTAATTGGCATTCGATCTTTTGGGTCATGCTTTTTCGCCCTCAAAGTTGGATACCAAGTGGTGTCGAAATTCCCTCGCCCACTGGCCCATATAGCCATTCTGCGGTTTCCCTCTCATTAACTAGCTTTATATTGAAGAGCTGTGGCATTCGAGTGCGTCGTCAATTAGCAATTAGCTAATCCTTCTTGTTTTGCTTAAGCCTTTGTTACAATTTCCTTAACGTATCTTATAATACTCTGGGTACATAATCTCATATCGTTTCTCCATCACTTGTTCAAATTCCTCTATCTCGCACGATCACACCAGCACTAACGCATTAAGTTCCATCAGAATTTTAAAGTTAAGTGTGCTGGGGCGAGAGTAATATTGGGATGGGTGACCTCTATGGGAAGTCTTCGTGTCGCGTTTCATTGTAACCTTTTCCACGAGGTGTGGGCACTCAACTTAGCTCCAGATTTACCTCAGCGTTGTCTTGCGAGTCTTTATTTTTTGCCCTGTCTTTTTGTCTGTTATCTTGCATCCAGTGTCGGCGTTTACCTTTAGCTCTACTATCCTCCATTCACTTTGTGTTCTCCTTATTTACTACCACATGAGGCTTTCTATTCCTTTTCCTTTGGTTATTTATCTATCGCAACATCATTTGCGACTAACTCTATGACCAACATTTTGGCTTTTGGTCTAGCATGTTGTCATTCTCCTTCGTAGTGTCTCTTGAATTATTTGATATCCTTTCATTGGTACATTCTTCTATTTTATATGCAGCTGCTTTCTAGTTTTATGTTGTTCAGGGTCTCGTCACAACCTTTTTAACGCTGCTTTACATAGCATTCTGGCTTCCATCCAATTATTGGTGGCCTCCAAACCTTTTTAACTTAGTTCGGCAAGATATCTTATTGATGTTTAGACACCCATCTCAAATATATTCCCATATCGATTGCCTTCACCTTAGTTTTGCCATTTTCTCATTAACTTCCCCCCTTTAGAGGGTACTCGTTCTTTCCGCTGTTTGTACTTGTAGTCGTTCTAATTTCCATTAGGCAGTGCTAGCATTCTGACGACAACTATTCTAGGTTTTCTCGAAGTAGTGGTTTTGTCCCAACCTATATCCTTTGGTTCTTGGGTTAATAGAAGTTACATCATTTGTTCCTTAAGTTTTCCATCTTCGTCCCTTAAGGGTTTCACTATTTGTGGGGCGACGTTGTGTACACGCGTCATTTTTTTATATCGTAAGCCCCATGCTCTTACTGCGTTCTCAACGCAGGCCTTTAACTTAGTCAACGCGTACTATGTGCGTCTGACTAGTGGTTCCACTTTATCCCTGCATACTCATATCACACTGTTCAATTCATACTTACATATCCCCCTTTTAATTCGTATTCACATTCAGTTCCTGACATCTCTTTGTAGTGCTTCTGTTCGAAGCTCTTTCCCCAATTAGTCGGTGGAGAACTATAAACGGTTATCATAAATCATTTCCCAATCATTGTTGGAAGAAATCAAAACCTCTTAAACATCACAGTACTTCTTTTAGTACTTAACCTACCTGGTCTCCTTCTGAGTTTATCCTCGAGTTATGAACAACTCGTCTAATTTACAATTAGGAGTTGAGGGTTTGGTATTTTTTTCAAAAGAGTGAAACTCATTCGCGGGACATCTTATCCTTCATTTTGAGCCCTCTATTTATATTCCTACAATACAAATACGGCTGGAGATACCATAATCTGAAATTTACTACTTAATTAAGCTTTTGTTCCTCCGAAATAAAATTCTTCAAGTAAAAAGGGTGCCCCTTGTCGGTGACCTGAAGGATACCTCTTACAGCTTTAGTTAAACATAGTAGGGGTATTTGGTATCAATTTCTTGGACATCTCAAAAATCTATGCTTCATTTCCTTTCCCTTGTTCTGGGAAAATTTCGGCAGAGTTTCCTCTACATTTCTTACTTATCCCAAAACCTGCACGCAGAAAATACCAACAATGCCTCATAAGGCCAACATATATATATATACATATCATATCACAGCCGCATAGGGCTTTCAATGTTATCTAATATCGCAGCCACACAGGGCTTTCAACGTCAACAATAATATAAAAATACTGGACTTACCTCATATGTACTACTTCAAACTGCATCTGTTGCATTTTCTGACTGCTTTTCTTCCAGGTTTCAACTTTATATTTCAATACCTTACCCGACGGATATCTTTCGTGGCTTTACTTCACTTACCTGCATGCTTTGTAACTTTTACATATCGTCAATTACTTCCTTCTATTGGTGTCGTCCTTCTGTTAAGATCCAAGGTTAGTATAAGGAATTTTTCCTATGACTCAAATCTAAAGCACGATCTCAGATGTAGAAGAAAGGTAACATCCTAAATGTCCTATAGCTTCCTGTTTATAGATGTGGCGCGCAACACATCGATAACCAAGACTCTATTATACACGGTCTGTAGACACTCCAAGGACGAACTGCTCTGATACCACTTCTATCACGACCCAACCCCATAGGCCGCGACTGAGATCCGACCTTGACCCCCCGTACACATATCTATTAGCTGCGGTCATATTGAATCATAAATAAGATAATATCATGTAACAGAGCCCCACTAGGCGATAACATTTTCATAAACCTGTAGACCTTTTCATTTGTATCATAACATGACAGGGCATGCAAGTCGGCAAGGCTACCATAACATAATAACATATATCATATATCATTTAGACCCAGCTGAATCAAACTGACAAACACAATCCACATATACACGTCTACATACTTCTAAATATAATAATGACAACATATGGCGGGACAGGGCCCCCGCCATACCCCTAAATGGATAAAATAATTTTTATACATCCGTGGACAGTATAAAAAACTAGCCCTCGATACAATGGTGCCTCTTCCAGCTGAGCTGCATGGAATCCTAAGTTGATGGACTCCCAAAATCTGTATCTGTACCTGCAGGCATGAATGCAGCCCCCGAGAAAGGGGGTTAGTACCACATATGTACTGAGTATGTAAAATGTAACATAATACACTGGAGGTATATTCGAAATAGAGAAGCAGGGAACAAATTATTAAATCGAAGTCATGTACCTGTACTCTGTGAATCACAAAAGCATGCATGCTCAATTTATACAATATAGCCGGCCTTTTCAAGGGTCTGGGGAATCACATCCGTAGGACCATCATACGCCCGGCGCCATCACCACCTTATTACAACACATCATCAAATATATACATACGTATCCGGCCCTCTAGTGAGGGGCTCGGTGAACAATGCAGTGAATTGTACACGACAACGTACCCGGCCTAGGACTCGATGAAAGAAGTATTGTATACACGAGTAGAGTCATGAGTAACTATATGCAATTTAAATCATTATCAGAGACTCGACCAAACATCTATCGCAACATCATTTGCGACTAACTCTATGACCAATATTTTGGCTTTTGGTCTAGCATGTTGTCATTCTCCTTCATAGTGTCTCTTGAATTATTTGATATCCTTTCATTGGTACATTCTTCTGTTTTATATGCAGCTGCCTTCTAGTTTTATGTTGTTCAGGGTCTCGTCACAACCTTTTTAACGCTGCTTTACATAGCATTCTGGCTTCCATCCAATTATTGGTGGCCTCCAAACCTTTTTAACTTAGTTCGGCAAGATATCTTATTGATGTTTAGACACCCATCTCAAATATATTCCCATATCGATTGCCTTCACCTTAGTTTTGCCATTTTCTCATTAACTTCCCCCCTTTAGAGGGTACTCGTACTTTCCGCTGTTTGTACTTGTAGTCGTTCTAATTTCCATTAGGCAGTGCTAGCATTCTGACGACAACTATTCTAGGTTTTCTCGAAGTAGTGGTTTTGTCCCAACCTATATCCTTTGGTTCTTGGGTTAATAGAAGTTGCATCATTTGTTCCTTAAGTTTTCCATCCTCGTCCCTTAAGGGTTTCACTATTTTTGGGGCGACGTTGTGTACACGCGTCATTTTTTTATATCGTAAGCCCCATGCTCTTACTGCGTTCTCAACGCAGGCCTTTAACTTAGTCAACGCGTACTATGTGCGTCTGACTAGTGGTTCTACTTTATCCCTGCATACTCATATCACACTGTTCAATTCATACTTACATATCCCCCTTTTAATTCGTATTCACATTCAGTTCCTGACATCTCTTTGTAGTGCTTCTGTTCGAAGCTCTTTCCCCAATTAGTCGGTGGAGAACTATAAACGGTTATCATAAATCATTTCCCAATCATTGTTGGAAGAAATCAAAACCTCTTAAACATCACAGTACTTCTTTTAGTACTTAACCTACCTGGTCTCCTTCTGAGTTTATCCTCGAGTTATGAAAAACTCGTCTAATTTACAATTAGGAGTTGAGGGCTTGGTATTTTTTTCAAAAGAGTGAAACTCATTCGCGGGACATCTTATCCTTCATTCTGAGCCCTCTATTTATATTCCTACAATACAAATACGGCTGGAGATACCATAATCTGAAATTTACTACTTAATTAAGCTTTTGTTCCTCCGAAATAAAATTCTTCAAGTAAAAAGGGTGCCCCTTGTCGGTGACCTGAAGGATACCTCTTACAGCTTTAGTTAAACATAGTAGGGGTATTTGGTATCAATTTCTTGGACATCTCAAAAATCTATGCTTCATTTCCTTTCCCTTGTTCTGGGAAAATTTCGGCAGAGTTTCCTCTACATTTCTTACTTATCCCAAAACCTGCACGCAGAAAATACCAACAATGCCTCATAAGGCCAACATATATATATATACATATCATATCACAGCCGCATAGGGCTTTCAATGTTTTCTAATATCGCAGCCACACAGGGCTTTCAACGTCAACAATAATATAAAAATACTGGACTTACCTCATATGTCCTACTTCAAACTGCATCTGTTGCATTTTCTGACTGCTTTTCTTCCAGGTTTCAACTTTATATTTCAATACCTTACCCGACGGATATCTTTCGTGGCTTTACTTCACTTACCTGCATGCTTTGTAACTTTTACATATCGTCAATTACTTCCTTCTATTGGTGTCGTCCTTCTGTTAAGATCCAAGGTTAGTATAAGGAATTTTTCCTATGACTCAAATCTAAAGCACGATCTCAGATGTAGAAGAAAGGTAACATCCTAAATGTCCTATAGCTTCCTGTTTATAGATGTGGCGCGCAACACATCGATAACCAAGACTCTATTATACACGGTCTGTAGACACTCCAAGGACGAACTGCTCTGATACCACTTCTATCACGACCCAACCCCATAGGCCGCGACTGAGATCCGACCTTGACCCCCCGTACACATATCTATTAGCTGCGGTCATATTAAATCATAAATAAGATAATATCATGTAACAGAGCCCCACTAGGCGATAACATTTTCATAAACCTGTAGACCTTTTCATTTGTATCATAACATGACAGGGCATGCAAGTCGACAAGGCTACCATAACATAATAACATATATCATATATCATTTAGACCCAGCTGAATCAAACTGACAAACACAATCTACATACACACGTCTACATACTTCTAAATATATAAATGACAACATATGGCGGGACAGGGCCCCCGCCATACCCCTGAATGGATAAAATAATTTTTATACATCCGTGGACAGTATAAAAAACTAGCCCTCGATACAATGGTGCCTCTTCCAGCTGAGCTGCATGGAATCCTAAGTTGATGGACTCCCAAAATCTGTATCTGTACCTGCAGGCATGAATGCAGCCCTCGAGAAAGGGGGTTAGTACCACATATGTACTGAGTATGTAAAATGTAACATAATACACTGGAGGTATATTCGAAATAGAGAAGCAGGGAACAAATTATTAAATCGAAGTCATGTACCTGTACTTTGTGAATCACAAAAGCATGCATGCTCAATTTATACAATATAGCCGGCCTTTTCAAGGGTCTGGGGAATCACATCCGTAGGACCATCATACGCCCGGCGCCATCACCACCTTATTACAACACATCATCAAATATATACATACGTATCCGGCCCTCTAGTGAGGGGCTCGGTGAACAATGCAGTGAATTGTACACGACAACGTACCCGGCCTAGGACTTGATGAAAGAAGTATTGTATACACGAGTAGAGTCATGAGTAACTATATGCAATTTAAATCATTATCAGAGACTCGACCAAATAAGAAAGTTAAGATTTTGTTTGAGGACCCGAGTAACGGTGTAGTCATCTCGAGTGTCCTCTAAATACCACTATGGGCTATCTCAAAAGTAATCTCGGGGACCCTAGACATGTATTAACATAGGGCCAAATCATTTATGGAATCAAAAACACTTAATCTTATATAGTCTTTAAGACTTGGAGCCTGTACATTTGGTCCGTCTTTAATATATACAAGTTTCCAGGGAAATAGTTCAACCACTATCAAAGTTCGATGTTCAAAAGTAAATAAGAAATATTTAAGAATAGAGTTACCCCAGAGTTTAGATTACATTTAACTTACAGCTAAACAGAGACATGCCCAAGAGAAGAAAGAGAATAAGCTCTATGTAGTCTGTACTTTCTTTCAGATGACCTTCACACACATATTTCATATCCGGCCCATTATGGGGCTCGGTGAGCCATTATGGCATTCAAATTTCACTTTCGTACCAAATACATATCAAGAGAAGGGAAAGATTCCCATACACTACTCTTTAGCACGTAGAAGCCTTAACAGGCAATACTCAATCCTTGTAGGGGTGTCAACACTTAACAGTAGTTAGGGATTATGGGGCATACGTAGAGTTCTGGGAATGGAATTATTCCCACATTCCACGTACAATTCACTTAAGGCTATGACATACCAAAAGGAAGGAAAGATAACTGTACCTTCTTATACCAAAACATGCCACGAGAAAGCTTTACATACCTTGTCTGAATTATTCCTTATCCTGTTTACCTCGCCGTCCTTTGAACCTATTCAACATGAAAGTAGTATGAATATCAACCCCTTTTACTTTCCAGCACCCTAGGTTACATCTTAGTATTAATGGAATCTATTTCCTTAGTCGTTCTGTTATTCGCTAAGGCGTCGATGAAAATTGGGCAGCACCTCCCCTATAATGTGCCCTATACAAATTTCTAATTAGGTCCCTAAGACCTATAGCCAACCAACAACAACAACCTGCAGCAATTCACACCAACAATATACAACATAAACTTCAAATGACTTATTCAAAAATATGGTAGCACAATAGGGCATCTAGCCTTTATTTTATAATGCCTTTCATTATACACAATGAGGGGTCGTATGGATTCAACCAGAAACACCCTAACCCACATTAGAACATATTTAGGCCCTGCAACAACACATCACACCCCTGCAGCAGCATCTCACACGAACAACACTATCCTTCGACGACAATTTAACTATAGTAATTCAAATTTAGTTTATTTCAAACATCGAGCATTTTTACGACATTTTTAAACTTTCAGCAGCATACAAGGGGTGTAATACACCATATAACAACACCATAAACTTCAAATTGAAATTAAAAACCTTACCTTTCCCAAAATTGGCCAAAACTCGCCAAACCTATCAAAACGTGAATTCTAGACAACCTACTATCTTGTATTGTCGCTTAGTTTCGAAGGGGTAATTGAAGGAAACAAGATTTGTGGCCTCAATGAAAGTTATATACATGTGTATCAAGGTCGCAAACAATTTTTAATTACCCCTACAACAATTTTATATGAAAATATATGACCAAAATACTCACAGTTGTCCGTGTAGGATTTCCAAAACCAAATTTTGGCAGTACCTCCTCTACACTTCATCACCCTTTTTCTCGAAGCTAAAAGCAAAACTGAATTTGAAAGTCTAACTAAAAGTTCAACTAAATCATACCTGAGCATGTGAGACTCATTGGGAACATACCGGCAAAGCATAGAGATATGGAAAACTGGATAAATAGTTGAAAATGTCAGAGGTAGGGCCAAATCATGAGAGATATCACCAACAATCCTCAAAATCTCAAGTGGCCCGATATACCTGGCTCTAAGCTTGCCTCGCCTCCCAAATATCATCATGCCCTTCATGGGTGACACTCGAAGGAATACTGGTCACCAACTCCAAAATTCAAAGGTCGGTGCCTATGATCCACAAAACTCTTATGCCTGCTCTGAGCTACTCTACATCTGTCCCGAATCACCCGAACCCTATCTAAGGCCTCATAAAGAAAGTCTGTACCATGGGTCCTAGGCTCTAAGACTTAAACAAATTGACTGGAGAGCGAAAACATCTACCAGATAAGGCCTCGAATGTGGCTATCTGAATGCACGAGTGGTAGCTGTTATTTATACAAATTCTTCCAAAGACAAATATTTGTCCCACTACCCTACAAAATCTAAAACCCAAGCATGTAATGTATCCTTCAGCACCTGAATAGTACGCTCTGACTGCCCGTTGGCCTACGGATGGAAAGTTATGCCAAGATCTACATGGGTACCTAACTACTCTTGAATGGTCCTCCAAAGTTGGAAGTGAACTAAAACCTCTGATCGGAGATTATAGACACAGGTACCCCATGAAGATGAACCACCTCCTAAATATCGATACGAGCCAACCTCTAGTCACTGAAAGAAGTCTGAATGGGAAAAAAGTATACTAACTTGATTAATCGATCCACGATGACCCGAATGTTGATAAAATCTCTAGAAGTCTGAGGCAATCCCATAATTAAGTCCATGATGATAAGCTCCCACTTCCACTATAGAGTGGGTAATCTTTAAAGCTTACCACTAGCCCTCAAGTACTCAACCTTCACATACTGACAACATACGCAACACATAATTCGCCGCCAAATCCAAATCATGGATGGAGTAGTTGCACTCGTGTACCTTCAGCTCTACAATGCATATGAAGTAGTTTGGCCATACTGCATTATAACACACCCCAAACCAATGCTAGATAATGTTACACCCCATACTTTGGTACCTTGGAACGCTTCTTAAGTTTCTAGGAAGGCTCTTAAGTTTCTTAGAAGTCATCATGTGAGTCGGATAATCTATAACGCCATCAAATAACTCTAAAGAGGAGAGAATAAGATACTCCAATATTAGGAAAGATTGGAAATAGGGTTATAAGAATCCAGAAGGAGTCGGAGGCCAAGTAATGGGTCATAGTACTCGACTTACATACGCCACCGACTTGGACGTCTTACATAACTAAGCTACTTGAGAGTATGTCGAGCTTAAGTAGCAAGGGATACATAGGCTCTTCAAGTGAAATGAGATTACGAACCCACGAATGAGAAATAAGGAGACATAGCACCTACTTGAAACAAGTAGGTGATGCACCTACTTGAGGTGGGTCCCACACTGCCACATGGCGGCTTTGGGTTGGATGCATGGATGAAGTGGCGCCCTAGGGGGCTGCCACGTATCACCCCTAGGGGCTTCCATATTTCACCCTCTAAGGAAGGTTATATATTAGTCATCTTATGACTAAACCTTCATTTTCAGCATTTTAAACCTAGAAAAAAGAAGAGAAAAACGAGAGGAACAAGAGAAAGAGAGCCATGGGTTTGGCTCAACTTGAGGTAAGGCTCTAATTCTGTTCCATGAATTAATTATTTAAGGTATACTACAGTGATATAACAGTGTTTAATAACGTAAAATTTTATTTTGGGGTAGCAAGGAAGAGATATAAACAGTCTGCTAATTTTCAGCATGTTAAGAGAACTTTCGAGATAAGTTTTAGCAAGGTATGGCTTGGTTCTCTTCTCCCATATTTTGGTAAGGGTTAATAATGTAAGGTTAATATTTGGATCGGCACCAAGAGGACAACAAACAGCCACGATGTTATAGCCGCACTATAAGAACTTCCAAGGCAAGTTTTGACAAGCTTTGGCCAATTTCGAGTAAGATAAGGGTTTTCCTTTTAATTTGGATTTTATGGTGTTTATAGAGTGTATTACACGTCTTATATGTGGCTGGAAGTATAAAAATTGCACAAGGATGCTTGACGTTAGAAACAAACTAAACTAAGGTCGTTATAGTTAAATCAAAGTCGAGTAGTGTATTGTGGTTGTTGTGATATGCTTGCAGGTGGTTTGATTGTGGGTTGCAGGGATGGAAAGTGTTTTAAAAGGGGTGTATATGCTAATGGTTGAAGCCACATGACCCTCCATTTCGTAGGATTAAAGGTTTTATGAAATAGAGACTAAATACCCTATATTGGTATCATAGTTTTGAACGAGTTGTTTGGAGTTTGTATCTTGTAATGTTGATGTGAATTACTTGTATGTGTGCTGCAAGTTGTCGTTGTTAGTTGGTTGTGGTAATTAGGGATTTAATTGGAAGTTCGGATAGGGCATGTTTGTTACACCCCGTACTTTTGTACCTTGGAACGCTTTTTAAGTTGCTGGGAAGTCTTTTAAGTTTCTTAGAAGTTGTCATGTGAGTTGGATAATCTATAACGCTAATCCTAAGAAAAGGAGAATGAGATACTCTATAATAGAGAAGATTGGAAATAGGGTTATAAGAATCCGGAAGAAGTTGGAGGTCAAATAGTGAGTCGTAGGACTCGACTTACTTGTGAAAGCTATTACTTGGGACATTTTACATATTAAGCTATTGGATTGCATGTCGAGTTGACGTAGCAAGGATTACATAGGTTCTTAAAGTGAGACGAGATTACGAACCCACGGAAGAGACGAAAGGAGGCGTAGCACCTACTCGGAAGCAAGCAGGTGATGCACCTACTTGGTCCAAGTAGGTGACTTGGGGGTGGACCCCACTGCCATGTGGCAGCATATAGGTGGCGGCATGGCATGAGGTGGCGCCCTAGAGGGCTGCCACATGTCACCCCTCGGGATGCCACATGTCACCTCCAAAAGTGGGATATATATGTTGAAATTATGACTAAGGAAATCATTTTTCAGCATCTACACTTAAGGAAAATTGGAGAAAACTTGAGGGAGAGAAGAGAGAGTCATGGCAGCCACAAGAACAAGGTAGGCCCTCCATTTTTGATCCGTAAATTAATTATTTAAGGTATCGTATGGTTACCTAATGGTGTTTAATAGCGTAAAGTAATTATTTGGGGCAGCAGGAAGTGCAGCGAGCAGCCCCACCAATAGGTAAGCATGTTAAGAGAACTTTGGTACCTTGGAACGCTTCTTAAGCTTCTTAAATTTCTGGGAAGGCTCTTAAGTTTCTTAGAAGTTGTCATATGAGTCGGATAATCTATAACGCTATCAACTAATCCTAAGGAAAGGAGAATGAGATACTCCATAATAAAGAAGATTGGAAATAGGGTTATAAGAATCCGGAAGAAGTTGGAGGTCAAATAGTGAGTCGTAGTACTCGACTTACTTGTGAAAGCTATTACTTGGGATATTTTACATATTAAGCTATTGGATTGTATGTTGAGTTGATGTAGCAAGGATTACATAGGTTCTTATAGTGAGACGAGATTACGAACCCACGGAAGAGACGGAAGGAGGCGTAGCACCTACTCGGAAGCAAGCAGGTGATGCATCTACTTAGGGGTGGACCCCACTACCACGTGGCAGCATATAGGTGGCGGCAAGGCATGAGGTGGAGCCCTAGGGGATGCCACATGTCACCCCTCGGGGATGCCACATGTCACCTCCAAAAGTGGGATATATATACTGAAATTATGACTAAGGAAATCATTTTTCAGCATCTACACTTAAGGAAAATTGGAGAAAACTTGAGGGAGAGAAGAGAGAGTCATGGAAGCTACAAGAACAAGGTAGGCCCTCCATTTTTGATCCGTAAATTAATTATTTAAGGTATCCTATGGTTACCTAATGGTGTTTAATAGCGTAAAGTAATTATTTGGAGCAGCAGGAAGTGCAGCGAGCAGCTCCACCAATTTTCAGCATGTTAAGAGAACTTCCGAGACAAGTTTTAGCAAGTTTTAGCAGGGTATGGCTAGGTTATCTTCTCCCACATTTTGGTAAGGGTTTGTACATGATATGAAAGTGTTAATAATGTAAAGTTATGGTTTGTATCAGCACACAATGGATAGCAAACAGCCACAATATTTCAGCCGCAATTAAGGAACTTTTGAGGCATGTTTTGGCAAGCTTTGACCAATTTCGGGTAAGGTAAGACCTTTTACTTCAATTTAGAGTTTATGGTATTGTTATGAAGTGTATTACACATTGATTAAGTGGATGGAAATATGAAAATCCCATAAATATGCTTGACGTTCGAAATAAACTAAATTGGAGTCGCTATAGTTTAATTATAGTCAAAGCAAGGTGTTGTGCTTGTGGTGTGTTGCTGCAGGTGTGTGGTGGTGTGTTGCAGGGCCTAAAAGTGTTTTAAAATAGGTGTGGGAGCTTCTGGTTGCAGCCACATGACTCCTCATTTTGTACAATTAAAGGTTTTGTGAAATTAAAACTAAAAATCCTATTTTGGCATCATAATTTTCAGCAAGTTGTTTGGAGCTTATGTTGTGTAATGTTGCCATGTTTTAGTTGTATATGAGTTTTAGGTTGTTGTTATTGGTTGACTGTAGTGATTAGGGATCTAATTGGAAATTCGGATAGGGCATGTTATAGGGGAGGTGCTGCCCGATTTCCGTTAACTCCTTAACTAACTAAGGAACTAGTTGAGAAGGCGAGCGAAGAGATGATTTCTATGAATAATCATATGTAACTTAAGACACTGGAAAGTTGAGGGTTGTTGATGCTCGTATTGCTTTCATGTTAAATAGGTTCAAGAGACGACGAGGCAAACATGTTAAGAGTAATCCGTAAGAGGTATGTAAAGCTAGTGTTTCCTCCTTTTGGCATGTTTTTGGCATAAGTATGTAAGGCTTAGACTTTCTTTTGGCATGTCTTTGGCATAAGTGTATTAAGCTAATCATCCTTTTTGGCATGGTTTTTATGAAGCAAGTATATGACTTTTATATGATTTCAAGGAAGTTCCTATTCGTAGAGCTGCTAGTATGGCCAACTTTATGATTTCCAAAAGATATTTTATTACGCTTTGATACGAGTATAAGATTCCATAAGTTCTATTTTGATATAACCCATAGTAACTTTTAAAAGGTACTTGATACGACTCTTGTCTTGATTTTTGAATAATAGCTAATTTTGTTAACTCTATCGAGTCTCAAACATGATTTAAAGTGCATTTAATTTCTCACTACTCCACTCGTGCATGCCTCAATGCTTCTTTCATCGAGCCAGGGTCAGGTTTTATTATCGTGCGTACTTCTTTGCATTGTTCGTTGTGCCCCGACGTGAGGGGGCAGGTACGACTTGTACATAGGTTTTGTGAAGTTATGATGTGCCATGTACACACATGATATGATATGAATAAAAGAGGCTACATGTACATGAAAATATTATTACCCACTGGGGTTCTTGTGTATATTTCTTATATTTGACAATTATGTATACGAGGGTCCAGGTCAGACCCCAGTCGCAGCTTATGGGGTTGGGTTGAGACAATGTTATAAGGGAGGTGCTGCCCAATTTCCGTTAACTCCTTAACTAACTAAGGAATTAGTAATGAACTAGTCTAAGGAAATGGATAAGGGATTGGTTCCTATAGGTAAGTGGTGGTAGAATTATAAGATGGGAAGTCGAAGGTCACTAACCTTAGAATTACTTTCATGTTAAATAGGTTCAAGAGACGACGAGGCGAACGTGTTAAGATTAATCCGTAAGAGGTATGTAAAGCTAACGTTTCCTTCTTTTGTCATGTTTTTGGCATAAATATTTAAAGCTTATTCTTTCTCTTGGCATGATTTGGCATAAGTATGTAAAGCTAATCTTTCTTTTGGCATGTTATTTATGACACAAATATATGAATTTTATATGGTTCAAAGGAAGTTCCTATTCCTATAGCCACTAGGATGGCTAATTTCTTGATTTCCCAAAAGACATTTTATTATGCTTTGATATTAGTATATAATTCCAGAAGTTCTATTTTGATGTAATCCATAGTGACTTTCAAAAGGTACTTGATATGACTCTTGTCTTGATTTTTAATGATAGCTCATTTTAATTATTCCATTTGACTTATGTTAAGTAGAATTCAAAGGAAACTTTTTGCTATGCTTCCAAATATTAAACGACTATTATTTTAATTATTCCACTGAGCCCCATAATATATTTTGAGATATAGAAACGATTTCAGAAAGACTATTTTGACATAGACCATCGTGACATCTGAAAGATAGACATTATGATTATCACTCAATTTCTCTTATATGACTTGTCATCGGAGTTATGCTCTCCAGCCTCTGGAAATGTTTTGTATTTTATATTGAATTTAGTTTCTCACTACTCCACTCGTGGATGCCTCAATGCTTCTTTCATTGAGCCCAGGCTAGGATTTGTTACCATGCGTACTTCTCTACATTATTTGTCGTGCACCGATGTGAAGGGGTAGGTACGACCTGTACATGGGATTTGTAGAGTTATGATGTGCCATGTACACATATGATATGATATGATATGACCATCTGATATGATATGATCTATTACGGAGATATTCCCTATTCTGGAGTTATGATGTGATGTGGCACCAGTGACGGGGCGACGATCACAATTTGTTCACCGAATCCCATAATGGGGCCAGATATGGCATATATTTTTCTGCATACATTATTTGTGGTTATGATAAGCATTTTGATATTTTTGGTTACTTTGCTCATTTTTACACATTTTTCTCTAGTAATGACTTTACTTATTACAGTCCATGCTTTACATACTCTGTACATTTTCTATACTAACCCTATTTCTTCAGGGGCTGCATTACATGCCCGCAGATACAAACGCTCGATTTACTGATCCACTCGCCTAGGACATCCACCCTGTTGGTTGGCAGTGCTCTTTTGTCCGGAGTACTATTTTGGCACTAACTTTTCTGTTGTATATTTATACGTAATGGTTAAGGATACGACAGGGCCCTATCCCGTCATATGATTATGCTATCATTTTGTAGGGGTCTGTAGACTTGTGTGGTGGGTTCTGTATATGTATTTTGGGCTTGTGTTCAGCGACGGCCTTAATGGCCTCTATGTGCTACATCTGTTTTTGTGCGCCTTCTAGCGACCCCTTTTTGATTTCTACTTTTATTTATTCTGCTAACACGCTAAGTGGGGCTAAGGGTATGTATGGGTGCCTAACTCGGGCATCAGTCACGGCCTAAGGAGTTGGGTCGTGACAGAAGTAGTATCAACACAGTTTGTCCTTGGGGTGTCTATAGACCGTGTCTAGTAGAGTCTTGTTTCTGGTATGTTGTGGACCACATCTATAAACAGGAGACTACAAGACATTTAGGATGTTACCTTTCTTTCATATCTAAAATCGTGCAATAGAGTCGAGTCATAGGGAATGAAATTCCTCATACTAACCTATGGTTACAGCAGAAGGACAATATCGATAAAAAAAGGTGACTGACGCTATTGGAAGTTACAAAGCACATGTTACACCCCACATCTTTAAACTCGGAAAGTCCCTTAAGTTACTTAGAAGCTAGTATGTGAGCCACTTAAGTTACGCCCCTATTAAACAACTCTAAGGAAAGAGGATTGTGATACCTCGTGAGAAGGAAGGTTGGAAATAGAGTTATACGAATTCAGAAAGAGTTGGAGGTTAAGAAATGAGTCGTAGGACTTGAGTTACCTACGTAAGCTACTAACTTGGAAGTCTTACATACTTAAGCTATTGGAGTACGTAGAAAACTTGCGAAGCATGGATTACATAGGCTCTTAAAATAAGACGAGATTACGAACTTACGAGAAAGAGGAGAAGATGATAAGTGGCAGCCAATAAGGAGGTGACACGTGGCAGCACCTCAAGCAAGTAGGTGACCCACCTGCTTGGGGGTCAAGTAGGTGACCCACCTACTTGAGGGTGGGCCCCACAAAGACACGTGGCAGCCTAGGAGACAAGGCAAGGATCCGTGGCCCAATAGGAGATGGACACGTGTCACCCTTAGGGTCTGACACGTGTCACTTCTTAAGGAAATATATATATGTGGGTTGATGACTATCAAGTCATTTTTCAGCCCAAACAAGTCCAATAAAAAGGAGAAAAAAATGTGAGAGAGGGAGAACACCTATAGCAGCCATGGTTCAAGAAGAATTAAGGTAAGTTCTTCACTTTTCTTCCGTGAATTAATTATCTACGGTGTTTCTCAATTATGTGGAGGTGTATATATGTATATTATGATGCCTACGGAACCATATTTTCAGTTCTTCACTTGGAAAACGAAGAGAAACTTAAAGAGAAAACGCTAGGGAATAGACCCATTTTTGGAGGGGACAGTTGTTAGTAATATTGGTATAACTTCTTGTGTATAGCTTAGTTTTGGGTGATTCAATATGTTTTGGAAATTAATTTCATAGGTATATAACTTTTATTTAGACTTTCAAATCCAGTTTTGCTTTGACCTTCGCGAAAAAGGGTGATGAAGTGTAGAGGAGGTACTGCCTAGATTTGGTTTTGGAAATCCTACACGGACAACTGTGAGTATTTTGGTCATATATTTTCATACAAAATTTCTGTAGCGGTAATTAAAAATTTTTTGTGACCTTGATAAACATGTCTATAACTTTCATTGAGGCCACAAATCTTGTTTCCTTCAATTATCCCTTCGAAACTAAGTGACAATACAAGACAATAGGCTGTCCAGAATTCACGTTTTGATAGGTTTGGCGAGTTTTGGCCAATTTTGGGAAAGGTAAGGTTTTTCCTTTCAATTTGAAGTTTATGGTGTTGTTATATGGTGTATTACACCCCTTGTATGCTGCTGAAAGTTTAAAAATGTCGTAGAAATGCTCGACGTTCGAAATAAACTAAATTGGAATTGTTGTAGTTAAATTGTCGTCGAAGGATAGTGTTGTTCGTGTGAGGTGCTGCTGCAGGGGTGTGATGTGTTATTTGCAGGGCCTAAATATGTTCTAATGTGGGTTAGGGTGCTGCTGGTTGAATTCACATGACCCCTCGTTGCGTATAATGAAAGGCGTTATAAAATAAAGGCTAAACGCCCTATTGTGCTACCGTATTTTTGAATAAGTCGTTTGGAGTTTATGTTGTATATTGTTGGTGTGAATTGCTGCAGGTTGTTGTTGTTGGTTGGCTGTAGGTCTTAGGGACCTAATTGGAAATTTGGATAGGGCACATTATAGGGGAGGTGCTGCCCAATTTTCATCGACGCCTTAGCGAATAATAGAACTAGTCGGGGAAACGACTAAGGAAATAGATTCCATTAATACTAAGATGTAACCTAGGCTGCTGGAAAGTAAAAGGGGTTGATATTCATACTACTTTCATGTTGAATAGGTTCAAAGGATGGCGAGGCAAGCAGGATAAGGAATAATTTCAGACAAGGTATGTAAAGCTTTCTCGTGGCATGTTTTGGTATAAGCACATACAGTTATCTTTCTTTCCTTTTGGCAAGTCTTAGCCTTAAGTGAATTGTACGTGGAATGTGGGAATAATTCCATTCCTAGAACTCTAGGTACGCCCCATAATCCCTAACTACATTTAAGTGTTGACACCCCTACAAGGATTGAGTATTGCCTGTTAAGGCTTCTACGTGCTAAAGAGTAGTGTATGGAAAACTATCTTTCCCTTCTCTTGATATGTATTTGGTACGAAAGTGAAATTTGAATGCCATAATGTCTCACCGAGCCCCATAATGGGCCGGATATGAAATATGTGTGTGAAGGTCATCTGAAAGAAAGTACAGACTACATAGAGCTTATTCTCTTTCTTCTCTTGGGCATGTCTCTATTTAGCTTTAAGTTAAATGTAATCTAAACTCCGGGGTAACTCCATTCTTAAATATTTCTTATTTACTTTTGAACATCGAACTTTGATAGTGGTTGAACTGTTTCCCTGGAAACTTGTATATATTAAAGAGGGACCAAATGTACAGGCTCCAAGTCTTAAAGACTATACGAGATTAAGTGTTTTTGATTCCATAAATAATTTGGCCCTACGTTAATACATGTCTAGGGTCCCCGATATTACTTTTGAGAAAGCCCATAATGGTATTTAGAGGACACTGGAGATGACTACACCATTACTCGGGTCCTCAAATAAAAGCTTAACTTTTTTATTTGGTCGAATCTCTGATAATGATTTAAATTGCATATAGTTACTCACGACTCTATTTTTGTATACTGTAACACTTCTTTCACAAAGTCCCAGGCCGGGTACATTGTCGTGCACAATTCACTGCATTGTTCACCGAGCCCCTCACTAGAGGGCCGGGTACGTATGTATATATATGATGATGTGTTGTAATAAGGTGGTGATGGCGCCAAGCCTATGATGGTCCTATACATGTGATTCCCCGGACCCCTGAAAGGGCCGGCTATATTGTATAAATTGAGCATGCATGCTTTTGTGATTCACAGAGTACAGGTACATGACTTCGATTTAATAATTTATTCCCCTGCTGCTCTATTTCGAATATACCTGTAGTGTATTATGTTATATTTTACATACTCAGTACATATGTCGTACTGACCCCCTTTCTCGGGGGGCTGCGTTCATGTCCGCAGGTACAGATACAGATTTTGGGAGTCCGTCAGCTTAGGATTCCATGCAGCTCAGCTGGAAGAGGCTCCATTGTGTCGGGGCCTAGTTTTTGATACTGTCCACGGATGTATAAAAATTGTTTTATCCATTCAGTGGTACGGCGGGGGCCCTGTCCCTCCATATGTTATCATTTATATGTTTAGAGGTATGCAGACGTGTGTATGTGGGTTGTGTATGTCAGTTTGATTCAGCTGGGTCTAAATGATATATGATATATGTTATTATGTTATGGAAACCTTGTCGGCTTTTGTGCCCTGTCATGTTGTGATACAAATGAAAAGGGCTACATGTTTATGAAAATGTTATCGCCTAATGGGGCTCTGTTACATGATATTATCTTATTTACGATTCAATATGACCGCAGCTAATAGATGTGTACGGGGGGCCAAGGTCGGACCCCAGTCGCGGCCTACGGGGTTGGGTCGTGACTAAAGTGGTATCAGAGCAGTTCATCCTCGGAGTGTCTGCATACCGTGTCTAATAGAGTCTTGTTTATCGATGTGGTGCGCGCCACATCTATAAACATAAAGCTATAGGATATTTAGGATGTTACCTTTCTTCTACATCTGAGATCGTGCTTTAGATCTGAGTTGTAGGAAAAATTCCTTATACTAACCTTGGATCTTAATAGAAAGACGACACCAACAGAAGAAAGTAATTGACGACATGGAAAGTTACGAAGTATGCAGGTAAGTGAAGTAAAGCCACGGAATATATCCGTCGGGTAAGGTATTGAAATATAAAGTTGAAACCTGAAAAAAAAGTAGACAGAAAGTGCAACAGATGCAGTTTGAAGTGGGACATATGAGGTATGTCCAGTATTTTTATATTATTGTTGACGCTGAAAGCCATGTGTGGCTGCGATATGAGATGACATTGAAAGCCCTGTGCGGCTGTGATATGATATGTATATATATATGTTGGCCTTGTGAGGCATTGTTGGTATTTTCTGCGTGCAGGTTTTGGGATAAGTAAGAAATGTAGAGGAAACTCTGCCGAAATTTTCCTAGAACAAGGAAAAGGAAATGAAGCATAGATTTTTGAGATGTCCGAGAAATTGATACCAAATACCCCTACTGTGTTTAACTAAAGCTGTAAGAGGTATCCTTCAGGTCGTCAACAAGGGGCATCCTTTTTACTTGAAGAATTTTATTTCGGAGGAACAAAAGCTTAATTAAGTAGTAAAGTTCAGATTACGGTATCTCCAGCCATATTTTGTATTGTAGGAATATAAATAGAGGGCTCAGAATGAAGGATAAGATGTCCCACGAATGAGTTTCACTCTTTTGAAAAAAATACCAAGCCCTCAACTCCTAATTGTAAATTAGACGAGTTGTTCATAACTCGAGGATAAACTCAGAAGGAGACCAGGTAGGTTAAGTACTAAAAGAAGTACTGTGATGTTTAAGAGGTTTTGATTTCTTCTAACAATGATTGGGAAATAATTTATGATAACCGTTTATAGTTCTCCACCGACTAATTGGGGAAAGAGCTTCGAACAGAAGCACCACAAAGAGATATTAGGAACTGAATGCGAATACGAATTAAAAGGGGGATATGTAGTATGAATTGAATAGTGTGATACGAGTATGCAGGGATAAAATTGAACCACTAGTCAGACACATAGTACGCGTTGACTAAGTTAAAGTCCTGCATTGAGAATGCGGTAAGAGCATGGGGCTTACGATACAAAAAATGACGCGTGTACACAACGTCGCCCTAAAAATAGTGAAACCCTTAAGGGACGAGGATGGAAAACTTAAGGAACAAATGACGCAACTTCTATTCACCCCAAGAAGCAAAGGATATAGGTTGGGACAAAACCACTACTTCGAGAAAACCTAGAATAGTTGTCGTCAGAATGCTAGCACTGCCTAATGGAAATTGGAACGACTACAAGTACAAACAGCGGAAAGTACGAGTACCCTCTAAAGGGGGGAAGTTAATGAGAAAATGGAAAAAGTAAGGTGAAGGCAATCGATATGGGAATATATTTGAGATGGGTGTCTAAACTTCAATAAGATATCTTGCCGAACTAAGTTAAAGAGGTCTGGAGGCCACCAATAATTGGATGGAAGCCAGAATGCTATGTAAAGCAGCGTTAAAAAGGTTGTAACGAGACCCTGAACAACATAATACTAGAAGGCAGCTGCGTATAAAACAGAAGAATGTACCAATGAAAGGATATAAAATAATTTAAGAGACACTATGAAGGAGAATGACAGCATGCTAGACCAAAAGCCAAAATGTTGGTCATAGAGTTAGTCGCAAATGATATTGCGATAGATAAATAACCAAAGGAAAAGGAATAGAAAGCCTCTTGTGGTAGTAAATGAAGAGAACACAAAGTGAATGGAGAATAGTGGAGCTAAAGGTCTACGCCGACACTGGATGCAAGATAACAGACGAAAAGACAGGGAAAAACATAAAGACTCGCGAGACAACGCTGAGGTAAATCTGGAGCTAAGTTGAGTGCCCACACCTCGTGGAAAAAGTTACAATGAAGCGCGAAGCGAAGACTTCCCATGAAGGTCACCCATCCCAATATTACTCTCGCCCCAGCACGCTTAACTTCAAAATTCTGATGGAACTTAATGTGTTAGTGCTGGTGTGATCGCGCGAGATAGAGGAATCTGAACTAGTGACGGAGAAACGATATGAGATTATGTACCCAGAGTATTATAAGATACGTTAAGGAAATTATAACAAGGATTTAAGCAAAACAAGAAGGATTAGCTAATTACTAATTGACAACGCACTCGAATGCCACAGCTCTTCAACATAGAGCTAGTTAATAAGAGGGAAACCGCAGAATGGCTATATGGGCCAGTGGGCGAGGGAATTTCGACACCACTTGGTAGCCAACTCTGAGGGCAAAAAATCAGGACCCAAAAGATCGAATACCAGTTAAAGTTCTGAAAAGAGTCGAGAAGGACTATACGACGCTAATGGTTCCCAAATTATCAACGTCATTATAAACCTATTTTGTACTCTGTAAGAGTAGGGTGCTATATGGGTTATTGTGAGTAGGCTAACGAATCAGCTCATTTGCTTCCAAGCAAGACCACCTATGCCGCTAGAACTAGGTAAAGTTATATGACAAGGAAGTAGTAAGGTTCAGTGAGGTTTCCTCATCTAATATCCCAGATTAAGGGACTTCAATTATAATTAATGCCTTAAGATCAGTCCAAGAAGAGTTCAGGAGCATAGACAGGTCTTAGTACCGCATTTCTCCCTCGAGCTACTAAACAGACTGAGCGCACTATTAGACGCTAGAAGATATATCACAAGCCGGGAGATTAACTTCGAAGGTAGCCAGAATGATTATCCATCACTTATCAAGTTGCCTACAATAATAATTACTACTCCAGTATTCCAATGGCCCTGACATGATTAAGCAAGCTATTTACTAAAAGCCAGAGTCGGCAGAAATGATATACAGATAATCGACATCGACAAACAGAGTTCAAGTTGATGATTGGATGTTCATCATAGGGTCACCTAGAAAAGGAACTTGACCCAGAATATGTTAGACGGTATCAAGTTACTCATAAGGTGGGCAATGTGGCTGGTAAGTTAAGCTTACCACCTCATTTGGAAACTATAAGCCCAGTCCATCAGATACTGACGAGTCACCCAGGGTATATTCCATAAATGAGGTTCAGTAGATGAAATCCTATGAGGAAAATCCTACCACCATCCTAGATCGGCAAACTGGAAGATTGTAGACTAAAGACGTACCTTCCGTCAAGTTACGGTGGAAAAACCAAAACCAGAAAAAGGATGATCGGGGAACTGAAGAGAACATGAAATACAAGTATTCGCACTTGTAACTGATGTCTACAGGTAACTCCAACTCTTGAGCACTCGTATGCTAATAATATAGATGGGAGGGAATGTATGTGATAGCATAAAGGAAAGGAACCCCTCTATAATTTATATAAAGTCTTAAAGAAAGTTGCATTTAATATTCGGGGACGAATGTTCTAAAGGGGGGAAGGATGTTACACCCCACATCTTTGAACTCGGAAGGTCCCTTAAGTTACTTAGAAGCTAGTATGTGAGCCACTTAAGTTACGCCCCTATTAAATAACTCTAAGGAAAGAGGATTGTTATACCTCATGAGAAGGAAGGTTGGAAATAGAGTTATACGAATTCGGAAAGAGTTGGAGGTTAAGAAATGAGTCGTAGGACTCGAGTTACCTACATAAGCTACTAACTTGGAAGTATTACATACTTAAGCTATTGGAGTACGTATAAGTCTTGCGAAGCATGGATTACATAGGCTCTTAAAATGAGACAAGATTACGAACTCACGAGGAAGAGGAGAAGATGACATGTGACAGCCAATAAGGAGGTGACACGTGGCAGCACCTCAAGCAAGTAGGTGACCCACTTGCTTGGGGGTCAAGTAGGTGACCCACCTACTTGAGGGTGGGCCCCACAAAGACATGTGGCAGCCTAGAAGATAAGGCAAGGATCCGTGGCCCAATAGGAGATGGACACTTATCACCCTTAGGGGCTGACACGTGTCACTTCTTAAGGAAATATATATATGTGGGTTGATGACTATCAAGTCATTTTTTAGCCCAAACAAGTTCAAAAAAAAGGAGAAAAAACGTGAGAGAGGGAGAACACCTATGGCAGCCATGGTTCAAGAAGAACTGAGGTACGTTCTTTACTTTTCTTTCGTGAATTAATTATCTACGGTGTTCCTCAATTACGTGGAGGTGTATATATGTATATTACAATGCCTATGGAACTATATTTTCAGGGCATAGACCCGGTTTTAGAGGGGACAGTTGTTAGTAATATTGGTATAACTTCTTGTGTATAGCTTAGTTTCAGGTGATTCAATATGTTTTGGAAAGGTATTTCATAGGTATATAACGTTTATTTAGACTTTCAAATCCATTTTTGCTTTTAGCTTCGTGAAAAAGGGTGATGAAGTGTAGAGGAGGTACTGCCCAGATTTAGTTTTGGAAATCCTACACGGACAACTGTGAGTATTTTGGTCATATATTTTCATACAAAATTTCTATAGGGGTAATTCAAAATTGTTTGCGACCTTGATACACATTTCTATAACTTTAATTGAGGCCACAAATCTTGTTTCCTTCAATTACCCCTTCAAAACTAAGTGACAATACAAGACAGTAGAATGTCCAAAATTCACATTTTGATAGGTTTGGCGAGTTTTGGCCAATTTTGGGAAAGGTAAGGTTTTTCCTTTCAATTTAAAGTTTATGGTGTTTTTATATGGTGTATTACACCCCTTGTATGCTGCTGAAAGTTTAAAAATGTCATAGAAATGCTCGACGTTTGAAATAAACTAAATTGGAATTGTTGTAGTTAAATTGTCGTCGAAGGATAGTGTTGTGCAGGGCCTAAATATGTTCTAATGTGGGTTAGGGTGCTGCTGGTTGAATTCACATGACCCCTCGTTGCGTATAATGAAAGGCGTTACAAAATAAAGGCTAGACGCCCTATTGTGCTACTGTATTTTTGAATAAGTCGTTTGGAGTTTATGTTGTATATTGTTGGTGTGAATTGCTGCAGGTTGTTGTTGTTGGTTGGCTGTAGGTCTTAGGGACCTAATTGGAAATTTGTATAGGGCACATTATAGGGGAGGTGCTGCCCAATTTTCATCGATGCCTTAGCGAATAACAAAACTAGTCGGGGAAACGACTAAGGAAATAGATTCCATTAATACTAAGATGTAACCTAGGCTGCTGGAAAGTAAAAGGGGTTGATATTCATACTACTTTCATGTTGAATAGGTTCAAAGGACGGCGAGACAAGCAAGATAAGGAATAATTCAGACAAGGTATGTAAAGCTTTCTCGTGGCATATTTTGGTATAAGCACGTACAGTTATCTTTCTTTCCTTTTGGCAAGTCTTAGCCTTAAGTGAATTGTACGTGGAATGTGGGAATAATTTCATTCCCAGAACTCCAGGTACGCCCCATAATACCTAACTACAGTTAAGTGTTGACACCCCTACAAGGATTGAGTATTGCTTGTTAAGGCTTCTACGTGCTAAAAAGTAGTGTATGGGAAACTATCTTTCCCTTCTCTTGATATGTATTTGGTATGAAAGTGAAATTTGAATGCCATAATGGCTCACTGAGCCCCACAATGGGACGGATATGAAATATGTGTGTGAAGGTCATCTGAAAGAAAGTACAGACTACATAGAGCTTATTCTCTTTCTTCTCTTGGGCATGTCTCTGTTTAGCTGTAAGTTAAATGTAATCTAAACTCCGGGGTAACTCCATTCTTAAATATTTCTTATTTACTTTTGAACATCGAACTTTGATAGTGGTTGAACTGTTTCCCTGAAAACTTGTATATATTAAAGAGGGACCAAATGTACAGGATCCAAGTCTTAAAGACTATACGAGATTAAGTGTTTTTGATTCCATAAATGATTTGGCCCTGCGTTAATACATGTCTAGGGTCCCCGATATTACTTTTCAGACAACCCATAATGGTATTTAGAGGACACTCGAGATGACTACACCATTACTCAGGTCCTCAAACAAAAGCTTAACTTTCTTATTTGGTCGAGTCTCTGATAATGATTTAAATTGCATATAGTTACTCACGACTCTGTTTGTGTATACTGTAACATTTCTTTCACCGAGTCCTGGGCTGGGTACATTGTCGTGCACAATTCACTGCATTGTTCATCGAGCCCCTCACTAGAGGGCCGTGTACGTATGTATATATATGATAATGTGTTGTAATAAGGTGGTGATGGCGTCGGGCCTATGATGGTCCTATAAATGTGATTCTCCGGACCCTTGAAAGGGCCGACTATATTGTATAAATTGAGCATGCATGCTTTTGTGATTCACAGAGTACAGGTACATGACTTCGATTTAATAATTTGTTCCCCTGCTTCTCTATTTCGAATATACCTCTAGTGTATTATGTTATATTTTACATACTTAGTATATATGTCGTACTGACTCCCTTTCTCGGGGGGCTGCGTTCATGTCCACAGGTACAGATACAGATTTTTGGAGTCTGTCAATTTAGGATTCTATACAGCTCAGCTGGAAGAGGCTCCATTGTATCAGGGCCTAGTTTTTGATACTGTCTACGAATGTATAAAAATTGTTTTATCCATTCAGGGGTACGGCGGGGGCCCTGTCCCACCATATGTTGTCATTTATATGTTTAGAGGTATGCAGATGTGTATATGTGGGTTGTGTATGCCAGTTTGATTCAGCTGGGTCTAAATGATATATGTTATATGTTATTATGTTATGGCAGCCTTGTCGGCTTGCGTGTCCTATCATGTTGTGATACAAATGAAAAGGGCTACAGGTTTATGAAAATGTTATCGCCCAGTGGAGCTCTGTTACATGATATTATCTTATTTATGATTCAATATGACCGCAGCTAATAGATATGTGTACGAGGGGTCAAGGTCGAACCCCAGTCGCGGCCTATGGGGTTGGGTCATGACAGCACACAGGTAAGCAAAGGCACGAAAGATATATGTCAGGTGAGGTATTGAAGTATGACTGACATGTAAATTTAAAAATGTAAAGGAAAAGTAGACAGGGCAGGTTAACATGTGCAGTTTGAGTTGGGCAGATGAGGTAAGCCCATCATTTTTTTACTGTTGTTGATATTGGGTGCCCTATGTGGCTGCGATATAATATGATATGAATATATATGTTGGCCCTGTGAGGTATTGTTGGCATTTTCTGCATGCAGGTATTGAGATGGTAAGAAATATAGAGGAAACTCTACCCAAATTTGCCTAGAAATAAAAGGAGAATGAGATATAGGATTGTAATATATCTTGAAAGATCAATACTGGTATAGTAAAATGAAGTTGGAAAAGACTTGTGATCCTGAGAAGATGATTTAGAGATGACACCTAGATTTGGATAGAATGAAATATTAAGGCACCGACTAAGTTGATACACCGGGATAAACGGTGATGAGCTAATTACTGATTGGAATGAATGGAATGTGGCTTTAAATGCACTGCTACATTAAGGATACTACTCGAGTACCGGTGTTCAAGACTGGAGTTGGTACTATATATTGAGGATTCTAAGCACCTCATGATTGTATTAAGGTTTCGTACATGGATAACCCAAAGTATAGGTGATGTAAAGAAAGATATGGAATAGCGCAGTATACTAAATAGATTAGAAAGGACTCATATGCTTTTCAAAAGTTAGAAATAAACAGACAATGACATGGATACATCCTAAAGGGGGGAAGTGGACAAGAGAAGTACAAGCATAAGAGAAAATCAACTGACGCTATCATATGTAAATAGGAACGCTTAAACTTCAAACGAGATCCCATAAGGGATGTATGCGATCATACCAGCAATAACACATCGGATCCCATCAGAACTCCAAAGTTAAGCGTGCTTGGGCGAGAGTAGTACTAGGATGGATGACCCCCTGGGAAGTGAAAGAGGAAATGAAACACAAGTATCCGTACCTATTTTATACGTCTACAAGTAATCCTAACCTTTGGAACTCTGATATTGATTGCTCGATGAAACTATATGTTATGGCAATGGGACAGAGGAACTCTGCATATAGTCGGTATAAGATCCGGAGGAAGGTTTTGGTTCACATTCGAGGACGAATGTTCTAAAGGTAGGAAGGATGTTACACCCCGTACTTTGGTACCTTGGAATGCTTCTTAAGCTTCTTAAGTTTCTAGGAAGGCTCTTAAGTTTCTTAGAAGTCGTCATGTGAGTTGGATAATCTATAACGCCATCAAATAACTCTAAGAAGGGGATAATGAGATACCCCAATAATAGGGAAGATTGGAAATAGGGTTATAAGAATTTGGAAGGAGTTGGAGACCAAGTAATGGTTCATAGGAATCGACTTACTCACGTACTCCATCGACTTGGATTTCTTACATAACTAAGTTAATTGAGAGTACATCGAGCTTAAGTGGCAAGGGATACATAGGCTCTTAAAGTGAGACGAGATTATGAACCCACGGAAGAGAAATAAGGAGACATAGCACCTACTTGGACTAAGTAGGTGATGCACCTACTTGGACCAAGTAGGTGATGCACCTACTTAGACCAAGTAGGTGATGCACCTACTTGGACCAAGTAGGTGATGCACCTACTTGGACCAAGTAGGTGATGCACCTACTTGGACCAAGTAGGTGATACACCTACTTGAGGCGGGTCCCACGCTGCCACATGGCAATTTTGGGTTGGATGCATGGATGAGGTGGCGCCCTAAGGGGCTACCAAGTGTCTCCCTCTAAGGAAGGTTATGTATTAGTCATCTTATGACTAAACCTTCATTTTCAGCATTCTAAACCTAGAAAAAAAAGAGAGAAAAATGTGAGGAACAAGAGAAAGAGAGCTATGGTTTTGGCTTAACTTGAGGTAAGGCTCTGATTCTGTTCTGTGAATTATTTATTTAAGTTATACTACGGTGATATAGTAGTGTTTAATAACGTTTCATTTTGGGGAAGCAAGGAAGAGATATAAACAGTCCGCTAATTTTCAGCATGTTAAGAGAACTTCCGAGATAAGTTTTAGCAAGGTATGGCTTGGTTCTCTTCTCCCATGTTTTGGTAAAGGTTTGGACATGTTATGAGGGTTTTAATAATGTAAGGTTAAGGTTTGTAGCAGCACCAAGAGGACAACAAACAACCACGACATTACAGCAACGCTAGAAGAACTTCCAAGGCAAGTTTTGGCAAGCTTTTGCCAAATTCGGGTAAGGTAAGGGTTTTCCTTTCAATTTGGAGTTTATGGTGTGGTTATGGAGTGTATTAAACGTCTTATATGTGGATAGATATATAAAAATTGCACAAGGATGCTTGATGTTAGAAACAAACTAAACTAAGGTCCTGTAGATACTGCTGGTTGCATCCACACGACCCTCCATTTTGTAGGGTTAATGGTTTTACGAAATAGAGATTAAACACCCTATTTTGATATTGTAGTTTTGAACGAGTTGTTTGGAGATTGTATCTTATAATGTTGAAGTGAATTACTTGTATGTGTGTTGTAGGTTGTCATTGTTGGTTGGCTGTGGTAATTAGGGATTTAATTGGAAGTTCGGATAGGGCATGTTATAGGAGAGGTGCTTCCCAATTTCCATTAACTCCTTAACTAACTAAGGAACTAGTAATGAACTAGTCTAAGGATATGGATAAGGGATTGGTTCCTATAGGTAAGTGGTGGTAGAATTACAATATGGGAAGTCAAAGGTCACTAACCTTAGAATTACTTTCATGTTAAATAGGTTCAAGAGACGACGAGGTGAACGTGTTAAGAGTAATCCGTAAGAGGTATGTAAAGCTAACGTTTCCTTCTTTTGGCATGTTTTTGGCATAAGTATGTAAAGCTTGTTCTTTCTCTTGGCATGATTTGGCATAAGTATGTAAAGCTAATCTTTCTTTTGGCATGTTATTTATGACACAAATATATGAATTTTATATGGTTCAAAGGAAGTTCCTATTCCTAGAGCCACTAGGATGGCCAATTTCTTAATTTCCCAAAAGACATTTTATTATGCTTTGATATTAGTATATAATTCCAGAAGTTCTATTTTAATGTAATCCATAGTGAATTTCAAAAGGTACTTGATATGACTCTTATCTTGATTTTTAACGATAGCTCATTTTAATTATTTCATTTGACTTATGTTAAGTAGAATTCAAAGGAAACTTTTTGCTACGCTTCCAAATATTAAACGACTGTTATTTTAATTATTCCACTGAGCCCGATAATATATTTTGAGATATGGAAACAATTTCAGAAAGACTATTTTGACAGTGTCATGACCCAACCCTATAGGCCGCGACTGGGGTCCGACCTGGACCTCCTATATACATATCTATCAGTTGTGGTCACGTCGAATTATAAACATGCAATGCATATAAATCAAGTATAGTCAAACCGAACTACAAACAACACAACGCCATGTATCAGATCCTTATTGGGCAATAACATTTTCGTATATCTGTAGCCTCTTTCATTTGCATCATAGCATGAAAGGGCTCGCAAGCCGATAAGGCCGCCATAACATAATAGCATATATTATACATTACGTAGACCTAGTTGAACTAAATTGACACATACAACTCACATATATATGTCTACATACCTCTAACAATATTAATGACAATATATGGCAGGACAGGCCCCCGTTGTACCCTTGAATAACAAACCAATACTATACATCAATAGCCAGTGCAAAAAACTAGGCTCTAATACAATGGAGCCTCTTCCAGCTGAGCTAAGCGGAATCCTAAGATGACGGACTCCTAAAACCTGTACCTGTACCTGCGGGCATAAAATACAGCCCTCCGAGAAAAGGGGGTCAGTACGACATATGTACTGAGTATATAAAACATAACACAATACGATTGGAGGCATATCTAAAATAGAGAAGCAGAGGATAAAATGTCATATAAGGAATTTGTACCTGTACTCTGTGATTTATAAAAACATGCATGCTCAAATTTTCAAAATACCCGACCCCATCAGAGATTCGGTGAATCATATCTATAAAACCATCACATCCTTAATGCAACAAATCATCACATCATCACATATATATATGTACCCGGCCCTCTAGTGAGAGCACGATGGACAATGCAGTGGAATGGTGCACGAATCTGATAACCGGCTCGAGACTCGGAGAAGAAGTGTTACAATATACACGAGTTGAGTAGTGAAAAACAAAACACAGTTTAAATCATTATCTGAGACTCAATGAAGTCCTCAAGCGAACCATCACTTGGAGATCAGGGTAGGAAGTATCTGATGTATACCCTCTAACTGTCACTAAGGACTAAGTAAAAAGGAGTTTTGGAAATCTTAGACACATACCAGTGTGAAATATCTTATAGAAGTCTGAGCATTAATTATCTCAAAGTCTTTAGGAAAAAGAAGGGCTTTGTCTAATCAACTATACAGTCATAGAGAAGACTCGAGAAATAGGGGCTTAACTATTTTAAGAGTCTTAACATTCAGAAGTGAATACGAATTATGAATCACGAATCATGTTCAGAGCTCATGAATAGAGTTACCCCAAGCTTCATACACATATCATTGGTCACTTAAATCTAAGACATGCCCAAAAGAAAGGAAGGATAGGCTTTACATACTTATGTCAAAAACATGCCAAGAGAAAGCTTCACATACCTGTTTCAGGTTACTTCTTATCCCATTCGTCGCGTCATTCTTGAACCTAAGTAACAGAAAAGCAACATGAGTATTAACGACCCTTGGATTTCCATCACCTTAGGCTACACATGAGTATTCATAGAACTCAACCCCTCATTCGCCTTCTCGATTAGTTCTTTAATTAGCTAAGGCGTTAATGAAAATCGGGCAGCACCTTCCCAATAATGTGCCCTATCTGAATTCCCAATTTCACTCCTAATACCTACATCCAACCAACAACAACAACCTGCAGCATATGTTTAAGCAATTAATATCAACAATATAAAACATAAACTCCAAACGACTCGCTCGAAACTACGATACCAAAATAAGGTTTCTAGTTTCTGTTTTGTAAAACCTTTAATCGTACGAAGTGGGGGGTCATGTGCCTGAAAACAGCAGCTCCCCCACCTCCTTTAGAACACTTTTAGTACCTGCAACAAACCACCACATGACCAGCAGCATCCCCCACACGCACACCACCTCATTTCGACTATAATTTAACTATAACAATTCCAATTTAGTTTATTTTGAACGTTGAGCATTTCCAAGACTTTCTTACACTTCCAGCAATATAAAAGGTGTATAATACACTTCATAACGACCCCATAAAGTCCAAATTTAAAGGAGAAGCCTTACCTTACCCGAAATTGGCCAAAATTGTGCCTCGAAAACCTTTTTAACATGCTGAAAGTAGCGGACTGTTTGTAGCTCATCCTTGATGCCCCAAAATGGATTTTTACATTTTCAAACATCACTACATCATTGTAGTATACCCTAAATAATTAATTCACAAAACGAAATCGGGATTTACCTATTTTTTTTCTCCAAGCCGTCACTAGTTTATCTCTAGACTTAGGGTTTGTTTTGTTTGTTTTGCTGCAGATTTAAGTGTAGTAACTGAAGTATATGTTAAATATACATACATATATGTGGTCCCAAGAGGTGAAACGTGTTAGCCCCTAAGGGGGACACACGTCCAGCCCTTATTGGGCCATCGTGTCCATGTAAGCAAGGTGGGGCTTCCACGTGGCAGTGGGGCCTACCTCCCCCAAGAAGGTGGGTCACCTACTTGACCCCAAGAAGGTGGGTCACCTGCTTGCTTGAGGTGCTGCCATGTGTCATGCCTTCATTGGCTGCGACGTGTCATCTTCTCCTCCTTGTGGGTTCATAATCTCGTCTTATTTTAAGAACCTATGTAATCCATGCAACGTAAGCTTGGTACATACTCGAGTAGATTTGGTATGTAGGACTTCCAAGCTAGTAGATTACGTGGGTAAATTGAGTCCTACGACTCATCACCTGGCTTCCAATTCCTTTCGGATTCTTATGACTCTATTTCCAATCTTCTCTACTATGGGGTATCACATTCTCCCCTCCTTAGAGACGTTTGATAGTATCATAGCATATTCGGCTCACATGATAATATCTAAGGAATTTAAGAGACATTCCGAGTTTAAAAGTGTGGGGTGTAACACATAGACCATCATGACATCTGAAACATAGACACTATGATTATCGCTCAATTTCTCTTATATGACTTATCATCGGAGTTATGCTCTCGAGTCTCTAGAAATGTTTTGTATTTTATATTGCATTTAGTTTTTCACTACTCCACTCGTGGATGCTCAATGATTCTTTCACTGAGCCCAGACCAGGATTTGTTATCATGCGTACTTTTTTGCTGTTACACCCCACACTTTTAAACTTGGAATATCTCTTAAGTTCCTTAGACATTATCATGAGAGTTGGATAATCTACGACACTATCAAACGACTTTAAGGAAGGGAGAATGTGATACCCCATAGTAGAGAAGGTTGGAAATAGAGTCATAAGGATCGGTAAGGAATTGGAGGCCAAGTAATGAGTCGTAGGACTCGATTTACCTACATAAGCTACTAACTTAAAAGTCTTGCATACCTAAGCTATTTAAGTATATACCAAGCTTGCGTAGCACGGATTATATAGGCTCTTAAAATAAGATGAGATTACGAACCCTCGAGGAAGAGACAAAAAAGATATGTGGCAGCCAATGAGGGAGTGACACATGGAAGCACCTCAAGCAAGCAGGTGACCCACCTGCTTGGGGTCAAGTAGGTGACCCACCTGCTTGAGGGAGGTGGCCCCACTGCCATGTGGCAGCCCCTCCTTCAATACATGGATACGGTGGCCCAATAGGGGATGGACACGTGTCACACCCTAAGACCACCTATATATGTATATTATCCATTAAACTTCGGCAAAAAAAGTCAAGAACAAACCCTAAACTTGGAGAGAAAAGTGTGGCGGCTAGAAGGAAAAAAATAGGTAACTCCCGATTTCATTCCGTAAATTAATTATCCAACATATACCAAAATGATAAAGGGGTATTAGAAGTACAAAATCATGTCTTGTTTCAGCCAAAACGGACAGCAAACAGTCCACGCAGTTTCAGCGCAACTAAAGAAGTTCCGAGGCGCAATTTTGGCTAGCTTTGACCAATTTCGGGTAAGGTAAGGCTTCTCCTTTAAATTTGGACTTTATGGGGTTGTTATGTAGTGTATTATATACCTTATATATTGCTGTAAGTATAAAAAAGGTCATGAAAATGCTCAACGATAGAAATGATCGAAATTAAAGTCATCGTAGTTAAATTGTAGTCAAAATGAGGCGTTGTGTGTGTGGAGGCTGCTGCTGATTGTTTGGTATGTGTTGCAGGGCCTAAATGTGTCCTAAAATAGTTGGGGGAGCTTCTAGTTGCATCCACACGACCTCCCCCCCCCCCTGTTTCATACGGTTAAAGGTTTTGCAAAACGGAAACTAGAAACCTTATTTTGGTATCGTAGTTTTGAGCGAGTCATTTGGAGTTTATGTGGTATAAGATTGATGTGAATTATATATATATATATGATGTAGGTTATTTTTGTTGGTTGTCTATAGCTATTAGGAGTATAATTGGAAATTCGGATAGGGCACATTATAGGGTAGATGCTACCCGATTTTCGCTCTCTTTAACTAGTTAAGGAACTAGTCGAGAAGGCAAGCGAGGAAACGAGTTCTATGAATACTCGTAGGTAATCTAAGGTGCTGAAAAGTCTAAGGTTGTTGATACTTGCATTGCTTCCATGTTAAATAGGTTTGGAGGACGATGATGTGGATGTGATTAAGGGAAGTCCGTAAGAGGTATGTAAAGCTTGTCTCTCTTTTCTTTTGGGCATGTCTTAGATTTAAGTGGAAAATGATATGTGTATGAAGCCTGGGGTAATTCTATTCATGAGCTCTGAACATGATTCATGATTCATAATTCGTGTTCATTATTGAATGTTAAGACTCTTAAAGTAGTTAAGCTTCCATTCCTCAAGTCCTCTATATGCTGAAAAGTAGTGTATGTAAGGCTATTCTTCTTTCTTTTGGCATGTCTAAGATATATGTCATAAATGGTTTATATATGAAACATGGGGATATTTCCATTCGTAAAGATCTGAGTATAGTTCGTAGTTCTCATCCACTTTGTGATGGTAGAACTCCTGAAATAGTTGAGTTATTGCCCTTTTAGGCTTCTATATGATAAAAGGTAATATATGTAGAGTCTATTGCTTTTTTTCTTTTGGGATATCCTAACTGTAAATGAAATGAGATATGATATAAGTGTGGAGGTAGTTCCAGTTGTAAGTTCCGAGTATAACTCATGACTCGAGTTCACTCCTAAATGCTAAGGCTCTTAAGGTAGCTGAGCTATCACCCTCGAACCTGCTATACGTGAGATAGTAATTGGACACACAGGAAATATAAACTATAACTCTTATTCACTTTTTGATACTGAAGCTCCTATTACCAAGTTCTGAATACGCTATATGTCTCCTATTCACTTATTGGCGAGAAAACTCTCGTCGTAGTTGAGCTACCTTCTCTGAACCGTCTATATGTTGATTAGTAGTGGGGATATAAGTTCCCATTCCTAGGGACTCTGTGATGAAATATTTCTCTGATTTTCTTAAGCCAATTGACATTACCCTAAAATGTGTCTAGAACTCCTAAGACTTCACTTAATGTAGCCTTAGGGGCACTCAAAGAGCACCTGAGATGATTATTATCCTAATCCATGAATAATAGTCTGTATGACTACCTTATTAAGTTTTAGATAATTATCCACCTATGCGTGGTTGATAATCACACCGAGTCCCATAAAGGGCTGGGTATGGTATATGATGATTATGACACCGAATCCCCTAGTGGGCTAGATACGGTATATGATGATATGATTATAACACCGAGACCCATAATGGGTCGGGTACGGTATGATAATATATGACGGTATGAGAGGGTAACAGTATGATATGGATGTGCACTACTCCCTTTACCGAGTCCCTCACTAGAGGGTCGAAAATAATAGACAAGCATAAACATAAAAACATAGTAATGTACTGGTAAGGTATGAAATGATGTCGTATATGATGGTATGATGCCGTATACGTTGGTCTGGCAACACTGAGTCCCACGGCAGGCCGAGAGTGATATGTGAGGATGATATACATGCCTTTTTTTCATAGGATGCAGGTATAGTGAACTCTTAACTGTCATACTTGTTTCCTACATCCCTATTTCATTTGTTATCTTAGTTATGTGTTGTTATGCTTTATATACTCAGTACATATATCGTATTGACTCCCCTTTCTTCGAGGGGCTGCATTTTATGCCCGCAGGTGCAGACGCACTCTTTGGGGATCCGCCAGCTTAGGGTTCCACCCAGCAAATTTGGGAGAAACTCCATTGAATTAGAGCCAAGCCTTTGGGTATTAGACCTTTTTATGTATATATTTGTATATTCAGGGATACGGCAGGGGCCCTATCCTACCATATGTTGATGTTACTATTCTTAGAGGTCTATAGACATATGTATGTGGGTTGTTTGTGAGTTAATTTCGATTGTGCCTATACGACATATTATAAATGTGTTTATGTTACAACAGCCTTGTCGGCTTACATGCCCTTTCTTGACATAGTTCATATGGAAGGGGTCACACGTACACAAAAAAAGTTTTAACTCATTGGGATTTTGTAAGTAGTATCACTTTATGCATAGCTCGATTTGACTACAGCAGATAGGTATATATACGGGAGTCCAGGTGGGACCCCAGTCACGGCCTATGGGGTTAGGTCATGACATCTGCATTATTCATCGTGTTGCGACGTGAGGGGGCAGGTACGACCTGTACATGGGATTTATAGAGTTATGATGTGCCATGTACACATATGATATGATATGATCTGATATGATCATCTGATATGATATGATATGTTATGGAGATATTTCCTACTCTGGAGTTATGATGTGCTATGGTGCCAATGACGGGGCGGCGACTATGATTTGTTTAAAGAGTCCTATAATGGGGCCGTATATGGCATATATTTTTCTGCATACATTATCTGTGGTTATGATAAGTATTTTGGTATTTTTAGTTACTTTGCTCATTTTTGCACATTTTGCTCTAGTAATGACTTTACTTATTATAGTTCATGCTTTACATACTCGGTATATTTTCCATACTGACTCCCTTTCTTCGGGGAGATGCGTTACATGCCCGTAGGTACAGATGCTCGGTTTGCTAATCCGCTCACCTAGGACATCCACCCTGTTGGTTGGCAATGCTCCTTTGTTCGGAGCCCTATTTTGGCACTAACTTTTCTGTTGTATATTTATCCGTAATGGTTAAGGGTACGATGGGGCCCTGTCCTGTCATATGATTATGCTATTATTTTGTAGAGGTCTGTAGACTTATATGGTGGGTTCTGTATATGTGTTTTGGGCTTGTGTTCAGCGATGGCCTTAACGACCTCCGTGTGCTACATCTATTTTCGTACACCCTTTTCGATTTCTACTTTTATTTATTCTGCTAACACGCTAAGTGGGGCTAAGGGTATGTATGGGTGCCCAACTTGGGCACCAATCATGATCTAAGGAGTTAGGTCGTGACAGATGCATCACAATACACCATCAAGCCTTCGCCCTCAATTAGAAGAGTCAAAATAGGAGAAGTAGTAAGAAACTCATTGAGCTTCATAAAGCTCATCTCACACTTCAACCACTCAAAAGGAACATCCTAGCGAGTAAACTGAGTCAAAGGTGTTGCTATAATGGAGAATCCCTCTATGAACCGTCTGTAGTAACCCGCTAATCCAATAAAGTGACAAATCTCAATCATTCAGGTGGGCCTGGACCAATCAAGAATAAACTCAATCTTCACCTGATCCACCATGATGCCATCCTTGGACACCATATACCCCAAGAATGCTACAGATTCAAGACGAAACTCGCACTTTGATAACTTGGCATAAAGATGCTGATTTCTCAAAGTTTGGAGCATAGTCCTCAAATGTTGCTTGTGCTCCTTTCTACTCCATAAGTACACCAATATGACACCGAAAAACATAGTGACAAAAGAGTCAAGATAAAGCTTGAATACACTAATCATCAAGTCCATGAATGTAGCAAGGATAAACCTAAAAGGCATCACAAGGATGTCTACAAATCTAATCCACAGGTGATGATAACTGAATCTCAAATCAATCTTAGAAAACACCACAACAGCCTAAAGTTTTTCAAATAGGTCATCAATGTGAGGCATAATTTCATGCCCTGGGCTTACACCTTATACGTGGTCGACACCCGGAAACCATTACTGGTCCCTAGCGAACCTTGACACTGCTTACTACTAAATTAAAGACTCAATATACATGCATAAACTTTAATAAGTTAACTTTTAAAATATTTATGCACAAACCGAAAGATCTCAATTATACTTTACTCAAAAACTAGAAAATAACTATTAATATAAATAACAAATAGTGTTTTAAAACATCTGAATGAATATACTAAACTGACTCACTAACTCTGTCCACGAAGCCTCTACTAAACTTTGATAGGTGCTGAGACAAAACCCACAGCTACCTGACTACTCAACTAAACATAACTCAAAAGTAGATATGCTGATCTAACTAAAATGGAGCCCTCCCAAAGTGAGGAGATCTCACTAACTGTTGATCGATGGAAGTCTGTTACACCCCGTACTTGTAAACCTTGAAACGTGTTTTTAATCTTTTTAAAGATAGCTAGGATACCCCTACTATCCACACACATCAACCAACTCTAAAGAAAGAAGAATGTGATACTCCATAGTAGAGAAGGTTGGAAATAGAGCCATAAGAATCCGGAAGGAATTGGAGCCAAGTGATGAGTCGTAGGACTCGATTTACCCACGTAAGCTACTAACTTGGAAGTCTTACATACTTAAGTTATTGGAGTACGTATCAAGCTTGCGTAGATGGATTATATAGGCTCTTAAAATAAGATAAGATTACAAATGCACGAGGAAGAGGATAAAATGACATGTGGCAGCCTAGGAAGGAGGCATGTGGAAGCACCTCAAGCAAGCAGGTGCGGAGAAGTAACACGAACAGCCCACTCAATTTCAGCGCATTTGAAGAAGTTCTGAGCTGTGATTTGACCACAGTTGATAGCTAAGTATACGAGGGGTCCAGGTCGGACCCCAATCACGGTCTATGGGTTTGAGTCATGACAAAGTCTTAGTGAAGTGTCTGCAATCGGGAGTACCTAAATCTGTATCATAAAATAATGCAGTGCCAAATGACGTTAGTACATGAAATGTACGGTATGTGAAATAGTCTAAAGGAGACTTATTCAACTCACCTCAAAGGACTCAACTCTGAAATTAGCTCAACTCAATAAAGCATGCAATCTATGTAAGAGAATTCTCTAAAATATATGAATAAGTAAATGCAACTCGGTATATAAAAATATAATACTTTTCTTTTGAAGAGTTTCTCTAACCAAAAACCGTCACTTATGACCTATAATATGATACAATGAACTGCTATTATTTCCACAACCATCCAATACCTTGGTAGGATAAGGGACACAAACTCATATCTGGATTAAATAAAAGTCCTCTTTTGGGACTATGATGAGTCGCTCGAATGAATGGTATGATCCTATCCTACGTTGGCTACATAGTTTATGGGATTCGAGTTGTTTTATAGTCTTACCCAATTCGATGTTCAATACTAATACCAAATTTATTTTATTATGCTCATAACTCAACTGATTGTATTTACTCAATTAACCTATTTAGTCTCTTTTGGACTTATCTCAAAACTCAACTTTTATCAACTCATGTCTTTTCTTAAAGTTATATAAAATCTCAACTCAATAATGCATTTAAAAGCATGTTTTAGCTTCAAAACTCAATCTCAAAAATAAATGTTTAAGTGAATTAAACTTAATACATTTATACTCAAAATACTCATGCTCAAAATAATAATTAAGAGACTTGTCAAACTTAACTTAATTTGTTCTCAAACTCTATCTCAATTATATGATGAAAATAATAATTCTTTAACTCAAAACAGTGCATATAATATTTAATACAAAACTCAATTAGTGTCCATGTGAATGCAAACATAAATCAACAATCTCAAAATTCAACTCATGAAAATCATTAAAGTATAGTTAAATATATATAATAAATAAATAGAATTTATATAGATGACTTAAGAATTTACTTTATTGGAATTAGAAACTTGAACTCAAAACTCAACTTGACTTTATGAACATGTAGGGCATGAGGTCGAATTTAGTCCAATGTTATGATAGCTTACATACCTACAAGAACTAGAGTTTTGAAGAACTTTGAAGAAGATGCATGAAAACTCTAGCTTTTCTCCTCTTGAATCTTGTTCTAAGGCTTGGGAAAGTATATGAGAGTAATGTGGTTGAATAGTAATGTTTAGGACCTTAATTAGGTGTAAAACCATCGGGGTTTAGTCTTTGAAGGGGTGGAATAAGACTAAAATAAACCTTCTTAAAACACTGCCGAAATCATCTCTCCGGGCCATCTACAGTCCGTAGAAGTTTCTACTGGCCGTAGGAGCCAACCGTAGAAACTTGGTGAGATTCGGGGTCGTTGATTTCATCCTGCGGGCTAACCTACAACTTGTAGATCCTTCTATGACCCGTTGTTGGGTCCGTAGGAATTTGGACCAAAACAATGATTCCCTGAACTTTTTGCATGAGTCAATAGGATTGGTTTGTGGACCGTGGACCCATCTACGGACCATAGGTCAGGGTCGTAGGAACTAACCTAGAAAACCTTAGTTCTGGTAGTCTATGGTAAAATAGTCATAACCTTTTACTCCAAACTTCAAATGAGGCAAGCTTCATAGCGTTGGAAAAATGACTCAAAGACCTTTAATTTGATAGGTCACTGCCATCTAATTTTTTATATTCTAGGAGATATTATCGTTTAAAGTTGACTCTTGCATTTTCTTATGCAAAAACTTAATTGGTAGAATATCTTTGAACTCGACTAAGTACTAGAGGTTCCTTATGACTCTAATTCACATAAAATACACTTCAAACACTTATGAATTGATCCTAACAATTGAAATTATCAGGTTTGGGCCTATACGCATATGAAGAATGGTTTGGATCTTAGCTTAGATTTTTTTGGGGTGTTATATATAGGATAATAGTTCTTCACCATTATCTTACCCAGCTTTTTATAGTCATACACATCTGCATAGACCCCGTCTTTCTTCTTTACAAATAAGACTGGGATCCCCATGGTGTCATGCTAGGCCGAATGACTCCCTTTTATCCAAGAGATCCTTAAGCTGAACACTAAGCTCCTTGAGCTCTACAAAGGCCATACTATATGGAAGAATAGAAATTGTATGAGTTCCCGGCTTAAGTTCAATGGCAAATTCAATATCACACTCTAGGGGAAGGCTAGATAGGTTGTTGGGAGTACATCCGCAAACTCTCGCACCACAAAGACTGAGTCAACTGTAGGTCCCTCCTTACTAAAATACCATACATATGCCATGTAGGATAAACTTCCACTAAAAACCAATCTCTTTGCCCGGATATAAGAAATAACCCGAGTTAGTGTGTGGTTTACAGATCCCGCCCACAATCGGAGGCATTCTAGGCATGGCTAAGGCAACAGTCTTTGCATAGCAATCTAATACTACATGGTGAGGGGATAACCAGTCCATGTCCAAAATGATATCAAAGTCTAACATTTCCAACTTAACAAGGTCAACCCAATTTTCATAGCCCTAGATCACCAAGTAGGATCTATACACCCGATCCACTACTAAAGTCTCACCCATAAGAGTCAAAACACACATGGCTGCTGATAAAGGCTCAAAATGCATACTCAATCGGGAAGCATAATATAGAGATACATATGAAAATGTACTAACCCGAATTTTGCTAGATATGGGGAAGGAGTAATCATCCTTCACTAGGGATAGTCTCTGAACCAATGTTCAATCTCGCCATAGTCATATCAACCATGAGAAGAATGACCCATATGATAATGACCATCACACCTTGTAGAACCCAAATTTGAACCTCTTGAACTGTAGCCCATGCTAGGACCACTCTGCCTATACTAATCATCTGCTAAAGCATAATGTGCCGCATGAATATGCCAGCTAGAATAACCTTTCTAAAATTATTGGTGATGCCTACCAGAAGAGTCCCTACTCTTAGATTGGGACTAATGGTAACTACCCAAGTGTTGAGCCCTCTTGTCGTTGCCACCATAGGCCTCACAATAGAGATGCTCTATAGTACAGGCATAATCAACCACCTCCAAAAAAGATCAGCCTGTCTGTCATGAACCAACCCCGTGGGCTGCGAATGGAGTCTGACCTGGACCCCCGTACACATACCTATCAGGTGTAGTCAAATTGAACTATGAACAAGAGATAATACTCACAAAAACCCCACTGAGTTAAAACTTTTTCATTTACATGTAGCCTCTTTCATTCGTATCATACCATAAAAGGCATGCAAGCCGACCAGACTACCATAACGTAAAAACATTTACAACATATTGTATAGGCACAATCGAAATAAACTTATAAACAACCCAACTTACATGTCTACAGACTTTTAAAAATAGTAACGATATCATATGGCGGGACAGGGCCCCCGTCGTACCCCTTAATAAAACAATATGTACTTTAAAAGATCAGCACCAAAAGCTAGGTTCCAAAATAGTGAAGCACTTTCAACATAGCTGAGTGGAAATCCTAAGCTGACAGATCCCCAACACGTATACCTGTACCTGCGGGCATAAAACGCAGCCTCCCGAAAAAAGAGGATCAGTGCAATACTATCACGACCCAAGCCTAGGGCCTAGACATGACATGACGAATGAGGAACCCGAAAGTACCTCAAACAAGCCTCTTAGCATTCTTTTAGCCTTTCATAGGTAATGATGATAAATAAACAAGCGGAAATCATAATAGTAAATCTTCAACTTATATATGTCCAACAATACCTCTAACTATTAGATTTAACGGGGCTAAGACAATTCCTTAGCTCAGCCTCAATCATAATAGAAGAAATGCCATAGTAAAATATCTTAACATATCATAAGCTAGAAACATAAAGGAGTATTATTCCCGGAACATGGGAACTCACCAAAAGTAGTCTTCAACGAAATCTCAACTAGCCATGTGGAGGAGAATGAGGAGGAGCACTAATCCCTACATGGTGATATCATGTAGGCAAAAGAGTATGTGTTAGTACTTTGAATGTACTAAGTATGTAAGGATGCATGAACATTGAGGAAACATTAAAATATTTATATAATATGGAACATAATGTAATGCATGCATAATAAATCATATAGATATCCTTTAAAACATTTATTTTATGGGAAATTAACCATAACCGACATTTAAGACCATGCGAGCTATTACATGGAATCCAACATAACCCCCTACGTTGGCCGGGAAGACTACTTGTCAGGTAGAACTCCGTCAACTTCATTCATTTCTTTAACTTTAACTTTAAGGGCTATTTATGGATTCATTAGCCTAAGCCTACAAGGGCTCCTATGTTGGCACATAGTTAATGAGACAAGGGGTCGCTACTAGGATTCTCTTACCGAATCCCACCTCAATGCCCCATTCGGTTCTAAGTCAATCCCACAGAATAGTTTAATACTTCAAAATATTTATAGCATATAACTTGAGAATTCAAGTATCATATTCGGTAGAATAGCTCATTAAAATATTTGATAATTCAAATATGCAAGAATTTTCCTTATTGCATAAAGAATCCATCATTCATATTATTTCATCATTCTTTCATTTCATAAGACCTCCTTTTGATCATAGATATTGCTTTCATAAACATTCATTTGGAGTCAAAGCTTTTAAGTCAAACATTATTAAAAATATAGTAAAATTAGGTGGGTTCAAATCACTTCAACTTGCAAATATGTATGTAAGTAAATATACATAAATACTTTGAAATCCATTAATTAAAAATCATGCTTTAAACAACCCATCATGAATTTGAAGAACCTTTAAATAGATAAATAGAGGAATTACTTGCAAATCATCAATTCATACATATAAAATTATGTCGCATCAAAATAGACCAATAATTATTAGTTTAATCATGATTCATACAATTAAGTAAAAATAAGAATTACCATAAGAAAATATTACTTGAAATCAAGAGATTTAATTGAAAGAGTTTTTGGACTATATGGGTGAAAGAACCCACGGATAAACACCCACATAACTTAGAGTAGAGCTTCAAGAAAATAAATATAATTTATCATATAATAAAAATAATTTAGACATGAGAGTGGAAGGAATACTCTCATTGAATCCTTACATACCTGGAATTCGAAGCTTTAGTCAGAATCGAAAGACTTAATGAACACTCTTGAGTCCTAGTTTTTCTCCTCGCCGGAATGTTTTGTGTACTACCCGGAGTATATGAATCACCAGAATAGTATTTCTTTACTACTAAGAACTAAAACTATATTTGAGAATGTGTAAAGAAGTGTATAGAGAGAAGACTTGCTTGAGAAAGCTTGATGAATAAAATGAGAAAATAAGGTGGGTATTTATAGGTGGGAAAGAGGACCTAACAATAAATAAAATAATTATAAAGAAAAATTTGAAAATTTAATAGAAAATTATGATGTCATGGATGATGTTAATTGGAGGAAAATTTATGTCATGAGTGATATCAAATGTATCTAGATCTTTCCATGGTAGGTGAAATGAGTTATCTTTGACAAAATACTCCTTTTCAGAGCTGCTTTTGAACAAGATAAAATTCGTTATTAGGATTTGGTGTCCATAAGAATTGTAAATATAGAAGTCTAGTTTCATGTCGTTCAAGAATCAACCAATTTGGAGCATCCTACAGGGAGATATAAATTTTCTTCTACAAATACTCCTTTTCATCACAGCACACTGTCTTATAATAATTAATTTATTTGACCTACTTAACCTCTGAAACTTAAATTATGGTCTTCACAAAAATTGTAGGTAATGATCTTTTGGTTACTCAGAAATTTAAATCAACCAATTTGGACAATCCTATAAAACGTTATGCCCAAAATACAAAGGCTATAACATTTTTAGGAGAGAATTGAAACATCATATACAACATTTTTAGGGGATGTTACACATGTAATGAGTATATAAATCATAAAACATCATAATTAAGACAACAACTGAAATAAGGAGGCAGGACACAAGTGTAACAGTTTACCCGGCCTGCAGTAGGACTCAGTGTATGCGGCATCATACAATCGTATATGACATCATCTCATACATTACAAATATATCATTAGGTTTTCATATGCATGCCTATCTATCGTATCCGGCCCTTTAGTGAGGGACTCGGTCAAGAGAGTAATGTGCATCTATATCGTACCGTTACCCTATCATACCATCATATCTTATCATATCATACCCAACCCATTATAGGTCTCGATGTTATAATCATATCATCATATATCGTATCCGGCCCACTAGGGGACTCGGTGTGATATTTATCATATACCGTATCCGACCCTTTATGGGACTCGATGTCATTATTATATATTGTACCCGGCCCTTTATAGGACTCGGTGTCATTATCATATACCGTACCTGACCCTTTATGAGATTCGGTGTCATTATCATATATCGTACCCAGTTCTTTATAGGACTCAGTGTCATTATCATATATCGTACCCGACCCTTTATGGGACTCGGTATCATTATCATATAATATACCTGGCCCTTTATTGGAACTCGATGTCATTATCCACCATGCACAGGTGGATCATTATCTGACACTTAATAAGGTAACATGGAGTGTGAATCAAACCCATGTTTGAATTGAAATTGAGATACTGATGCAAGTTCTTCCCTTCTGAATCAGATAGATTCATATCTGAAAGAGGTTGACAATAAGTTCTTTCAAAATTGACTATTTGCCCCTCTGTTAGAGGTGTTCCAAAAATGTCTGCGATCGAGTAAATATAAGTCAGAGTCAATAGAATTTGATCAATCCTATTTTTTGTCGTTAAGGTGGAGAACTGAACCAAGAATTCTCTTTCTTCATCATCAATCGAATCACTGTTCGCGACCTAGGATCCTATTTTCTCATTAATATAATCCCCATTCACGTTTATACAGACTATCATTCATCAATCAGGACAATAATTATCTCAGGTGCCCTTTGAGTGCCCCTAGGGCTACATTAAGTGAAGTCTTAGGAGTTGTAGACACATTTTAGGGAATGCCAACCGGCTTAAGGAAATCAAGGACATCTGTCATTCCAGAGTCTTTTAGAAGGGAGCTTTACATCCCACCACTAATCGACATATAGATGGTTCAGGAAAGGTAGCTCAATGTCACGAACCAACCCCATAGGCCGCGACTGGGGTCCGACTTAGACCCCCTTATGCGTATCTCTCAGCTACCCTAAAGTTAAAGCGTATGTGATGTGATACTATATAAAAACCCCAATGGGTCAAAAACTTTTTTTCAGGAACCTGTAGCCTCATTCACCTGTATCATAACAGGAAAGGGCATGCGAGCCAATGAGGCTGCCATACCATGAAAACATTAGCAATACGTCGTATGAGCACAACTGAAACAAACTTATAAATAACCCATATACATATGTATATAGACCTCTAAAAGTAATAACTGTATCATATGGCGGGACAGGGCCCCCGCCGTACTCCTGAATAAATAAATATATACATCAATGACCAGCATCAACAGTAAGGCTCCGGAACAGCGGAGCACATCCAACATAGTTGAGTGGAAACCCTAGGCTAGCGGATCTCCAATATGAACATCTGTACCTGCGGGTATGAAATGCAGCCCCCCAAAAATGAGGGGTCAGTACGACATATATACTGAGTATATAAAGCATAACATATCATAACTGAAACAACAACTGAAATGGGGATACAGAAAATATGTATAACAGTTAATAGATTACTGTACCTGCAGCTTAGGACATACAGTCATATACCTTATCATACCTTGTACTCGGCCCTCTAGTGAACTCGGTATCGTAATCGTTTCATCATAATCATGTGTCGTCATATCATCATGTATATCATTTTATCATGTCATCGTATACGGCATAATCTCGTATGTCATCACAGTATATCTGGTCCACTTTAGGGCTCGGGGTCATAAATGTATCCCTATATTTTCATATGCAAGCCTACATAAAGTATCCAGCCGTTTAGTGAGGGACTCGGTGAAAGAGTAGTATATGTCTATAGCGTACCATCATCATACAGTAAAATATGCCGAGGAACGTTCGGCCCAATCCGTAATTTAAAACAACGCCAAAGAACATACGGCTCAATCTATATTTTCTATTATATCATCATATATATATCTGGCTGGGGATGCGGTGATGAGCATTATCACATGCAGCGTCATTGTATGCTTCACTTCATCGTATACGATACCTCATCTTCGTATACTTCTACATATATATAGCCGGCCCGGGACTCAGTGAACGAATAGTAAAACTAGGCACGACCATATTCACGGCCCTCTTATGGAACTCGGAGGAAGATGGGTTACAGGGTGCTTGAGTAGAGTAGTGAGAAACTATATGCAACTAAGTCATCATTTGAGACTCAATGAAACAGTCAAGTGAATCGTCACCTGAAGATTAGAGTAGTAATCATCTTAAGTATCTTCTAAACATCGTTACGGAGCATATCAACTGGAGTTTCAAGAATTGTAGACATGTATCGAGACAAGGTTAAAAGGCTTATGGAAGTAGGGATATTTGTCGTCACAGAGACTTTAGGAATAGGAGCTGACACATTCAAGTATTATTCAGCAGATAGGAGACTCGAGGGTAGTTCAACTATTTTAAGAATTCTAATACCAAGTAGTAAATAAAAGTCACAAGTTATACCTGGAGCTTATAACTGGAACTACGTCCACCTCATATCATATGTTATTACATTTATACTTAAGACCTTCCAAAAGGAAGAACAGACAGGCTCTACATATACTACTATTCATGATCTAGCAGCCTTAAAAGGCAACAACTCAACTATTACAGGCGTCTTAACATCACAAAGTGAATAAAGTTTATGAATTACACCTGGAGTTGTACGAGTGGAATTATTCCCACATTTCATATACAAACCACTCATAACTTATACCTAAGACATGCCAAAAGAAAAGAAGAATAACTCTACATACCTATTATGGGTTAGTCGCATCCAGACTTGCTTCGGTACTCCTTTAACCTATTTAACACGGAAGTAATACGAAGGTTAGTAACTTTTGACTTTCCAGTTCCTAAATCCACAACCAGTCACCCATAGGAATCAATTCCTTATTCTTCCTTCTCGACTAGTCTCGACTAGTCTTTAACGAGTTAAGGAGTTAACGGAAATTGAACAGCACCTCCTCTATAATGTGTCCTATCCGAATTTCTAATTATTTCCCTAATACCTACATAAAACCAACAACATAACCACCAGATTATATATATATAAAATATGGCAACATTATACAATACAACCTCCGAACGACTCGCTCGAAATTATGATATCCAAAATAGGGTTTCTAGTTTCTATTTTGCGAAACCTTTAACCGTATGAAGCGGAGGGGCGTGTGGATACAACCAGCAGATCCACCACCTCTTTTAGGATAAATTTAGGCCCTTCAACACACACCACACAACCAGCAGCAGCCTCCACACACACAATGCCTCATTTTGACTATAATTTAACTACGACGACTTCAATTTCGATTATTTCTATCGTCGATCATTTCCACGACCTTTTTTATACTTCCAGCAGTATAAAAGGTCTATAATACACTACATAACATCCCCATAAACTTCAAATTATAATAGAATACCTTACCTTTCCCTAAATTGGCCAAAACTCGCCAAAACCCACCTCGGAAAATCTCTTGATGTGCTGAAATGGAGTGGACTGGTTGCTGTCCGTTTGGTGATGCTCCAAACCTTAACTTAACATTATTAACACCCTCATAACATATCCAAACCCTTAATAACACGTGGGAGAAGAGAATCAATCCATAGATTATCAAATGGCTTTCCAAACATGCTGAAAATTAACTTCGGAACCTCCTTGACGCGGTTGAAATGTTGTGGTTGCTTGTTACTCGTTTTTTCTGCCCCAAATAGGATTTTTATGTTTTTAAACACCGCTATACCACCATAGGATACCTTAAATAATTAATTTACGGAGCAAAATTGGAACGTACCTATTTTTCTCTCCTAGCCGTCCTTTTTTTCTCTCTCGACTTAGGGTTTTGCTTCCTTTGCTTTGGCTGATTTTTTTGATCATAACTGAAGCTATTATTCATATATACATATATTTAGGTGGTCCTAGGGGGTGACACGTGTCATCCCCTAAGGGGGACATGTGTCGAGCCCCTATTGGGCCACGAATCCATGCCATCAAGGAGGGGCTGCCACGTGTCCTTGTGGGCCCCACCTCCCAAGTAGGTGGGTCCCCTACTTGACCCTAAGTAGGTGGGTCACCTGCTTGCTTGAGGTGCTTCCATGTGTCGCTCCTCCATTGGCTGCCACGTGTCGTCTTTTCCCCTTCTTCATGGGTTTGTAATCTCGTCTTAATTTAAGAACCCGTGTAATCCATACTACGTAAGATTGATATGTATTTAAGTAACTCAAGTGTATAGGACTTCTAAATTAGTAGCTTATGTAGGTAAATCAAGTTCTACGATTCATTTCTTGGCCTCCAATTCCTTCTGAATTCTTATGACTCTATTTCCAACCTTCCCTACTATGGGGTATCACATTCTCCTTTACTTAGCGTTGTTTGATATTGTCGTAGCTTATACGGCTCACATGATAATGTCTAAGAACTTAAGAGATATTCTGAGCTCGAGAGTGTGGGGTGTAAAATTCTTCCCCCCTTTAGAACATTCGTCCCCGAATGTTACATAAAACTTCCCTTAAGAATTCATATAGATTGTAAGGAGGTTTCTTTCCATTGCAATAACACATATTTTCATCCAAATAGTTAATATACAATTTTCCAAGAGTTGGGATTACCTGTAGATACCAAAAATAGGTACAGATACCTGTGTTTGATGTCCTCTTCCTCTTCTCAAGTTATTTCTTCACCATCCTTATTCTGCCATAGTACCTTGACAGAAGCTACGTTCTTTAGTTTGCACCCCTTTTAATCTGCCGATCTCGGATAGCAATAGGTTGCCCCTTATAGGATAACTTTCCTTTCATGTAGACCTCCCCCACCAATAATATTCTGGGAGGGTCGCTTATATATTTGTGGGGCATTGATCTATGAAAACTGAATGTATTGATTCAATCCGGACAGTAGGTCCAATTCTTAGGTAGCTTTATCTACTCTACAAATAATCTGAGAAGGACCAATGTATCCCCTTCTTGCCGACTCTAGGCTGCTAGTCAATAGATTGTCCCTGAATAAACTTTACTTCATCAATATGTTGTTGGATCCCCTCTGGGCCTATTTGTTAATCGAAGGGCAAAATGTTGTTCTAAGATTCACCTGCGTTCCCAATCCTTACCGGAGCGATATCTAGTGATTAGCTGTACGTTGAACTTCCCCATCCGAGATAACAGATGTGGGAACCCCATGAAATCGTATTGTTTCCTTGATATGTCATCTCGGATAACCCTTAGCTGAATATACCTTCCTAATTGGAAGAAAATAGGTTAATTTTGTCAGCTTATCTACCATAACCCATATGAACTTATACTTCCGTAGAGTGCGAGGTCAGCCTGCACTATAACCTACATTAATTGCCTTCCATTTATGAGTCGGGATTCCCATCCCCTATAACAGGCTATTAAGCCTTCGAAACTTTGCTTCATTTAAGCTATTATATAACTCCTCTTAATTCAACTTGTAACACCTTAGGTATGCTATCTTGCTCTTTTACTCAGATCTTCTTTCCAGTTTTATTACCAAACATAATATTGTAATTCTTACACAAATGTGTGTAGGTACTTAGATCAATTCAGAAAATACCTTAACGTTGATATACTAGCAGCTTACCTCCTTTAGTCGAGGTCAGGGCTCTACTAAGGCTTTTGTCCTTGATACCGATTATATCTTAATAGTTCTGCCTTGAACAATATTACACTTTTCTTTAGTAGATTCTAAATTAGCAATTCCAGTGCTATTCTCACCCAAGCACACTTAACTTCAGAGTTTTGATGGAATCCGGTGCATTAGTATGGGTATGATCGCGTCTATCCCTTATTGGATCTCATTTGAAGTTTAAGCGATCTTATTTATTTATATACGATAGCGTCAGTTGATTTTTTTTCTTATGCTTGTACTTCTCTTGTCCACTTCCCCCTTTTAGGGTGTACCCATATCATCCCCCATTTATTTTCAGCTATTTCCACGCGAATAATTCCACTCTAACATATTTAACGTGCCGCAACATATCTACATTTTCTGTTAAATCATCCATACGTTAGGTTACCTTTATAGGAAACTCTAGCACAACTATAGGGTGCTTTAGTGTCCACAATGTATCATATAAAATCTCATCCAATGATCGATACTCGAGTAATATCCGTAATGTAGCCGTGCATTCAAAGCCACATTCCATTCATCCCAATCAGTAATTAGGTCGTGCTCATAATTGGTTAAAATTCTCCACTCAGGAGTACTTATACTTTGATGATTCATTTTTCAAGCTCCGTCATTATACTAACCTTATTCTAGGGGATACCGCTTATTCTTCTAATACCCTCGTAATGCAACAGTTGTTCTATAAATTGACATTCCTTCTCCTTACAAGATCTCACTAATCATCAAGGTGGAGTCACGTATACACAATAATTCTTTATGCCTCCTGAACTTTCATCTTTATCATGTACCTAAGGCTCACTTCTAATCATGCTTAAAACCATATCAACTTTGTTATAGTGGTGGCCTTTTCTTACCACCTTTTTATCGTACTCTATTTTAGTTCGTAACTGTCTATTTCCCTTTTTGTTCGATACTCACACTTAATTAATCACATCTATCTTGAGTGCCTCTACTAAAACTTCTCTATTATTCCTCCAGCTCATCTCTATTTTTGTTTGGGCACAAGGAATTCCATATTACCCTTTATTTCCTTGCACTAGCTATCCTTTTCGTCATCATATAACCTTTATTCGAAACTTTCCTTACAAAACTTGATAAATCTTCCTTATTTGTTCCATAGCTTGCTTTTCCGTTTCACACCTATCTTTACATTCCATTCGCATGGACCACGTCATACCTTTTAGTTAATTCCTTACTAAGCTTTACTTATTCTCATAACGGTTTCTGTTATATTCACCTGATACCCTGTTCGCATTCAGTCTCATAGTATAACACTACTTGACCTTCTTCACGATTCTTACAATGGGCTACTTACTCTTCTTAGTTAGTCTTATCCTTAATGTTTTACAAGTTGTCTTATTAACACTTTACTTCCGTCACAACCTTTTTTCCTTTGTACTCTTGTCGTAATCATACTATTTCTTCTTTCAACTATAATTCGTCATAGTTTATCCCTATGTATCAATTCAGGCGATGCCTTACTATATCGTTTTATCTTGATCTATCAATCTTTTCTAAGTCAGCTTTGTTGGCTTATAGTTCCTTTCCAACTTCGTTCTACTATACTAGTATTGACCTCCTAGTTTCTATTGCCATTAATTTTGTAATTAACTTATTTCTCGAGGTCAGCCATATTTATTTAGTCAAATCTCATCATTGTTGTGAGCACAACCTTTCAAGATATACTACTGCCCTGTATCTCATTCTCTTTTTATTTCTATGAAAATTTGGGCAGAGTTTCTTCTGTATTTCATACTATCTCAACACCTGCACGCAGAAAATACCAACAACGCCTCATAGGGCACACATATATATATTTATATTGTATAACATCTCAGCCACACAGGGCACACATATATAGTCATATCATCTCATATCACAGCCGCATAGGGTAACCATAATTAGCAGTATAGAGAGGGACTTACCTCGTATGTCCACTCGAACTGCACCTGTTATATTTTCTGGTATACTTTTCCTTTTATTTTTTCAACTTTATATATCAATCGTATTGAAACACCTTACCTGCCATTTGTCTTTCATGACTTTGCTTACCTGCGTGCTTGGTAACTTCCATTATTGTTAGTTAATTTCTTCTATCAATATTGTCCTTCTACTGAAATCACAAGTTAGTATGAGGGATTTCGTTCCCTATGATTCGGCTATATCGCATGATCTTAGATATAAAAGAAAGTAACATCCTAAATGTCCTGTAGCCTTCTGTCTATAGATGTGGTGCACAACATACCGATAAACAAAGACTCTACTAGACATGGTCTATAGACATTCAAAGAACGAACTGCTCTGATACCACTTCTATCACGAACCAACCCCGTAGGCCACGACTGGGGTCCGACTTGGACCCCCTTATGCGTATCTATCAGGTACCCTTAAGTTGAACCGTGTGTGATGTGATACTATATACAAATCCCAATGGGTCAAAAACATTTTTTTAGGAACCTATAGCCTTATTCACCTGTATCATAACAGGAAAGGGCATGCGAGCCGATGAGGCTGCCATACCACGAAAACATTTGTAATACGTCGTATGAGCACAACTGAAACAAACTTACAAATAACCCACATACACATGTATACAGACCTCTAAGAGTAATAACTGTATTATATGGCGGGACAAGGCCCCCATCATACCCCTGAATAAATAAACATATACATCAATGACCAGCATCAATAGTAAGGCTCCGAAACAGCAGAGCACATCCAACATAGCTGAGTGGAAACCCTAAGCTAGCGGATCTCCAACATGAACATCTGTACCTGCGGACATAAAATGCAGCCCTCGGAGAACGGGGGGCCAGTACGACATATGTATTAAGTATATAAAGCATAACATATCATAACTGAAACAACAACTGAAATGGGGATCCAGAAAACATGTATAATAGTTAACAGATTACTGTACCTATAACTTAGGACATGCAGTCATATACCTTATCATACCCTGTACCTGTCCCTCTAGTGAACTCAGTATCGTAATCATTTGATCATAATCATGTGTCATCATATCATCATGTATATCATTTTATCATGTCATCATATACAGCATCATATCATCGTATACGGTATAATCTCGTATGTTATCACAGTATATCCGGTCCACTCTGGGGCTCAGGGTCACAAATGTATCCCTATATTTTCATATGCTTGCTTACATAAAGTATGCAGCCCTTTAGTGAGGGACTCGGTGAAAGAGTAGTGTACGTCTATAGCGTACCATGATCATACAGTAAAATACACCGAGGAACGTTGGGCCCGATCCGTAATTTAAAACAATGCCAAAGAATATACGGCTTAATCCACATTTTCCATTATATCATTATATATATATCTGGCTCGGGATGCGGTGATGAGAATCATCACATACGGCGTCATCATATGCTTCACTTCATCGTATATGGCACCTTATTCTTGTATACTTCTACATATATATAGCCAGCCCGGTACTCGGTGAACGAATAGTAAATCTCACGACCCAACCCTGTGGGCCGCGACTTGGATCTGACCTAGACCCCCATTTACGTAACTGTCGACTATAGTCAAATTGGACTATATATAACGTGATACTGCTCACAAAAACCTCAATGGGTTAAAACTTTTTCATGTTCATATAGCCTCCTAAATATAGGAACCAAACACATGAACCCAATGGGTGATAAAATATTCATACACGTGTGACCTCTTTCAATTGCATCATATCATGAAAGGGAAAGCCAGCCGATAAGGCTGCCACAATATAACAGGTTTTACAACATATCGCATAGGCATAACCAAAATAAACTCCTAAATAACCCACACACATACGTCTACAGACCCTTAAGAATAGGAATGACAACGTATGGCGGGACAGGGCCCCCATCGTACCCCTACATAAACAAATATATACATCACAGGAACAGTACCTAAAATCTAGGCTCCGAAATAGTGAAGCACTTCCAACATAGCTGAGCAAAAATCCTAAGCTGGCGGATCTCTAAAATGAACATCTATACCTGTGGGCATGAAATGCAGCCCCCCGAAGAAAGGGAGGTCTGTACCATATATGTACTAAGTATATAAGCACAACATAACTGAGATAAAAACTAAACCAAGGATGCAGGAAACCAAGTATATTATTTAATAGGGTACTGTACCTACACCTCATAAAATAAAGTCATGTATACCACTATCACATACTGTATCCGGCCCGCTCGGAGACTCGGTGTTACAAACACATCATCTATCTTGATAGGTATATATATTCCATTAACGCTGTGGGACGTACAACCCGATCCCTGTATATAGAAAGTACATGCCGAGGAACGACGGCCTGATCCATGTATCATATCATAATACTGAGGAATGACGGCCCGATCCATATAATGCATAATAATGCCGAGGTACGACGACCCGATCTATATAATGCATAATAATGCCGAGGCACGACGGCCCGATCTGTATAATGCATAATCTGTCATGGAACGTACGACTCGATCCTTACATAGCAAAATATGCCGAGGTATGTCCGGCTCGATCCATATATATATCATAATTCATATATGTGCACGCAAAACTCTGTAACATATCAAATATCCCTCAACCATTATCGTAAAGTATGCCTAAGAACCCCCAGGTTTAGGAGCTTACACATCCAATCACTATTCAGCCTATAGAAGACTCAAGGGTCGTAGTTCAATTACTTCAAGGCCCTTATCATTCAAAAGTGGGTACAGGTCATGAGTTACATCCAGAATCTATAAATGGGGCTATATCCAAATCTATGTCCTATAGAACCTTTAGTCTAGTCTTTCTCAAAGAAGGAAAAGACAAGCTTTACATGCACCACTTCCTATCACATGGAAGACTTGAAAAGTAATGACTCAACTTGTTACAGGAGTTCTAATCAGTAGGAAGTGAATAAGAGTCTTAACTCCCCCTCAGAGTTTTAAGAGTGGAATAACTTCAAACTTCATATACACAATACTTACATCTAAGTCGTGCCAAAGGAGAGGAAGAGTAACTTTACATACACTACTTCTCAGTATGTAGAATACTTGAGGAATGTAAGCTTAACTACTTTAAGAGTCTTAACATTCAACTATGAACATGAATTATGAATCATGAACCATGTTCAGAGCCAATGAATAGAGTTACCCCAAGCTTCATATACATATCACTTGTCACTTAGATCTAAGACATGCCCAAAAGAAAGAACAGATAGGCTTTACATACTTATACCAAAATATGCCAAAAGAAGGAATAACTTTACATACCTCTGGTCGACTGCTTTTAGCCCGACTTGTCTCGTCGTCTTATGAACCTATTTAACACAAAAGTAGTATGAATATCAACCCCTTTTACTTTCCATCACCCTAGGTTACATCTTAGTATTAATGGAATCTATTTCCTTAGTCGTTTTCCCGACTAGTTCTATTATTCGCTAAGGCGTCGATGAAAATTGGGCAGCACCTCCCCTATAATGTGCCCTATCCAAATTTCCAATTAGGTCCCTAAGACCTACATCCAACCAACAACAACAACCTGTAGCAATTCACACCAAAAATATACAACATAAACTCCAAACGACTTATTCAAAAATACGGTAGCACAATAGGGTGTCTAGCCTTTATTTTGTAACGCCTTTCATTATACGCAACGAGGGGTCGTGTGGCTGAAACCAGAAGCATCCACACCCCTTTTATAATGCATTTAGGCCCTGTAACAATACATTACACCCTTGCAGCAACAACCTACAAGAACGACACTTTATTTCGACGACAATTCACTTCTAGCGACTCCAATTTAGTTTATTTCAGGCGTCAAACATATTTATCATATTTTCACATTTCCAGCCACTTACACAACTTATAATACCCTCTATAACAACACCATAAATTCCAATTTAAAAGGAAAGGCCTTACCTTACGTTAAACTTGTCAAACTCACCAAAACTATCAAAATGCGAAATCAGGACAACCCACTATCTTATATTGTCGCTTAGTTTCAGAGGGGTAATTGAGGGAAACAGGATTTGTGGACTCAATGGAAGTTATAGAAATGTGTATCAAGGTTGCAAAAAATTTTGAATTACGCCTACAACAATTTTGTACAAAAATATATGACCAAAATACTCACAGCTGTCCGTGTAGGATTTCCAAAACCCAATCTGAGCAGCAGCTCCTCCATGCTTCACCACCATTTATCGAGTAGAGAAATACAAAACTGGGTTGTAGAGTCTAAATGAAAGTTGTAGAACTATGAAATAGATTTCCAAAACATCTTGAATCACTCAAAACTAAACCTTACACAAGGAGTTATACTTGTATTACCAACTTAGTGTTTCTCCAAACCATGGCTGCCTTTGCTTTCTTCTCCACGTTTTTCTCTCTATTTTTGTTCAAGTTTTTGGCGAAAAATGACTTAATAGTCATACATACATAGATATATATCTTTTTAGAGAGTGACACATGTCATCCCCTATGGGTGACACGTGTCACACCCTTAGGCAGCCACCTTAATTATGCAACCAATCCATGGTTGCCACGTGGCAAGTGGGGTCCACCCCATTGTGTGTCACCTGCTGCCATGTGTTACTTTCATGTGATTCCATGTGTACCTATCACGTGCTGCCATGTGTCAAGTAGGTGAGTCACCTACTTGCTTCAAGTAGGTGCGTCGTTTCCTTATTTCTCTTCCGTGGGTTCGTAATTTTGTCGCACTTTAAGAGCCTATGTATTCCTTACTACTTAGTCTCAACACGCACTCAAGTAGCCTAAGTACGTAAGACCTCCAAGTTGGTAGTTTACGCGATTCAATCGAGTCCTATGACTCATTTCTCGGCCTCCAACTCCTTTTGAATTTTTATAACCCTATTTCCAATCTTCCTTATTATGGAGTATTTCGTTCTCTTTTCCTTGGAGTTATTTGATAGCATTATAAACTATCCAACTCACATAACAACTTTTGAGAAACTTAAGAGCCTTCCCAGAAACTTGAAAAGCTTAAGAAGCATTCTAAGGTACTAAAGTACGGGGTGTAACAGTAAAACTAGGCACGACCGCGTTCTCGACCCTCTTATGGGACTCGGAGGAAGATGAGTTACAGGGTGCTTGAGTAGAGTAGTGAGAGTTATAGGGTGCTCGAGTAAAGTAGTGAGAAACTATATGCAACTAATTCATCATTTGATACTCAATAAAACAACCAAGTGAATCATCACCTGAAGATCAAAGTAGTAATCGTCTTAAGTATCTTCTAAACATCGTTACGGAGCATATCAACTGGAGTTTCAAGAATTGTAGACATGTATCGAGACAAGGTTAAAAGGATTATGGAAGTAGGGACATTTGTCGTCGCAGAGACTTTAGGAATAGGAGCTGACACATTCAAGTATTATTCAGCAGATAGGAGACTCGAGGGTAGTTCAACTATTTTAAGAATTCTAATACCAAGTAGTAAATAAAAGTCACAAGTTATACTGGAGCTTATAACTGGAACTACCTCCACTTCATATCATATGCTATTACATTTATACTTAAGACCTTCCAAAAAAAAGAACAGACAGGCTCTACATATACTACTATTGATGATCTAGTAACCTTAAAAGGCAATAACTCAACTATTATAGGAGTCTTAATATCACAAAGTGAATAAAGTTTATGAATTACACCTGGAGTTTTAAGAGTGGAATTATCCCCACATTTCATATACAAACCATTCATAACTTATACCTAAGACATATCAAAAGAAAAGAAGAATAGCTCTACATACCTGTTATGGGTTAGTCGCATCTAGACTCACTTCGGTACTCCTTTAACCTATTTAACACGGAAGTAATACTAAGGTTAGTAACTTTTGACTTTCCAGTTCCTAAATCCACAACCAAGCACCCATAGGAATCAATTCCTAATTCTCCCTTCTCGACTAGTCTCGACTAGTCTTTAACTAGTTAAGGAGTTAACAGAAATCGGACAGCACCTCCTCTATAATGTGCCCTATCCGAATTCCCAATTATGTCTCTAATACCTACTTCCAACCAACAACATAACCATCAGCTTATATATGTATATAAAACATGACAACATTATACAATACAACCTCCGAATGACTCACTCGAAATTATGATATCCAAAATAGGGTTTCTAGTTTCTCTTTTGCGAAACCTTTAACAGTATGAAGAGGAGGGGCGTGTGGATACAACCAGCTGCTACCCCACCTCTTTTAGGATACATTTAGGCCCTGCAACAAACACCACACAACCAGCAGCATCCTCCACACACACAACGCCTTATTTTGACTACAATTTAACTACGACGACTTCAATTTCGATTGTTTCTATCATCGATCATTTCCACGACCTTTTTTATACCATAAGCAGTATACAAGGTATATAATACACTACATAACAACCCCATAAACTTCAAATTATAAGGGAAGACCTTATCTTTCCCTAAATTGGCCAAAACTCGCCAAAACCCGCCTCGGAAAATCTCTTGATGTGCTGAAACGGAGTGGACTGGTTGCTGTCCGTTTGGTGATGCTCCAAACCTTAACTTAACATTATTAACACCATCATAACATATCCAAACCCTTAATAACACGTGGGAGAAGAGAATCAATCCATAGATTATCAAATGGCTTTCCAAACATGCTGAAAATTAACTTCGGAACCTCCTTGACGCGGTTGAAATGTTGTGGTTGCTTGTTACTCGTTTTTTCTGCCCCAAATAGGATTTTTATGTTTTTAAACACCGCTATACCACCATAGGATACCTTAAATAATTAATTTACGGAGCGAAATTGGAACGTACCTATTTTTCTCTCCTAGCCGTCCTCTTTTTCTCTCTCGACTTAGGGTTTTGCTTCCTTTGCTTTGGCTGATTTTTTGGATCATAACTGAAGCTATTATTCATATATACATATATTTAGGTGGTCCTAGGGGGTGACACGTGTCATCCCCTAAGGGGGACACGTGTCCAGCCCCTATTGGACCACGAATCCATGCCATCAAGGAGGGGGCTGCCACGTGTCCTTGTGGGCCCCACCTCCCAAGTAGGTGGGTCACCTACTTGACCCTAAGTAGGTGGGTCACCTGCTTGCTTGAGGTGCTTCCACATGTCGCTCCTCCATTGGCTGCCATGTGTGGCTCCTCCATTGGCTGCCACATGTCGCTCCTCCATTGGCTGCTACGTGTCGTCTTTTTTCTTTCTTCGTGGGTTCGTAATCTCGTCTTATTTTAAGAACCCATGTAATCCATACTACGTAAGCTTGATATGTCTTTAAGTAACTCAAGTGTATAGGACTTCTAAATTAGTAGCCTACGTAGGTAAATCAAGTCCAACGATTCATTTCTTGGCCTCTAATTCCTTCCGGATTCTTATGAATCTATTTCCAACCTTCCCTACTATGGGGTATCACATTCTATTTTACTTAGCATTGTTTGATATTGTCGTAGCTTATACGGCTCACATGATAATGTCTAAGGAACTTAAGAGACATTCTGAGCTCGAGAGTGTGGGGTGTAACATCCTTTCCCCCTTTAGAACATTCGTCCCCGAATGTTACATAAAACTTCCCTTAAGAATTCATATAGATTGTAAGGAGGTTTCTTTCTATTGCGATAACACATATTTTCATCCAAATAGTTAATATCCAATTTTCCAGGAGTTGGGATTACCTGTAGATAACGAAAATAGGTACGGATACCTGTATTTCATATCATCTTCCGCTTCCCAAGCTATTTCTTCACCATGCTTATTCCGCCATAGTACCTTGACAGAAGCTACATTCTTAGTCCGCACCCCTTTTAATCTGCCGATCCCGGATGGCAATAGGTTGCCCCTCATTGGATAACTTTCCTTTCATGTAGACCTCACCCACCAAGAATATTCAGGGAGGGTCGCTTATATATTCGCGGGGCATTAATCTGTGAAAACTGAATGTATTGCTTCAAACCGGACAGTAGGTCTAACTCTTAGGTAGCTTTATCTACTCTACAAATAATCTGAGAAGGACCAATGTATCCCCTTCTTGCCGACTCTAGGCTGCTAGTCAATAGATTGTCCCTGAACAAGCTTTACTTCATCAATATGTTGTTCGATCCCCTCTGGGCCTATCTGTTAATCGAATGGCAAAATGTTGTACTAAGATTAACCTGCATACCCAATCCCTACCAGAGCGATCTCTGGCGATTAGTTGTACGTTGAACTTCCCCGTCTGATATAACAGATGTGTGAACCCCGTAAAATTGTATTGTTTCCTTGTTATGTCATCTCGCATAACCCTTAGCTGAATATACCTTCCTAATTGGAAGAAAATGGGTTAATTTTATCAGCTTATCTACCATAATCCATATGAACTTATACTTCTATAGAGTGCGAGGTCATCCTGCACTGTAACCTACATTAATTCCCTTCCATTTCTGAGTCGGGATTCCCATCCCCCATAACAGGCTATTAAACCTCCGAGACTTCGCTTCGTTTAAGCTATTATACAACTCCTCTTAATTCAACTTGTAACACCTTAGGTATGCTATCTTGCTCTTTTACTCAGATCTTTTTTCCAGTTTTATTACCAAACATTATGTTGTAATTCTTACACAAATGTGTGTAGGTACTTAGAGCAATTCAGAAAATACCTTAACGTCGCTATACTAGCGGCTTACCTCCTTCAGTCGAGGTCAGGGCTCAACTATGGCTTTTGTCCTTGATACCGATTATATCTTTATAGTTCTTCCTGGAACCATCTTACACTTTTCTTTAGTAGATTCTAAATTAGCAATCCCAAGCACACTTAACTTCAGAGTTTTGATGGAATCCGATGCATTAGTGCGGGTATGATCGCGTCTATCCCTTATGGGGTCTCATTGGAAGTTTAAGCGCTCCTATTTATTTATATACGATAGCGTCAGTTGATGTTTTTCTTACGCTTGTACTTCTCTTGTCCACTTCCCTCCTTTTAGGGTTTACCCATATCATCCCCCATTTATTTTCAGCTATTCCCACGCGAATAATTCCACTCCAACATATTTAACGTGCCGCATCATATCTACATTTTCTGTTAAATCATCCATATGTTAGGTTACCTTTATAGGAAACCCTAGCACAGCCATAGGGTGCTTTAGTGTCCGCAATGTATCGTATAAAATGTCATCCAATGATCGATACTCAAGTAATATCCGTAATGTAGCTGTGCATTCAAAGCCACATTCTATTCATCCCAATAAGTAATTAGCTCGTGCTCATAATTGGTTAAAATTCTCCACTCGGGAGTACTTCTACTTTGATGATTCGTGTTTTAAGCTCCGTCATTATACTAACCTTATTCTAGGGGATACCACTTATTCTTCTAATACCCTCGTAATGCAACAGTTGTTCTGTAAATTGACATTCCCTCTCCTTGCAGGATCTCACTAATCATTAAGGTGGAGTCACGTATACACAATACTTCTTTATGCCTCTTGAACTTTCATCTTTATCATGTACCTAAGGCTCACTTCTAATCTTGCTTAAAACCACATCAATTTCGTTATAGTGGTGGCCTTGTCTTACCACCTTTTCATCGTACTGTACTTTCAGTTCATAACTGTCTATTTCCCTTTTTTTCAATACTCATACTTAATTAATCACATCTATCTTGAGTGCCTCTACTAAAACTTCTCTATTATTCCTCCAGCTCATCTCCATTTTTGGTTGGGCACAAGGAATTCCATATTCCCCTTTATTTCCTTGCACTAGCTATCCTTTTCTTCATTATATAACCTTTATTCGAAACATTCCTTACAAAACTTGATAAATCTTCCTTATTTGTTCCATATCTTGCTTTTCCGTTTCACACCTATCTTTATATTCCATTCGCATGGACCACGTCATACCCTTTAGTTAATTCCTTACTAAGCTTTACTTATTCTCATAACGGTTTCTGTTATATTCACCTGGTACCCTGTTCGCATTCAGTCTCATAGTATAACACTTCTTGACCTTCTTCACGATTCTTACTATGAACTACTTACCCTTCTTAGTTAGTCTTATCCTTAATGTTTTACAAGCTGTCTTATTAATACTTTACTTCCGTCACAATCCTTTTTCCTTTGTACTTTTGCCGTAATCATACTGTTACTTCTTTCAAGTATAACTCATCATAGTTTATCTCTATGTATCAATTCAGGCGATGCCTTACTATATCGTTTTATCCCGATCTATCAGTCTTTTCTAAGTCAGCTTTGTTGGCTTATAGGTCCTTTCTAACTTCATTCAACTATACCAGTATTGACCTCCTAGTTTCTATTGCCATTATTTTCACAATTGACTTATTTCTCGAGGTCAGCCATATTTGTTTAGTCAAATCTCATCATTGTTGTGAGCACAACCTTTCAAGATATACTACTGCCCTATATCTCATTCTCTTTTTATTTCTATGAAAATTTGGGCAGAGTTTCCTCTGTATTTCATACTATCTCAACACCTGCACGCAGAAAATACCAATAACGCCTCACAAGGCACATATATATATATTCATATTGTATAACATCTCAGCCACACAAGGCACACATATATAGTCATATCATATTATATCGCAGCCGCACAGGGAGCCCACAATTAGCAGTATGGAAAGGGACTTACCTCATATGTCCACTCGAACTGCACCTGTTACACTTTTCGGTATACTTTTCCTTTCATTTTTTTCAACTTTATATATCAATCGTATTGAAACACCTTACCTGCCATTTGTCTTTTGTGCCTTTGCTTACCTGCGTGCTTGGTAACTTCCATTATCGTCAATTACTTTCTTCTATCGATATTGTCCTTTTGCTGAAATCACAAGTTAATATGAGGGATTTCGTTTCTTATGACTCGGCTATATCGAATGATCTTAGATATGAAAGAAAGTAATATCCTAAATGTCCTGTAGCCTCCTGTCTATAGATGTAGTGCACAACACACCGATAAACAAGACTCTACTAGATACGGTCTATAGATATTCCAAGGTCGAACTACTCTGATATCACTTCTGTCATAACCCGGTTCCGTAGGCCGCGACTGGGGTCCGACTTGTACCCCTTATGCGTATCTATCAGCTACCCTTAAGTTGAAATATGTGATGTGATACTATATACAAACCCCAATGGGTCAAAAACTTTTTATCAAGAACCTGTAACCTCATTCACCTATATCATAACAAGAAAGGGCACACGAGCCGAGGAGGCTGCCATACCACGAAAACATTTGCAATACATCGTATGAGCACAGCTAAAATAAACTTACAAATAACCCATATACACATGTCTACAGACCTCTAAGAGTAATAACTGTATCATATGGTGGGACAAGGCCCCCGTCGTACCCTTGAATAAATAAATATGTATATTATCATATACCATACTCGGCCATTTATGGGACTTGGTGTTATTATCATATACCGTACCCAACTTTTATGGGAATCGATGTCATTATCATATACCGTACCTGGCCTTTTATGAGACTCAGTGTCATTATCATATACCATACCCGACCCTTTATGGGACTTGGTGTCATTATCCACCACGCACAGGTGGATCATTATCTGAAACTTAATAAGGTAGTCATAAAGACTATCATTTGTGTATCAGGACAATAATCATATCAGGTGACCTTGGAGTTACCCTAGGGCTACATTAAGTGAAGTCTCAGAAGTTGTAGACATATATTAGGGTAATGCCAATAGGCTTAAGGAAATCAGGGACATCCGTCATTCTAGAGTCTTTTAGAAGGGAGCTTTACATCACACTACTAATCGACATATAGACGGTTCAGAAAAGGTAGCTCAACTACTTTAAGAGTTTGACACCCAGAAGAGAGTAAGAGACATGAATCACATTCAGAGCTAAAGAATAGAATTACTCTAGAGCTTGTTTCATATATCATCTATCCTTTAGCCAGGTCGAAAGAAGGAAGGGGTAGGCTTGACATATTTATCACTTCCCATCCTATAGAAGTTTGAGAGGTAATACTCAACTATTGCGGGAGTTCTAGTATCCAAAAGTGGATAGGAATCCGGAAGTATGCTCTGGGATTTATGCATGGGATCATCCCCAACTTGCACACACATATATACACCATGCACTTCTATCAAGGATATGCCAAGAGAAAGGAGATAACTTTACATACCCTCTATATTTCATCATTGAGGAGATAGATGTTATATCCCGTACTTCTGTACCTTGAGAAGTGTTTATAAGCTTCTTGAAAATCTCCATGTGATCTCTATTATCTATCACGTTACGAAATAACTCTAAGAAAGGAAGGATGTGATGCCCCATGATAGTGAAGGTTGGAAATAGAGTTATAAGTATTTGAAAGGAGTTGGAGGCTAACTAACAAATTGTGGAACTCGACTTACTTGCGTAAGCTACTAACTTAGAAGTCCTACACACTTAAGCTACTTGAGTATACGTCGAGCTTAAGTAGCATGAGTGCATAGACTCTTGAAGTAAGATGAGATTACAAGTTCATGAAAGAGAAATAAGGAAACGACGCGCCTACTCAAAGAAAGTAGGTGATGCACCTACTTGGACAAGCAGGTGATGCACCTACTTAAGGTCAAGTAGGTGACGCATCAGCTTGGAGTGGACCCCACTACCACATGGCAGCATGTGACTGGCCGCATGGGTTGAGGTGGCACCCTAGGAGGCTATCACGTGTCACCCTAGGAGGCTGCCAAGTGGCACCTTCTAAAGAGGTATATATATATGTGTTATGTGACCCCTAAGTTCAGTATTCATCCAAAACATAAGCCAAAAATAGAGAGAAAACGTGTGAGAAGAGAAGGAGGCAGCCATGGCTTGAAAGAGTTCAAGGTAAGTTTTCCAACATTTTCCTCCGTGAATTAATTATCTACGGTGTTCCTCAAGCACGTGGAGATGTATATATGTGTTTTTTATTACCTATGGAACCATACATTCAGCTTTACGCTTGGAACAAACAAGAGAAAGTGTAAAAGAAGAAGAGGAAAACGTTGGAGGGCAAGAAGAGGAGCTACGGGTTTGGGGCTGCCAAGGTAAGAATCGGAGTTTCGTTTCGTAAATTAATTATTTAAGGTATACCAAAATTATGTAATGGTGTTTTATAACATAAAATTCCAATTTGGGGCAGCAGAAAAGGGGCACAAATAGTCCTCCCCAATTCAGCATACCAAGAAGTTTCCGAGATGCAGATTTGGCAAGCTTTGGCCAATTTCGGGTAAGGTGAGAACTTTCACTTCAAATTGGGGTTTATGGTGTTGTTTTGAAGTGTATTATATGTTGTTTAAGTGGCTGTAAATGTGAAAACATCATGGAAATGCTTGACGATCGAAACAAACTAAATTGGAATCGCTATAGTTGAATTGTCGTCGAAGTAAAGTGTTGTGCTTGTGGTGTACTACTGCAGGTGTGTGGGGGTTTGTTGCAGGGCCTAAATGTGTTCTAAAAGGGGTGTGGGTGCTGATGGTAACATCCACACGACCCCTCGTTTTGTATAAATAAAGGCTTTGCAAAATAAATACTAGAAACCCTATTTTGGTGTCATAATTTTTAGCAACTTGTTTGGAGCTTGTGTTGCATGATATCGCCATGTTTTATATTTATATGCTGTAGGGTGTTGTTTTTGGTTTGCTGTAGTGATTATGGATGTAACTGGAAATTCGGGTAGGGCACTTTATAGGGGAGGTGCTGCCCAAATTTCGTTAGCGCCTTAACGAATTAAGGAACTAGTCGAGGAGACGAATAAGAAAATAGGTTCCATGAATGATAAGGTGCAACTGAGGTCACTGAAAAGTTAAGGTTGTTGATACTCGCATTTCTCTCATGTTAAATAGGTTCGGAGGAAGACGATGTGGACGTGATTAAGAGAAGTCCATACGAGGTATGTGAAGCTTTCTTTTGGCATGTTTTTGGCATAAGTATGTAAAGCTTATTCCTTCTCTTGGCATGTTTTTGGCATAAGTAGGTAAAACTATTCTTCTTTATTTTGGCATGTCTTAGATATAAGTTATGAATGGTTTGTTTATGGAACTTGGGGATAGTTCCATTCGTAAAGCTCCGAGTACAGTCCATAATTCTTATCCACTTCGTAATGGTAGAACTCCTGTAATAGTTAAGCTATTGCCTTTTTAAGGCTTCTATAGGATAAAAGGTAATATAGGTAGAGCCTATTGACTCGTCTTCACTTCTATATGCTAAGGCTCTTAAGGTAGCTGAGCTATCACCCTCAAGCCTTCTATACAGGAAATAGTAACCGGATGCATGGGAAGCATGAACTATAACTCCTATTTATTTTTTAATATCGAAGTTCTTAAAGTAGTTGAACTGCTATCCTCGAGTCCCTATATGATGAATACTAATTGAATGTATGAGCTCCCATGCCTAAGAACTCTATAATGACAAGTGTCTCTGATTTATAAGGCATTTGGTATTACCTTAATAAAAGCCTAGGACTCTTGAGACTCATCGATGTGGCCCCTAATGGAAGTTAGAGGATATGTGAGCCGATGATAGTTTTGATCCTCAAATGATAGTCCATGACGATTGTTATACCGAGTCTCAAATGATGAGCTAATTGCATATAGTTCCTCGTTACTCTACTCGTGCAGGCTGTTAATACATAAATTCATTGCGTCCCATGAAGGGCTGGACATGATAAACGATAAAATGATAAACTCACCGCATCCCATGAAGGACCGGGCATGATAAATTTACCGCATCCCATGAAGGGCCAGGCATGATAAATTCACCGCGTCCCATGAAGGGCCGAGCATGATAAATTCACCGCGTCCCATGAAGGGTTGGTCATGATAGATGATGAAAAGATTATTCACCGCGTCTCATGAAGGGCCCGGGCATGATATATGATGCAATGATCATTCACCGCATCCCATGAAGGGTCGGGATGATAAATAATGAAATAACATCTTTATTGAGTCCCTCACTGAAGGGCCGGATACAGTCTGTAGGCATGCATGTGGAAATATAGTGGGACACTTGTAGGACCAAGTCCCATAGCGGGCCAGGTATGGTATGTAAGGAAGGTATACATGCCCTCATGTCATAAGATGCAGGTAGAGAAATTCGTTAACTGTTATATTTGTTTCCTGCATCCCTACTTTAGTTGTCAGCTCAGTTATGTATTATTATGTTTTATATACTTAGTACATATATCGTACTGACCCCCCTTTTCTTAGGGGGCTGCATTTCATGCCCGCAGGTACAGACGTTCATTTCAAAGATCCGCCCGCTCAGAATTTCCGCTCACCTATGATTGGAGGCGCTCCACAATTTCTAGAGCCTAGTATTTTTGTACTGGTCCTCCGAAGTATATATGTATTTGTTTATTTAGGGGTACGGCGGGGGCCCTGTCCCACCATATGTTACCATACTATTCTTAGAGGTCTGTAGACATGTATGTGTAGGTTGTTCATGAGTTTATTTCGGTTGTGCCTATATGGCACGTTGTAAATGTTTTTACATTATGGAAGCCTTGTCGGCTTGCATTCTCTTCCATAATACGATATGAATGAAGAAGGCTACATGAACATGAAAAAGTTTTAATCCATTGGGGTTTTGGGGGGTTGTATCACAATACCCATAGTTCAATTTTGTTATATTTGAAAGTTACATATACGGGGGTCTAGGTTAGACCCCAGTCGCGGCCCACGGGGTTGGATTGTGACAATAGTGGAAGGCACTAACTTAATTAATTAGCATAGGATCTCTCACCTCAATTGGTAGGTAGGAGTCGTGAGTCATATTCAAATCTTTTTGAGTAGGTGTATCCCCACATTTCATATACACATCACACCTAAAACTACAACATGCCAAAAGAATGGAAAGAGATGCTTTACCTGCATTATATTTTATCATATAACAACCTTAAAAATGCTATTTTCAACTATTACATGAGTTCTACCATCATGAAATTGATAAGAATTATGAAATATACTTGGAGCTTTACGAATGGAATTAACCCCATGTCTCATATACAAACCATTCGTAACTTATATCTAAGACATGCCAGAAAGAAGAAGAATGGCTTTACATACCTCTTACGGCTTACTCCTTATTCCGTTCGTCTCGTCGTCCTTGCCCCTATTTAACATGAAAGCAATACGAGTATCAACAACCCTTGACCTTTCAGTATCTTAAGTTGCAAACGAGTATTTATAGAACTCATTTCCTCGCTTGTCTTCTCGACTGGATCTTTAGTTAGTTAAGTCGTTACCGGAAATCGGGCAGCACCTCCCCTATAACGTGCCCTATCCAAATTTCCAATTATATCCCTAGTTACTAAAGCCAACCAACAATAATAACCTACTCTTAATATATACATAAAAAATGATAACATTACACAACATAGGCTCTAAACAACTTGCTTAACATCACAATACCAAAATAGGGTCTTTAATCTTTATTTCATAAAACCTTTAACCGTGTGAAGCAGAGGGTTGTGTGGCTACAACCAGCAGCTTCCAAACCTTTTTAGCATACTTTTAGGCCCTGCAACACACTACATACCTTCAGCAGCACCCCATACGCAAAATATCTTATTTCGACTACAATTTAGCTATAACGACTCCAAATTAGGTTATTTCTAACGTTAAGCATCTCTATGATATTTTCACATTTCCAGCCACCTCATGTAATATACTTCATAACAACATCATAAACTCCAAATTGAAAGAAAAGACCTTATCTTACGTTAAACTCATCAAACTCGCCAACACTATCAAAATGTAAATTCTGGATAGCCTGCTGTCTTATTTTGTTGCTTAGTTTCAAAGGGGTAATTGAGGGAAACAGGATTTGTGGTCTCAAAGAAAGTTATAGAAATGTGTCTTAAGGTCGCATACAATTTATAATCACCCGTACAACAATTTTGTACAAAAAGATATGCCCAAAATACCAACAATAGTCCGTATAGGATTTCCAAAACAAAACCAGGGTAGCACCTCTCCCATAATTCATCACCCTTTTTCGAGCAGAGAAAAGAAAAACTGGGTTTTAAAGACTAAATGAAAGTTATAGCCCTATGAAATAGCTTTCCAAAATATCTTGAATCATTAAAAATAAAGCTTTACACAAGAAGTTATACTAGTATTACTAACAGCAGTACCATTCAAAAACGGGTTTGTTAACAAGAACACAAACCTCCTCGTTGCCCCAAATCGAAATTTTTCATTATTAAACACCGCTATATCACCATAGGATTCCTGAAATAATTAATTCACGGAATGAAATCGGGCCTTACCATTTTGTCTTGGCCAACTCGTAGCTCCCTCCCTTGGCTTCTCTAGTTTTTCTCTCAACTCTCTGTATTTTTTCTAAGTGTAAAATGAATATAAGATGACAGTCATCAAAAGGAACATATATATCCTTTCTTAGAAGTGACATGTGTTATCCCCTAAGGGTGAAACATGTCAAACTCTCATTAGGCTACTTCATCCCTGCAACCTATTAAAGTCTGCCACGTGGCCATGTGGAACCCACCTCAAGTAAGTGTGTCACCTACTTGGTCCAAGTAGGTGCATCACCTACTTACTTCTGAGTAGGTGCTACGCCTCCTTTTGCCTCTTCTATGGGTTCGTAATCTCATCTCATTTTAAGAGCCTATGTAATTCTTGCTACATAAGCTCGACATGTACTCTAGTAGCTTAGTTATGTAAGACGTCCAAGTCAATAGCTTACGTAAGTACATTGAGTCCTACGACTCATTACTTAGCCTCCAACTCCTTGTGGATTCTTTTAACCCTATTTCCAGTCTTCACCCTTGTGGGGCGTCACGTACTCCCTTCCTTAGAATTATTTGATAGCATGGTAGATAATCTAGATCACATGGCACTTTCTATGAGACTTAATACAATATCCCAAGGTACAAAAGTATGGGGTATAACATTGTCACAACCAAAGACTCGGTCTCCATCCTCAACTAAAACATTAACCTATGAGCAAAACATCAAACCCTCTCCTGCTCAATAGAAAATATCATCAAAGTATGATGAGAGAGCTTGTGAAACCTTTCCTCATACTCAAACACAATCATAGATCCTTACTCCAACTTCGAGAATTTATCAGAAAGTTTATCTCTGGTGCTCTGCGGAATGAACCTGGCAAAGAAGGCTTCTAAAAACCTAGCCCAAGAACTGGAGGTGACCCAACTGGTCCTATTATTTCCTGGCTAGTCCACGAAACTAATAAGAGGTGAATTAGGCTTCTCTCGACTCCACAAGATACTATATATGCAGCTTCTAACAAAAAGTAGTTAGAAACTCATAGGCATTCTCTCTAATAGCCCCAAAAACCTCAAAGGAGATAGTCTCAAGAAAACTCTGAGCATCTTCTGCTCCTCCAATGGGTGTTAGTGGCGGCTGAACCTAAGAAGTCACTGCTATAAGCTGACTCTATGGTGCTGGTGCAATTGGAGCTGGGGCTTGCTACTTACCCCTAATACTGTTAGTAGCTTGGCGATAACCACCTAAAGGTCTTGAGCTATAGCTAGTGTAGGTGGTGGCTGGGATGGTCCTATACCTATCAAGTGTGGAGGAACATAGGCTACCTGAGTCTCTTCTACTGGCTTTGGAGTCCTCTCTCTCTCACAGAATGGTGATGCATCCCTCGCACAATATTGAGGTCATCCTCAGCCCCTAGCTGGGGATCTATCTGTAAACCTAGGAGCATCACCCTCGGCCGCTATACTGCACGTACGAGTCATCTTGTGAAAGAATAAAACAAGTGAGATTCCATGAAACAAATAAGAAATGCTTCACAAAAGAAATAGAAATAATGATCTTCTAAACGATGTCGTGTAGCCTCTCGAAGATTAAATATAGATATCTTTACATTGATCAAATGACTCAACTAGGAATTAGCTCTATACAAGTAAATCCCGTGAAACTAGGGCTCTGATACTAACTTGACCTGAAAACTCAAGCCATGATGTGTAACCTTCTAGTAGGTAAGCTAACCAATAACCCTAAATGACAAGTAATAAGTTTAAGGGTAAAAACTAAGCAAGGATTATCAAATTATAGAAATAATTGGAGAGTCAAGAGGGAAGCATCATATACATACCTCAAAATAAAAAGATATCTCCCAGAACCTAGAAGTCACAAGTACACAGCTGCTATCAAAAGAGTGTAAGTCCCAATACTAGACAAAAATGTGCAGTCTTTTCTCAAAAACAAAATACTAGCCACAACTGTATAGAAGGAGACATGTATGATCCAAAATGCCATAAGCTACAAAATACTAGCCATAATTGTACAGAAGGAGACATGTATGATCCAAAATGCCATAAGCTCACCGTAACACCTCGAAAGTTGGAATGTTGGTTTAGAAAGGAAAAGTTACAAAAAAGTTCTAGTTTAGCTCAGAAAGAGCCAACTACGGACCCTATAAGGTCATATGGTCAATAGGAAAGCAGTCATAGGTGAGCCTAACACTTGGGAAAAATATGAGATCTAGAAGTGGAACTAGAAGTGGGATCTATGGAACATATAAATTCCTACGATGCATAAATGGAGGTTGTAGGAAGGGCCCTGAAGTTGTTAAATTTTGAAGCCTCAGAAGTTGGGTCTACAAGTGGGATCTATGGAACATATAAATTCCTACGATCCATAAATAGAGGTTGTAGGAAGGGCCCTAATGTTGTTAAATTTTGAAGCCTCAGAAGTGGATCTACTGATCAACAAGAAGTACACGTTGTAGGTGGAATCATAGGTGGAAATTTAGAGAGTTGGTTCTGAAGTCATGTAAGATGAGTGAGGTCTACGAATCGTAGACTCACCTATGAATCATATGGTGTAGTTTTACGATGCACTTCAGGAGCCTAAATTTGTACTTTGATTCCACGATCCTAAGCTATGATCCATCGAAGGACCTACAAACCATAGGTGGGGTCCGTAAGTCATATCCGATAGAAATTTCAAGGGTGTTTCGGATATTTCCTATTTTTTAATGCCTAAGCTATATCATTTTGGACTATTTCCTAAGACATATAAATACCCAAACCTTTCAATTTTTGCCCATTCGCTTTCATTCACCTAAAAATCTCTAACGGTTTCAAGGAACTCTCCCAAGGACTTCTTCTTCAAGCCAAGCTATGGTTTACAAACTCAAGTCTCCTCTTCAATTTTCAAGCTAGAATTATTTGAGGTATGTAGGAATTTTATCTATGGAGTCCCAAAGTATTTTTAATTCCTCTTTATGATTTCTTCCTAAATCCTATGATTTGATGATCATGCATTGGGTTCAATTAGTTAAGATTTATTTCACTCTTATTAATCTTATTATGCATGATTTGATCTTAATTATGTGATTTTGATACAAAATTTAGGAACCCATGCATTATGCCTATTTTATGATCATGACCTATGTTTGAGAATTATGCATGGATCATGAACTTATGAAACTATGATTATAATGATTTATTAAATAAAGTATCAACATAATTTTATAAATACAGAGTTGCTTCAAAAGGCAAGTATTCTTATCCTGAAATATTTTCATAATTTTTCTATGAACGAACTTATTATGATTTAGATGCTTAGATATGTATCTCTATGAATGTTCTATAATATCATAATTTGTTGAAGGAGCTATTCTTATGATTTTTAAGTATTTATGATTAATTTGGTCTTACAAGCTTATTACCATTTTTGAAGATAATACTATGATTATGATATTCTATTGAGAGTTACCCAGCATCGAGCAAACATTGGGATGGAGGCTCTCTCATTAGTAAAGGTCGGATATTTAGTAGAAATTCCCTTGTCCCATAACTATGTTCCCCCATAGGACTTAGTTGTAATTAACTCTAGCTAGTAGATCCACAATAGCTTATGTTTATGGTCCTTACCATGGCAAGTAGGACAATCTCTTTTTCCATGTTATAGCTCACATGGTTTATGTCGATTAACAGTTTCTCTCACTATGCTATATTTTGATTATGATTTACGTATGAATATTGCACTGACCATTTCTTATGTTTCTTATGATGTTTGAAAGGATTTTATTATGCTTTAGCTTGATCATTACAATATTATATTTTATGTCATGTATTGCACATTCTCCATACTCAGTACATTCTATAGTACCGACCACATACTTTTTTTGCCAATTTTACTTTATAATATAGGTCATGACGGTCCCTCTCATGCCGGAAGTTAGTATCTGGATCCTATCAGTGTAACATTATTTGGTGAGTCCTCTACTTCGAGGGCACAACCATGTTACGAGCTTCTTTATGTCTTCCTCTTTAGATTTGTTTAAGTTTTCCAGATTTTTGTGAGATAGGGCTTGTTCTATGCCCCATCTATGTTAGTAGAGGCGTCAGACTAGTATAGTTTATTTTCGCATTTCAAATATTATTCTCAAACTCTTTTTATGTTGTGTTGCTATGATAAGACTACTTTTAAGACTTAGCTTCCGTATTTTATTCTTATGTTGATTAGCATGTTATCTTAAGTCATGCTTATGCTAAGAGGCTTGGTTTAGGGTTTTTTGGGATCCTATTCACCGTGTCATGTATAAGGCATAACTTGGGTCATGAGAAACTTGGGATGATATTATTAGGTTCATGTGTCTTAGGGCATCTGACAAGCCGCATTGAGTAGAGTCTTATTCATTAGTGTGAAATGCGCCACGTAATGAATAGAAAGCTACGAGACTTTTAAGAAACTTCACTTCTTTCATTACTCTTAAGTCGTACGATAGAGTTGAACTCTATAATGTTTCTTTCTAACTCATGTTCTATACGTTTCAGAATAATTCCTCCATTGAGAAGGAACATCGATCAAGGTGAAGAGCGTCAAGCACCTCAAGCATTGATTGATCCTTGGGCCGACAAGTCACTCATGCCGAGTTTAGGGATACTTTTCAAGTACTTTTCCAAGACATGGTGTCACAAGTCAATCATGAGGTTGTAGCTCATGTAAACCCAAATATTGGTACAACGGCGATGAGGGTTCAAAATATCACAAGGATGAATCCTTCAAAATTCCATTCTTTTAAGGTGGATGAAGATCCATAAGAGTTCATTGAGGGAATCCAAAAGGTTTATGATATCAGGGATGTTACTCTAGTGGAAAAGGTGGATTTAGCCACATATCAATTGAAGGGAGTTGCTCAAGTTTTCTTTAACCAATCGAAGGGAGAGAGGGGTATTGATGTGGGTACTTTGGATTGTGAAAAGTTCAAGAGTGCTTTCCTAATCGGTTCTTTCCCCTTGAATTGAGGGAAACTAAATTTCAAGAGTTCATTAACACAAGTCAAGATAGCATGAGTGTGAGTGAATATACCTTAAAGTTTACTTAATTGTCCAAGTATGCTCCGTCCATGGAAGCCAACTCTAGAGCTCATATGAGCAAATTTATTTTTGATATTTCAGATGTGGTGGTCAAGGAATGTAGAGCCATAATATTGATAAAGTAGATAGATATCTCGAGATTGATGACTCATTCAGAGTAAATAGAGGAGGAAAAGCTTAAGGAAAGGCTAGAGAGTCAAAGAGAGCTAGGACGATAGCAGAGACTTTTTACATTCGAAGGCTGATAATGGTGGTCATTCTCAGTTTCAACAAAAGTTCTCTGGGTAGAATTCATCTAGTGCTCTAATTCAGAAGTCCAAAAAGATACAGTGTCTAACCATAAGGCTCAAGGAGGAGCTTCTAGTTGTCAAATTGTCCGCGCATGTAAGAAGTGTGGGAAGAATCATTGATAAAATTACATAGTTAGGTCCGATGCATTTTATGGTTGTGGTAAAATGGTTCAAAGTTAGAGATTGTCCTTCGCTTGCTAGTATGGATAGAGATGGTCGTCAGTAGACTCAGTCTACTTTTTAGGTAGCCCATCTCTGTAGGGTACTTCATCTGGTTCTGGTGGTTAGTGTTAGAAAATGTTTTATACTCTTTAGACTCAATTTGATTATGTGGAATCTCCAATTCGGTTATTGGTATGTTATGAGTCTTTCAGTTTGATATTTATACTTTATTAGATCCTGGAGAAAATTGTTCTTTTGTGACTCCTTATGTTGCTATGAAGTTTGATGTCAGTCCCAAATTATTATTAGAACCTTTCTCAGTCTATACTCTTATCGGCGATTCATTCTTAGCTAAACTTGTGTATAGAAATTTCCAGTCTCAATTTTCAGAAAATTACCTCAATTGATCTTGTAGAGTTAGATATGACTAACTTTGATGTTATTCTTTATATGGATTGGCTTCATACTTGTTAGTCCCTATTGATTGTAAAACCCGAGTGGTTAAGTTTTAATTTCCAAATAAACTAGTCATAGAGTGGAAGGGTTGTAATTTAGTGTTTAAGGGTTAGTTTATCTCGTTCCTTAAAGCTCGAAGGATGGTTATAAAGGTTGCATCTATCATTTACTATGGGTTAGGGATTCTAAAATCCTTACTCCTGAGTCAGTTTCCACTGTGAATGAGTCTTTGGAAGTGTTTCCCTATGATCTTCATGGTATTCCTCCTGAAAGGGAAATCAACTTTGGAATTAACTTTCTTCTAGATACCCAACCTATCTTCATTCCTCTTTATAGAATGGCTCCAGTGGAACTTAAGAAGTTGAAGAATTAGTTAAAGGACCTTTTGGATAAGGGTTTTATTAGATCGAGTATCCCTCCATGGGGTGGTCTAGTTCTTTTCATTCAAAAGAAGGATTTGTCTCTCCGTATGTGCATTAATTATTGATAGTTGAATAAGGTCTCCATTAAGAAAACATTTTCTATCCCAAGAATTAATGACATGTTCAATCAACTTCAAGGTGCTAGCTACTTTTCAAAGATTGATCTTCGATCGGATTATCATCAATTTAAAGTAAGAGAATGTGACATTTCAAAGATGACTTATTGAACTTGGTATGGCCGCTCTTAAGTTTTGGTTATGTTTTTTGGACCAACGAATTCTCCTATAACTTTTATGGATTTGATGTACAGGATGTTCAAGCAATATTTGGGTATGTTCTTCATTGTTTCCATTGATGATATTTTGATCTATTCTTGAAGTGAGGATGAGCATATCAATGATTTGGGATTGTCTTGCAAGTTTTCAAGGATCGTCAATTATTTGCTAAGTTTTTCAAGTGTGAGTTTTGATTGAGGTTGGTTGCATTTCTTGGCCATATTATTTCCAGCGAGGTATTAGCATTGATCCTAGGATGACTAAGGCGGTTAAGAGTTGGGCTAGACCTATTTCTCGCTCAGATATTTGGAGTTTCTTAGGTTTAGATTCTTACTAAAGATGGTTTCTGGAAGAAGTTTCCTCTATTGTTTCACCTTTGGCTACATTGACTCAAATGGTGAAATTCCAATGGTCCGAAACATGCGATAAGAGTTTCAAAGAGTTGAAATATTGACTTTATCAAAAAGATCCGATGGTTTTGTTGTGTATTATGATGCCGCGAGAATTTCTACTTATTGTATGTTGATGCAAAATGGTAAAGTGATAGCCTATGCTTCTAGGTAACTTAAGTTTCATGAAAAGAATTATCTGACTCATGATTTGGAGTTAGCGGCTGTGCCGTTTGCCTTGAAGATTTGGAGACACTATCTCTATGGTGTTCATGTGGATGTATTCACAAATCATAAGAGTTTACAATATGTATTTAAATAAAAGGATTTGGATCTTCGCTAAAGAAGGTGTCTAAAATTATTGAAGGATTATGAAATGAGTGTCCTTTAGTATTTGGGAAAGGCAAATTCGGTTGCCGAAGCTCTTAGTAGATTGTTCATGAATAGTGTTGTCCATATTGAGAATAAGAAAAAGGAGTTGGTTCGTGATGTGCATACACTATCTTATTTGGGCGTTCATTTGGTTGATTTTGAGGATGGTGGTTTTATTGTTCACAATGCCTCAGAGTCCTCTCTTGTGTGGCATGTGAAGGCAAAACTAGATAGTGATACAAATTTGGTTGAATTGAAGAAAGCGATTTCTGAAAAAGCTATTGAGGTTTTGTCCTAAGGGGGAGATGATGTGTTTCGTTACCAAGGTCACTTATGTGTTCTAGATGTTGATGGTTTGAGACAAGAGATATTATTAGAAGTTTATAGTTCTCGGTATTCTGTTCACCAGGATCCACTAAGATGTGTCATGATTTGAGGGAAGTTTTGTTATACCCCGTACTTCTGAACTTCAGAAAGCCTTCTTAACTTCATAAACGTTGTCACGTGACCCCGATTAGCTACAATGCTATCAAGTAACTCTAAAGAAAGGAGAATGAGATACCCCATAATAAGGAAGATTGGAAATAGGGCTATAAGAATCCGGAAGGAGTTAGAGGCCAAGTAACAGGTCGTAGGACTCGACTTACTTGCATAAGCTACCAACTTGGATTTGTTACATAATTAAGCCATTTGAGTACACATCGAGCTTAAGTATCAAGGAATACATAGGCTCTTGGAGTGACACGAGATTATGAACCCACAGAAGACAAATAAGAAGACGACGCGCCTACTCAAAGAAAGTAGGTGATGCACCTACTTGGACAAGTAGGTGATGCACCTAATTAGGGTCAAGTAGGTGATGCAGCAGCTTGGGTAGACCCCACATGGCTACGTGACAGCCAAGGATTGGAGGCATGATTGAGGTGGCGCCCTAGGGGCTGCCACGTGTCACCCCTAGGGGATGCCACGTGTCACCTCCTAAGGAGGTGTATATATATATATGCTATATGCTGGAGTATATCTCATTTTCAGCACTTCTAACTTAAGAGAATTGAGAGAAAAATGTGAGAGCAAGGAAGAGGCAGCCACAGGTTGCTCCAATTCAAGGTAAGCTCCGATTTCGTTCCGTGAATTAATTATTTAAGATACCCTACGGTGATATAGCGGTGTTTAATAATGAAAATTTTCTATTCGGGGTAGCGAAGAAGAGACACAAACAGCCCACTACTTTTCAGCATACTAAGAGAACTTCTGAGATAAGTTTTAGTAAGTTTTAGCAAGGTATGGCTTGGTTCTCTTCTCCCACATTTTGGTAAGGGTTTGCAAATGTTATGATAGTGTTAATGATGTAAAGTTATGGTTTGGAGCAGAAACAATGAATAATAATCAGCCACGAAATTTCAGCCGCAACTAGAGAAATATCATGGAGATGCTTGACGTTAGAAATATCCTAAAGTGAAGTCGTTGTGCTTAAATTAAAGTCGAGTAGAATGTTGTACTTATGGTGCTGCAGCTGTAGGTGGTGTTATGGTATGTTGCATCTTAGAACACATTCTAATGAAGGTGGGGTGTTGCTGGTTACAGCCATGTAACCCTCTGTTACGTATGATTAAAGGTGTTACCATAGGGAGACTAGAAACCCTATTTTAGATATCATAATTTTGAGCGAGTCGTTGGAAGTTTGTATTATGTAATGTTGATATGAGTTTCCTGTATATATGCTACAGGGTGTTGTTTTTGGTTGGCTGTAGTTAATGGGGGTGTAATTGGAAGTTCGAATAGGGCAAGTTATAGAGGAGATGCTGCCCAAATTTCGTTAACTTTTAACTAGTTAATAGACTAGTCGATACTAGTTGAGAAAGGAGAATAGGGAATTGGTTCCTATGGGTAGGTGGTGGTAGAATTGCAAGTTGGAAAGTGAAAGGTCACTAACCCTAGTATTACTTTTGTGTTAAATAGGTTAAAGAAGTAACGAAGCGAGCTTGGATGCGAGTAATCCATAACAGGTATGTGAAGCTTTCTCTTGGCATTTTTTTGACATAAGTATGCAAAGCTATTCTTATTTCGTTTGGCATGTCTTAGATATAAGTTATGAATTGTTTGTATATGAAACATGAGGATAGTTCTATTCGTAAAGCTCTGAGTACAGTTCATAATTCTTATCCACTTGTGATGGTAGAACTCCTATAATAGTGGAGCTATTGCCTTCTTAAGACTTCTATAGGATAAAAGGTAATATATGTAGAGCCTAGTGCTCTTTTCTTTTGGGATGTCTTAAACGTAAATGAAATGAGGTATGATATGAGTATGGAGGTAGTTCCAATTGTAAGTTCCAAATATAGCACATGACTCATGTTCACTTCTAAATGCTAAGGCTCTTAAGGAAGCTGAGCTATCACCCTCGAGCCTTCTATATGCGAAGACATGATCCATGACTCTTAGTCACATCTGAATGTAAAGTTCTCGAGTCTCCTATAAGGTGAATGTTAATTGAATGTATAAGCTCCTACTCCTAAGGTTTCTGTGATGACAAACGTCTCTTGTTCTATGAGCTATTTAGTCTTGTCTAGATATACGTCTAATATTCTTGAGACTCCAGTAGATTTGACCCCTAATGATATTTCACAGGATACTTGAAATGAGTACTACCCTGGTCTTCAAGGGCCGGTTCACTTGGCTGTTTCATTGAGTCTTAGATGATGAGTTAAATTGCATATGGTTCCTCGCTACTCTACTCGTGCAGGCTGTTAATACATCCTTCACCGCATCCCATAAAGGGCCGGGCATGATAAATTCACTACATCCTATGAAGCAAGGATGATAAATTCACCACATCCCATGAAGGGCCGGGGATGATAAATTCACCGCATCCCATGAAGGGCCGGACATGATAAATTTACTGCGTCCTATGAAGGTCCAGGCATGATAAATTCACCACATCCCATGAAGGGCCGGATATGATAAATTCATCGCATCCCATGAAGGGCTGGGCATGATAAATTCACTGCATCCCATGAAAGGCCGGGCATGATAAATTCACCACGTCCCATGAAGGGCTGGGCATGATTGTTACACCCCACGCTCTTGAGTTCGGAATGTTCCTTAAGTTACGTAGAAGTTATCATGTGAGTCGCCTAAGCTACAACACTATCAAACAACTCTAAAAAGGGAAAATGTGATACCCTATAGTAGGGAAGGTTGGAAATAGGGTCAAGAGAAGTCAGAAGGAGTTGGAGGCCAAGTAATGAGTCTTAGAACTCGATTTACCTATGAAAGCTACTAACTTAGAAGTCTTATATACTTGAGCTACTTGAGAACATATCAAGATTACGTATCATGGATTATATAGGCTCGTAAAATAAGACGAGATTACGAACTCACGAGGAAAAAAAAAGAAGACACGTGGCAGCCAATGAAGGAGTGACACATGGCATCACCTCAAGTAAGTAGGTGACCCACCTACTTGGGTTCAAGTAGGTGACCCACCTTCTTGGGGGAGTTAGGCCCCACTTCCATGTGGTAGCCCCTAAGAAGCTATATAGATACGATGGCCAATCACGGCTGGACACGTGTTACCCTGAGGGGCTGACATGTGTCACCTCTAAAGCAGCCCTTATATACATGCTAAATGATTCATAATTTCAGTCCCTTATCCCAAAATCTTCAGCACACAAAAAATAAAAGCAAACCCTAGCTTAGAGAGAAAAACCTGATGGCTTGGAGGAAAAAATAGGTACGTTCCAATTTCACTCGGTAAATTAATTATCCAGCATATACCACGATGATATGGAGGTATTATAAGTATAAAATCATGGCTTGGTGTAGCCAAAATGGACAGCAAACAGTCCACGCAGTTTCAGCACAACTAAAGAAGTTCCAAGGCGCAATTTTGGCTAGCTTTGGCCAATTTTGGGTAAGGTAAGGCTTCTCCTTTAAATTTGGATTTTATGGGGTTGTTAGGTAGTGTATTATATACCTTGTATACTTCTGGAAGTATAAAAAAGGCCGTGGAAATGTTCGACGATAGATACAATCGAAATTGAAGTCGTTGTAGTTAAATTGTAGTCAAAATGAGGCATTGTGTCTGTGGAGGTTGCTGCTGGTTGTATGGTGTCTGTTGTGGGGACTAAATGTGTCCTAAAAGAGGTGGGGGATTTGCTGGTTGTAGCCACATTGTTACACCCCACCCTTTTTAAACTCGGAATATCTCATAAGTTCCTTGGATATTATCATGTAAGCCGGATACGCTACGACACTATAAAATGGCTCTAAGGAAGGGAGAATGTGATTCCCCATAGTAGAGAAGGTTGGAGATGAAATCATAAGAGTCCGAAAGGAATTTGAGGCCAAGTAATGGGTCGTAGGACTCCATTTATCTACGTAAGCTACTAACTTGGAAGTCTTACATACTTAAGCTATTGGAGTACGTACCAAGCTTGGATAGCATGGGTTACATAGGCTCTTAAAATAAGACGAGATTACGAACCTATGAGAGAAAGCAAAAACTAGTTTCCGAACTTATGAAAGTGAAGCAAGCAGGTGACAAGCAAGCAACTCAAGCAAGCAGGTGACTCACCTGCTTGCTTGGTGGGTGGACCCCGCTGCCATGTGGCGGCACGTGATAGGTCGCATAAGCCTAGGTGGCGTCCTCGGGGGCTACCACATGTCACCCTAAGGGGATGCCATGTTGCACCTTATTAAAAGGTGGATATATACATATTAATGACTCTTAAGTCATTTAGAGTCCAAAAATCAGCCAAAGAATAGAGAAAACACGTGAGAGAAGAGGCAACCATGGTTGGAGAAGTTTAAGGTAAGTTCCTTAATTTTTCTTCCGTGAATTAATTAGCTACGGTGTTCCTAAAGCACGTGGAGATGTATATATGTATATATATGTATATTATGATGACTAAGAAGTCATTTCTTCAGCTGTACACTTGGAAACAATTGGACAGAAACGTGAGAGGAAGAAGAGAGGAGGGCTACGGCCTAGGGGTAGCCAAGGTACGCCTCCGAGCTTCGCTATGTAAATAAATTATATAAGGTATACTAAGATGAATTTTAGGGTGATAATAACATAAATTTACTGCTTGGGTCAGCGAGGAAGTCGCACAAACAGCCCGCTCAATTTCAGCGCTTTTGAAGAAGTTTCGAGTTGTGATTTGACAATTTTGGCCAATTCCGGGTAAGGTAAGGTTTCTCCTTTTAATTTGGACTTTATGGCGTTGTTATAGAGTGTGTTACATGACCTATAGGTGTCTGGAAATATGAAAATGTCATAGAAATACTTGGCGTTCGGAATAAACAAAATTGTAGTCGTTATAGTCGAATTGTCGTCAAAGTAAGGCGTTGTTCTTGTGAGTTGCTGCTGAAGGAGTGTGGTGTATTATTGTAGAGCCTAAATATGTTCTAATATGGGTTAGGGTGATGCTGTCTGAAGCCACATGACCCCCCGTTGCGTATAATTAAAGGCGTTACAAAATAAAGGCTAGACGCCCTATTGTGATATCGTATTTTTGAATAAGTCGTTTGGAGTTTATGTGGTATATTGTTGGTATGAATTGCTACAGGTTGTTGTTGTTGGTTGGCTTTAGGTATTAGGAACCTAATTGGAAATTCGGATAGAGCACATTATAGGGGAGGTGCTGCCCAATTTTCATTAACACCTTAACAAACTAAAGAACTAGTCAAGGAAACGACTAAGGAAATAGATTCCCTTAATATTAAGGCGTAACCTAAGATGCTGGAAAGTTAAGAGTAGTTGATATTCGTATTACTTTCATATTGAATAGGTTTAGAAGGCGACGAGACGAGCAGGATAAAGAGTAGCTCCCAAGAGGTATGTAAAGCTTTCTCTTGGCATGTTTTGGTATAAGTTTGTACAGCTATCTTTCTTTCCTTTTGGCAATGTTTAGCCTTAAAGTGAATTGTAAATGAAGTGCGGGGATAATTCCATTTCCAGAATTCCGAGTACGCCTCACAACCCCTATCCACTGTTCAGTATTAGAGTTCCTATGAAGATTAAGTATTGCCTAGTAGGGCTTCTATGTGTCAGAATATAATGTATGTGAAGCCTATCCCTTCTCTTCTTTTGGCATGTCGTAGAGGTAAGTAAAAAAATGATATAATCTCTAAAGTGATTCCATTCCTAAGTGTCTTTTATACAGTTTTGAATGTTGAACTTTTATGATAGTTAAGCTAATTTCCTTGAATCATTTATACACTAAGGACTTAGTGAATATACAGACTCCTAGTCATAAACTTCTTCGAAGATGAGTACTCTGGAGTTTTTAAGTGAATAGTCTTACTTTGGTATAAGTCTAGGGACCTCGAGATGTAATTAATGTAGCTCCTAATGGTATTTAGAGGGCAGCTAGCATAACTATACTGCTACTCGAATTCTTAGACAACAGTTTAGTCCTCTTATATAGTTGAGTCTTAGATAATGATTTAAACTATGTTTTTTTTCTCACTATTCTACTCGTGTATACTGTAACACTTCTTCTCTAAGTCCAGGGCCGGTTGTCAAATTCGTGCAATTCACTGCATTATTCACCGAGTCCCTTGCTAGAGGGCCAGCATCCATATGTATATATATGATGGCCTGGGGCCTGATACTGATACTATGATAATGTGTTGTAATAAGGTGACGATGTCCTGGGGCCTGATACTGATACTATGATTATGTGTTGTAATAAGGTGACGATGGCATGGGGCCTGATACTGATACTATATATATGATTCACCGGACCCCTGACGGGGCCGACTATATTGAAAATTTGAGCATGCATGTTTTTATGATTCACAGAGTACAGGTACATGTTCGCAATTTGATAAGTTATTCTCCTACTTCTCTGTTTCGGATATACCTCCAATTGTATTATGTTACATTTTACATAGTACATATGTCATACTGAGCCCCTTTTTTTCGGGGGGCTGCGTTTCATGTCCGCAAGTATAGGTACAGGTTTTGGGAGTCCGTCAGCTTAGGATTCCGCTCATGTCACGACCCAACCCCATAGGCCGCGATTGGGGTCCGACTTGGACCCCCCGTATACCTAGCTATCAATTGGGGTAAACTTGGACTGTAAATAAAACAATATTATGTAACAAAGCCCCACTGAGCAATAACATTTTCATAAACCTGTAGCCCTTTTTATTTGTACCACAATACGACAGGGCACGCAAGCCGACAAGGCTGCCACAACATATTAACATATATCATATATCATGTGGACCCAGCTAAATCAAACTGACATACACAACCCACATATATACATGTCTACAGACCTCTAAGAATAGTAACAGCAACACATGGCGGGACAAGGCCCCCGCTATACCCCTGAATGTACAAGTATATACATTAAATGGCCAGTATCAAAAATTTGGCTCCAAAATAGTGAAGCACTTCCGACAAGGATGAGAGGAACTCCTAAGCAGACAAACTTCTAAAATAAACATATGTACCTGCGGACATGAAATGCAGCCCCCTGGGAAAAGGGGGTCAGTACGATATATGTACTGAGTATGTAAAGCATAACACATCGTAACTGAGACCATAACAGAAATAGGGGTATAGGGGACAAGTATAACAAATAACAAATTACGGTACCTGCACCTTAGGACATATAATCTATACATCATCATATACTGTGCCCGACCCTCTAGTGAACTCGGTGTTATAATCATATTCTTATATTCACATATCATCGTATCATCATGTATTTCATTTTATCATATCATCGTATACGGTATCATATCATCGTATATGGTATCATATCCTCGTACACAGTATAATCTTATCACGCATATCATCGTATTACACCCGGTACATTGCGGAGCTCGGGGTCACAATGTATCACTCTGATCTCATATGCATGCCTATATAAAGTATCTGGCCCTTTAGTGAGGGACTCGGTGAATGGAGTAGTGTACGTCTATAGCGTACCATTATAATATACATATCGTACCCAGCGCTCTAAGGAGGGACTCGATGTTCCTTCCTTATTACGCCACATATACAATCACATTACAGCCGGCCCGAGACTCGGTGAATAATCGTATCGTCATAATATATAACATATATCACACCTCACGTACAACATCATCTCCTCGTGCGTGGAACTATACACATCCGTCCCGGGATACGGTGAAAGAAGTAGTAGAACTGTGCACGATAACGTTCCTGGTCCATTGTGGGACTCAAGGAAGGATGGGTTACAGTATACACTAGTAGAGTAGTGAGAAACCATATGTAACTAAGTCATTATCTGAGACTCGATGAAACTTTCAAGTGAACCATCACTTGAAGACTAGAAAGGTACTTATCCAAAGTGCCCTTTAGATGTCATTAGGCTTACATCAGTTGGGGCCTCAGGAATCACATACATGCATCAAGACAATGCCACATAGCTTATGCAATCAGAAACATGGTTTATGCAATCAAAGACACAGTTATGCAATCAGAGACACAGTTATGCAATCAGAGACACAGTTATGCAGTTAGAGACACAGTTATGCAATCAGAGACATTGATTGTTTCAGAGACTTCAAGAAAAGGAGCTTGTATCTCCACTTACTATTCACTATATAGTAGGCTCGAGAATAATGGCTCGACTACTTTTAGACTTTAAATGGTCAGAAGTGACTACAAGTCATGAGTTACACTCAGAGTTCATAAATAGAATTACCTCTAAACCCATATCATATATCATTTCACTTAAAGGTTAAGTCATCTTAAAGGAAAGAAGAAATAGGCTTTACATGTACTACTTTTCATCACATAGAAGACTTAAAGGCAATGACTCAGCTATTGCAGGTGTTTTGATATCACGAAGTAAATGAGGGTCTCGACTCATACTCAGGTCTTTATGAATGGATTGAATCTCAAATATCATATACATATCATTTATAACTTATATCTAAGACATGCCAAAAGAAAAGAAGAATAGCTCTACATACTTATTCCAAAAACACGCCAAAAGAAAGCTTCATATACCTCTTGGGAGTTACCCTTTATCCTGTTTGTCTCGTCATCTTCTGAACCTATTCAATAGGAAAGCAATACGAATATCAACTACTCTTAACTTTCCAGCATCCTAGGTTACGCCTTAGTATTTATGGAATCTATTTCCTTAGTCATTTCCTCGACTAATTCTTTAGTTTGTTAAGGCGTTAACGAAAGTTGGGTAGCACCTCCCCTATAATGTGCCCTATAAAAATTTCCAATTAGGTCCTTAAGACCTAAATCCAACCAACAACAACAACCTGTAGCAATTCATACCAACAATATAAAACATAACTCCAAATGACATTAAAAAATACGATATCACAATAGGGCGTCTAGCCTTTATTTTGTAATACCTTTAATTATACACAACGGGGGGTCATGTGGCCTCAAACAGCATCACTCTAACCCACATTAGATCATATTTAGGCCCTGAAAGAACAAGCCATACCCCTGCAGCAGTACTTCACAAGGGCAATACTTTATTTCGACGACAATTCAACTATAGCGACTACGTTTTAGCTTATTTCGAATGCCGAACTTTTCAAGCCTCTTCCCCAACTTCCATCAGCTCATAAGTTGTATAATACACTCTAATTTAACCTCATAAACTTGAAATTAAATGGTAAGAACTTACCTTTCCCGAAATTGGCTAAAACTAGCCGAAATTGTGCCTCGGAACTTCTTCAACGCTATGAACTGGAGCGGCTGTTTGTTTCACTTCCTTGCTGCCCCAAATTGAACTTTTAGGTTATTAAACACCAATATACAACTTAGGGATACTTTAAATAATTAATTCACGGAATGAAACCCGGAAGCTTACCCAAAAAGGGTCAAATCCGTAGCCCTTCTCTCTTGCCCCTTTCACGTTTTTCTCTTTTTTTTTCTTCCAAATTCCAATTGCAAAGCTGGAGTTTTAGTTCCATGAACGTATTAAAATACATATATACATATCCACGTACTTAAGGTACACCGTATATAATTAATTCACAGAAGAAAATTGAGAAATTTACCTTTAAACTTCAAAAACCTTGGCTGCCTCTCTATCTCTCTCTCTCACGTTTTTTCTCTCCATGCTTGGCTGATATTTTTGGATATATGAACAAGTGAAGAGTAATATACACATATATATATGAGGTGACATATGTCAGACCCTAAGGGTGACATGTGTCAGGCCCTTATTGGGCCACCTCAACCATGCGGCCAATGGGGTGCTGCCACATGGCAGTAGGGTCCACCTCCAGTTGTATTATGTTACATTTTACATACTCAGTACATATGTCATACTAACCTCCTTTCTTCGGGGGGCTGTGTTTCATGCCCGCAGGTACAGGTACAGGTTTTGGGAGTCCGTCAGCTTAGGATTCCGCTCAGTTCAGCCAGAGAAGGCTTCATTGTATCGGAGCCTAGTTTTTGATACTGACCATTGATGTATAAGAATTATTTTTACTATTCAGGGGTACGGTGGGGGCCCTGTCCCGCCATGTGTTGTCGTTAATATTTTTAGAGGTCTGCAAACATTTATATGTAGGTTATGTATGTCAGTGTGATTCAGATGGGTCTACATGGTACATGATATATGATATTATGTTATGGCAGCCTTGTCGGCTTGCGTGCCCTGTCATGTTGTGATTCAAATGAAAAGGGCTACATGTTCTATTCAAAAACCTCATCCGAGAACTTGTATAGAGAAGGATTTCCCGCAGTTTATGAAAATGTTATCGCCCAGTGGGGCTTTGTTACATAATATTGCTTTATTTATAGTTCAATTTTACCACAGTTGATAGCTAGGTATACGGAGGGTCCAGGTTGGACCTGAGTCACGGCCTACGAGGTTGGATCGTGAAACACATGACTCCCCCGCTTCGTACAGTTAAAGGTTTTGCAAAATGAAAACAAGAAACCTTATTTTGGTATCGTAGTTTCGAGTGAGTTGTTTGGAGTTTATGTGGTATAACATTGATGTGAATTATATATATATATATATATATATATATATATATATATATATATATATGTTGCATGTTATTGTTGTTGGTTGGCTGTAGCTATTAGGAGTATAATTGGAAATTCAGATAGGGCACATTATAGGGGAGATGCTGCTCAATTTTTGTTAACTCTTTAACTAGTTAAGAAACTAGTCGAGAAGGCGAGCGAGGGGATGAGTTCTATAAATACTCGTGTGTAACCTAAGGTGCTGAAAAGCCTAAGGTTATTGATACTTGTATTGCTTTCATGTTAAATAGGTTTGGAGGACGACGATATGGACGTGATTAAGGGATGTCCGTAAGAGGTATGTAAGGCTATTCCTTCTTCTCTTTTGGCATGTCTTAGATATAAGTTATAAATGGTTTATATATGAAACATGGGGATATTTCCATTCGTAAAGCTCTGATATACATGCCCTCTTTTCATAGGATGCAGGTATAGTGAACTATTAATTGTCATACTTGTTTCCTGCATCCCTATTTCAGTTGTTATCTCAGTTATGTGTTGTTTTTCTTTATATACTCAGTACATATATCGTACTGACCCCCCTTTCTTTGAGGTGCTGCATTTTATGCTGGCAGGTGAAGACGTACGCTTTGGGGATCCGCCAGCTCAAGGTTCCACTCAGCAAATTTGGGAAAAGCTCCATTGAATCGAAGCCAAGCCTTTGGGTAGTAGACCTTCTATGTATATATTTATATATTCAGGGGTACGGTGGGGGCCCTGTCCCATCATATGTTCTGTTACTATTCTTAAAGGTTTGTAGATATATGTATGTGGGTTGGTTGTGAGTTTGTTTCGATTGTGCCTATATGATATGTTGTAAATGTTGTTATGTTATAGCAGCCTTATCGGCTTGCGTGCCCTTCCATGATATTATTCGAATGGAAGGGGCCATGTGTACATAAAAAAAAGTTTTAACTTATTGAGATTTTGTAAGTAGTATCACTTTCTGCATAGCTCGGTTTGACTACAGCGGATAGGTATGTATATGAGGGTCCAGGTCGGACCCAAGTCATGGCCTACGGGGTTAGGTTGTGATAAAGTGGTATCAGAGCAATTCGTCCTTGGAGTATCTACAGACCTTGTTTAGTAGAATCTTGTTTATTAGTGTGTTGTGCACCATATCTATAAATAAGAGCCTACAGGGCATTTAGGATGTTGTCCCTCTTTTCTATCTTATATAGTGTGATAGAGCTATGTTGTTAGAATGATCTTTCATTAATATATCATTATATTTACAGTGATGTCTCTAAGGGAAGCAACAACTGCCCAAAATGATAAGTCTATAGTGGGGTAAACTAGCCAGATCCTGAGGGTTACTAGGGCTCGTGCCCAGTTTATGCTGGGAATTGTGCTGCAATCGACGAGCCTTACTACGCCGCTACCTCCAGAGGAGCTTAGAACAGCAACAACTACCGATCCTAAAGCTCCAATGCTTGAGCCTCCACCTCAACAACCAGGGCCAGAGGATAGGGCCATGAGAGATGTAGTGCAATTATTGACTAAGATAATGGCAGGGCAGGCTCGAAGGCATGGGTTAGGAGAAAATGATACAAATAGACAAGATAGTTTAAGGGTCCGTGACTTCCTGGCCTGTAACCCTTTAGAGTTTCATGGGTTGAGACTTGCGGAGGATCCAAAAGAGTTCATTCGATAAATGCAGCATTCATTGCGAATAATCAGGGCCTCGGAGTCGGAGTCGGTCGAATTAGATTTATATTGGCTGCGTGACATAGCCGTTAATTGGTATGAGTCCTAGGAATTATTGAGGGGCGAGGGTGCTCCTCTAGCGGTATGGGATGAGCTCGTAGAAGCTTTCTTTGGTCATTTTCTACCTCCAAAAATGAAATGAGCCAAAATCGATAAATTCTTACAATTAAGGCAGAATGGTAAGAGCATTAAAGACTATAGCCTGGAGTTTGTCTCGTTGGTAAGGCATACGCCCACTATAGTAGTGGATATGGGTGATAGGGTGCATCGCTATATGATAAGGTTAGACCATTACTTAATTGATAGCTGTATGGCCATGGCTTCTCATCCAGACATGGATATCGCCCAGGTACATGAGTACGCACAAGGGGTAGAAGACCGGCACAGAGGACGTCAGCCCGAGAGAGATTCTGATAGAGACCAATGTAAGAGAACTAAATAAGCTGGTTATTATGGTGGCTTTCGAGGCAGGCAGCCTCAACAGTATGGTAGATACCCTTCCTACCGGCCTGGAGTACACCCTTATAGTTCCTAAGTAGGGGATTTGATAGCACAGTGTATTCAGGAGCCGGTCAGAGCTCTAGGGTTTTAGGCTCATAGACGAATAGGGGTTCGCGTCAATCAAGGCTATCTTTGCCCCAATATTCTCATTGTGGTAGGTTTTATTATGCGGAATGCCATTTTGCCACCGACGCTTGTTTTGCTTGCGGCCGTCAAGGCCATGTTATGAAGGAGTGCCCATCTAAGGGCAGGCCGGGGAGCGCAATCCAGCCTACTGGGTCAGTTGCCGATCCTTCTTCTTCTATGGTTGTGCGCCCTATGGGGTGGAGTTTGCAGACACTAGCAGGCCGTAGTAGAGGCTATGGAGGAGCTTCCATATTCAGTGGCCCTTCAAATCGGATATACTCCCTGGCTAATAGACGAGGCCAGGAGGCATCAACAAATGTGGTTACAGGTATATTGTTAATTTTCTTCTGGAATATATATATATACATTGATATGGGGAGCCTTGTATGGCTGCGATATATGTTGGCCCTGTGAGGCATTATTGGTATTTTCTGCATGCAGGTGTTGGGATAGTAAGAAATACAAAGGAAACTCTGTCCAAATTATCCCAGAAATAAAAGAAGAATGAGATACGGAGTTGTAATATGCCTTGCCCATCATAAGAAAGAGATTATGTACAAATAATATTCTCCGAAGGGTATAGGAGTGAGATGAAATTCCTCGGGCACAAAAAAAAAGGGTGGACATAGGCTAGCGAAATGAAAGGACGATGATTAATTAATTACGAATATCAGGCAAAGAGGGAGATAGATAGCTACGAACTGAAGGTATACAACGAAAAGCTAAGAAGACAAGACCGCTATTTAAGCAAAATTGATGAGATTTCGAGTAAAATTAAAAGTGAGCATCAGGTACACGACAAGGATGAAAGCTCATGAGGCATAAAGAAGTATTGTGTATATGTGACTCCACCTTAGAGATTAGTGATATCCTTCAAGGAGAGGGGATGTCGATTTGTAGAACAACTGCTGCATTATAAAGTTATTAGAAGAACAAGTGGTACCCACTAGGATAAGACTAGGGCTATGACAAAGCTTGGGACACTGAGTGTCAGAATGTAAGTACTGCCTAGTCGAGAATTGGAAATGACTATAAGCACTAGCTAGTAATCGATCAAAATAAATGAAATGTGGCTTTGAATAAATTGCAACAGGACTTGAGTACCAATGATTAAATTGGATCAGCACCTCACGATTAGATTAAGCTGTCGTACATGGACAACCAGGGGTGTAGATGATATAAAGAAAGGCATAGACCTGGTGCAGTATACCAAATGTATTGGGAAAGAATCATACATATTTGAAAATTTAAAATAAGGGCGTAAGATAGATCACAAACGGATAGAGCCATGGGTATACCCTAAAGGGGGGAAATGGCTTTAAGTGAGGTCCTAGCTGACACGGGTTAACAAGATCTAAAAGCCAGCAATGAACGGATAGAAGCCATGATACCTGAGACAGTGCGGGAATTACTAATAAGGACCTTGAATAGTATGACATCAAAGAATAGGTGCATACAAAGGGAATGAATACGACAAGAGAAGTACAATGAGAACTTAAGGATATTGTAAGGAATAGCCAGGCTACACTTGATTAAAGGGTAAGATGTTGGTAACAGAGTTACTAGCTACTGACATTGTGGTATACTAGTAGCAAAAGAGTAAGGATAAGAAATCTCTCCTATATTGGGAAATGAAAAACTTAAGAGTAAGACCAAGTGACTACTCGATGAAAAGAAGTTGGTAATAGCAATGTGATCTCCATATTTAAACTCTATTAAAGAAAAGTGTAAGATGGTTCGAGGCAGAACTATTGAGATATGGTTAGTATTGAGGGAAAAAGCCATAGTGAGCCCTGACATCGCCCATGAAAGGGGTAATGAGGTTCGGCAAGAAAGGGAAGCTGAGTCCTAGATATATTGGCTCCTACTTGATCCTCCATTGAATAGGCAAAGTTGCCTACGAGCTAGACTTATTAGTGGATCTGGAAGTAGTACATCCAGTCTTCCATATGTCAATGCTTCATAAGTGTGTGAGTGATCCATCCCGAGTAAATCTCGTAGATGATATCCAGGTCATAGAGAAGTTAGCCTATGAAGAGCAACCTATCGCCATCTTGGATCAGCAGATCAGAAGACTGCGGACTAAGGATGTAGTTTTTATCAAGGTGCTGTGGGAAAATAAGAATCGTGAAGAAATGACCTACAAAGCTGAAGAGGACATGAAATGCAAGTATCCATACCTATTCCCGACATCTACAGGTAACCCCAACTCCTGAAACTTGTATATTAATTACTTGGATGAAAACGTGTGTATCGCAATAGAAAGGAACCTCCCTATAATCTGAATAAAGTCTTCACGGAAGTTTGTTTAACATTCGGGGACGAATGTTCTAAATGGGGGAAGGATGTTACACCCCACGCTCTTTAGCTCGGAATGTTCCTTAAGTTACTTAGAAGTTATCATGTGAGTCGCCTAAGCTACAACACTATCAAACAACTCTAAAAAGGGAGAATGTGATACCCCATAGTAGGGAAGGTTGGAAATAGGGTCAAGAGAAGTCGGAAGGAGTTGGAGGCCAAGTAATGAGTCATAGGACTCAATTTACCTACGTAAGCTACTAACTTAGAAGTCTATTCCCGACATACCAAGCTTACATAGCATGGATTATATAGGCTCTTAAAATAAGACAAGATTACAAACCCACGAGGAAGAGAAAAAGAAGGCACATGGCGGCCAATGGAGGAGTGACACATGGAAGCACCTCAAGCAAGCAGTTGGCCCACCTGCTTGGGAGGTGGGCCCCACTGCCATGTGGCAGCCCTAAGAGGCTGCATAGATACGGTGGCCAATCACGGCTGGACACGTGTCACCCTGAGGGGATGAAACGTGTCACCTCCAAGGAAGCCCTTATATACATGCTAAATGACTCATAATTTTAGTCCCTTATCCAAAAATCTTCAGCAAATAAAAAAGAAAAGCAAACCTAGCTTAGAGAGAAAAAGGTGACGGCTTGGAGGAATAAACAGGTACGTTCCAAGTTTGCTCCATAAATTAATTATCCAGTGTATACCACGATTATATGGAGGTATTATAAGTATAAAATCATGGCTTGGTGCAGCCAAAATGGACAGCAAATAGTCCACACAGTTTCAGCGCAACTAAAGAAGTTCCGAGGTGCAGTTTTGGCTAGTTTTGGCCAATTTCGGATAAGGTAAGGCTTCTTCTTTAAATTTGGAAGTTATGGGGTTGTTAGTAGTGTATTATATACCTTTTATACTAATGGAAGTATAAAAAAGGTCATGGAAATGCTCGACGATAAATACGATCAAAATTGAAGTCGTTGTAGTTAAATTGTAGTCAAAATGAGGCATTGTGTGTGTGGAGGCTGCAGCTGGTTGTGTGGTGTCTATTGCAGGTATAAATGTTTCCTAAAAGAGGTGGTGGAGATTCTGGGTTGGCCACATGACCCCCCTCCCCCCACTTCGTACGGTTAAAGATTTTGCAAAATAGAAACTAGAAACCTTATTTTGGTATCTTAGTTTCGAGCGAGTCGTTTGGAATTTATATGTTATAAGAATGATGTGAATTGTATATATATTTGCTGTAGGTTATTGTTGGTTGTGTGTTGTAGCTATTAGGAGTATAATTGCAAATTTGAATAGGGCACATTATAGGGGAGATGCTGCCGAATTTTCGTTAACTCTTTAACTAGTTAAGGAACTAGTCGAGAAGGCTAGCGAGGGGATGAGTTCTATAAATACTCGTGTGTAACCTAAGGTGATGAAAAGCCTAAGGGTTTTTATACTTGTATTGCTTCCATGTTAAATAGGTTTGGAGGACGGCGACGTGGACGTGATTAAGAGAAGTCTGTAAGAGGTATGTAAGGCTATTCTTTCTTCTCTTTTGGCATGTCTTAGGTATAAGCGACAAATGATATGTGTATGAAGCTTGGGGTAATTCCATTCATGATCCCTGAGTATGATTCATGATTCAAACTTTCTGTTCACTTCTGAATGTTAAGGCTCTTAAGGTAGCTGAGCTATCACCCTCGAACCTACTATACGTGAGATAGTAATTGGACACACAAGAAATAGGAACTATAACTCTTATTCACTTTTTGATACTGAAGCTCCTATTCCCAAGTTCTGAATACGCTATATGTCTCTTATTCACTCGTTAGTGGGAAAACTCTTATCATAGTTGAGCTACCTTCCCTAAACCATCTATATGTCGATTAGTAGTGGGGATATAAGCTCCCATTCTTAGGGACTCTGTGATGACAAATGTCCCTGATTTCCTTAAGCCGGTTGGCATTACCCTAAAATGTGTCTATAACTCCTAAGACTTCACTTAATGTAGCCCTAGGGGCACTCAAAGGGCACCAGAGATGATTATTATCCTGATCCACAAATGATAGTCTGTATGACTACCTTATTAAGTTTTAGATAATGATCCACCTGTGCGTGGTACCCAATGACACCAAGTCCCCTAAAAGGCTGGGTACGGTATATGATAATGACACCGAGTCCTATAAAGGGCCGGGTACGGTATATGATAATAACACCGAGAACCATAAAGGTTCGAATATAGTATATAATAATTATGACATCGAGTCCCCTAGTGGGCCGAGTATAGTATATGATGATATGATTATAACACCGAGACCCATAATGAGCTGGGTACGGTATGATAAGATATGATGGTATGAGAGAGTAACGGTACGATATGGATGTGCACTACTCCCTTCACCGAGTCCCTCATTAAAGGGACAGATATAATAGATAAACATACATATGAAAACATAGTAATGTATTTGTAAGATGTGAAATGATATCGTATATGATGGTATGATGCCGGATACGTTGTTCTGGTAACACCGAGTCCCACTACGGGCTGGGAGTGATATGTGAGGGTGATATACATGCCCTCTTTTCATAGGATGCAGGTATAGTGAACTCTTAACTGTCATACTTGTTTCCTGCATCCCTATTTTAGTTGTTATCTCAGTTATGTGTTATGCTTTATATACTTAGTACACATATCATACTGAACCCCTTTCTTCGGGGGGCTACGTTTCATTTCCACAGGTGCAGACGCATGCTTTGGAGATCCGCTAGCTTAGGGTTCCACTCGGCAAATTTGGGAGAAGCTCCATTGAATCGGAGCCAAGCCTTTGGGTATTAGACCTTCTATGTATATATTTGTATATTCAAGGGTACGGTGGGGGCTCTGTCCTACCATATGTTGTTGTTACTATTCTTAGAGGTCTTTAGACATATGTATGTGGGTTGGTTGTGAGTTCATTTCGATTGTGCCTATACGACATATTGTAAATATTTTTATGTTACAGCAGCCTTGTTGGCTTGCGTACCTTTTCATAATATGATTTGAATGGAAGGGGCCACATGTACACAAAAAAAGTGTTAATTGTCAACAAAGAGGTCGGACCCCAGTTGCGGCCTACAGGGTTAGGTCATGACAATGATAAATTCACCGCATCCCATAAAGGGCCGAGCATGATAAACGATAAAATGCTGATTCATCGCGTCCTATGAAGGGCCAGGCATGATATATGATGAAATGATTATTTACCGCATCCCGTGGAGGGCCGGATATGATATATGATGAAATGACACCTTTACCGAGTCCCTTACTAAAGGGTCGGATACAGTCTATAGGCATGCATATGAAAACATAATGATAAATTTATAACCTCGAGTCCCATAGCGGGTCGGGTACGGTACATGAGGAAGATATATATGCCCTCATTTCACACGGTATAGGTATAGTGATTCGTTAACTATTACATTTATTGCCTGCATCCCTATTTTAGTTGAAATCTCCTTTATGCTATGTTATGCTTTATATACTCAGTACATATATCATACTAATCTCCTTTCTTTGGGGGGCTGAGTTTCATGCCCACAGGTATAAATGTTCATTTATAGGGATTCACCGGCATAGGATTTCCACTCAGCTATATTGAAAGTGCTCTACTATTTCAGAGCCTAACTTTTGATGCTGGTGATTTACCGTATATATTTATTTATTTAGGGGTACGGCGGGGGTCCTTTTCCGCTATATGATACAGTTTATACTCTTAGAAGTCTGTAGGCATGTGTATGTGGTTTACTTATAAGTTGTTCTAGTTATTCCCATACGACGTGATGTAAATGTTATTATGTTGTGGCAGTCTTGTCGACTTGCATGCCCTTTCATGATATCACCTACTAGGGGTTCTTATGTATATTTTTTTTATAATGGATAGTTACGTATACGGGGGCCTAGGTCGGACCCTATTCGCAGCCTATAGGATTGGATCGTGACAGAAGTTGTATCAGAGCAGTCCATCCTTGGAATGTCTACAGACCATATCTAGTAGAGTCTTGTCTGTCGGTGTGTTGTGCACCACATCTATAGACAAGAGGCTACAAGACACTTAGGATATTACTTTTCTTTCACATCTAAGATTGTGGGATAGAGCCGAGTCATAGGAAATAAAATTCCTCATACTAACCTATGATTTTAGTAGGAGGACAACGTCAATAGAAGAAAGTAACTGACGATATTGGAAGTTACAAAGCACACAGGTAAGAAAAGGCACGAAAGACATATGTATGGTAAGGTGTGGAAATACAGTTGACATATAAAGTTGAAAAGTGAAAGGAAAGGTAAGCAGGAAAGTGCAACAAGTGTAGTTCGAGTGGACATACGAGTTAAGTCCATTTCCATACTGTTAATTGTGAGCGCCCTGTGTGGTTGTAATATGAGATGATATGACTATATATATGCGTGCCCTGTGAGGCATTATTGGCATTTTCTGTGTGCAGGTGTTGAGATAGTAAGAAATACAAAAGAAACTCTGCCTAATTTTTTCTAGAAATAGGAGGAGAATAAGATACAGGGTTGTAGTATGCCTTATCCATAAGGTCAATATTGACATGGAAAATAGAAAAGAAATTCGAGAATGAATAAGGAGACTTACACAGATTTATAGGGAAGGTTCAGAATAAAAGGTCAAGTGGTAACGAAAGTAATGGGGAGCAATAAGATAGGATCAATACTAGAGATGACTGGTATGCTAAGAATAAGTAGAGGTAAACAAAAGATGTTTTAAAAATGAGGAATGAAAGGACTAGTGAAGAAAGCACTCAAGATAGATGTAATTACTTAAGTATGAGTATCGAGCACAAAGGGAAATCCTTAGGGGACAAAGACTGTAGACTTAAGGAACAAGTGGTGCAACATGCATCCCTCAAAAGGAAAAAGATGATATAGGTTGGGACAAAAATATTACTTCCAGAGAATTGTGGACACTGATCGTCGGAATATATGTACTTCCTAAGTAGGGTTGAAGTGACTACAAGTAGTAACTGATTATTGACCAGAATACATAGAATGTGGCTTTGGATAAATTGTTATATGAATTACATTACTCGAGTACCAACCACCAGATAAGATTTTATATGATATACCAAGAATTTAAAGTACCTCATGATGGTATTAGGTTTTCATACATGGGTAACGTAAAGCATAGGTGATATAAAGGAAGATATGGATATAGCACAGTATATTAAATGTGTTGGAAAAGATTCATATGCATTTGGAAAGTAGAAATAAACAGACAATGACATAGGTACACCCTAAAAAAGGGAAGTGGATATGAGGTATACAAGTGGGAGATGAGACCAACTGATATTACAACGTGTTAATATGAACACTTAAACTTTAAGTGAAACCCCATGCTGGAACGAGATAGCAAGATCTAAAAGCTAGTAATAGACGGATAGAAGCCAAGATGATATATGAAACAGTGTGAAGGCTTATTGAAAAGAACCTTGAGCAGTATGATAGTTATATCCCGTACTTCTGTACCTCGAGACGTTTATTAAGCTTCTTGAAAATCATCATGTGATCCCTATTATCTATCACATTACCAAATAACTCTAAGAAAGGGAAGATGTGCTGCCCCGTGATAGTGAAGGTTGGAAATAGAGTTATAAGTATTTGAAAGGAGTTGGAGGCCAACTAACAAATCGTGGAACTCGACTTGGTTGCGTAAGCTACCGGCTTGGACGTCTTATATAACTAAGCTACTTGAGTACACGTCGAGCTTAAGTAGCAAGGAATACATAGGCTCTTAAAGTGAGATGAGATTATGAAACCACGGAAGAGAAATAAGGAGATGACGCACCTACTTGAAGCAAGTAGGTGATGCACCTACTTGAAGCAAGTAGGTGACTCACCTACTTGGAGTGGACCCCATGCTACCACGTGGTAGCTTTGGTTTGGAGGCATGGATGATGTGTCACTGTAGGGGCTGCCACGTGTCACCCCTAGAGGGCTGCCATGTATCACCTTCTAAAGGAGGGATATATATATGTGTAATATGCTGAAAATATTTCATTTTTTCATCCTTTCACTTTGGAAAACTTAGAGAAACTAGAGAGAAGGCTAGAGGCAGCCACAGATTTTGCCAAAAAGAGGTAAGTCCTCCGATTTCATTCCGTAAGTTAAGTGTCTAAGGTATTTGCCAAGAAGAGGTAAGTCCTCCAATTTTATTCCATAAGTTAAGTGTCTAAGGTATTTTTCAGTTAAGCAATGGTGTTTAACAACATAAAATTTATCGTTGGGGCAACGAGGAGGTGTTTGTTCTTGTTAACAAACCCATTTTTAAATAGGACCGCTATTAGTAATACTAGTATAAATCCTTGTGTAAAGCTTCATTTCGAGTGATTCAAGATATTTTGGAAAGCTATTTCGTAAGTATATAACTTTTATTTAGCTTCTAAAACCCAGTGTTGCTTTTATCTTCTCGAAAAAGGGTGATGGAGTATAGGGGAGGTGCTGTCCAGATTTTGATTTGGAAATCCTACACGGACTGTTGTTGGTATTTTGGGCATATATTTTTGTACAAAATTGTTGTAGGGGTGATTCGAAATTGTATGCGACCCTAAGACACATGTCTATAACTTTAATTAAGGCCACAAATCCTGTTTCCCTCAATTACCCCTTCGAAACTAAGCGACAATATAAGACAGTAGGCTGTCCAAAATTCACATTTTGATAGTTTTGGCGAAGTTTGACCAATTTCGGGTAAGGTAAGGTCTTTACTTTCAATTTGGAGGTTATAATGTTGGTGTGGAGTGTATTATACTGTGTAAGTGGCTGAAAATGTGAAAATATCATAGAAATGCTTGACGTTGGAAACAATCTAAAATTAAAGTCGTTATAGTTTAATTATAGTCGAAATGAGGCATTGTGTGTGTGGGGTGATGCTGCAGGTGTGTGGTGATGTGTTATAGGGCCTAAAATATTCTAAAAGAGGTTTGGGAGCTGCTGGTTTCATCCACATGACCCTCTGCTTCATACGATTAAAGGTTTTACAAAATAGAAACTAGAAACCCTATTTTGGATATCGTAACTTTGAACGAATCGTTTGGAGTTTGTATTGTGCAATGTTGATGTGAATTTCTTATATATATGCTACAGGTTGTTGTTGTTGGTTGGCTGTAGTAATTAGGGATGTTATTGGAAATTCGGATAGGGCATGCTATAGAGGAGGTGCTGCCCGATTTCTGGTAATGCCTTAACTAACTAAAGAGCTAGTCGGGAAGACAAGCGAGGAAATGAGTTCTATAAATACTCATGTGCAACTTAAGATGCTGAAAGGTCAAGGGTTTTTGATACTCGTATTTCTTTCATGTTAAATAGGGGCAAGGATGACGAGGCAAACGTGATAAAGAGTAAGTCGTAAGAGGTATGTAAAGCTAACGTTTCCTTCTTTTGGCATGTTTTGGCATAAGTATGTAAAGCCTGTCTCTCTTTTCTTTTGGGCATGTCTTAGATTTAAGTGAAAACTGATATGTGTATGAAGCTTGGGGTAACTCTATTCATGAGCTCTGAACATGATTCATGATTCATAATTCGTGTTCACTTCTGAATGTTAAGACTCTTAAAGTAGTTAAGCTCTTATTCCTCAAGTCTTCTATATGCTGAAAAGTAGTGTATGTAAAGCTTAACTCTTCTTTTCTTGTGGCATGTCATAGCCATAAGTGGTTGGTATGTGTTGTATAGAGGTAGTTCCATTCTTAGAACCTCGAGCATGACTCGTTAATCTTATTCACTTCTTGATGTTAGAACTCCCGTGATGGTTGAGTTATGGTCTTGTAAGCCTTCTACATGATAAAAAGTAATACACGTGAAGCCTATCTCTTTCCTTTCTTAAAATGGCTTAATGTAAGTGAAACGATGTATGATATGAGTTAGAGATCTAACAGTTCCATTTACAGGTTCTGGATGTGACTCATGACTTGTACTCACTCTTGAATGATAAGGGTCTTAAAGTAGTTGAACTACGACACTCGAGCCTTCTATAGGATGAATAGTGATGGAATATGTAAGCTCCTATAACTAGGGGCTCTTGAACATACTTTATAGTGATACCTGAGGGATGTTTGACATGTTACCAAGTCTTACTTACACGTATATGCATTGTTATGTGATATGTGGATCGGGCTGTTGTTCCTCGGCATTATTGTATGATATGCATGTATATGGATTGGGCCGTCGTTCCTCGGCACTAATATATGAAATACAGATTGGGCCATCATACCTCGGCATTATCATATGATATACGGATTGGGTCGTCGTACCTCAGCATTATCATGCGATATATGGATTGGGCCATCGTTCCTCGGCATTATTACGCAATATGTGGATCGGGCCGTCGTTCCTTGGCATATGCTTGCGATATATATGGATCGGGTTGTACGTTCCACAGTGCTAATAATATGTATATGCCTATTATGAAAGATGATGTATTTGTAACACCGAGTCCCCAAGTGGGCCGGATACAGTACGTGATAATGGTATACATGACTTTATTTTGTGAGGTGCAGGTACAGTACCCGATTAAATGTTATACTTGGTTTCCTGCATCTTTGTTTTAGTTGTTATCTCAGTTATGTTATGCTTATATACTCAGTACATATGTCATACTGACCCTCATTCTCTAGGGAGCTGTGTTTCATGCCCTCAGGTACAGATATAGGTTTTGAAAGTCCGCCAGCTTAGGATTCCACTCAGAGAGTTTGGAAGAAGCTCTATTAATTCGTAGCTGAGTTTGGTACCAAACCTTTTATGTATATATTTATTTATTCAGAGGCACGGCGGGGGCCCTGTCCCGCAATATAATACAGTTAGTACTCTTAGAGGTTTGTCGACACGTATATGTGGGTTGTTGATGAGTTTGTTTCAGTTATGCCTGTATGTCATGTTATAAATGTTATCATGTTATGACAGCCTCATCGACTTGCGTGCTTTTTCATGTTATAATACAGGTGAAAGAGGCTACAGGTATATAAAAAAAGTTTTAACCTATTGGGGTTGTTGTGTATAGTATCACATCACACATAGTTCAACTTGACTATAGCTGATAGATACATATACGGGGTCCAAGTCGGACCCCAATCGCGGCCCCAGGGTTGGGTAGTGACAATGACCCCAAAAGATGGGTGCACACAAAAAGGGATGAATACAATAAGAGAATAATATTGAGTAACTTAATAGATATCCAGGTTATACTTAACTAAAGGTTAGGATATTGATAACTGAGTTACTGGCTACTGGTATTTTGATGTATAAGTTGCAAAAGAGGAAGGATAAAAAGCCCCTCTTATGATAGAATATGAGGGAGCTTGAAGGGTACGCAAAGGCAACAAAACAAGTACGACCGAAAAGAGACTGTAAGCGCGTGTTAGTATAATGACACATGTAGAGCAGAGTAAGCCAAGAGCAGGAAAGGATATGACTAAAAATGGAATGCACTTCGTGCAAATTGCACAAGAATAGTTGCGCAGCCTACGAAGATTGGTATACTAAGATTAAGATCAGGTGGTTACTCGATAAAAAGAAGTCGGTAATAGCAATGTGATTTCCATATTTAGAATCTATTAAAGAAAAATCGTATCCTACGAGGAGAAACCTAGTGCCATCATAGATCGGCAGAGTAGAAGGTTGCGAACCGGGGATGTGGCTCCCGTTAAAGTCTTGTGACGAAATAAAAATAAAGAAGAGATGACCTGGGAGGTCAAAGAAAAGATGGAAAGAGAAATATTGGTAACAATTCCCTACGACTACAAGTAATCTAAACTTCTAAGATGATCGTATTAATTAATAAGAGACTTATGGATGACAACTGTTATAGAAAAATTCCCAAAGTCCTTGTAAGACCTTTTGAGATTACTTAACATTCAAGGACAAATGTTTTAAAGGGGGGAAGGATGTTATATTCCATACTTCTGAACTTCAAAAATCCTTTTTAAACTTCATAAAAGTTGCCACGTGACCCCGATTAGCTACAATGCTATCAAGTAACTCTAAAGAAAGGAGAATGAGATACCCCATAATAAGAAAGATTGAAAATAGTTCTATAAGAATCCGAAAGGAGTTGGAGGCCAAGTAACGGGTCATAGGACTCGACTTACATGCATAATCTACCAACTTGGATTTCTTACGTAATTAAGCCACTTGAGTACACGTTGAGCTTAAGTAGCAAGGAATACATAGGCTCTTGGAGTGAGACGAGCTTATGAACCCACGGAAGAGAAATAAGGAGACGACGTGCCTACTCGAAGCAAGTAGGTGATGCACCTACTTGAACAATCACCTACTTAGGGTCAAGTAGGTGATGTAGCAGCTTGGGTGGACCCCATGCTGCCACATGACAGCAAGGATTGGAGGCATGATTGAGGTGGTGCCCTAGGGACTTCCATGTGTCACCCTTAGGGGATTCCACATGTCACCTCCTAAGGAGGTGTATATATATGTTATATGCTGGAGTATATCTCATTTTCAGCACTTCTAACTTAAGAGAATTGAGAGAAAAATGTGAGAGCAAGGAAAGGGCAGCCACGGGTTGCTCCAATTCAAGGTAAGCTCCGATTTTGTTCCATGAATTAATTATTTAAGTAACCTATGGTGATATAGAGGTGTTTAATAACTAAATTTTTCTATTCGGGGCAACGAAGAAGAGACACAAACAGCCCACTACTTTTCAGCATACTAAGAGAACTTTTGAGACAAGTTTTAGTAAGTTTTAGCAAGGTATGGCTTGGTTCTCTTCTCCGACATTTTGGTAAGGGTTTGGACGTGTTATGAGAGTTTTAATTATGTAAAGTTATGGTTTGGAGCAGAACCAAATGGATAGCAAGCAGCCATGAAATTTCAGCCGCAACTAGAGAACTTTCGAGAGTGTTAATGATGTAAAGTTATGGTTTGGTGCTGCGACTATAGGTGGTTTTATGGTATGTTGTAGGGTTGTAAAACATTCTAATGAAGTTTGGGGTGCTTCTGGTTGCATCCACGTAACCCTCTATTATGTATGATTAAAGGTGTTACCACAGGGAGACTAGAAACCCTATTTTAGATATCGTAATTTTGAGTAAGTCATTGGAAGTTTGTATTATGTAATGTTGACATGAGTTGCCTATATATATGTTGCAGGGTGTTGTTTTTGGTTGGATTTAGTTAATAGGGGTGTACTTGGAAGTTTGGATAGGGCAAGTTATAGAGGAGATGCTGCCCAAATTCTATTAACTTTTAACTAGTTAATAGACTAGTCGAGACTAGTCGAGAAAGGAGAATAAGGAATTGGTTCCTATGGGTAGTTGGTGGTAGAATTGCAAGTTGGAAAGTCGAAGGTCACTAACCCTAGTATTACTTTCATGTTAAGTAGGTTAAAGAAGTAACGAAGCGAGCTTGGATGCAAGTAATCCATAACAGGTATGTGAAACCTTCTCTTGGCATGTTTTTGGCATAAGTATGTAAAGCTATTCTTATTTCATTTGGCATGTCTTAGATATAAGTTATGAATGGTTTGTATATGAAACATGGGGATAGTTCCATTAGTAAAGCTCCGAGTATAGTTCATAATTCTTATCCACTTCGTGATGGTAGAACTCCTGTAATAGTGGAGTTATTGCCTTCTTAAGGCTTCTATAGGATAAAAGGTAATATATGTAGAGCCTAGTTATTACACCCCACATTTTTAAACTGGGAATGTCTCTTAAGTTCCTTAGACATTATCATGTGAGCCGAATATGCTACGACACTATCAAATGACTCAAAGGAGGGGAGAATGTGATACCCCATAGTAGAGAAGGTTGGAACTAGAGTCATAAGAATCAGGAAGGAATTGGAGGCCAGGTGATGAGTCGTAGGACTCGATTTACCCACGTAAGCTATTAACTTGGAAGTCCTACATACCAAAGCTACTTGAGTACGTACCAAGCTTACATAGCACGAATTATATATGCTCTTAAAATAAGATGAGATTACGAACCCACGAGGAGGAGAAAAAGATGACATGTGGAAGCCAAACTTCTTTGGGATTATGCTGGATAATGACAGACATAACTCAAAGCGGCTATACGGTCACTATATGAATGAACTTTAGCGCTACTCAGTAGCCAACCCTAATGAATGGGTGCGTACAAAAAGGGGTGAATACAGTAGGGGACTAGGGACGTGGTCATAGTGGAACTAAAGATCTACTCCTATACCGGTTGCAAGATAACAGGGGAAAGGGTAAGGCAAAACATGAGGACTAGCAAGACCACGTTAAGGTAAATATTGTGCTAAGTTGAATGCCTCGTACATTATTGCAAGGATTACAATGAAACGCGACATGAAGACTTCCCAGGAAGGTCACCCATCCCAGTAATACTCTCGCCCAAGCACGCTTAACTTCAAAATTCTGATGGAATTTAGTGCATTAGTGCTGGTGTGATCGCGTGAGATGGAAGAATTTGAACTAGCGACGTAGAAATGACATGGGATTATGTACCTAGGATACTATAAGTTATGTTGAGGGAATTGTAAAAAGGGCTTAAGGGAAACAACAGAATTAGCTAATTACTAACTGATAGCACACTTGAATGCCACATTTCTTCAACATATTATCGATTAATGATAGGCAAACCATAGAATGGCTATATGGGCTAGTGGGTGAGGGAATTTCGACACCATTTGGCAGCTAACTCTAAGGATTGAAAAGCAAAACCCAAAAGATACCCAAATGATCAACGTCATTACACACCTATTCTATACTCTTCGAGAGAAGGGTGCTACACGGGTTATTGTGAGTAGGCTAATGAATCAGCCCATTTTTTTTCAATCAAGACCACCTATGCAGCTGGAACTAGGTGAAGTTATAGGACAAGGAGGTAGTGAGGTTCTGTGAGGTTTGCCCAGCTAATAGCTCAAATAGAGGGACTTCAATTATGATTAACGTCTGGAGATCAGTCCAAGAAAAGATCGGGAACATAGGTAGGTCTTAGTACCCCAGTTTTCCCTCGAGCTACTGGACAGACTAAGCGCATTATTAGACGCTAGAAGATATGTCGTGAGCCGGGGTGTTAACTTTGAAGGTAGCTAGGATGATTATCCATCACCTATCGAGTTTCCTACCATAATGACTACTACTTTGGTATCCCAATGACCCCGTACAAGACTGGTAGGGCAGGATGTTTAAGTCCCCTATTAGTTGAATCGAGGTTGGAAAGATTAAGCCAGTTGACCCAATCATGATTAAGCAAGCTATTGACTAGTAGCCTAGAGTCGACAGAAGTGACATGCAGATAATCGACATCGATGTGCAGAGTTCAAACTAACAATTAGGTTTTCATAATAGGATCACCCAAGAAGCGAGTAACAAGATTTGGCCAGAAAAGGAAACTTAACCCAAAATACATTGGATCTTATCGAGTTGCTAATAAGATGAACAAAGTTGCCCGTCAGTTAGACCTACCGCCTGATTATGAAATTATACGCCCGGTACGTCTATACGGGTACTTCATAATGTACTGTTGATCCACCCAGAGTGTGTCCTATAGATGATTTCCACGAAATGAAATCCTACTAGGAACAACCATAACCATCTTAGAATGGAAAATTAGAAGGTTGCGAACTAGGACGTGACTCCCATCAAGGTATTGTGGCAAAACAAAAACCAGAAAGAAGGTGCCTTAAGAAGTCAAAAAGGAGATAAAAAGAAGATATCCGGACTTGTTCCCTATGTACAAAGGTAGTCTAAACCCCTAAATAGATTGAGAGACGACGGTTATATAGAACCTCCGAGATCCTTGTGAAACCCTACGGGTAAGTTAACATTCGGGGGACGACTATTCTAAATGGGGGAAGGATATTACAGCCCACACTTTTAAACTCGGAATGTCTCTTAAGTTCCTTAGACATTATCATGTGAGCTAGATACGCTACGACATTATCAAATGACTCAAAGGAGGGGAGAATGTGATACCCCATAGTAGAGAAGGTTGGAAATAGAATCATAAGAATCCGGAAGGAATTGGAGGCCAGGTGATAAGTCGTAGGACTCTATTTACCCACGTAAACTACTAACTTGGAAGTCCTACATACAAAATATACTTGAGTACATACCAAGCTTACATAGCACGAATTATATAAGCTCTTAAAATAAGACGAGATTACGAACCCACGAGGAGGAGAAGATGATACGTGGCAGCCAATGAAGACATCACACATGGATGCACCTCAAGAAAGCAGGTGACCCACCTGCTTGGGGTCAAGTAGGTGACTCACCTGCTTGGAAGAGTGGGCCCCACTGCCACGTGGCAGCCCCACCTTGCTTGCATGGATACGGTAGCCCAATAAGGGTTGTACATGTGTCCCCCTTAGGGGATTACACGTGTCACCTCTTGGGACCACATATATGTATGTATATGTAACATATACTTCAGTTCCTACACTTAAATCTACAGCAAATCAAAGAAAACAAACCCTAAGTCTAGAGAAAAACTAGCGATGGCTTGGAGGAAAAAAATAGGTAAGTCCTGATTTCTTTCTATGAATTAATTATTTAGGGTATCCTATGATGATATAGCGATGTTTGAAAACATAAAAATCAATTTTTGGACAGTAAGGATGAGCTACAAATAGTCTGCTACTTTTAGCACGTTAACAAGGTTTTTGAGGCGCAGTTTTGGCCAATATCGGGTAAGGTAAGGCTTCTTTTTTAAATTTGGAATTTATGGGATCGTTATGAAGTGTATTATACACCTTTTATACTGCTGGAAGTGTAAGAAAGTCGTGGAAATGCTCGATGTTCGAAATAAACTAAATTGGAATCATTATAGTTAAATTGTAGTCGAAATGAGGTGTTGTTCATGTGGGGGATGCTGCCGGTCGTGTGGTGGTGTTGCAGAGCCTAAAAGTGTTCTAAAGGATGTGGGGGAGCTTCTGTTGCATCCACACACCTCTGCTTCGTACGGTTAAAGGTTTTGCAAAATGAAAACTAGAAACTTTATTTTGGTATCGTAGTTTCGAGCGAGTCATTTGGAGTTTATGGTCTATATTGTTGAGGTGAATTTCTTAAACATATGCTGCATGTTGTTGTTTTTGGTTGGATGTAGGTATTAGGAGTGAAATTGGAAATTCAAATAGGGCACATTATAGGGGAGGTGCTGCCTGATTTTCATTAACGCCTTAGCTAATTAAGGAACTAATCGAGAAGGAGAACGAGGGGTTGAGTTCTATGAATACTCATGTGTAGCCTAAGGTGATGGAAAGCCAAGAGTTTTAATACTCGTGTTTCTTTTATGTTACTTAGGTTCAAAGAACGACGAGACGAATGGGATAAGAAGTAACCCAAAACAGGTATGTGAAGCTTTCTCTAGGCATGTTTTTTACATAAGTAAGTAAAGCCTATCCTTCCTTTCTTTTTGGCATGTCTTAGATTTAAGTGACCAATGATATGTGTATGAAGCTTGGGGTAACTCTATTCATGAGCTCTGAACATGATTCATGATTCATAATTTGTATTCACTTCTGAATGGTAAGACTCTTAAAATAGTTAAGCCCCTATTTCTTGAGTCTTCTCTGTGACTGTATAGTGATTGATTACACAGAGCCCTTCTTTTTCCTAAATACTCTGATATAATTAATGCTCAGACTTCTATAAGATATTTCACACTGGTATGTGTCTAAGATTTCCAAAACTCCTTTTTACTTAGTCCTTAGTGACAGTTAGAGGGTATACTTTAGATACTTTCTACCGTGATCTCGAAGTGATGATTCACTTGAGGACTTTATTGAGTCTTAGATAAGGATTTAAACTGTGTTTTGTTTCTCACTACTCTACTCGTGTATACTGTAACACTTCTTCTCCGACTCCCGAGCCGGTTATCGAATTCATTCACAATTCCACTACTTTATCTATTGCGCCCTCACTAGAGGGCTGGGTACGTATGTATATATGTGATGATGTGATGATGTGTTGTAATAAAGAGGTGATGGTTCTACAGATATGATTCACTGGATCCCTGATGGGGTCGGCTATATTGAAAATTTGAGCATGCATGTTTTTATAAATCACAGAATAAAGGTACAAATTCCTTATATGATATTTTATTCCCTGCTTCTCTATTTCAGATATGCCTCCAGTCATATTGTGTTATGTTTTACATACTCAGTACACATATGTCGTACTGACCCCCTTTTCTTGGGGGGCTGCATTTTATGCCCGCAAGTACAGGTACAATTTTTGGGAGTTCGTCAGCTTAGGATTCTACTCAACTCAGCTGGAAGAGGCTCCATTATATTGAAGCCTAGTTTTTGGCACTGCCCGTTAATGTATAGTATTATTTGGTTATTCAGGGGTACAACGGGGGCCCTGTCCCGCCATATGTTGTCATTAATATTGTTAGAGGTCTGCAGACATGTATGTGTCAGTTTGGCTTAGCTGGGTCTACATGATGTATATTATATGTTATTATGTTATGACAACCTTATCGTCTTGCGTGCCCTTTCATGCTATAATGCCAATGAAAGAGGCTACAAATATACGAAAATATTATCGCCCAATAGGGCTCTGATGCATGACGTTGTGTTGTTTGTAGTCCGGTTTGACTACACTTGATTTATATGCATCGCATATTTATAATTCAACGTGACCACAACTGATAGATATGTATACGGGGGTCCAGGTCCGATCCTAATTGCGGCCTATGGGGTTTAGTTATGACAATAGTGCTCCTTTATTTTGGGATATCTTAAATTGTCATGACCCAACCCCCTAGGCCGCGACTGGGGTCCGACCTTGATCCTCTTATGCATATTTATTAGCTACAATGAAGTTGAATCGTGTGTGATGTGATACTATACACAAAAACCTCAATAGATTAAAACTTTTTTATGTACCTATAGCCTCTTTCATTCATATCTTATCATGAAAGGGCACGCACCGACGAGGCTGTAATAACATAAAAACATTTACAACTTGCCGTATAGACACAATCAAAATAAACTTATAAACAACCTACATATACATATGTCTACAAACCTCTAAGAATAGTGACAACAACATATGGCGGGACAGGGCCCCCGCCGTACCCCTAAATGTACAAATATATACATTAAGTGACCAGCATCAAAAATTAGGCTCCAGAACAGTGAAACACTTCCAACATAGCTGAGAGGAACTCCTAAGGTGACGGATCCCCAGAATGAACATCTATACCTACGGCATGAAACGCAGCCCCTCCCCCCGAGAAAAGGGGGCTAGTACGATATATGTACTGAGTATGTGTCATGACCCAATCCCGTGGGCCACAACTGGGGTCCGACCTGGACCCCTGTATACATATTTGTCAACTGTAGTCAAATTGAACTATGAGCAAAGCGATACTACTCACAAAAACCCCAATGAGTTAAAACTTTTTCGTGTACGTGTGGCCTCTTTCATTCATATCGTATCATGAAAGAGAATGCAAGCCGACAAGACTGCCATAACATAAAAACATTTACAACGTGTCGTATAGGCATAGCCAAAATAAACTCATGAACAACCCACACATACATGTCTACAAACTTTTAAGAATCGGAACGACAATATATGGCGGGACAGGGCCCCCGCCGTACCCCTGTGTAACCAAATATATACATCGCTGGTTTGGTACCAAAACTTGGCTCCGAATTAATGGAGCTTCAGCTGGTGGACTCCCAAAATCTGTATTGTACCTGCAGGCATGAAACACAGCCCCCCAAGGAAAGGGGGGTCAGTACGATACATGTATTGAGTATATAAACATAACATAACTTGAGATAACAACTGAAACAAGGATGCAGGAAACCAAGTTTAGCATTTAATAGGGTACTGTACCTGCATCTCATAAAATAAAGTCATGTATACCATTATCACGTACTGTATCCGGCTCACTCGGGGACCCGGTTTTACAAACACATCATCTATCATGATAGGTATATATATGCCATTAACGCTGTGGGAAATACAGTCCGATCCCTGTATATAGAAAGTACATGCCGAGAAACGACGACCCGATCCATGTATCATATAATAATGCCGAGGAATGACGGCCCAATCCGTATATCATATAACAATGTCGAGGTACGACAGCCCGATCCGTATAATGCATAATAATGCCGAGGTACGACGGCCCAATCCGTATAATGCATAATCTATCGTGGAACGTACAACCTGATCCTTACATAGCAAAATGTGCCGAGGTACATTTGGCCCGATCCCTATATATATCATAATATATATACGTACATGTAGGACTCAGTGGCATATCAAATACCCCTCAACCATTTTCATAAAGTATGCCCAAGAACCCCTAGGTTTAGGAGCTTACACATCCAATCACTACTCAACCTATAGAAGGCTCGAGGGTCGTAGTTTAACTACTTTAAGGCCCTTAGCATTTAGGAGTGAACTCGAGTCACGAGTTATACTCGAAACTTACAACTGGAACTACCTCTACACTCAAATAATATCTTATTTCATTTACATTAAGACGTCTCATAAGAAAGAAGAGATAGTCTCTACCTATATTACCTTTTATCATATAGAAGCCTTAAACGACGATAACTCAACTATTACAGGAGTTCTACCGTCACGAAGTGGATAAGAATTATGAACTGTACTCAAAGCTTCATGAATGGAATTATTCCCATGTTTCATACATAAACCCTTCATAACTTATATCTAATACATGCCAAAAGAGGAGGGAGGATAAGTTTTACATACACTACTTTTCAGCATATAGAAGACTTACAAGTCCATAACTCAACTATCGCAGGAATTCTAATATCGAGAAGTGAATAAGATTGATGAAAATTTGAGCATGCATGTTTTTATAAATCACAGAGTAAAGGTACAAATTTCTTATATGATATTTTATTCCCTGCTTCTCTATTTCAGATATGCCTCCAGTCATATTGTGTTATGTTTTACATACTCAGTACATATATGTCTTACTGACCTCCTTTTCTCGGGGGGCTGCATTTCATGCCCGCAAGTACAGGTATAAGTTTTGGGAGTTTGTCAGCTTAGGATTCTGCTCAACTCAGCTGGAAAAGGCTCCATTGTATTGAAGCCTAGTTTTTGGCACTGGCCATTGATGTATAGTATTATTTTGTTATTCAGGGGTACAACGGGGGCCCTGTACCGCCATATGTTGTCATTAATATTATTAGAGGTCTGTAGAAATGTATGTGTCAGTTTGGCTCAGCTGGGTCTACATGATGTATAATATATATTATTATGTTATGAAAACCTTGTCGTCTTGCGTTCCCTTTCATGCTATAATGCCAATGAAAGAGGCTACAGATATACGAAAATATTATCGCCCAATAGGGCTCTGATGCATGACATTGTGTTGTTTGTAGTCCGGTTTGACTACACTTGATTTATATGCATTGTATATTTATAATTCAACGTGACCACAAATGATAGATATGTATACGGGGGTCCAGGTTGGACCCTAATTGCGGCCTATGGGGTTTGGTCGTGACAATAGTGCTCCTTTCTTTTAGGATATCTTAAACTGTCATGACCCAACCCCGTAGGCTGCGACTGGGGTCTGACCTTGACCCTCTTATACGTATTTATTAGCCACACTAAAGTTAAACCGTGTGTGATGTGATACTATACACAAAAACCTCAATAGATTAAAACTTTTTTATGTACCTGTAGCCTCTTTCATTCGTATCTTATCATAAAAGGGCACGCGCCGACGAGGCTGTAATAACATAAAAACATTTACAACATGTCGTATAGGCACAATTGAAACAAACTTATAAATAACCTATAAATACATATGTCTACAGACCTCTAAGAATAGTGACAGCAACATATGGCGGGACAGGGCCCCCGCCGTACCCCTGAACAGTGAAGCACTTCCAACATAGCTGAGAGGATCTCCTAAGTTGACGGATCTCCAGAATGAACATCTATACCTACGGCATGAAAAGCAGCCCCCCCTTCGAGAAAAAGGGGCCAGTACGATATATGTACTGAGTATGTATCACGACCCAACCCCGTGGGCCACTACTAGGGTCCCACCTGGACCCCTGTATACATATTTATCAACTGTAGTCAAATTGAACTATGAGCAAAGCGATACTACTCACAAAAACCCCAATGAGTTAAAACTTTTTCGTGTACGTGTGGCCTCTTTCATTCATATCGTATCATGAAAGTGAATGCAAGCCGACAAGACTGCCATAACGTAAAAACATTTACAACGTATCGTATAGGCATAGCCAAAATAAACTCATGAACAATCCACACATATATGTCTACAAACCTTTAAGTATAGGAACGACAACATATGGTGGGACAGGGCCCCCGCCGTACCCCTGTGTAACCAAATATATACATCGCTGGTTTGGTACCAAAACTTGGCTCCGAATCAATGGAGCTTCTTCTAAACTTGCTGAGTGGAATCCTGAGTTGGTGGACTCCCAAAATCTGTATTGTACCTGCGGGCATGAAACACAGCCCCTCAAGGAAAGGGGGGTCAGTACCATACATGTATTGAGTATATAATCATAACATAACTTGAGATAACAACTGAAACAGGGATGCAGGAAACCAAGTGTAACATTTAATAGGGTACTATACCTGCATCTCATAAATTAAAGTCATGTATACCATTATCACGTACTGTATCCGGCTCACTCGGGGACCCGGTTTTACAAACACATCATCTATCATGATAGGTATATATATGCCATTAACGCTGTGGGACATATAGTCTGATCCCTGTATATAGAAAGTACATGCTGAGAAACGACGACCCGATCCATGTATCATATAATAATGCCGAGGAATGACGGCCCAATCCGTATATCATATAACAATGCCGAGGTACGACGGCTCGATCCGTATAATGCATAATAATGCCGAGTTACGACGGCCCGATCCGTATAATGCATAATCTATCATGGAACGTACGACCCGATCCTTACATAGCAAAATGTGCCGAGGTACGTTTGGCCCGATCCCTATATATATCATAATACATATACGTACATGTAGGACTCAGTGGCATATCAAATACCCCTCAACCATTTTCATAAAGTATGCCCAAGAACCCCCAGGTTTAGGAGCTTACACATCCAATCACTACTCAACCTATAGAAGGCTCGAGGGTCGTAGTTTAACTACTTTAAGGCCCTTAGCATTTAGGAGTGAACTCGAGTCACGAGTTATACTCAAAACTTACAACTGGAACTACCTCTACACTCAAATAATATCTTATTTCATTTACATTAAGACGTCTCATAAGAAAGAAGAGATAGTCTCTACCTATATTACCTTTTATCATATAGAATCCTTAAAAGGCGATAACTCAACTATTACAGGAGTTCTACCATCACGAAGTGGATAAGAATTATGAACTGTACTCGAAGCTTCATGAATGGAATTATTCCCATGTTTCATACATAAACCCTTCATAACTTATATCTAATACATGCCAAAAGAGAAGGGAGGATAAGTTTTACATAAACTACTTTTTGACATATAGAAGACTTACAAGTCCATAACTCAACTATCGCAGGAATTCTAATATCGAGAAGTGAATAAGATTGATGAACCATACTCGGGGTTCTATGAATGGAATTATTCTCACATTACATACACAATTCACATAAGACTAAGACATGCCAAAAGAAAGCTTCACATACCTTGTTTGAATTATTCCTTATCCTGCTTGCCTCGCTGTCCTTTGAACCTATTCAACATGAAAGTAGTATGAATATCAACCCCTTTCACTTTCCATCACCCTAGGTTACATCTTAGTGTTAATGGAATCTATTTCCTTAGTCGTTTTCTCGACTAGTTCTGTTATTCGCTAAGGCGTCGACGAATATTGGGCAGCACCTCCTCTATAATGTGCCCTATCCAAATTTCCAATTAGGTACCTAAGACATAAATCCAACCAAAAACAACAACCTGCAGCAATTCATACCAACAATATACAACATAAACTCTAAACGACTTATTCAAAAATGCGGTAGCACAATAGGGCGTCTAGCCTTTATTTTGTAACGCCTTTCATTATACGCAAAGAGGGGTTGTGTGGATTCAACTAGCAGCACCCTAACCCACATTAGAACATATTTAGGCCCTGCAACAACACATCAGACCTCTGCAGCAGCACCTCACAAGAATAACACTATCCTTCGACGACAATTTAACTATAGCGATTTCAATTTAGTTTATTTCGAACGTCGAGCATTTCTACGATGTTCTTAAACTTCCAGCAGCATAAAAGGGGTGTAATACACCATATAACAAAACCATAAACTCCAATTTAAAAGGAAAGGTCTTACCTTACGTTAAACTTGTCAAACTCGCCAAAACTAGCCAAAATGTGAAATCTGGACAGCCCACTATCTTATTTGTCGCTTAGTTTCGGAGGGGTAATTGAGAGAAACAAGATTTGTGTCCTTAATGAAAGTTATATACATGTGTATCAAGGTCGCAAACAATTTTGAATTACCCCTACAGCAATTTTGTACGAAAATATATGACCAAAACACCAACAGCAGTCCGTGTAAGATTTCCAAAACCAAAATCTGGGCAGTACCTCCTCTACACTTCATCACCCTTTTTCGAGAAGCTAAAAGCAAAAATGGATTTGGAAGTCTACATGAAAGTTATATACCCATGAAATACCTTTCCAAAACATATTAAATCACTCAAAACGAATCTGTACACATGAAGTTATGCCAATATTACTAACAACAGTCCCTTCCAAAAATGGGTCGGTTAATTAGTTCTTAACATTTTCTCCTTCAACTTTCTCTTATTTCTTTCCAAGTGTAAACTGCAACCATGGTTCCGTAGGAATCCTAAGACACATGTATACACCGCCACATGGTTGAAAAACATTGTAGATAATTAATTCACGGAGGAAAATTCAAGAACTCACCTTTAATTCTTCTAAACCATGGCTGCCTCCTTCCCTTCTTCTTCTCCACGTTTTTCTCTCCATGTTTTGGGCTGATTTTGGATAAAATAAAGACTTAAGTGTCATTAGCATACATATATATGGTTCCTTAGGAAGTGCCACATGTCAGCCCCTCAGGGTGACATGTGTCAAGCCCTTATTGGGCCACGAATCCATACCTAGCCTCTAAGGCTGCCATGTGGTGGTGTGGGACCCACCTCAAGTAGGTGTGTCACCTACTTAGTCAAAGTAGGTGCATCACCTGCTTGCTTCCGAGTAGGTGCTATGCCTCCTTCCGCCTCTCCTGTGGGTTCGTAATCTCGTCTTACTTTAGGAGCCCATGTAATCCTTGCTACGTAAGCTCAACATGTACTCCAGTGGCTTTGTTATGTAAGTCGTCCAAGTTAGTAGCTTACGTAAGTAAGTCGAGTACTACGACTTGTTATTTTGGCCTCCAATTTGTTTCAAATCCTTATAGACCTATTTCCAACCTTCACTCTTAAGGGGCATCACGTCCTCCCTTCCTTAGAGTTATTTGATAGTATTATAAACTATCTGACTCACATAAAGACTTTTGAGAAACTTAAGAGCCTTCCCAGAAACTTGAGAAGCTTAAGAAGCATTCTAAGGTACCAAAGTACGGGGTGTAACAGTATGTAAAGCATAACACATCGTAACTGAGACCATAACTGAAATAGGGATGTAGGGGACAAGTATAACAATTAACAAATTACTGTACCTGCACCTTGGGACACGTAATCCTATACATCATCATATACTGTGCCCGGCCCTCTAGTGAACTCGGTGTTATAATTATATTCTCATATTCACATATCATCGTATCATCATGCATTTCATTTCATCATATCATTGTATACTGTATCATATCATCGTATACGGTATCATATCCTCGTACACGATATAACCTTATCACGCATGTCATCGTATTACACCCGGTTCACTGTGGGGCTCGGGGTCACAATATATCACTCTAATCTCATAAGCATGCCTACATAAAGTATCTGGACCTTTAGTGAGGGAATCGGTGAATGGAGTGGTGTATGTCTATACCGTACCATCATAATATTCATATATACCCGGCCCTCTGAGGAGGGACTCGGTGTTCCTTCCTTATTTCGCCACATATACTATCAAATTACAGCCGGCCAGGGACTCGGTGAATAATCATATCGTCATAACATATAACATATATCACACCTCACGTACGGTATCGTATCCTCGTGCGTGAAACTATTCACATCTGGCCCGGGACGCGGTGAAATTAGTAAAACTGTGCACGATAACGTTCCTGGCCCATCATGGGACTTGAGGAAGGATGGGTTACAGTATGCACGAGTAGAGTAGTGAGAAACCATATGCAACTAAGTCATTATTTGAGACTCGATGAAATAGTCAAGTGAACCATCACCTAAAGACTAGGGGAGTAATTATCCGAAGTACCCCTTTAGATGTCATTAGGGCTTACATTAGTTGGGGCTTCAGGGATCACAGACATGCATCAAGATAATGCCACACCATTTATGCAATCAGAGATATAGTCTATGCAACCAGAACCACAATTTATCTGGTCTAAGACTCAACTTATGCAATCAAAGGCATTTAGCATTTCAAATCCTTTAAAAAGAGGAGTTGGTACCTCCACTTACTATTCATTATATAGCAGGCTCGAGAATAGTAGTTTGACTACTTTCAGACTCTTGATGTTCAGTAGTGATTACACGTCACGAGTTACTCTCAGAGCTCATAAATGGAATTACCTCTACATCTATATCATATATCGTTTTACTTAAAATTAAGTCATTCTAAAGGAAAGAAGAGATATGCTTTACATGTACTGGTTTTCATCACATAGAAGACTTAAAGGGAACGACTCAGCTATTGCAGGAGTTCTAATATCAAGAAGTAAACAAGAGTCTCGACTCATACTCAGGGCTTTACAAATGGATTGAATTCCAAATATCATATACATAGCATTTATAGCTTACATCTAAGACATGCCAAAAGAAAAGAAGAATAGCTCTACATACTTATTCCAAAAACACGCCAAAAGAAAGCTTCACATACCTTGTCTGAGTTATTCCTTATCCTGTTCGCCTCGTCATCCTTTGAACCTATCCAATAAGAGAGTAATATGCATTTTAACTCTTCTTAACTTTCCAGCATCTTAGGTTACACCTTAGTATTAATGGAATCTATTTCCTTAGTCGTTTCCTCGACTAGTTCTTTAGTTTGTTAAGGCGTTAACGAAAATTGGGCAGCACCTCCCGTATAATGTGCCCTATCCTAATTTCCAATTAGGTCCCTAAGACCTACAGCCAACCAACAACAACAACCTGCAGCAATTCACACCAACAATATATATAACATAAACTCTAAACGACTTATTCAAAAATACGATATCACAATAGGGCGTCTAGCCTTTATTTTATAACGCCTTTAATTATATGCACGTGGGTTCGAACAGAAGCACCCTAACCCACATTAGAACTTATTTAGGCCCTGCAACAACACATTACACCCCTGCAGCAACAACTCACAAGAATGACACTTTATTTCGATGACAATTCACTTCTAGCGACTCTAATTTAGTTTATTCCGAACGCTAAACTTTTCAAACCTTTTCCCCAACTTCCAGAAGCTCCTAAGCTGTGTAATACACCCTAATTTAACCTCATAAACTTCAAATTAAAGGGGAAGAACTTACCTTTCCCGAAATTGGCTAGAACTAGCTAAAACTTGCTTCGAAAATATTTTGCCGTGCTTAAACGGAGCGGACTGTTTTGACACTTCTTCGCTGCCCCAAATTTTGATTTTAAGCTATTAAACATCATTATACAGCTGAGGTACACTTCAAATAATTGATTCACGGAATGAAAGTCGGAGACTCACCTCCAAAGGCCAAACCCGTAGCTCCCTTCACTTGTTCCTAGAATTGTTCCTTTCAATTTTCTCTTGTTTGTTCCAAGTGTAAAGCTGAATTTATGGTTCCTTAGACATCATAAATCACATATATATACATATCCATGCACTTAGGAAACACCGTGGATTAATTAATTCATGGAAGAAAAGTGAAGAACTTACCCTAATTTCCTACAATTTGTGGCTGCTCTTGTGAGCTCTCTATCTCTCATGTTTCTCTCTATCACTTGGCTGATTTTTGGACTCAAAATGACTTAAGAGTCATTAACATACATATATAGGGTCCCTTAGGAAGTGACACGTGTCATCCCCTAAGGGTGACACGTGTCAAGCCCTTATTGGGCCACAGATTCACCCTTTCAAGGAGGGGCTGCCACGTGGCAGTGGGTCCCACCTCCCCCAAGCAGGTGGGTCACCTGCTTACTTAGGTGCTGCCACATGTCACCCTCCCATTGGCTGCCCCGCGTAATTTTTTTCCCTTCCTCGTGGATTCATAATCTCATCTTATTTTAAGAGCCGATGAAATCCGTACTACGTAAGCTTGATATATCCTTAAACAACTTAAGTGTATAAGACTTTTAACTTAGTGGCTTACGTAGGTAAATCGAGTCCTACGACTCATTTCTTAGCCTCCAACTCTTTCCGGATTTGTATGACTCTACTTCCAACCTTTCTTCTCACGAGGTATCACAATCTTCTTTCCTTAGAGTTGTTTGATGTGTGTCACGACCCAACCCCGTAGGCTACAACTGGGGTCCGACCTTGACCCTTTTATGCGTATTTATCAACTACACTTAAGTTGAACCGTGTGTGATGTGATACTATATACAAAACCCCAATAGTGTAAAACTTTTTCATGTACATGTATTCTCTTTCATTTGTTTCATATCATGAAAGGGCACGCGAGCTGACAAGGCTGCTATAACAAAAACATTCACAATATATCGAATAGGCAACATCGAAACTAACTCACAAACAACCCACATATACACATGTCTACAGACCTCTAAGAATAGTAACAATAACATATGGCGGGACAAGACCTCCGCCGTACCCCTGAATGTACAAATATATACATTAAGTGAGCAGCATCAAAATTTAGGCTCCAGAACAGTGAAGCACTTCCGACACAGTTGAGAGGAACTCCTACGCTGATGGATATCCAGAATAAACATCTGTACCTGCGGGCATGAAATGCAGCCCCCCAAGAAAAGGGGGTCAGTACGATATATGTACTGAGTATGCAAAGCATAACACATCGTAACTGAGATCATAACTGAAATAGGGATGCAGGGGACAAGTATAATAACTAAATAAATTACTGTACCTGCACCTTAGGACACGTAAATCATACACATCATCATATGTTGTGCCCGGCCCTTTAGTGAACTCGGTGTTATAATCACTTCTTCATAATCACATATCATCATATCATAATGCATTTCATTTCATCATATCATCGTATACGGTATCATACCATCGTATACGGTATCATCTTATCATCGTATCATACTCGGTTCACTACGGGGCTCAGGGTCACAATGTATTGCTTTAATTTCATATGCATGCCTACATAAAGTATCCGGCCCTTTAGTGAGGGACTCGGTGAATGAAGTGGTGAACGTCTATAGCGTACCATCATAATATACATATGTACCTGACCCTCTAAGGAGGGACTCGGTGTTCCTTCCTTATTTCACCATATATACTATCATATTACAGCCGGCCCGGGACTCGGTGAATAATCGTATCATCATAACATATAACATATATCACACCTCACGTACGGCATCGTCTCCTCGTGCATGGAACTATACACATCCGGCCCGGGACGCGGTGAAAGAAGCAGTAACACTGTGCACGATAACATATCCCGGCCCATTGTGGGACTCGAGGAAGGATGGGTTACAGTATGCACGAGTAGAGTAGTGAGAAACCATATGCAACTAAGTCATTATCTAAGACTCGATGAAACAGTCAAGTGAACCGTCACCTGAAGACTGGGGAGTAGTTATCCGAGGTATCCCTTTAGATGTCATTAGGGCTTACATCAGTTAGGGCCTCAAGAATCACAGACATGCATCCAGACAATGCCATATAGCTTATGCAATCAGAAATATGGTTTATGCAATCAAAGACACAGTTATGCAATCAGAGACACAGTTATGTAATCAATGACATTGATCATTCCAGAGATTTCAAGGAAAGGAGCTTGTATCTCCACTTACTATTCACTGTATAGCAGTCTTGAGAATAATTGTTTGACTACTTTCAGACTCTTAATATTCAGGAGTAACTACAAGTCACGAGTTACAATCAGAGCTCATAAATGGAATTACCTCTAAACCTATATCATATACCATTTAACTTAAAATTAAGCCATTCCAAAGGAAAGAAGAAATAGGCTTTACATGTACTAGTTTTCATCACATAGAAGACAAAAAGGCAATGACTCAGCTATTGCAGAAGTTCTAATACCAAGAAGTAAACAAGAGTCTCGACTCATACTCAGGGCTTTACGAATGGATTGAATCCCAAATATCGTATACATATCATTCATAACTTATATCTAAGACATGCCAAAAGAAAAGAAGAATAGTTCTACATATCTATTCCAAAAACACGCCAAAGGAAAGCTTCACATACCTTGTATGGACTTCTCTTAATCACGTCCACATCGTTGTCCTCGAAACCTATTTAACATGGAAGTAATGTAAGTATTAACAACCTTGGACTTTTTAGCAACTTAGACTACCCACGGGTATTCATAACATTCATCCCTTCGCTCGCCTTCTCGACTAGTTCCTTAACTAGTTAGGATGTTAACGAAAATCGGACAGCACCTCCCCTATAATGTGCCCTATCCGAAATCCCAACCATGTCCTTAGAACCTTAAGCCAACCAACAATGCAACCAGCAGACCATACATATACATATTATGACAAAATTACTCAATATGAACCCCCAATAATTCACTCGAAACTAAGATACCAAAACTAGAGTTTTTAATTTTTCTTTCGCGAATTCTTTAATTGCAAAAGCGGAAGGTCATGTGGCTGCAAAAAGAAGCTACCACACCTCATATATATAACTTTTAGACCCTGCAACACGCCACAACACAACCAGCAGCAGCCCCTACGCGTACAACACCTTATTTCGACAATAACTTAACTATAGCGATTCCAAATTCGTTTATTCCGAACGCTGAACTTTTCAAACCTTTTCCTCAACTTCCAGCAGACCCTAAGGTGTGTAATACACCCTAATGTTACGTCATAAACTTCAAATTAGAGGGGAAGCACTTACCTTTCCCGAAATTGACTAAAACTTGCCGAAATCGCGCCTCGGAATTTTATTTACGTGCTGAATCGTTGTGGCAGCTTGCTGTCTGATTTTTGCTGCACAAAATCCTAATTTTATACTACTAATACTTCCATATCATTGTATTATACGCTAATTAATTAATTTACGGAACGAAAACGGGACTTACCTTATTTTTTTCCCAAGCCGTCGCAATTTTCTCTCCTTAGCTTTAGGGTTCTTTGTTCACGTTTCTTGCTGGAAATTTGATGAATAAGCTGAAGTTTTAAGACCAAATACTAAATTATATCCATAATATACATACATATATGTGGTCCCAAGGGGTGACACGTGTCAGCCCCTAAGGATGACACGTGTCAAGCCATGATTGGCCACCGTGTCATGCTGCCAATTAGGGGCTGCCACGTGGCAGGGGGTCCACCTCCCCCAAGAAGCTGCATCACCTACTTGAGCCTAAGTAGGTGCATCACCTGCTTGCTTGAGGTGCTTCCACGTGTCGCTTCTCCATTGGCTGCCACGCGTCGTCTTTTTTCCCTTCCTCGCGGGTTCGTAATTTTGTCTCACTTTAAGAGCCTATGTAATCCGTACTACGTAAGCTTGATATATCCTTAAGCAACTTAAGTGTATAAGACTCTTAACTTAGTGTCTTACGTAGGTAAATCGAGTCCTACGACTCATTTCTTAGCCTCCAACTCTTTCCGGATTCTTATGACTCTATCTCCAACCTCCCTTCTCACGAGGTATCACAATCTTCTTTCCTTAGAGTTATTTGATAGTGTTGTAGCTTATCCGTCTCACATGATAGTGTCCAAGGAACTTAAGAAGACGTTCCGAGCTCAAGAGTGCGGGGTGTAACATCCTTCCCCCCTTTAGAACATTCGTCCCTGAATGTTGAATAAAACTTTCCTTAAGACTTTATACGGATCATAGGGAGATGCCTTTCTACTGGAATGACATACATTTTCATCCAAGTAATTAATATACGAGTTCCAAGACTGGGGCTATTCGTAGACATTGGGAATAGGTACGGACACTTGTGTTTCATGTCCTTCTCAACCTCCCAATTTATGTCTTCACGATTTTTTATTCCACCATAGTACCTTGATGGAAGTTATGTTCTTAGTTCGCAACCCGTTTAATCTGCTGATCCCGGATGGAGATAGGTTGTCCCTCATAGGATAACTCCTTGTTACGTGGACCTCCTCCACGGGAAATATTCTGGGAGCGTCGTTCCCATTCTTACGGAGCATTGATCTGTGAAAACTGAATGTATTATTTCAAATCGGACGGTAGGTATCACTCATAGGCAGCTTTATCTATTCTAAAAATGCCCTGCAAAGGATCAATGTATCCCCTTCTTGCTGACTTTAGGCTGCTAATCGATATTTTGTCCCGGAATAAGTTTTACTTCATCAATAATTTAGTGGATCACATCTGGGCCTGTCCCTTAATTGAAGGGAAAAATGTCATACTAGGATTCATCTGGGTTTCTCAATCCCTTTCGAAATGATTTCCAGCAGTTAGCTGTAAATTGAACTTTTCTATCTGAGATAATATATGTGGGGACTCCGTAAAATCTTATTGTTTCCCTACTATGTCATTTTGCAGAACCCTCAGCTGAATATGCCTTTCTAACTGGAGGGGAACAGGTTGATTCTGTCAGCCCATCTACCATAGCCCGTATGAACTCCCAATTCCTTAGAATGTGAGGTCAGCTCATACTATAATACATATTAACTGCTTTCCACCTCTGAGTCGGGGTTTCCATTCCCTAAGATAGGTTATCAGACTGCTGATGCTTCTTTTAACTTAAGCTATTGTACAACTCCTCTTAATCCAACTTGTAATACCTTAGGTATGCTATCTTTCTCTTTTACTCAGATCTTTTCTCCAGTTTTCTTACCATACATCATATTGTAATCCTTACATAAACGTGTGTACGGACATAGAGCAGTCCAGAAAATTCCTTAGCGTTGCTATACTAGTGGCTTACCTCCTTTAGTCGAGGTCAAGGCTCCACTATGGCTCTTGTCCTTAATACCGATTATATCTGAATAGTTCTGCCTCGAACCATCTTACACTTTTCCTGAATAGATTCTAAATATGGCAATCACATTGTTATTACTGACTTTCTTTTATCTAGTAATCATTTGACCTCGCTCTTAGTATGCCAATATTCATAGGTTGCACAACTATTATTGTGCCATTTTCACGAGGTGCATTGTATTTCAGTCATAATCTTTTTCTGCTCTTGGCGTACTCTATTCTATATGTGTCATTGTACCAACACGCCTTTATAATCTCTTTTTGTCATACTTGTTTTGTTCTCTTTCTCACTTCCTAGGGGGTCACCCATCCCAGTGCTACTCTCATTCGAGCACGCTTAACTTCGGGGTTTTGACGGAATCCGGTGCATCAGTTTGGGTATGATCACGTCCATCCTTTATGGGGTCTCGTTTGACGTTTAAGCGTCCCCATTTACATGCGATAGCATCGGTTGATTTTCTTTTACGCTTGTACTTCTTTTGTCCACTTCCCCCCTTTTAGGGTGTACCTATGTTATTCTCCGTATATCTTCAGCTATTTACACGCGAATGATTCTATTCCAACATATTTAACGGGTTGCACCATATCTACATCTTTTGTTAAATCATCCCCACGTTAGGTTTCCTTTCTAGGAAACCCTAGCACAACCGTAGGGTGCTTTAATATTTGGAATATCTCGAATCGAGTCTCATCTAATGATTGATACTCGAGTAGTATCCGTAATGTAGCAGTGCATTCAAAGCCACATTCCATTCATCCAAACCAGTAATTAGAGAGGGCTCATAATTGGTGCACATTCCCCACTCGAGTGTACTTAAACTTTAATGACTCATGTTTTGAGCTTCGTTATTATACTAACTTTATTCTAGTGGATATCACTAATCATTAGAGTGGAGTCACGTGTACACCATACTTCTTTACGCCCCCTGAGCTTGCATCTTTGTTGTGTGCCTAAGGCTCATTTCTAATCCTGCTTAAAACCACATCAACTTCATGGTAGTAGTGGCCTTGTCTTAATACTTTTTCATCGTACTATACCTCCAGTTCGTAACTGTCTATGTCTCTTTTTGTTCAATACTTATACTTAATTAATCGCATCTATCTTGAGTGCCTCTATTAGAACTTTTGTATTATTCCTTCAACTCATTTCCATTTTTGGTTGAGCGTAAGGAATTCCATATTACCCTTTATTTCCTTGCACTAGCCATCCTTTTCGTCATCATATAACCTTTATTTGAAACTTTCCTTATGGAACTTGATAAATCTTCCTTATTTGTTCCATAGCTTGCTTTTCCGTTCCACACCTATCTTTACATTCCATTTACATGGACCACATCATACCTTCTAGTTAATTCCTTACTAAGTTTTGCTTATTCTAATAATGGTTTTTGTTATGTTCACCTGGTACCTTAGTCGCATTCAGACCCATAGTATAATACCGCTTGACTTTCTTCACGATTCTTACTATGGGTTACTTACCCTTCTTAGCTAGTCTTGTCCTTAATGTCTCACAAGCTATCTTATCAACACTTCATATCCGTCACAATTCTTTTCCATTTGTACTCTTGTCTTACTCTTGTCTTAACCATACTGTTACTTCCTTCAACTATCACTTGTCATAGTTTATCCCTATGTATCAATTTAGGCAATGCTTTACTATCTCATTTTATCTTGATCTATCAGTCCTCTCTGAGTCATTTTCTTTGGCTTATAGTTCCTTTCTAACTTATTCTACTATTCCAGTATCGTCCTCCTAGTTTCTATTGCCATTAACTTAGCAATTAACTTAATTCTCGAGGTCAGCCATACTTGTTTAGTCAAATCTCATCATTGTTGCGAGGACAACCTTTCAAGACATACTATAGCCCTGTATCTCATTCTCCTCTTATTTCTAGGAAAATTTGGGCAGAGTTTCCTCTGTATTTCTTACTATCTCAACACCTGCACGCAGAAAATACCAATAATGCCTCACAAGGCATACACATATATATGTATATATTCATATTGTATAACATCTCAGCCACACAGGGCACACATATATAATCATATAATCTCATATCGCAGCTGCACATTGTGCCCACAATTAACAGTATGGAAATGAACTTACCTGTTATGTCCACTCGAGCTGCACCTGTTATACTTTCCTGTTTACCTTTCCTTTCACTTTTCAATTGTATTTGTCAATCGCATTTCAATACCTTACCTGACATAGGGCTTTCGTGCCTTTGCTTACCTGCATGCTTCATAACATCCAATATTGTCAGTTATTTTCTTCTATCGGCGTTGTCTTCCTGCTAAAATTGCAGGTTAGTATGAGGAATTTCATTTTCTATAGCTCGGCTCTATTGCACGATCTTAGATATGAAAGAAAGTAACATCCTAAATATCCTGTAGCCTCCTGTCTATAGATGTGGTACACAACACACTGATAAACAAGACTCTACTAGATACGGTCTGTAGACATTCCAAGGACGAACTGCTCTGATACCACTTCTGTCACGACCCAACCCCATAGGCCGCAACTGGGGTCCGACCTAGACCCTTTTATGCGTATTTATCAACTACACTTAAGTTGAACCGTGTGTGATGTGATACTATATACAAAACCCCAATAGTGTAAAACTTTTTCATGTACATGTAGCCTCTTTCATTTGTTTCATATCATGAAAGGGCACGCGAGCTGACAAGGCTGCTATAACAAAAACATTCACAATATATCGAATAGGCAACATCAAAACTAACTCACAAACAACCCACATATACACATGTCTACAGACCTCTAAGAATAGTAACAATAACATATGGCGGGACAAGACCTCCGTCGTACCCCTGAATGTACAAATATATACATTAAGTGACCAGCATCAAAATTTAGGCTCCAGAACAGTGAAGCACTTCCGACACAGCTGAGAGGAACTCCTACGCTAATGGATCTCCAGAATAAACATCTATACCTGCGGGCATGAAATGCATCCCCCCGAGAAAAGGGGGTCAGTACGATATAAGTACTGAGTATGTAAAGCATAACACATCGTAACTGAGATCATAACTGAAATAGGGATGCAGGGGACAAGTATAATAACTAAATGAATTACTGTACCTGCACCTTAGGACACGTAAATCATACACATCATCATATGGTGTGCCCATCCCTTTAGTGAACTCGGTGTTATAATCACTTCTTCATAATCACATATCATCATATCATAATGCATTTCATTTCATCATATCATCGTATACGGTATCATACCATCGTATACGGTATCATCTTATCATGTATATCATCGTATCACACTCGGTTCACTACGGGACTCAGGGTCACAATGTATTGCTTTAATTTCATATGCATGCCTACATAAAGTATCCGGCCCTTTAGTGAGGGACTCGGTGAATGGAGTGGTGTACGTCTATAGCGTACCATCATAATATACATATGTACCCGGCCCTCTAAGGAGGGACTCGGTGTTCCTTCCTTATTTCACCACATATACTATCATATTACAGCCGGCCCGGGACTTGGAGAATAATCGTATCGTCATAACATATAACATATATACACCTCACGTACGGCATTGTCTCCTCGTGCATGGAACTATACACATCCGGCCAGGGACGCGGTGAAAGAAGCAGTAACACTGTGCACGATAACATATCCCGGCCCATCGTGGGACTCGAGGAAGGATGGGTTACAGTATGCACGAGTAGAGTAGTGAGAAACCATATGCAACTAAGTCATTATCTAAGACTCGATAAAACAGTCAAGTGAACCGTCACCTGAAGACTGGGGAGTAATTATCCGAGGTATCCCTTTAGATGTCATTAGGGCTTACATCAGTTAGGGCCTCAAGAATCACAGACATGCATCCAGACAATGCCATATAGCTTATGCAATCAGAAATATGGTTTATGCAATCAAAGACACAGTTATGCAATCAGAGACACAGTTATGTAATCAATGACATTGATCATTCCAGAGATTTCAAGGAAAGGAGCTTGTATCTCCACTTACTATTCACTGTATATCAGTCTTGAGAATAATTGTTTGACTACTTTCAGACTCTTAATATTCAGGAGTAACTACAAGTCACAAGTTACAATCAGAGCTCATAAATGGAATTACCTCTAAACCTATATCATATACCATTTAACTTAAAATTAAGCCATTCCAAAGGAAAGAAGAAATAGGCTTTACATGTACTAGTTTTCATGACATAGAAGACAAAAAGGCAATGACTCAGCTATTGCAGAAGTTCTAATACCAAGAAGTAAACAAGAGTCTCGACTCATACTCAGGGCTTTACGAATGGATTGAATCCCAAATATCGTATACATATCATTCATAACTTATATCTAAGAAATGCCAAAAGAAAAGAAGAATAGTTCTACATATCTATTCCAAAATCACGCCAAAGGAAAGCTTCACATACCTTGTATGGACTTCTCTTAATCACGTCCACATCGTTGTCCTCGAAACCTATTTAACATGTAAGTAATGTAAGTATTAACATCCTTGGACTTTTTAGCAACTTAGACTACCCACGAGTATTCATAACATTCATCCCTTCGCTCGCCTTCTCAACTAGTTCCTTAACTAGTTAGGATGTTAACGAAAATCGGACAGCACCTCCCCTATAATGTGCCCTATCCGAAATCCCAACCATTTCCTTAGAACCTTAAGCCAACCAACAATGCAACCAGAAGCCCATACATATACATATTATGACAAAATTACTCAATATGAACCCCCAATAATTCACTCGAAACTAAGATACCAAAACTAGAGTTTTTAATTTTTCTTTCGCGAATTCTTTAATTGCAAAAGCGGAGGGTCATGTGGCTGCAAAAATCAGCTACCACACCTCATATAGATAACTTTTAGACCCTGCAACACGCCACAACACAACCAGCAGCAGCCCCTACGCGTACAACACCTTATTTCAACAATAACTTAACTATAGCGATTCCAAATTCGTTTATTCCGAACGCTGAACTTTTCAAACCTTTTCCTCAACTTCCAGCAGACCCTAAGGTGTGTAATACACCCTAATGTTACGTCATAAACTTCAAATTAGAGGGTAAGCACTTACCTTTCCCGAAATTGACTAAAACTTGCCGAAATCGCGCCTCGGAATTTTATTTACGTGCTGAATCGTTGTGGCAGCTTGCTGTCTGATTTTTGCTGCACAAAATCCTAATTTTATACTACTAATACTTCCATATCATTGTATTATACGCTAATTAATTAATTTACGGAACGAAAACGGGACTTACCTTATTTTTTTCCCAAGCCGTCGCAATTTTCTCTCCTTAGCTTTAGGGTTCTTTGTTCACGTTTCTTGCTGGAAATTTGATGAATAAGCTGAAGTTTTAAGACCCAATACTAAAGTATATCCATAATATACATACATATATGTGGTCCCAAGGGGTGACACGTGTCAGCCCCTAAGGATGACACGTGTCAAGCCATGATTGGCCACCGTGTCATGCTGCCAATTAGGGGCTGCCACGTGGCAGGGGGTCCACCTCCCCCAAGCAGCTGCATCACCTACTTGAGCCTAAGTAGGTGCATCACCTTCTTTCTTGAGGTGCTTCCACGTGTCCCTTCTCCATTGGCTGCCACGCGTCGTCTTTTTTTCCCTTCCTCGCGGGTTCGTAATTTCGTCTCACTTTAAGAGCCTATGTAATCCGTACTACGTAAGCTTGATATATCCTTAAGCAACTTAAGTGTATAAGACTCTTAACTTAGTGTCTTACGTAGGTAAATCGAGTCCTACGACTCATTTCTTAGCCTCCAACTCTTTCCGGATTCTTATGACTCTATCTCCAACCTCCCTTCTCACGAGGTATCACAATATTCTTTCCTTAGAGTTGTTTGATAGTGTTGTAGCTTATCCAGCTCACATGATAGTGTCCAAGGAACTTAAGAAGATGTTCCGAGCTCAAGAGTGCAGGGTGTAACAATGTGTGTGGATGGTAAGGGTCTCATGGCTACTTTCAAGACGATTAGGGACACGTGTCAAGGTTTAAAAGTGTTGGGTATAACATAAACATAAATGAAATGAGGTATGATATGAGTGTGGAGGTAGTTCCAATTGTAAGTTCCAAATATAGCACGTGATTCATGTTCACTTCTAAATACTAAGGCTCTTAAGGCAGCTGAGCTATCACCCTTGAGCCTTCTATATGTGAAGACATATCCATGACTCTTAGTCACGTCTGAACGCAAAGTTCTCGAATCTCCTATATGCTGAATGTTAATTGAATGTATAAGCTCCTACTCCTAAGATCTCTGCGATGACAAACGTCTCTTATTCTATGATTTGTTTAGTCTTGTCTGGATATACGTCTAATAATCCTGAGACTCCAGTAGATTTGACCCCTAACGATATTTCGCAGGGTACTTGAAATGAGTACTACCCTGGTCTTCAAGGGCCGATTCACTTGGCTGTTTCATTGAGTCTCAGATAATGAGTTAAATTGCATATGGTTTCTCGCTACTCTACTTGTGCAGTCTATTAATACATCCTTCACCGCGTCCCATGAAGGGCCGGGCATGATAAATTCACCATGTCCCATGAAGGGCCGGGCATGATAAATGATGAAATGCTGATTCACCATGTCCCATGAAGGGTCGGGCATGATATATGATGAAATGATTATTCACCGCATCCCATGAAGGGTTGGGGATGATACACGATGAAATGACAGCTCCACCGAGTCCCTCACTAAAGGGCCAGATACAGTCTATAGGCATACATATGAAAACATAGTGATACATTTATAACCCCGAGTCCCATAGCAGGCCGAGTATGATATGTGAGGAAGATATACATGCCCTCATGTTTTGTACTGACCCCCTTTCTTTGAGGGGCTGCGTTTCATGCCCGCAAGTACATATGTTCATTTGGAGGGATCCACCGGCGTAGGATTTCCACTCAGCTATGTTGAAAGTGCTCCACTGTTCTAGAGCCTTTTATAATAGATAGTAATGTATATGGGGGCTCAGGTCATACCCTAGTCATGGTCTACGGGGTTGGGTCGTGACAAGTTTATTGGTGGAATGGTACGAAGAAGGATATTGCAGAGTTTATGATTGTGTCCAAATTGCCAATAAGTAAAGGTTGAGCATAAAAAAAAAGAGGTTTGGCTCAAGATATTGAGATTCCTAATTGGAAGAATTGACTATGGACTTCATTATGAGTTTACCTCATACTCGTCATCAACATGATTCCATTTGGATTGTTATAGATCGAATGACTAAGTCGACACATTTTCTTCCTGTTAAGACTTTTTATTCAACCAAGGATTATGCTAAACTTTACATTCAAGAGTTGATTAAGTTGCATGGTGTTCCATTGTCTAATATTTGGACAGAGTTACTCAGCTTACTTCTTAATTTTGGAGACCGTTTTAGAAGGGTCTTGATACTCAAGTTAAGCTTAGTACAACTTTTCACCCTCAGATCGATGGTCAAGCCAAGCTGACTATTCAAAGTTTAGAGGACATGTTGATAGATTGTGTGATAAACTTCAAGGGTAATTTGGATGACCATTTGCCTTTAGTCGAGTTTGCCATTAATAACAGTTATCATTCGAGCACTCAAATGGCTCCGTTCGAGGCTCTCTATGATAGGAGGTATAGATCTCTTATTGGTTGGTTTGAAGTTGGTGATGTTTCTTTGATAGGACCGAATATGTTCATGAGTCTATAGAGAAAGTTAGACTCAGTAGACAGAGGTTGAAGACTGCCGAAAACAGACAAAAATCATATGTAGATGTGAGAAAAAGAGAGCTTAAGTTTGACGTTAATGATTGGGTTTACTTGAATATCTCACCTACAAAGGGTGTGATACATTTTGGTAAGAAAGGGAAGCTTAGTCATCGTTATGTAGTCCCATATCGTATTTTGATGTGTTTCGATAAGGTGGCTTATGAGTTAGATTTACCTTTGGAATTGGCATAGATGCATCCGGTATTTCATGTTTCCTTGTTGAAAAAGTGTATTGGTAATCCTAATTCTATCATTCCATTGGAGAGTGTTGGTGTGTAAGAAATTCTCTCTTATGAAAAAGTTTTGATTGAGATTCTTGATCATTAAGTATGGAGGTCTAGATATAAAGAAGATTCTTCAGTTAAAGTGTTGTGGAGGAATAAATTAGTTGAGGGTGCTACTTGGGAGACTGAAAATGATATGATGTCCCGTTGTTCTTGTCACGATCCAACCCCGTAGGCCGTGATGGGTGTCCGAACCGGACACACACGCGTACCCCTGCAACCTATACATAACTTGTCTCCTGTTTATACCTAAAATGCATCAATATGTACAAAAACATACAAGCCGATGAGGCTGTAGTACTATATATAGGGTCATTCCATAACACACATATACGTAAGCCGACAAGGCTGCCACAATACAGGGAATGCCCTATATCACAGGTCATATAAGTACAGCTGTACATACATATATATAACTCAGATCCCACTCATATACAACTTATATACAACCTATATACGGCTCATACACCACTCATATACAGGCACATCCCACATACGTATCCACAGACCTCTAAGAGTAAGAAAATAGTAACATAAGGCGGGACAGGGCCCCTGCCGTACCCATAACCAAACGAATATATACACCACGTTTAGTACCAAAATCAGGCTCCAGCATAATGGAGCACTTCTGGACTGCTGAGTGGAACCCCTATGCTGGCGGATCCCCAAACTGTGTACCTGTACCTGCGGGCATGAACGCAGCCCCCGGAAGAAGGGGGTCAGTACGACATATGTACTGAGTATGTAAAATATAATATAGCACAACTGAACACATATCTGAAACAGCGAAGCAGGGGATAACATATCATATGACAACTTATACCTGTACCCTGTAAAGTATCAAAGTATGCATGTTTACATTATATCGTATAGCCGGCCCTATCAGGGGTCTGGTGGATACATCTGTAATATCATCACAGCCCAGTTCCATCACCACCTTATTACCACGCATCATTATTTATATACACACGTATCCCGGCCCTCTAGTGAGGGACTCGAGGAATAATGCAGTGAGCTGCGCACGAGAACATATCCTAGCCCGGGAGTCAGGGAAAGATGGGTCACAGTATACATGAGTAGAGTAATGAGCAACTATATGCAATTTAAATCATTATCGAAGACTCAACCGTAGAAGAAAATTAAGCTATTGTCTGAGAATCAGGATTGTAATGTAATCACCTCAAATGCCCTTTAAATGCCATTAGGGGCTATACTAGTTAGTGTTTCGGGGTCCTTAGACACGTACTAAGATAATGCTAACTGCTTAAGGACTCCAGAATACATGTTTTCATATAATCCTTACAACTAGGAGCCCGTGTATTCATTAAGTCCTTAGTATAGGTAAGGCTCAAGGAAAGTAGCTTAACTGTTATAAAAGTTCATTACCCATAAGTGAATAAAAGACACTTAGAAATGGAATTACTTCAGAGATCACATCATTGTTTACTTACCTCTACGACATGCCAAAAAAAGAGAAAGAATAGGCTTTACCTACCTCTTATGGATTCCCCGTAATCGTGTCCATGTCGTTGTCCTCGAAACCTATTTAACACAGAAGTAAGGCAAGTATTAACAACCTTAGACTTTTCAGAAACTTAGACTACCTACGAGTATTCATCGAGCTCGTCCCCTCGCTCGCATCCTCGACTAGTTCCTTAAGCAGTCAAGAAGTTAACGAAAATCGGACAGCACCTCCCCTATAATGTGCCCTATCCGAATACACAACCATGTCCTTAGCACCTGCATATAACCAACAATACAACCAGCATCCCAAAAATATACATATTACGACAACATTACACAATATAAACCCTCAACAATTCACTCGAAACTAAGATACCAAAACTAGAGTTTTTAATCTTTCTTTTGCGAATTCTTTAATTGCAAAGCGGAGGGTCATGTGGCTGCAACCATAACACACCCACGCCCTTAGAAACACGCATTCCATCACCCTACAACTCATCACACGACCAGAAGTCACATACCACAAGCACGAGGCATTATTCGATTACAATTAACTATAGCGATTCCAATTTCACTTATTTCGAACGTTGAACTTTTGAAGCCTTTTACCCAACTTCCAGCATCTAATAAGGTGTATAATACACTATAATTTAACATCATAAACTTCAAATTAGAGGGGAAGAACTTACCTTTCCCGAAATTGGCTAAAACTAGCCGAAATTGTGCCTCGGAACTTCTTCAACGTGCTGAAATTGAGCGGGCTGCTTGTGGTATTTCCTCGCTGCCCCAAATTGAATTTTTAGGTTATAAAACACCAATATACAACTTAGGGACACGTCAAATAATTAATTCACGGAACGAAACCCGGAAGCTTACCCAACAAGGGTCAAATCCGTAGCCCTCTCCCTTGCCCCTTTTCACATTTTCTCCCCTTTTTTCCTTCCAAATTTCAGTTGCAACGCTGGAGTTTTAGTTCCATGAACATCTAAAAACACATATATACGTATCCACGTACTTAATATACACCGTATATAATTAATTCACGGAAGAAAGTTGAGAAACTCACCTTTAATCTTCAAGAACCAAGGCTGCCTCTCTTTTCTCTCTTCTCACGTTTTTTTCTCTAAGTTTAGCTACTGTTTTGGATAAATTAACAACTGAAGTATTACATATTCATATATATATGAGGTGACACGTGTCAGCCCTAAGGGTGACACGTGTCAGGCCCTCATTGGGCCACCTCAACCATGCGGCCAATGGGGTGCTGCCACGTGGCAGCGGGGTCCACCTCCCCAAGCAGGTGGGTCACCTACTTGACCCCAAGTAGGTGGGTCACCTGCTTGCTTAGGGCTGCCACATGTCACCCTCCTATTGGCTGCCCCGCGAAATTTTTTTCTCTTCCTCGTGGGTTCGTAATCTCGTCTTAGTTTAAGAGCCTATGTCATTCATGCTATGAAAGCTTGGTATGTACTCAAATAGCTTTAGGTAAGTAAAACTTCTAAGTTAGAGGTGTACGTAAGCAAATCAAGTCCTACGACTCATCGCTTGGCCTCCAACTTCCTCCGACTTCTCTTGACCTTATCTCCAATCTTCCCTACTGTGGGGTGTCACACTCTCCCTCCTTGAAGTTGTTTAATAGCATCGTAACTTAGGCGGCTTACATGATAGCTTCTAAGTAACTGTAGGAACCTTTCCAGTTCAAGAATGTGGGGTTTAATAGTTCTCATCCCCTTACCTCAGCTTTAGTATTCACTTGAGTATTAGTTCGTCATGTTTACTCTTTTAGATTCATGCTATCACGATCCAACCTCGTAGGCCATGACTGGGGTCCGACCTGGATCCCCGTATACCCATCTATCAGTTGTAGTCAAATTGAACCATGAACAAGGTGATACTACTCACACAAAACACCAATGAGTTAAAACTTTTTCGTGTACGTATGACCTCCTTCACTTGTCTCATAACATATAAGGGCATGCAAGCCGACAAGGCTGCTATAACAAAAAAAACATTCACAACATGCCGTATAGGCACAATCGAAACAAACTCACAAACAACCCACATCCATATGTCTACAGACCTCTAGGAATAGTAACAACAATATATGGTGTGACAGGGCCCCCACCGTACCCCTGAATGTACAGATATATATATTTAGTGACCAGTATCAAAAATTAGGCTCCAAAATAGTGAAGCACTTTCGACATAGCTGAGAGGAACTCCTAAGCTGATGGATCTCTAGAATGAACATATGTACCTACAGGCATGAAACGCACCCCTCCCCCCCCCCCCCCCCCGAGAAAAAGGAGGTCAGTACAATATATGTACTGAGTATGTAAAGCATAACACATCGTAACTAAGACCATAACTGAAATAGGGATGTAGGGGATAAGTATAACAATTAACAAATTACTGTACCTGCACTTTAGGACACGTAATACTATACATCATCATATACTATGCCCAGCCCTCTAGTGAACTCGGTGTTATAATCATATTCTCATATTCACATATCATCGTATCATCACGCATTTCATTTCATCATATCATTATATACGGTATCATATCATCGTATATGGTATTATATCCTCGTACACGGTATAACCTTATCACGCATGTCATCGTATTACACCCAGTTCACTGCGGGGCTCGGGGTCACAATGTATCACTCTAATCTCATAAGCATGCCTATATAAAGTATTCATCCCTTTAGTGAGGGACTCGGTGAATGGAGTGGTGTACGTCTATAGCGTACCATCATAATATTCATACATACCCGGCCCTATAAGGAGGGACTCAATGTTCCTTCCTTATTTCCCCACATATACTATCACATTAAAGCCATCCTGGACTCGATGAATAATTGTATCATCATAACATAAAACATATATCACACCTCACGTACGACACCGTCTCCTCATGCATGGAACTATATACATCCGGCCCGAGACGCGGTTAAAAAAGTAGTAAAACTGTGCATAATAACGTTCGCGGCCCATCGTGGGACTCAAGGAAGGATGGGTTACAGTATGCACGAGTAGAGTAATGAGAAATCATATGCAACTAATTCATTGTTTGAGACTCGATGAAATAGTCAAGTGAACCATCACCTGAAGACCAGGAAGGTACTTATCCGAAGTCCCCGTTAGATGTCATTAGGGCTTACATCATTTGGGGCTTCAGGAATCACAGACATGCATCAAGACAATGCCACGCAGTTTATGCAATCAGAAATATAATTATGCAGTCAGAGACACAATTATGCAATCAGAGACACAGTTATGAAATCAGAGACACAGTTATGAAATCAGAGACACAGTTATGAAATCAGAGACATTGATTGTTTCAGAGCCTTCAAGAAAAGGAGCTTGTATCTCCACTTACTATTCACTATGTAGAAGGCTTGAGAATAATAGTTTGGCTACTTTCAGACTCTAAATGGTCAGAAGTGACTACAAGTCACGAGTTACTCTCAGGGCTCATAAATGGAATTACCTCTAAACCCATATCATATATCGTTTTACTTAAAATTAAGTCATTCTAAAGGAAAGAAGAGATAGGCTTTTACATGTACTGGTTTTCATCACATAGAAGACTTAAAGGCAACGACTCAGCTATTGCAGGAGTTGTAACATCAAGAAGTAAATAAGAGTTTCGACTTATATTCAGGGCTTTATGAATGGATTGAATCCCACATATCATATACATATCGTTCATAACTTAGATATAAGACATGCCAAAAGAAAAGAAGGATAGCTCTACATACTTATTCCAAAAGCATGCCACAAGAAAGCTTCACATACCTTTTCTGAGTTATTCCTTATCCTATTTGCCCCGTCGTCCTTTGAACCTATCCAACAGGAGAGTAATATGAATATCAACTCTTCTTAACTTTCCAGCACCTTAGGTTACACCTTAGTATTAATGGAATCTATTTCCTTAGTCGTTTCCTCGACTAGTTCTTTAGTTTGTTAAGGCGTTAACAAAAATTGGGCAGGACCTCTCCTATAATGTGCCCTATCCGAATATCCAATTAGGTACCTAAGACCTACAGCCAACCAACAACAACAACCTGCAGCAATTCACACCAACAATATATAACATAAACTCCAAACGACATAATCAAAAATACGATATCACAATAGGGCGTCTAGCCTTTATTTTGTAACGCCTTTAATTATACGCAACGAGGGGTCAAGTGGCTTCAACCAGAAGCACCCTAACCCACATTTGAATATATTTAGGCCCTGAAACAACACATCACACCCCTTCAGCAGCAACGCACAAGAACAACGCCTTACTTCGACGATAATTCGACTATAACGACTACGATTTAGCTTATTTCGAATGCCAAACTTTTCAAACCTTTTCCCAACTTTCAGCAGACCAAAAGGTGTGTAATTCAACCTATAATAACATCATAAAGTTCAAATTAGAGGGGAAGACCTTACCTTACCCGAAATTAGCCAAAACTAGCTAAAACTTACTTCGAAAAGCTTTTGACGTGCTGAAATGGAGCGGACTGTTTTTGACATTTCTTCACTGCCCCAAATTAAACTTTTATGTTATTAAACATCATTATACAGTTTAGGGATACTTCAAATAATTAATTCACGGAACGAAACCCGAAAGCTTACCCCAAAAGGGCCAAACCCGTAGCCCTCCTCTTTGCCCCTCTACGTTTTTCTCTTCTTCTTTTCTTCCAAATTTCCAATCGTAAAGCTGAATTTTTGATTCCATAAACATCATAAATCACATATATACATATCCACGAACTTAGGGAACACCGTGGATAATTAATTCACGGAAGAAAAGTGAAGAACTTACCTTAATTTCCTCCAATTTGTGGCTACTCTTGTGAGCTCTCTTTCTCTCATGTTTCTCTCATTCACTTGGCTGATTTTTGGACTCCAAATTACTTAAGAGTCATTAACATACATATATAGTGTCCCTTAGGAAGTGACACGTGTCATCCCCTAAGGGTGACACGTGTCAAGCCCTTATTGGGCCACGGATTCACCCTTTCAAGGAGGGGCTGCCATGTGGCAGTGGGGCCCACCTCCCCAAGCAGGTGGGTCACCTGCTTGCTTAGGTGCTTCCACGTGTCACCCTCCCATTGGCTGCCCCGCGTAATTTTTTTCTCTTCCTCGTGGATTCGTAATCTCATCTTTTTTTAAGAGCCGATGTAATCCGTACTACGTAAGCTTGATATATCCTTAAACAACTTAAGTGTATAAGACTCTTAACATAGTGGCTTATGTAGGTAAATCGAGTCCTACGACTCATTTCTTAGCCTCCAACTCTTTCCAGATTCGTTGACTCTATTTCCAATCTTTCTTCTCACGAGGTATTACAATCTTCTTTCCTTAGAGTTGTTTGAAGGTGTCGTAGCTTATCCGAATCGCATGATAGTGTCTAAGGAACTTAAGAAGAAGTTCCGAGATCGAGAGTGCAGGGTGTAACATCCTTTCCCCCTTTAGAACATTCGTCCCCGAATGTTCAATAAAACTTCCCTTAAGACTTTATACAAATTGTAAGGAGATTCCTTTCTACTGGAATGACATACATTCTCATCCAAGTAATTAATATACGAGTTCCAGGACTAGGGGTTATCTGTAGACATCGGGAATAGGTACGGACACCTGTGTTTCATGTCTTCTTCAACCTTCCAGGTTATGTCTTCACAATTCTTATTCCGCCACAATACCTTGACGGAAGCTATGTCCTTAGTTCGCAATCCATTTAATCTGCTGATCCCGGATGGAAATGGGTTGCCCCTCGTAGGATAACTCCCTGTTATGTGGACCTCCTCCATGAGAAATATTTTGGGAGCGTCATTCACATTCTTGCGGAGCATTGATATGTGAAAACTGAATGTATTGTTTTAAATCGGACGGTAGGTCCCACTCATAGGCAGCTTTATCTATTCTACAAATGCCTTGAGAAGGATCAATATATCCCCTTCTTGTCGACTCTAGGCTTCTAATCGATAGCTTGTCCCGGATTAAGCTTTACTTCATCAATAATTTACTGGATCCCCTCTGGGCCTATCCATTAATCGAAGGGCAAAATGTCGTACTAAGATTTACTTGTGTTCCCAATCCTTACCAGAATGATCTCCAGCGATTAGCCGTACATTGAACTTCCCCGTCTGAGATAATAGATATGGGAACCCCGTGAAATCTTATTGTTTCCTTGCTATGTCACCTCTATAACCCTTAGCTGATCATACCTTCCTAATTGGATGAAAATGGGTTAATTTTGTCAGCTTATCTACCATTACCCATATGAATGTATACTTCCGTAAAGTATGAGGTCAGCCTGCACTATAACCTACATTAACCGCCTTCCATTTCCGAATTGGGATTCCCATCCCCCGTAACAGGCTATTAAGCCTCTGATGCTCCTCTTCGTTTAAGCCATTATACAACTCCTCTTAATTAAACTTGTAACCCCTTAGGTATGCTATCTTATTCTTTTACTCAGATCTTCCTTCCAGTTTTATTACCACATATTATACTATAACTCTTGCACAAACGTGTGTAGGTACGTAGAGTCATTCAAAAAATGCTTTAGTGTCTCTATACCAGTGGCTTACCTCTTTCGGTCGAGGTCAGGGCTCCGCTAGGGCTTTTATCCTTGATATCGATTATATCTTAACAGTTCTGTCTCAAACCATCTTACACTTTTCTTTAATAGATTCTAAGTATGGTAATCACATTGCTATTACTGGCTTCCTTTTATCGAATAATCATTTTACCTCGCTCTTGGTATGCCAATGTTCATAAGCTGCACAACTATTCTTGTGCCATTTTCACGAAGTGCGTTGTATTTCAGTCATAATCTTTTCTGCTTTTGGCTTACTCTATTCTATATGTGTCATTGTACTAATACGCCCTTATAATCTCTTTTTGTCATACTTGTTTCGTTCCCTTTCTCACTTCAAGGGGGTCACCCATCCCAGTGCTACTCTCATCCGAGCACACTTAACTTTGGAGTTTTGACGGAATCCAATGCATCAGTGCGGGTATGATCACGTCCATCCCTTATGGGGTCTCGTTTGAAGTTTAAGCGTTCCTATTTACATACGATAGCATCAGTCAATTTTCTTTTATGCTTGTACTTCTCTTGTCCACTTACCCCCTTTTAGGGTGTACCCATGTCATCCTCTGTTTATTTTCAGCCATTGACATGCGAATGATTCCACTCCAATATATTTAACGTGCTGCACCATATCTACATTTTCTGTTTAATCATCCATACGTTAGGTTGCCTTTATAGGAACCCTAGCATAACCATAGGTGCTTTAGTATTGGTAATATATCATATAAAACCTCATCTAATGGTTGATACTCGAATAATATCCGTAATGTAGCAATGCATTCAAAGCCACATTCCATTCATTCCTGTTACACCTCACCCTTTTAAACTCAGAATGTTTCATAAGTTCCTTGGACATTACCATATGAACCGGATATGCTACGACACTATCAAATGACTCCAATGAAGGGAGGATGTGATACCCCGTAGTAGAGAAGGTTGGAAAGGGAATCATATAAGAATTCAGAAGGAATAAGAGGCCAAGTAACGAGTCGTAGGACTCGACTTATCTACGCAAGCTACTAATTTAGAAATCTTACATACGTGAGTTACTTGATTACATACCAAACTTATGTACCACGGATTACCTAGGCTCTTAAAATAAGACGAGATTACGAACCTACGAGAGGGAGCAAAAACTAGTTTCCGAACTTACAAAAGTGAAGCAAGCAGGTGACAAGCAGGCAGGTGACTCACCTACTTGGGATGGACCCCACGCTGCCACGTGGCAGTTTTGTGTTGGAAGCTTGGATGAGGTGTCACCCTAGGGGGCTGCCACGTGTCACCCTAGGGGGCTGCCACGTGTCACCCTAGGGGGCTGCCACGTGTCACCCTAGGGGGCTGCCACGTGTCACCTCCTAAGGGGGTGTATATATACATGTTGGCTGACTCTTTAACTCATTTTCCATCCATAAACATCAGCCAAATGAGAGGAAAAACGTGAAGAACCAAAAGGAACAAGGCAGCAACGTTTTTGAAGAATTAAAGGTGAGTTCTTCAATTTTCCTCCGTGAATTAATTATCTACAATGTTTTTCAACCATGTGGGGGTGTATACATGTGTCTTAGGATTCCTAAGGAACCATGGTTGCAGTTTACACTTGGAAAGAAATAAGAAAAAGTTGAAGGAGAAAACGTTAAGAACTAATTAACCAACCCGTTTTTGGAAGGGACTGTTGTTAGTAATATGGGTATAACTTCTTGTGTACAGTTTCGTTTCGAATGATTTAATATGTTTTGGAAAGTTATTTCAGAGACCAATAACTTTCGTTCAGACTCTAAAATCCAGTTTTACTTGTAGCAGCTCGAAAATTGGTGATGAAGTGTAGAGGAGGTACTGCCCAGATTTGGTTTTGGAAATCCTACACGGACAGCTGTGAGTATTTTGGTCATATATTTTTGTACAAAATTGATGTAGGGATAATTCGAATTTTTTTACGACCCTAAGACACATTTCTATAACTTTCATGAAGGACGTAAATCCTGTTTCCCTCCATTACCCCTTCGAAACAAAGCGACAAGGTAAAACAGTAAGCTGTCCAGATTTCACATTTTGGATAGTTTTGGCGAGTTTGACAAGTTTAACGTAAGGTAAGGTTTCTTATTTAAATTTGAGCTTTATGTGTTCTGATGGAGCATGTTACACGCCCTATTGGTGGCTGGAAATATGAAAATGGCTTAGAAATACTTGGCGTTTGGAATAAACTAATTTGTAGTCGTTATAGTTGAATTATTGTCGAAACAAAGTGTTGTTCTTGTGAGTTGCTCTGCAGGGGTGTGGTTTGTTGTTGCAGGGCATGAATATGTCCTAATGTGGGTTAGGGTTCTGCTGGTCGAAGGCACATTACCCCTCGTTACATATAATTAAAGGCGTCACAAAATAAAGGCTAGACGCCCTATTTTGATATCGTATTTTCGAATAAGTCGTTTGGAGTTTATGTTGTATATTGTTGGTATGAATTGCTGCAAGTTTTTGTTGTTGGTTGGCTGTAGGTCTTAGGGACCTAATTGGAAATCTGGATAGGGCACATTATAGGAGAGGTGCTGCCCAATTTTCGTTAACGCCTTAATAAACTAAAGGACTAGCCGAGGAAACGACTAAGGAAATAGATTCCATTAACATTAAGGTGTAACCTCAGATGCTGAAAAGTTAAGAGTAGTTGATATTCGTATTACTTTATATTGAATAGGTTTAGAAGACGATGAGGAGAACAGGATAAAGGGTAACTCCCAAGAGGTATGTAAAGCTTTCTCTTGGCATGTTTTGGTATAAGTTCGTACAACTATCTTTCTTTCCTTTTGGCAAGCTTTAGCCTTAAGTGAATTGTGTGTGGAATGTGGGGATAATTCCATTCCCAAAACTCCAAGTATGCCTCCTAACCCCTATCCACTACTTAGTATTGGAATTTCTGCAAGGATTGAGTATTGCCTAGTAAGGCTTCTACGTGTTAAACAGTAGTGTGTGGAAAGCTATCTCTCATTTCCCTTGATTTGTATTTGGTACGAAAGTGAGATTATGATGCCATAATGATTCAACGAGCCCCATGATTGGCCGGGTATGAAATATGTGTATGCAGATCCCATAAAGGAAAGTACAGACCATATATAGTTTGTTCTCTTTCTTCTTCTGGCATGTCTTAGTTGTAGGTTAAACATGATATGAGTTCCGAGGTAACTCTATTCTTAGTATCTCTTATTTACGTCTGAATATCGAACTTTTATAATAATCAAACTATTTCCCTGGAAACTTTTATATGTTAAAAAGGTAACAAATGTACAGGCTCCAAGTCTTACAGACTATTTGTTAACAAATGTTTCTGGTTCCATAAGCGATTTGGCTTTACTTTAGTACATGTCTAGGAGCCCCGAGATTATAATTGATATTGCCCATAATGGCATTTAGAAGTCACTCGAGATGACTACACCGTTACTCGGGTCCTCAAATAAAAGCTTAACTTTCTTATTCTGTCGAGTCTCTAATAATAATTTAAATTGCATATAGTTACTCACTACTCTACTCGTGTATATTGTAATGCTTCTTTCCCTGAGTCCCGGGCCAGGATATGTTCTCGTGCACAGTTCACTGCATTATTCACTGAGTCCCTCAATAGAGGGCCAGGATACGTGTATAAATATATGATGATGTGTTGTAATAAGGTGGTGATGGCACTGGGGCCATGATGGTTTTACAGAGATGATTTTACATAGATGATTCACCGGACCTCCGAAAGGGCCGGCTATATGATATGACTCGAACATGCATGTTTTTGTAATTCATAAAGTACAGGTATAGGTTTCTGAATTGATTTCTTATCCCCTGATTCTCTATCTCAGATATGTTTCCAGTTGTATTATATTATGTTTTACATACTCAGTACACATATCGTACTGACCCCCTTTCTCGGGGGGCTGCGTTCATGCCCGCAGGTACAGATACAGATTTTGGGAGTCCATCAGCTTAGGATTCCATGCAGCCCAGCTGGAAGAGGCTCCATTGTATCGGGGCCTAGTTTTTGATACTGTCCACTGATGTATAAAAATTGTTTTATCCATTCAGGGGTATAGCGGGGGCCCTGTCCCGCCATATGTTGTCATTTATATGTTTAGAGGTCTGCAGACATGTATATGTGGGTTATGTATGTCAGTTTGATTAAGTTGGGTCTACATGATATATGATATATGTTATTATGTTATGGCAGCCTTGTCGACTTGCGTGCCCTATCATGTTGTGATACAAACGAAAAGGGCTACAGTTTATGAAAATATTATCGCCCAGTGGGGCTCTATTACATAATATTGTCTTATTTATGATTCAATGTGACCTCAGCTAATAGATATATGTACGGGGGGGTCCAGGTCGGACCCCAGTCGCGGCCTACGGGGTTGGGTCGTGACAATTCCAATCAGTAATTAGCTCATGCTCACCCTTGGTTCAAATCCTCCACTCGGGTGTACTCATACTTTAGCGATTCGCATTTCAAGCTCTGTCATTATACTAAACTTATTCTCGTGGATACCTCTTATTCTTCTAATAACTTAGTAATGCAATAGTTATTTTGCGAATCGATATTCCCTTTCCTTGCAGGATCTCATTAATCGTCAAGGTGGAGTCACGTATACACAATACTTCTTTATGCCTCCTGAGCTTTTATCTTTTTCGTGTGCTTAAGGCTTAATTCTAATCCTGCTTAAAACCATATCAACTTCGTTGTAGTAGTGGCCTTGTCTATCACCTTTTCATCGTACTATGCCTTCTGTTCGTACCTGTCTATTTCTCCTTTTGTTCGATACTCATACTTAATTAATCAAATCTATTTTGAGTGCCTCTATTAGAACTTCTCTATTCTTCTCCTAGTTTATATCCATTTTTGGCTGTGCGCAAGGAATTCCATATTACATTTCATTTCTTTGCACTAGCTATCCTTTTTGTCACAACATAACCTTTACTCGACACTTTCCTTAGAGGACTTGATAAATCTTCCTTATTTGTTCCATAGCTTGCTTTTCTATTTCACACCTATCTTTACATTACATTCGCATGGACCATGTCATACCTTCTAGTTATTTCCTTACTAAGCTTTACTTATTCTCATAACGGTTTTTGTTATGTTCACCTGGTACCCTGTTCACATTCAATCCCATAATATAACATCGCTTGACCTTCTTCACGATTCTTACTATGGGCTACTTACCTTTCCTAGTTAGTCTTATCCTTAATGTTTCATAAGCTGTCTTATGAACACTTCACTTCCGTCATAATTCTTTTTCCCTCACACTCTTTTCGTAATCATACTGTCACTTCTTTCAATTATAACTTGTCATAGTTTATTCCTATGTATCAATTCAGGAAATGCCTTACTATATCATTTTATCCCGATCTATCAGTCCTTTCTATGTCATCTTCTTTGGCTTATAGCTCTTTTCCAACTTCGTTCTACTATATCAGTATTGACCTCCTAATTTCTATTGCCAATAATTTAGCAATTAACTCATTTCTCGAGGTCAGCCATACTTATTTAGTCAAATCTCATCATTGTGGTGAGCATAAAATTTCAAGACATACTATAGCCCTATATCTCATTCTCTTTTTATTTCTATGAAAATTTGGACAGAGTTTCCTCTATATTTCTTACTATCCCAACACCTGCATGCAGAAAATGCCAACAATGCCTCACAAGGCCAACATATATATATATTCACATCATATTATATCGAAGCCTCACAGGGCACACATCATATATATTCGTATCATATTATATCGCAGCCACACAAGGCGCCCAATACTGACAGCCAACAGAGACATCTATAACAAGGTGAAGCCTGGATCTATTAATACATATACATCCTGAGAGGAGATTAATAATATACCTGTAACTACATTTGAAGACACCTCCTAATCCTGTCCACTAGCCAAAGCATCAATGCGGTTCGATGAGTTCCTAGAACTAGAAGGTCTGCCGCGGTCACCATGGCCTGTTGAGGTATGAATATCCTGTCTTTTAGGGCACGTAGCCAATGAAGAAGGAACTCCAACAACTGATCCAATAGGTTGAGCTGCATCATTTAAAAAAAAATCTGAATGGGCACTCTCTCATAAAATGGCCTTGACGGCCGCAGGCGAAACAAGCACCTGTAGTAAGACGACATTCCCCAAAATGAGTCTTGCCACAGTGAGGACACTAGGGCAAAGGTGGCTTCGACTGATGTGAACCTTTTCTCATTGGTGAACCCGAAACCCTAGAGCTTTGACCGACTCCTGAACATCCCGTGTTATTGAATCTTCTAGCTGGGAACTGAAGAGGCACCCTCCAGGCTGGTTGGGTAGGGTATCAACTATACTGGTAAGGCTGTCTACCTTGAGACTCCCCCGAATCACCATCCAACCTAGCCTTCTTATGCTGGCCTCTGCCGTAATCTTTATCGGGTTGTCTCCCACTGCATTGCCTCTTTATCCCCAGCCCATTCCTTTGAACCTGCCCTGCCATTAATCTAGTCAATAATTGAACTGCATCCCTCATTGCCCTATCCTCTAGCCCTAGCTGTGGGGCTAAAGGCCTAGGCACTAGGGTCTCGGAGGCTGCAGCTACTGCTGCTCTAGGCTTCTCTGGGGGTGGCGGCATAGTAGAGCTCGCCGACTGGAGTATGATTCTCAGCATAGGCTGGGCATGAGCCTTAATAACCTCCGGAGTCTGACGTGTGTCATCCTCTATTCACTTGCCCTTCTAAGCAACTGTCTCTTTCTTTGGAGGCATTGCTGCAAACATAATGGTACGTTAGTGAGGGATCATCCTACTAACATAGCTCTAACGCACGATCTTAGATCTGAAAGAAAGTAACATCCTAACTGTCCTGTAGCCTCCTGTCTATAGATGTGGTGCACAACACATCAATAAACAAGACTCTACTAGAAACGATCTGTAGATAATCCAAGGACGAACTGCTTTGATACCACTTCTGTCATGACCCAACCCCGTAGGCCGCGACTGGGGTCCGACCTAGACCCCTGTATACCCAGCTATCAGTTGTAGTCAAATTGAACCATAAACAAGGTGATACTATTCACACAAAACCCCAATGAGTTAAAACTTTTTCGTGTACGTATGGCCTCCTTCACTTATCACAACACATAAGGGCATGCAAGCCGACAAGGCTGCTATAACAAAAAAAACATTCACAACATGCAGTATAGGCACAATCAAAATGAACTCACAAATAACCCACATCCATATGTCTACAAACCTCTAGGAATAGTAACAGCAACATATGGCGGGACAGGGCCCCCGCCGTACCCCTAAATGTACAAAAATATATATTTAGTGACCAATATAAAAGATTAGGCTCCAGAATAGTGAAGCACTTGCGACATAGTTGAGAGGAACACCTAGGCTGACGGATCTTCAGAATGAACATCTGTACCTGCGGGCATGAAACGCAGCCCCCCCAAGAAAAGCGGGGTCAGTACAATATATGTACTGAGTATGTAAAGCATAACACATCATAACTGAGACCATAACTGAAATAGGGATGCAAGGGATAAGTATAACAATTAATAAATTACTATACCTGCACCTTAGGACACATAATCCTATACATCATCATATACTGTGCCCGGCGCTCTAGTGAACTCGGTGTTATAATCATATTCTCATATTCACATATCATCGTATCATCATGCATTTCATTTCATCATATCATCGTATACGATATCATATCATCGTATACGGTATCATATCCTCGTACATGATATAACCTTCTCACGCATGTCATCATATTACACCCGGTTCACTGTGGGGCTCGGGGTCACAATGTATCACTCTAATCTCATAAGCATGCCTACATAAAGTATCCGGCCCTTTAGTGAGGTAATCGGTGAATGAAGTGGTGTATGTCTATAGCATACCATCATAATATCCATACATACCCGACCCTCTAAGGAGGGACTCGGTGTTCCTTCCTTATTTCGCCACATATACTATCACATTACAGCCGGCCCGGGACTCGATGAATAATCGTATTGTCATAACATATAACATATATCATAGCTCACGTACGGCATCGTCTCTTCGTGCGTGGAACTATACACATCCGACCTAGGACGCAGTGAAAAAAATAGTAAAACTGTGCACAATAACGTTCCCGGCCCATCGTGGGACTCGAGGAAGGATGGGTTACATTATTCACGATTAGAGTAGTGAGAAACCATATGCAACTAATTCATTGTTTGAGACTCGATGAAATAGTCAAGTGAACCATCACCTGAAGACCAGGAAGGTACTTATCCGAAGTGCCCTTTAGATGTCATTAAGGCTTACATCATTTGGGGCTTCAGGAATCACAGACATGCATCAAGACAATGCCATGCAGTTTATGCAATCAGAAATATAATTATGCAGTCAGAGAAATAATTATGCAATCAGAGACACAGTTACGAAATCAGAGACACATTTATGAAATCAGAGACATTGATCGTTTTAGAGCCTTCAAGAAAAGGAGCTTGTATCTCCACTTACTATTCACTATAAAGAAGGCTCGAGAATAATAGTTTGGCTACTTTCAGACTCTAAATGGTTAGAAGTGACTACAAGTCACGAGTTACTCTCAGGGCTCATAAATGGAATTACCTCTAAATCCATATCATATATCATTTTACTTAAAATTAAGTCATTCTAAAGGAAAGAAGAGATAGGCTTTACATGTACTGGTTTTCATCAGATAGAAGACTTAAAGGCAACGACTCAGCTATTGCAGGAGTTCTAACATCAAGAAGTAAATAAGAGTTTTGACTTATATTCAGGACTTTATGAATGGATTGAAACCCACATATCATATACATATCGTTCATAACTAACATCTAAGACATGCCAAAAGAAAAGAAGGATAGATCTACGTACTTATTCCAAAAACATGCCACAAGAAAGCTTCACATACCTTGTCTGAGTTATTCCTTATCCTGTTTGCCCCATCGTCCTTTGAACTTATCCAACAGGAGAGTAATATGAATATCAACTCTTCTTAACTTTCCAGCATCTTAGGTTACACCTTAGTATTAATAGAATCTATTTGCTTAGTCGTTTCCTCGACTAGTTCTTTAGTTTTTTAAGGCGTTAATGAAAATTGGGCAGCACCTCTCCTATAATGTGCCCTATCCGAATATCCAATTAGGTACCTAAGACCTACAGCCAACCAACAACAATAACCTGCAGCAATTAACACCAACAATATATAACATAAACTCCAAACGACATAATCAAAAATACGATATCACAATAGGGCGTCTAGCCTTTATTTTGTAACGCCTTTAATTATATGCAACGAGGGGTCAAGTGGCTTCAACCAGCAGCAACCTAACACAATTAGAACATATTTAGGCCCTGCAACAACACATCACACCCCTGCAGCAGCAACTCACAAGAACAACGCCTTACTTCGACGATAATTCGACTATAACGACTACGATTTAGCTTATTTCGAACGCCAAACTTTTCAAACCTTTTACCCAACCTCCAGCAGCCCAAAAGGTGTGTAATACACCCTATAATTACATCATAAAGTTCAAATTAGAGTGGAAGACCTTACCTTACCCGAAATTAGCCAAAACTAGCTAAAACTTGCTTCGAAAATCTTTTGCCGTGCTGAAATGGACGGACTATTTTTGAGACTTCTTCACTGCCCCAAATTAAAATTTTATGTTATTAAACATCATTATACATCTGAGTACACTTCAAATAATTAATTCACTGAACGAAACCCGGAAGCTTACCCCAAAAGGGCCAAACCCGTAGCCCTCCTCTTTGCCGCTCTACGTTTTTCTCTTCTTCTTTTCTTCCAAATTTCCAATTGTAAAGCTGGATTTCTGATTCCATAAACATCATAAATCATATATATACATATCCACGTACTTAGGGAGCACCGTGGATAATTAATTCACGGAAGAAAAGTGAAGAACTTACCTTAATTTCCTCCAATTTGTGGCTGCTCTTGTGAGCTCTCTTTCTCTCACGTTTCTCTCATTCACTTGGCTGATTTTTGGGCTCCAAATGACTTAAGAGTCATTAACATACATATATAGGGTCCCTTAGGAAGTGACATGTGTCAGCCCCTAAGGGTGACACGTGTCAAGCCCTTATTGGGCCACGGATCCACCATTTCAAGGTGGGGCTGCCTCATGGCAGTGGGGCCCACCTCCCACAAGCAGGTGGGTCACCTAATTGACCCCAATCAGGTGGGTCACCTGCTTGCTTGGGTGCTTCCACGTGTCACCCTCCCATTGGATGCCCCGCATAATTTTTTTTCTCTTCCTCGTGGATTCGTAATCTCGTCTTATTTTAAGAGCCGATGTAATTCGTACTACATAAGCTTGATATATACTTAAACAACTTAAGTGTATAAGACTCTTAACTTAGTGGCTTACGTAGGTAAATCGAGTCCTACGACTCATTTCTTAGCCTCCAACTCTTTCCGGATTCGTATGACTCTATTTTCAACCTTCCTTCTCACGAGGTATCACAATCTGCTTTCCTTAAAGTCTTTTGATGGTGTCATAGCTTATCCGGATCACATGATAGTGTCTAAGGAACTTAAGAAGACATTCCGAGCTCGAGAGTGTGGGGTGTAACACATGCATTTCAGATATCCACATGTTTCCTTATGCATGCATGTTCATGCAAATTGGTTTTTAAAGTCATGTTTTAGCTTGGGGTCGATTACTCTATATTTTTATGCATTTTTATGATGTTTGCATTTATGTTGGGTTGTTCGATCCCTTTTCCAACTCTATTCATGTTAGCTTGAGTCCTATTCGAGGAAGAATGTTCCCAAAGAGGAGATGTTGTGTTATGCCCCTCACTTTTGGTACATGAGAACATCTATCTAGCTTCTCAAAAGCTACTGCGCGATCCATATTAGCTACAATGTTATCAGATAACTCTAAGGAAGAGAGGATGTGATGCCCCATAATAGTGAAGATTGGAAATAGAGTTATAAGGATTTGAAAGGAGTTGGAGGCCAAATAACAAGTCGTGGAACCCGAATTACTTGCGTAAGCTACCAAATTGGATGTCCTATGTAATTAAGCTACTTAAGTACATGTCGAGCTTAAGTATCAAGGAATACATAGGCTCTTAAAGTGAGACAAGATTACGATTCCACAAAAAGGAAGCAAGTAGGTGACAAGTAGGTGATGCACCTACTTGGATCAAGTAGGTGACCTGGCTACTTGGGGTGGGCCCCACGCTACCACATGGCAGCATTGGAGTGGATGCATGAGGTAAGGCGGCGCCCTAGAGGATTGACACGTGTCACCCCTAGGGACTACCACATGTCACTCTCTAAAGAAGTATATATATACATAATTGATGAATAAGGAGTCATTTTTAGCATTGAACTTAACCAAAAATGGAGAGCAAAAATGTGAGATCTAGAGAGAAGCAACCATGGGATGGCTCAAATTGAGGTAAGCCTCTGACTTTTACTCTATGAATTAATTATCTAAGGTATTCCTCGGGTATATGGAGGTGTTTAACAAAGAAAAAAATTGATAGTTGGGGCAGCAAGGAGGTGCGACGCGAACCTATGATTTTCGGCAAGCTTTGGAAGCTCGTTTGTTAAGATATGTGTATAACTCGTGACCCTTATTTACTTTTGAATGTTAAGACTCTTGAGGTAGTTGAGCTATCACCCTCGATCCTTCTATAGGTGAAATAATAATTAGATGCATAGGTTCCTATTCTTAAGGACTCGACAATGACGAATGTCTCTGATTTCATAACTATTTAGCTTGGTCTTAATACATGTCTATGATTCCTGAGACTCCATTTGATATGGCCCCAAGGGTATTTGGAGGATACTTTAGATGACTACTATTCTAATCCTCAAATGATAGTTCATTACGATTGTGTTATTAAGTCTCAGAGGATGATCTAATTGTAGGTGATTCCTACCCTGGTTTCCAAGTGACGGTTTAGTTGATGACTTCATTGAGTCTCAGATAATGATTTAAATTTTGTATGGTTTCTCATTACTCTGCTTGTACATGCTGTTAGTACATCTTTCACCACGTCCCATGAAGGGCCGAGCAGGCATGATATATGATGATATGATTATTCACCGCGTTCCATGAAGGGCCGGGCATGATAAATGACAAAATAATTATTCACTGCATCTTATGAAGGGCCGAACAGATATGATATATGATGAAATAATTATTCACCATATTCCATAAAGGGCCGGGCACGACCGCATCCCATGAAAGGTCGGGCAGGCATGATATACAATGATATGATGAAATGATGATACTGGATCCCTCACTAGAGGGCCGAGTACGGTATGATATATACACTACTCTTTCACCGAGTCCTTCACTAAAGGACCAAATACGATAGATAGGCGTGCATATGAAAACATAATGATGTATTTGTCATGTATGAGATGATGTCGTATATGATGGTATGATGCCATATACGATAATATGGTAACACTGAGTCCCACAATGGGCTGAGATAGTATGTGAGGATGATATACATGACCTCATTTTATAAGATGCAAGTACAATGAATCGTTAAATGTTATACATGTTTCATGACCCAACCCCGTAGGCCGTAATTGGGGTCCGACCTGGACCCTCGTATACCTAACTATCAGTTGTGGTCAAATTGAACTGTAAATAAAACAATATCATGTAACAGAGCCCCATTGGGCGATAAAATTTTCATAAACCTGTAGCCCTATTCGTTTGTATCATAATATGAAAGGGCATGCAAGCCGACAAGGTTTCTATAACATAATAACATATACCATACATCATGTAGATCCAGCTGAATCAAACTGATATACACAACCCACATTTACATATCTGCAGACCTCTAACAATATCAATGACAACATATGGCGGGACAGGGCCCCTTTTATACCCCTGAATAGACAAAATAGTTCTATACATTAGTGGTCAGTACCAAAAGCTAGGCTCCGATACAATGGAGCCTCTTCCAGCTGAGTTGATCTGAATCCTAAGTTGACGGACTCCAAAACCTATATCTGTACCTGCAGGCATGAACGTATCCCCCTAAGAAAAGGGGGGTCATTACAATATATGTACTGAGTATGTAAAACATAACACAATACGACTAGAGACATATCTGAAACAGAGAATTAGGGGATAAAATATCAAATCAGAAACCTGTATCTAGAAAAATAAAATCATGCATGCTCAAATTTTCAATATAGCCGGCCCTATCAAGGATCTGGTGAATCATATCTGTAGTACCATCACCTCCTTATTACAACACATCATCACATCATCATATATATACATACATACCTTCCCTTCTAGTGAGGGCGCGATGAACAATGCAGTAGAATTACACACGATTACTATTCCCGGCCTCGGGGTCAATAAAAGAAGTGTTACAGTATGCACGAGTAGAGTAGTGAGAAACAAAACATAATTTAAATCATTAGCTGAGACTCAATGAAGTCATCAAGTGAACCGTCACTTAGAAGTAATTAAAGTACCTGCTAGGTGTCACAGAGGATTGTATGGAGCGTCAGGAACCATAGACATGTGTCAAAATGTTACCAAATAGTTTATAGGATCCAGACGTCTGTCCTTGTAGAGCCCTTAAGGATAGAGGCCTATACCTCCAGTTACTATTTAACATATCGAAGACTCAAAGATAGTAGCTTACTACTTTAAAGTTTAACATTCAAAAGTGAGTGAGGGTCCTGAAGTCATATTTAGAATCTAGGAATGGAATTACCCCCAAGGCTCATATCATATCCTACTTATATCTAAGACATGCCGAAAAAAGAGAAAAGATAGGCTTTACATACCTATACTAAAAACATATCAAGAGAAGCTTCACATACCTCTTATGAGTTACTCTTTATCCCGTTTTCCTCGTCATCCTTTGAACCTATTCAATATAAAAGAAATACAAATATCAACAATCCTTGACTGTTCATCACCTTTAATTATACACGATTATTCACAGAACTCATTTCCTCGCTCGTCTTCTTGACTAGTTCCTTAACTAGTTAAAGAGTTAACAGAAATTGGGTAGCACCTCCCCTATAATATGCCCTATCTGAATTTCAAATCACACCCCTAATAACTACAGACAACCAACAACAACAACCTGCAACATATATACAAGCAATTCACACCAACATTATACAATACAAACCCCAAATAACTCACTCCAAACTATCAAAACGTGAATTCTGGACAGCTTACTGTCTTGCATTGTCACTTCATTTCAAAGGGGTAATTTAGGAAAACAGGTTTTATGTCCTCTATAAAAGTTATATATATGTATTTTAGGGTCGCATAAAATTTTGAATCACCCCTATATCAATTTTGTACAAAACAATATGTCCAAAATATCAACAGCAGTCCGTGTAAGATGTCCAAAACCAAAATCTGGGCAGTACCTCCTCTATACTTCATCACCCTTTTTCGAGTAGATAAAAGCAAATATGGATTTTAAAGGCTCATGAAAGTTATATACCTATGAAATACCTTTTCAAAACATATTGAATCACTTGAAATAAATCTATACACAGGAAGTTATACTAATATTACTAACAATAGTCCTATTCAAAAATGGGTTTGTTAACTAGGTAAGTCTTAACGTTTTCTCTCTTTGTTCTTTCAACTTTCTCTCAAGTTTCTAAGTGTAAGGCTGAAGTAACGAATCATTATTCATCCTAATACACATATATACACATCCACGTATCCGAGAAACACCTTAGATAATTAATTCATAGAGAAAAATTAAAGAACTTACCTTTAATTTCTCAAGACCATGGCTGCCTTGTTCTTTTCTTTTTTCACGTTTTTCTCTCTATGTTCTTGGCTGATTTTTGTATAATGAAAAAGTTAGGAGTCACATAATACATATATATACACCTCTTTAGAAGGTGCCACATGGCATCCCCCTAGGGTGACACGTGGCAGCCTCCTAGGGTGCCACCTCAACTTGTTCGGCCAATCACATGCTGCCATGTGGCAGTGGGGTCCACCCCAAGCTTCTGTGTCACCTACTTGACCCTAAGTAGGTGCATCACCTGCTTTTCCAAGTAGGTGTATCACCTACTTGCTTCAGGTAGGCGCGTCTTTTCCTTATTTTTCTTTCGTGAGCTCGTAATCTTATCTTACTTCAAGAGCCTATGCACTCCTTGCTAGTTAAGCTCGACGTGCCCTTAAGTAGCTTAAATGTGTAGTACTTCTAAGTTAGTAGCTTACGTAGGTAAGTCGAGTCCTACGACTCCTTACTTGGCCTCCAACTTCTTCCGACTCCTCATAACCGTACTTCCAACCTTCCCTACTATGGAGTATCACATTCTCCTTTCCTTGAAGTCATTTGATAGTGTCGTAGCATATCCGGCTCACATGATAATGTCTAAGGAACTTATGAGATATTCCGAGTTTAAAAGTGTGGGGTGTAACATCTTTCCCCCCTTTAGAACATTCGTCCCCGAATGTTAAACAAAATTTCTCTTAGCACCTTATACAAATCAGGGAGATTGTTTATTGTTTCCATAACACATACTTCTATCCAAGTACTTAATATACAAGTTTCAGGAGTTGGGGTTACCTATAGACATTGAGAATAGGTGTGAATACTTATGTTTCATGTTCTCTTCAGCTTTCTCGGTCATCCTCTTTTTGGTTTTGGTTTTGCCACAGTATCTTAATGGAAGGCACATATTTAGTCTACAGTCTTCTAGTTTGCCAATCTAAGATGGCAATAGGTTGTTCCTCGCAGGATTCCATTTCCTGGACATCATATATGGAATATACCCTGGGTGGCTCGTCAGTACCCTTGCGAAGCATCCCTATCTGATGGACTGGGCATATAGTTTCCAAATAAGGTGGTAAGCTTAACTTACCGACCACTTTGCCCATCTTACGAGCAACTTGATACTGTCTAATGTATTTTGGGTTAAGTTTTCTTTTCTGGGTGACCTTGTTATGAACATCCAATCATCAATTTGAACTCTGTATGTTGATGGCGATTATCTGTATATCATTTTTGCTGACTCTGGGTTGTTAGTCAATAGCTTGGTTAATCCTGTCAGGGCTTTTTTAGCTTAGTCATTTTAACATCGACCTATCCAATAGGGGACTCACATGTCTTGCTCTACCAGTCATGTGCGAGGCCATTGGGATACTGGAGTAGTAATTATTATTGTAGGCAACTTGATAAGTGATAGATAATCATCCTAGCTACCTTTGAAGTTAACAACACCAGCTCATGACATATCTTCTAGCGTTCAAGTGGTACGCTTTAGCCTGTTCATCAGGTTTGAGGGTAAAGTAGTGTATGAAGACTTATGTGTCTTCCCAGTTTCTTCACGGACTGATTCTCGGTAGTTAATTATAACTTGGGCTCCTTCATCTAGGATAATAGCTATGGGGACTCCATAAGGTCCTACCACTCTTTTACCCTATAATTTTACACCTTCTCGGCTGAGTAGGTAGCCTTTTATTGAAGGAGCATGGGCTGATATCGTTAATCCCTAAGTAGTATTCCCTCCAAAGTCATCTGTCGACGGAGTGCGAAGTGAGTCTTGCAGCCTTGGTCATATTGTGGAATTTTCGACCTTGTGTATTACTTCGTTTCTTTCGTAAATTACATCACCTGGTACCCTTACCTTTTGGGTTTTTCTTTTTTGCCCTCAGAGTTGGCTGCCACGTGGTGTCGAAATTTCCTTGTCCACTGGCCCATATAGCCTTTCTATGATTTCCCTCTCATTAACTGGTCTTATGTTGAAGAACTGTGGAATTCAAGTGTGTCGTTAGTTAGCAATTAGCTAATCCTTCTTATCCTACTTAAATCCTTCTTACAATACCCTTTATCTAACTTATAGTACTTCAGAAACATAATCTCATGTCGTTTCTCCGCCGCTAGTTCAGATTCTTCCATCTTGCGCGATCACACCCGTACTATCGCACTAAATTCCACCAAAATTTAAAAGTTAAGCGTGCTTGGGCGAGAGTAATATTGGGATGGGCGACCTCCCTAGGAAGTCTTCGTGTCGCATTTCATTGTAATCCTTGCCATAATGTGCGGGGCACTCACCTTAGCCCAAGATTTATCTTAGCGTCGTCTCACCAATCTTTATGTGTTGCCTTGCCCTTTTCTCTTCTAACATGCAACCGGTATAGGGGTAGATCTTTAGTTCCACCACGACCATGTCCTTTTTTTGGTCATTTTGGTTTAACTCCTCCTATTGTATTCACCCCTTTTGTATGCACCCATTCATTAAAATTGGCTACCGAGTAGCGCTAAAGTTCATTCATATAGTGACCTTTAGAGCCACTTTGAGTTCTGTCTTTCCTTAGCTGGCATAGTCTTAAAGGAATTTTATATATAAGTTTGCCAATTCTATAGTAACCAGTTAGTCCTGTCTGTCTTATTTAAACCATTTCACAATTTTTCCTTACCCCCGCTTGTAACCTTCTTGACAGATTCTCGTGTCATTCTTTACCTTTATGAGAATATGAGAGAGTGCACAAAATACTTTGTCGCACTTCTTTCTATTTTCTTATTTACTCCCTGCTCATCTTATCTTCTACCATATGAGTCTTGTTATTTCTTTTCCTTGATTGTTTATCTATCGCAATATTATTTGCGACCAACTCTACAGCCAATATGTGGCTTTTGATCTAGCATGCTATCACTATCCTTCATAGTGTCCCTTGAGTTATTCGATGTCCTTTCATTGCTATATTCTTTTGCTTTTATACGTGCCCACCTTCTAGTGTTATATCATTCAAGGTCTTGTCAAAACTTCTTAACGCTGTCTTACACACCATTCTGACTTCTATCCAATTACTAGTGGCTTCCAGATCTTTCTAACTTGATTCAACAAGGGATCTTATTGTAGTTTACACATCTGTCTCAAGCATATTGCCCCATCAATTGCCTCCATCTTACCCTGGTAGTCCTCTCACTTGCTTCCCCCCTTTAGAGGGTACTTATACTTTTACCTACTTATACTTTGCTCTATCTCTCTAGGTCTAGTCTCAAATTCGTCCGGCTTCCTTCCTAAGTCTACTTAGTATTGCATCATGTCCCCATTTTTCCATACATTTTATAACCTGATTATCCACGTACGGAACCTTACCTAAATCACAAAGCGACTGGAACCTTTTCATACATAGTGCGACATCTCCTTTATTAATCTGTACTTAAGTAAGGAGACTCATGGAATAACTTGTCCAAGGCCACATTTTACTTATCTTTATCAAAATTTAACTAGTACCTGTAGTCATTCCAATTTCAATTAGGCGGTGCTAGTATTCTGATGATAATTGTTCAAGGTTCTGTTGAAATAGTAGCTTTACCCCAACTTATATCCTTTATTCCTTGGGGTGAATATAGGTTACACCAATTATTCCTTAAGTTTGCCGCCCTCATCCCTTAAGGGTTCCACTACTTTTGGGGTGACGTTGTGTACACGCGTCATTTCTTTGTATCTTAAGCTCCATGCTCTTACTGCGTACTCAACGCAGGCTTTTAACTTAGTCAATGTATACTAAGTACGCCTTACTAGTGGTCCTACTGTATCCCTATATAATTGTATCACTCCGTTTAATTCATACTTACATATCCCCTTTTTAGTTTGCATTCACATTCAGTTCCTGACATCTCTTTGAAGTGCTTTTGTCTGAAGCTCTTTCCCCAATTAGTCGGTGGAGAACTATAAACTGTTATCGTAACCCATTTTCCAACCATTGTTGGAAGAAACCCAAATCTCTGAAACATCACAGTACTTCTTTTAATACTTGACTTACCTGGTCTCATTCCGGTTTTATCCTCGAGTTATGAACAACTCGTCTAATTTACAATTAGGAATTGGCGGCTTGGTACTTTGAAAATGAGTGAAGCTCAATTACTGGATATCTTACCTTTTAACCTGAGCTTCTCTTTTTTTCTACAGCATAATTACGGCTGGAGATACTGTGGTCTAAACTGTACTGGTCAGACAGACTTTTGTTTCTCCGTAATAAACTTCCCTGAGTAAAAAGGGTATCCCTTATTGATGACATAAAGAGTACCTCTTACAGCTTTAATTTAGCATAATATGGGTGCTCGGTATCAATTTCTAAGATATGTTATAAAGCTATGTTTTATTCCCTTTTCCTTGTTCTGGGAAAATTTTGGCAGAGTTTTCTCTACGCTTCTTACTATCCCACAACTTGCATGCAGAAATACCAACAATGCCTTATGTCATGACCCAACCCCATGGGCCGCGACTGGGGTCCGACCTGGACCCCCTTTTACGTAACTGTCGACTACAATCAAATTGGACTATGTATAATGTGATACTGCTCACAAAAACCTCAATGGGTTAAAACTTTTTCATATTCATATAGCCTCCTAGATATAGGAACCAAATACATAAACCTAGTGGGTGATAAAATATTCATACACGTGTGTCCTCTTTCATTTGTATAATGTCATGAAAGGGCACGCAAGCCGATAAGGCTATCATGTCATAAGAACATTTATAACTGAACAAACTCACAACAACACACCTACACATATGTCTACAGACCTCTAAGAATAGGAACGACAACATATGGTAGGATAGGGTCCCCGCCGTACCCCTGCATAAACAAATATATACATCGCAGGACCAGTACTCAAAAGCTAGGCTCCGAAATAGTGAAGCACTTCCAATATAGCTGAGCAGAAATCCTAAGCTGGCGGATCTCTAAAATGAACATTTGTACCTGCGGGCATGAAACGCAGCCCCCAAAAGAAAGGGGGGTCAGTACGAAAAATGTACCGAGTATATAAAGCATGGACTGTAATAAGTAAAGTCATTACCAGTGCAGAATGTGCAAATATGAGCAAAATATCCAAAATATCAAAATGCTTTTCATAACCACCGATAATGTATGCAGAAAAACATATGCCATATCCGGTCCCATTAAGGGACTCGGTGAACAAATACAAAATATGGTCGCCGCCCCTTCACTGGCGCCATAGCACATCATAATACCAGAGTAGGAAATATCTCCATAACAGATCATATCATATCAGATGGTCATATCAGATCATATCATACCATATGTGTACATGGCACATCATAACTCCACAAAACCCATGTACAGGTCCTACCTGCCCGCTCACGTTGGGACATGACGAACAATACAGAAAAGTACGCATGATAACAAACACTGGACCGGGCTTGGTGAAGGAAATATTGAGGCTTCCACAAGTGGAGTAGTGAGAAACTATATGCAATTTAAATCATATTTGAGACTCGACGGAATAATCAAAATGAGCTTTCCTTCAAAATCGAGACAAAAGTCATATAAAGTACCTTTTGAAAGTCACTATGGACTATATCAAAATAGAACTTCTGGGAATCATATATATGTATTAAGGCATAACAAAATATCTTTTGAAAGTCGAAAAATTGGCCATCCTAGTGGCTTTAAGAATAGGACTTCTTGGGAATCATATGAAAATCATATACTTATTTCGTAAAAACCATGCCAAAAAGGGAGATTAGCTTTATATACTTATGTCAAATCATGCTAAGAGAAGGAATAAGATTTACATACTTATGCCAAATAAATACTAAAATAAAGTATAAGCCTTACATACGTATGACAAAACATGCCAAAAAAAGGAAACGTTAGCTTTACATACCTGTTACGGGTTATTTCTTATCCCGTTTGTCTCGTCGTCCTTTAAACCTATGTAACATGGAAGCAATACAAGTATCAACACCTTAGTCTTTTCAGCACCTTAGGTTACACACGAATATTTATAGAACTTATCTCCTTGCTCGCCTTCTCGACTAGTTCCTTAGTTAAAGAGTTAACGAAAATCGGGCAGCATCTCCCCTATAATGTGCCCTATCCGAATTTCCAATATTACTCCTAATAGCTATAGCCAACCAACAATAATAACCTGCAACTCATATACACATAAAACATGGCAACATTACACAACATAGGCTCCAAACAACTTAACATTACCATATCAAAATAGGGTCTTTAGCCTTTATTTCGTAAAACCTTTAATCGTGCAGAATGGAGGGTCGTGTGGCTGTAACCAGCAGCTCCCACACCTCTTTTAGAATGCCTTTAGGACCTGCAACACACCATCACACACCTGCAACAGCCCCCACATGCACAACGCCTTATTTCAACTACAATTTAACTATAACGATTCCAATTTAGTTTATTTCGGACGTCAATCATATTTATCATATTTTTACATTTCTAGCACTTACACAATGTATAATACCCTCTATAACAACACCATAAACTCCAATTTAAAAGTAAAGGCCTTACCTTACGTTAAACTTGTCAAACTCGCCAAAACTATCAAAACACGAAATCTGGACAACCCACTGTCTTATATTGTCTCTTAGTTTTGGAGGGCTAATTGAGGGAAACAAGATTTGTGGCCTCAATAAAAGTTATAGACATGTGTATCAAGGTCGAAAACAATTTTGAATTACCCCTACAACAATTTTGTACGAAAATATATTCCAAAATACTCACAGCTGTTCGTGTAGGATTTCCAAAACAAAATCTGGGCAGCACCTCCCCCATACTTCATCACCCTTTTTCGAGCAGAGAAAAGCAAAATTGGGTTTTAGAGGCTAAATGAAAGTTGTATCCCTATGAAATATCTTTCCAAAACATCTTGAATCACTCAAAAATAAGCGTTACACAAGGAGTTATACTCGTATTACCAACTTAATATTTCTCCAAACCATAGCTACCTTTGCTTTCTTCTCCACATTTTTCTCTCTATTTTTGTTCAAGTTTTTGGCTAAAAATGACTTAATAGTCATCCATACATAGATATATATCTTTTTGGAGAGTGACACATGTCAGCCCCTAAGGGTGACACATGTGTCACGACCCAACCCCGTGGGCCGCGACTGAGGTCCGACCTGGACCCCCGTATACATATTTTTCAATTGTAGTCATATTGAACTATGAGCAAAGCGATACTATTCACAAGAACCCCAATAAGTTAAAACTTTTTCATGTACGTGTGACCTTTTTCATTTATATCGTATCATAAAAGAGAATGCAAGCCGACAGGAATGCCATAACGTAAAAACATTTACAATGTGCCGTATAGGCACATCCGAAATAAACTCATAAACAACCTACACATACATGTCTACAGACCTCTAAGAATAGGAACGACAACATATAGCGGGACAGGGCCCCCGCCGTACCTCTGTGTAACCAAATATATACATCGGTGGTTTGGTACCAAAACTTGGCTCCGAATCAATGGAGCTCCTTCTAAACTTGCTGAGTGGAATCCTAAGCTGGTGGACTCCCAAAATCTGTATTGTACCTGCGGGCATGAAATGCAGCCCCCTAAAGAAAGGGGGGTCAGTTCGATACATGTACTGATATATAAGCATAACATAACTGAGATAACAACTGAAACAGGGATGCAGGAAACCAAGTATAGCATTTAATAGGGTACCGTACCTGCATTTCATAAAATAAAGTCATATATACCATTATCACGTATCGTATCCGGCCCACTCGGGGACCCGGTGTTACGAACACATCATCTATCATAATAGGTATATATATTCCATTAACGCTGTGGGACGTACAGTCCGATCCTTGTATATAGAAACTACATGCCGAGGAACGACGGCCCGATCCATGTATCATATAATAATGCTGAGGAACGACGGCCTAATCCATATATCATATAACAATGCTGAGGTACGACGGCCTGATCCGTATAATACATAATAATGCCGAGGTACGATGACCTGATCCGTATAATGCATAATAATGTCGAGGTACGATGGCTCGATCCGTATAATGTATAATCTGTCATGGAACGTACGACCCGATCCTTACATAGAAAAATGTGTCGAGGTACGTCCGGCCTGATCTATATATATACGTGCACGCAAAACTCTGTAATATATCAAATATCCCTCAACCATTATCGTAAAGTATGCCCAAGAACCCCCAGGTTTAGGAGCTTACACATCCAATCACTACTCAGTCTATAGAAGGCTCGAGGGTCATAGTTTAACTACTTTAAGGCCCTTAGCGTTTAGGAGTGAACTAGAGTCATGAGTTATACTCGGAACTTACAGCTGGAACTACCTCTACACTCAAATCATATCTTATTTCATTTACATTAAGACGTCCTACAAGAAAGAAGCGATAGGCTCTACATATATTACCTTTTATCATATAGAAGCCTTAAACGGCAATAACTCAACTATTACAGGAGTTCTACCATCACGAAGTGGATAAGAATTATAAATTGTACTCATAACTTCACGAATGGAGTTATTACCATGTTTCATATGTATAAACCATTCATAACTTATATTTAATACATGCCAAAAGAAGGAGGAATAGCTTTACATACACTACTTTTCAGCATATAGAAGACTTACAAGTCCATAACTCAACTATCACAGGAGTTCTAATATCTAGAAGTGAAAAAGATTGATGAACCATACTCGGGGTTCTATGAATGGAATTATTCTCACCTTACATACACAATTCACTTAAGACTAAGACATGCCAAAAGAAAAGAAGATAAGCTTTACATACTTATGCCGAAAACATGCCAAAAGAAAGCTTCACATACCTTGTCTGAATTATTCCTTATCTTGCTTGCCTCGCCGTCCTTTGAACCTATTTAACATAAAAGTAGTATGAATATAAACCCCTTTTACTTTCCATCACCCTAGGTTACATCATAGTATTAATGAAATCTATTTCCTTAGTCGTTTTCCCGACTAGTTCTGTTATTCGCTAAGGCGTCAACGAAAATTGGGCAGCACCTTCCCTATAATGTGCCCTATCCAAATTTCCAATTAGGTCCCTAAAACCTATAGCTAACCAACAACAACAACCTGCATCAATTCACACCAACAATATACAACATAAACTCCAAACGACTTATTCAAAAATGTGGTAGCACAATAGGGCGTCTAGCCTTTATTTTATAACGCCTTTCATTATACGCAACGAGGGGTCGTGTGGATTCAACCAGAAGCACCCTAACCAAAATTAGAACATATTTAGTCCCTGAAAAAACACATCACACCCCTACAGCAGCACCTCACATGAACAATACTATTCTTCGACGACAATTTAACTATAGCGATTCCAATTTAGTTTATTTCGAACGTCGAGCATTTCTACTATATTCTTAAACTTCCAGCAGTATACAAGGGGTGTAATACACCATATAACAACACCATAAACTCCAAATTGAAATTAAAGGCCTTACCTTACGTTAAACATGTCAAACTCGCCAAAACTATCCAAAACATAAAATCTGGACAGCCTACTGTCTTATATTGTCGCTTAGTTTTGGAGGAGTAATTGAGGGAAAAAGGATTTGTGGCCTCAATGAAAGTTATAGACATATGTATCAAAGTCGCAAACAATTTTGAATTACCCCTACAGCTATTTTCTATGAAAATATATGACCAAAATACTCACAGCCGTCCGTGTAGGATTTCCAAAACAAAATCTGGGCAGCACCTCCCCCATACTTCATCACCTTTTTTCGAGCATACAAAAACAAAATTGGGTTGTAGAGTCTAAATGAAAGTTGTATCCCTATGAAATATCATTCCAAAACATCTTGAATCACTCACAAATAAGCCTTACACAAGGAGTTATACTCGTATTACTAACTTGGTGTTTCTCCAAACCATGGCTGCCTTTGCTTTCTTCTCCACGTTTTTCTCTCTATTTTTGTTCAAGTTTTTTGGCTAAAAATGACTTAATAGTCATCCATACATAGATATCATAATTTGGGGCAGTGAAGAAGTGTCAAAACAGTCCGCTTTGTTTCAGCACGGCAAAAGATTTTCGAAGCAAGTTTTAGCTAGTTCTAGCCAATTTCAGGAAAGGTAAGTTCTTCCCCTTTAATTTGAAGTTTATGAGGTTAAATTAGGGTTTATTACACACTTAGTAGCTTCTGGAAGTTGGGGAAAAGGTTTGAAAAGTTTGGCATTCGGAATAAACTAAATTGGAGTCGCTAGAAGTGAATTATCGTCGAAATAAAGTGTCGTTCTTGTGAGTTGTTGCTGCAAGGGTGTAATGCATTGTTGCAGGGACTAAATACATTCTAATGTGGGTTAGGTTACTGCTTTTCGAAGCCACATGACCTCTCGTTGCGTATAATTAAAGGCGTTATAAAATAAAGGCTAGACGCCCTATTGTGATATCGTATGTTTGAATAAGTCGTTTGGAGTTTATGTTATATATATTATTGGTGTGAATTGCTGCAGGTTGTTGTTGTTGGTTGGCTGCAGGACTTAGGGACCTAATTGGAAATTTGGATAGGGCACATTATAGGGGAGGTGCTGCCCAATTTTCGTTAACGCCTTAACAAACTAAAGAACTAGTCAAGGAAACGACTAAGGAAATAGATTTCATTAATACAAAGGTGTGACCTAAGGTGCTAGAAGGTTAAGAAGATTTGATATGCATATTACTCTTTTGTTGGATAGGTTCAAAGGGCGACGAGGCGAACAAGACAAGGAATAACTCAGACAAGGTATGTGAAGCTTTCTTTTGGCGTGTTTTTGGAATAAGTATGTAGAGCTATTCTTTTTTTCTTTTGGCATGTCTTAGATGTAAGCTATAAAGGCTATGTATATGATATTTGGAATTCAATCCATTCGTAAAGCCCTGAGTATGAGTCGAGACTCTCGTTTACTTCTTGATATTAGAATTTCTGCAATAGCTGAGTCGTTGCCTTTAAGTCTTCTATATGATGAAAACTAGTACATGTAAAGCCTATCCCTTCTTTCCTTTAGAATGACTTAATTTAAAGTAAAACGATATATGATATGGGTCTAGAGGTAATTCCATTTATGAGCTCTGAGAGTAACTCGTGACTTGTAATCACTTCTGAACATTAAGAGTTTGAAAGTAGTCAAACTACTATTCTCGAGCCTGCTATATAATGAATAGTAAGTGGAGGTACCAGGTCCTCTTTTTAAAGGATTTGAAATGTTAAATGCCTTTGATTGCATAAGTTGAGTCTTAGACTAGATAAATTGTAGTTCTGGTTGCATAGACTATATCTCTAATTGCATAAATGGTGTGGCATTATCTTGATGCATGTCTGTCATCCCTGAAGCCCCAACTGATGTAAGCCCTATTGACATCTAAAGGGGTACTTCAAATAATTACTCTCCTAGTCTTCAGGTGACGATTCACTTGACTATTTCATCGAGTCTCAAATAATGGCTTAGTTGCATATGGTTTCTCAGTACTCTACTCGTGCATACTCTAACCCATCCTTTCTCGAGTCCCACGATGGACTGGGAACGTTATTGTGCACAGTTTTACTACTTCTTTCACCGCGTCCCAGGCCGGATGTGTATAGTTCCACGCATGAGGAGATAATGCCGTACGTGAGGTATGATATATGTTATATGTTATGATGATATGATTATTCACCGAGTCCTGGGCTGGCTGTAATGTGATAGTATATGTGGAAAATTAAGGAAGGAACACCGAGTCCCTTCTTAGAGGGCCAGGTACGTATGTATATTATGATGGTATGCTATAGACGTACACCACTCCACTCACCGAGTCCCTCACTAAAGGGCTGGATACTTTATATAGGCATACATATGAGATTAGAGTGATACATTGTAACCCCGAGCCCCGCAGTGAACCAGGTATAATACGATGACATGCGTGATAAGATTATACTGTGTACGAGCGTATGATATCATATACGATGATATGATACCGTATACGATGATATAATGAAATGAAATGCATGATGATACGATAATATGTGAATATGAGAATATGATTATAACACCAAGTTCACTAGAGGGTCGGGCACAGTATATGATGATGTATAGGACTACGTGTCCTAAGGTGCAGGTACAGTAATTCGTTAATTGTGATACTTGTCCCCTATATCCCTATTTCAGTTATGGTCTTAGTTACGATGTGTTATGCTTTACATACTCAGTACATATATCGTACTGACCCCCTTTTTCTCAGGGGAGGGGGGCTGCGTTCACGCCCGCAGGTATAGATGTTCATTCTAGAGATCTGTCAGCTTAGGAGTTTCTCTTAGCTATGTCAGAAGTGCTTCACTGTTCTGGAGCCTAATTTTTTATATCGGTCACTTAATGTATATATTTGTACATTCAGGTGTACGGCGGGGGCCCTATCCCACCATATGTTGTTGTTACTATTCTTAGAGGTCTGTAGATATATGTATATGTGGTTTGTTTATATGTTTGTTTCGATTGTGCCTGTATGGCATGTTGTAAATGTTTTTATGTTATGAGTGCCTGGTCGACGCGTGCCCTTTCATGATAAGATACGAATGAAAGAGGCTACAGGTGCATAAAAAAATTTTAAACTATTGATGTTTTTGTGTATAGTATCACGTCACACACGGTTCAACTTCAGTATAGCTGATAAATACGCATAAGAGGGTCAGAGTCGGACCCCAATCGTGGTCTACGGGGTTGGGTCGTTACAAAAGCCGCACTCTTGAGCTTAGAACGTCTTCTTAAGTTCCTTAGACACTATTATGCGATCCGGATAAGCTACGACACCATCAAACAACTCTAAGGAAAGAAGATTGTGATACCTCGTGAGAAGGAAGGCTAGAAATAGAGTCATACTAATTCGGAAAGAGTTGGAGGCTAAGAAATGAGTCGTAGGACTCGATTTGACTACATAAGCCACTAAGTTAAGAGTCTTATACACTTAAGTTGTTTAAGGATATATCAAGCTTACGTAGTACGAATGACATCGGCTCTTAAAATAAGACGAAATTATGAATCCATAAGGAAGAGAAAGAAATTATGCGGGGCAGCCAATGGGAGGGTGACACATGAAAGCACCTAAGCAAGCAGGTGACCCACCTGATTGGGGTCAAGTAGGTCACCCACCTGCTTGGGGGAGGTGGGCCCCACTGCCACGTGGAAGCCCCTCCTTGAAAGGGTGGATCTGTGGCCCAATAAGGGCTTGACACGTGTCACCCTTAGGGGCTGACATGTTTCACTTCCTAAGGGACCCTATATATGTATGTTAATGACTCTTAAGTCATTTTGAGTCCAAAAATCAGCCAAGTGATAGAGAGAAACGTGAGAGAAAGAGAGCTCACAAGAGCAGCCATAAATTGGAGGAAATTTAGGTAAGTTCTTCACTTTTCTTCCGTGAATTAATTATCCATGGTGTTCCCTAAGTACGTGGATATGTATATATGTGATTTATGATGTCTACGGAACCATAAATTTAGCTTTACGCTTGGAACAAACAAGAGAAAATTGAAAGGAACAATTCTAGGAACAAGAGGAGGGAGCTACGGGTTTAGCCTTTGGAGGTGAGTCTCTGACTTTCATTCCGTGAATCAATTATTTGAAGTGTATCTCAGCTGTATAATGATGTTTAATAGCTTAAAATCATAATTTGCGGAAGCGAAGAAGTGTCAAAACAGTCCGCTTTGTTTCAGCACGGCAAAAGATTTTCGAAGCAAGTTTTTGCTAGTTTTGGCTAATTTCGGGTAAGGTAAGGTCTTCCCCTCTAATTTGAAGTTTATGATATTATTATAGGGTGTATTACACATCTTTTGGGCTGATGGAAGTTGGGTAAAAGGTTTGAAAATTTTGGCGTTCGAAATAAGCTAAATCGTAGTCGTTATAGTCGAATTATCATCGAAGTAAGGCGTTGTTCTTGTGAGTTGCTGCTGCAGGGGTGTGATGTGTTGTTTCCAGGCCTAAATATGTTCTAATGTGTGTTATGTTGCTGCTGGTTGAAGCCACTTGACCCCTCGTTGCGTATAATTAAAGGCGTTACAAAATAAAGGCTAGACGCCCTATTGTGATATCGTATTTTTGATTATGTCGTTTGGAGTTTATGTTATATATTATTGGTGTGAATTGCTGCAGGTTGTTGTTGGTTGGCTGTAGGTCTTATGGACCTAATTGGAAATTTGGATAGGGCAAATTATAGGGGAGGTGCTGCCCAATTTTCATTAACGCCTTAACAAACTAAAGAACTAGTCGAGGAAACGACTAAGGAAATAGATTTCATTAATACTAAGGTGTAACCTAAGATACTGGAAAGTTAAGAAGAGTTGATATTCATATTACTCTCCTGTTGGATAGGTTCAAAGGACGATGGGGCAAATATGATAAGGAATAACTCAGACAAGGTATGTGAATCATTCTTTTGGCGTGTTTTTGGAATAAGTATGTAGAGCTATTCTTCTTTTCTTTTGGCATGTCTTAGATATAAGTTACAAATGATATTTATATGATATTTGGGATTCAATCCATTCGTAAAGCCCTGAGTATGAGTCGAGACTCTCGTTTACTTCTTGATATTAGAATTTCTGCAAAAGCTAAGTCATTGCCTTTAAGTCTTCTATGTGATGAAAAGTAGTACATGTAAAGCCTATCTCTTCTTTCCTTTGGAATGACTTAATTTTAAGTAAAATGATATATGATATGGGTTTAGAGGTAATTCCAGTTATGAGCTCTGAGTGTAACTCGTGGCTTGTAGTCACTTCTGAACATTCAGAGTCTAAAAGTAATCAAATTACTATTCTCGAGTCTTCTATATAATGAATAGTAAGTGGAGGTACCAACTCTTATTTTTAAAGGCTCTGAAATGTTAAATGTGTTTGATTGCATAAGTTGAGTCTTTAACTAGATAAATTGTGTTTTTGATTGTATAGACTATATCTATGATTGCATAAATGGTGTGGCATTATCTTGATGCATGTATGTGATCCCTGAAGCCCCAACTGATGTAAGCCCTAATGACATCTAAAGGGGTACCTCGGATAATTACTCCCCTAGTCTTCAAGTAATGGTTCACTTGACTATTTCATCGAGTCTGTAGACATATGGATGTGGGTTGTTTGTGAGTTCGTTTCGATTGTGCCTATACGGCATGTTGTGAATGTTTTTTTGTTATAGCAACCTTGTCGGCTTGCATGCCCTTATGTTTTATGAGACAAGTGAAGGAGGCCATACGTACACGAAAAAGTTTTAACTCATTGGGGTTTTGTGTGAGTAGTATCACCTTGTTCATGGTTCCATTTGACTACCACTGATAGATGGGTATACGGGTGTCCAGGTCAGACCCCAGTCGCGGCCTACGGGGTTGGGTCGTGACACAAGTAGCCTCTCTCTTCTCAATGTGGGAGTTACATCGGATTCCATGCTATAGATCGCATGGTCTTAATATGTCGGTTAAAGGTCTTATCCCACCTAAGTTTAATGTAAAGTTCTAAGATTTACTTTGAAGTTTTATGATATATTGACCACAAGTTTTCATATGTTTTCAAATGCTTTGAAGATTTGGTCACATTCATTATGTTGGTCATGCATCTTATGCCATATTGATCACGTACTATTACTTGTTCATGTATATCTCACATACTTAGTACCTTCTATGTACTAACACATACCTTTTTACCTACATTGTCTCATAATGTAGGAATGGACTACGACCATCCTATTCGTGGCTAGAGTTACTTAAGTTCTTCTAGTTGGTGAATCCTCATTCATCAAGGACATGAATTTTCTTTCCTATTGCTATTATGACTTTCTCTTATATGATCCGGGTGAGATAGGAGCTTGTCCTAAGCCCCCATCAAAGGATAGTATAGAGGCATGCTTAGACATTGAATTGATGTAAGTCCATTTTGGACATTTAAATATTTCTATTTCTTAGATTTGCACTTTGACTTGATTCTTCTGCTTATATTGATACGTACTTTCCCTTATGTATGTAATGTATGCTAAGATGTCTTGGTTTGGATCCCTCGTAATCTCGATCACCATGTCACTTCTAGGCCCTAGTCTTGGGTTGTGACATCGTCAAACCCATAAAAGCTGCGGGAGGATTTGTTAGTCCAAAAGATACAACCAAAAATTCAAAGTGGCCATACGGAGTTCTAAATGCCATCTTCTACATGTCACATTTCCTTACTTGGAGTTGATGATAACTCGATCGAAGATCAATTTTTGAAAAGTGACTTACTCCTTGAAGTTGATCGAGCAAGTCATCAATCCTTGGAATGGGAAACTTATTCTTAATTGTGAAACAAAGAGAAATGGAGCACCCCATGGAGAGATACTTGGTCTAATAAAACCCTTATCTAATAAATCATTCAACTTATCTTTTAACTCTTTCAATTCTGCTGAGGTCATTTGATAAGGCAGAGTAGAGATAGGTTGGCTACCGAGAAGAAGATAAATACCGAAGTCTATTTCCTTTTTGGGAGGGATGCTTGGGAGATTATTAGGGAAAACATCTGAGAACTCATTAATGACCGAAACTGGCTCAAGAGTAGGAGCTTTGAAATTCGTATCTCAAGCCCGAACTAGATAAACCATTAGAAATCATTTTCGGAGCTTTAAGGCACGAGATGAATTGACCTTTCAACATAGAATTACTATCTTTCCGTTTTAGGACTAGCTTATTTTTGAAACTGAAACTTGACCACATAGGTCCTACATAATATAGAATCATAGCATGCATGAAGCCAATCCATATCTAGAATAACATCAAAATCGGTCATATCAAGCTCTACAAAATCAACTAGGGTGACTTAATGGAAGAAAAAAACTTGGAAATTTTGATAGACTCGCTTAGCCACAACTGAATCCCTATCACGACCCAAAATTGGGCCATGATGGAGCCTACTTCAACCTACCAAGTAGCCAAGCCTAACCCACGAACACAGATATGTGAAAGATAATAATTTAAGTGTAATGATAATAATAAAGAATTCCAAGAATAAAATATAAGAAAATAGTCCATATGATAAACCTGTAGTTCGATACAAAATATACAAAAGAGGCACGAAAGTGACTAGGAAGACAAACTAACACAGGACCAAATCCTAGACCTGGGGTCACCTTTACAGGAGGTACTAAGTATAGTAAGGCTATATATATACAAGAGAACTGACTAAGAAAAATACAAAGCATAAGTCAGTACAAAAGAGGGAAAACAGCAAGTCTTTGGATGCTAGAAGCTCACCATGATCCAAGTTGATGACAAGCAAGGGAGATCAAACGCTCAGGAAGGGTGGATCATACTGGGAGCTACTTCAAAAAAGATATAGAAATATAGTATGAGTAACAAAATATGGGGTACTCAGTAGGAATCATAGACCGACTGAGCTCAAAAGGATCATACATATATATATAAGCATTAAGAAGGGTATAACAAGGTCTAAATAGAAGCTAAAGGCAGCCTAAATCCTGAACAAGAATAAAATAATAATTAAGTTTCCACAATAACTACCACACAATCCAGAACTCACAAAAAATCAAGTGCAATGCATATGAGGCCAATGCAAAATGAATGCAAAAATTCTGGAGTTGTCTTACCGATTGTCCCATGGACCCCTAAGTCAAATGCAGAACCCCGCCTCAGCTTATACGAAAAGTAAAACTTGAAATTTAGTTTGTGGGCCACTAGAGCATATCAACATATGCATTATCGGTGAAAATGGTACTTTTCATGAAAACCAAGTTTCCATCTTTAAAATCAATCAAAAACAGGTATCCTGCTCCCTTGGAGCTCAAATCCATAGAAAAGATTAGTACATCTCAAAAATTATTCAAACCTCTTTATTTTGAGAATTAGATATGAGTATGCCATGATCATGCATATACACCAATATAATTCAATCACCATTTCTAAACAATCCAACTCACGAATATAATCGGGTAAATATAACATCCCTAAAAAATGCTCATAAGGGCCTTAATAATGTCTTGAAAATAGGTTGCTCACATAATACGTTATTCTAAATCTTTTTGGAAAATCCGAGTTCGGAATATCGATCAGGGGGTCAAAACCTGCAGGAAATGGTCTCGGCAAATTTTTAGGACCCATATATATCGGAAGATGGATTTTCAAAAAAATCCATAAAATAGTAAGGTTCGCGACAGGTCTGCGTCATGGACTTGGGACAGTTTTCCGACCGAGTTGAATGCGATAGGTCCGCGTTGCGGACCTGGGAGGTTTTTCTGGATGAATTGATTTTTTTAAAAGGGAATTTTAGACTTTTTCCAAATTATTAGTTAATGAACCTAGACGTATTTAGGACCTAATGCAACTCTATAAATAGACCTAAATCACTAATTCTATTTATTCTTCTATAATTCATCTATCAAATATTTTTCTCTCTACAAAAAAGGCTATCAAGGGTTTTCATTGAAGAATTCAAGCAATCTACTCAATTTCTCCATCAAATTCTCAAGTTCTTCCAAATTAATTGGTGTTCTCACTTAAGGTATGTGGGTATTGATTCATGGATTCTTTCATCCATGAATCTCAATCAATTTCTCAAGGTTATCTATCAAATTAAAGTAGGATATAGTATTAGTTTTATGATCTCTATTCCTATTGCATGAATTATGATTCAAAATATGACCACGAGTCTATTTTGATATAAATTAATGGTTATTGCATTGAATTAAAGACTTTTCCCATTAATTCTCCTATTTTGATCTTTAGGGTTGATGGTGTAAATTATGAGTATTTTAAATTATACTTCCAAAGGATATTACCTATATGGATTATGTATGAGCTGAAATAAAGTTTAACATCATGCATATTTTCAAGTGAATTATATAATTTTCAAAGTCAATTAATTATGAAGTTGAGTTTTACTCTAAGATCAAGGTATGAATTTCATGCAAGTAATGAAGTAAGGTGACTTAGGGACTTATGTGGTGACCTAACGACTAATGATATGAATTATGCAAATGCTATTGTAATGATGAAAGGACAATTCTCACATTACAAGTATGTTATGAAAAATGAGCTACTCTATGATTTCAAACCTATGATCATGACTATGATATATGAAATTATGATTTCTATGTTATGCATGTATTTCGTGGGATTTGACTTACCACCGAGTGGACTTGAGGTAGGGGCCCTACCAAAAGCCCTAGTAGCAACCTTATGTCTCATAAACTATGTGCCACAGTAGGTTGCCTTTATGGCTTAGCTATTGGATCCATATATAGCGTATGTATTACCCGCCTAGCGGGGTAGAGTCTACCATGACAAGTAGATTCCCTTTTTTTCATTGTATGGGTAGACAATGGGATTCCATGTTATAGCTCACATGGTCTTATTATCGGTTATGGTTTCTATCCCATATATGTATGGTCTTTTAAGTATGTTATGATTCTAAATTATTCTTTTAAATGCTTTGGTCAATATTATTTTCTCATGACTTTTCTTATTCCATCGTATCATGTGTTTTACTTGACCTTTGTATTCCATGATTTAGTTGCATGTCACACTCTCATACTTACTACATTCCAACATACTAATGCATACTTTTGCCTACATTGTCTCATAATATAGGGGTTGAGGTTGAAGCTCTCAATCGTCCACGTAACTAGTAGGCATTCTCTATCCGAATGTGTAGTGATGAGTCATTATTGATCGAGGACTAGTTTTCAAGTTGGTTACTATTTTCTTTCCAAAAGACTTTTGTTATGTTAATATTGAGGGTGATCTAGGGACATGTCTTAGCCCCCGCCCATACTTATGTTTAGAGGCATCTAGTTGGACATATGTACCAGGCTGTGTGGTTATAAGACATTTTCAGATTTGTATTTATGTTTTAGAATCTCTTATGATGTTTCTTCTTTTACTTTACCTTATGTATGCTTATGATATGTACAAGAGGCTTGGTTGGAGCCATTTGGGGTTTCGATCATCGTGTTACTACTAGGCCCTAGGTCGGGTAATGACAAACTTGGTATCAGAGCACAAGGTTTTTCAAGTGTCCTAGGGTGTCCAATATGCCATGTCAAGTAGAGTCTTATTCATGGGTGTGAAGTGAGCCATACTTACAAGTAGGAGTCTATGAGGCATTTAGGAATTCTCACTTCTTTCATGATCCATGTCGTGCTATAGAGTTTAAGTTAGGACTTCTTTTTCCTAACAGTTTTTCTTTGCGATTTTTCAGAAAGATGGTTCCAAGAAGACCACCATTTCCAAGGGGAGATAATGTTAATGAAGCCCAAGCTCCCCTGGCTCCTCAAGACAATAGTCATTTTTCGGACCAAGTGACTAATGCGGAGTTCTGAATCACTATTACTATGCTAGCCTGAGTAGTGACCAACCAAGGTGTTGTGGCTCCTCCCAATATTCCTACTCCAGTCTCAAGACTAATAGACTTTGCACAAATAAATCCTCTGGAGTTTCATGGCTCAAAATTCAATGAGGATCCTCAAGAGTTCATTGATGAGGTCTACAAGATAGTGAGTATTATGGTACACTCAATAGAAGTTAGAGAGGACGGATGAAGGTCCTATTGAATGAGAAGCTTTCAAACTTCTTTTCTTGATCACTTTTTCCCTCTTGAGTTAAGAGAGGTTAAAGTATTGGAGTTCATAAATCTTTGGCAGGGCAATATGGGGATGAGGGACTATGCCCTCAAGTTTACTAAGCTATCCAAGTATACTCCTTCGATGGTTGCCGATCCACATCCCCGAATTAGTAAATTCATATTGGGGGTGTTCGACTTGGCTGCTAAGGAATGTTGCACCACTATGGTTGTTAAGGAGATAGACATATCTCGGTTCATGACTTTTTTCTTATAAATTGAAGGAGAAAAGCTCAAGGAAATGAGGATGAGGGATTCTAAGGGGGGCCCGGTATGAAGGTGGGTTCTCCAATACTAGGACCATTAGTAGCAGTGGACGCTCTCAATAAGGCCAAATCTTGGGGGAAAAGTTTGCTAAGGAGAGGTTCCCTTACCCTAAAGCTCAAGGAGAAGGAGGTGTAAATGCCAGTAACTCTTCTCTTCCAAAATATGCAAGATGTGGAAGGAATTATAGAGAAAAGTGCTTGATGGGAATGGGTTCTTGCTATGGATGTGGCGGATGGGCCATAAGCGATTCGAGTGCCCTCTTGTTTCCAATAAGAGTGGAGATGGTCTTCCTATAGGAGGCCAAGTGCAATAAGGCAAGAAGTTAATGAGGCTTCCAATATTGTCACGGTATGTTATTAGTCTTTAACTTCAAAGTTTATGCATTTCTTGATTTGGGTGCCAACTTATATTTTGTTACTCCTTATATTGCTATGAGATTTGATGTGTGCCCCGAAGTGTTAATAGAAACTTTTTCAGTTTATACTCCCATTGGTGGTTCGGTATTAGCCAAGAGAGCTTATAGAAATTATCTCGTATAGGTCTAGCACAAAGTTATTCCATGTGACCTTGTTGAACTTGATATGGCTGATTTCGACATCATTCTTGATATGGATTGGTTGCATGCTGCTTACGCATCTATATGTTATAGAACTCATATGGTTAAGTTTTATTTCCCTAATGAGCCTATTCTTGAATGGAAGGGTAATGATTCAATGGTTAAGGGTCGATTCATCTCATATATTAAGGCCCAAAAAATGATTTCCAAAGGGTTCATTTATCATGTGGTGCGAGTTAGGGACATTGATCCCAAAACTCCTACTCTTGAGTCAGTCCCTATAGTTAATGAGTTCTTCGATGTATTTCCTGATGATTTCCCTGGTGTTCCTCCCAAAAGGGAGATTGACTTTGCATAGATCTCCTTCCTGATACCCAACCTATCTCTATTCCTTCTTACAGTATGGCTCTGGAAGAACTTAAGGAGTTGAAAGAACAATTGAAGGATTTGTTGAATAAGGGTTTTATAAGACCAAGTACTTCATCATGGGGTGCTTCCGTGTTATTTGTTAGAAAGAAAAATGGGTCATTCCTAATGTGTATAGACTACCGGCAATTGAATAAAGTCACCATAAAGAACAAATATCCAATCTCAAGGATAGATGACATATTTGATCAATTATAAGGTGCAAGCTACTTTTCTAAGATTGACCTCTTTTTCGGTTATCATCAATTGAGGTTAAGGGAGTGTGATATTCCCATGATGGCTTTTCGAACAAGGTATGGTCATTTTGAATTTGTAGTAATGTTGTTTGGGTTGACAAATGCTCCCGCTATATTCATGGATTTGATAAATCGTATATTCAAGCCATATTTGTATATGTTTGTAGTGGTGTTTATAGATGATATCTTGATTTACTCTTGAAATGAGAAAGGTCATATGGGTCACTTGAGGATTGTGTTACAAACATTGAGGGAAAATAAATTATTCGCTAAATTTAGTAAGTGCGAATTTTGGCTAAGAGAGGTTGCATTTCTCGGCCATGTGGTGTTCGGTGATGGGATTAAAGTAGATAAAAAGAAAATGGAGGTAGTTAAGAATTTGCCTAGACCACTATCTCTTTCGGACATTAGAAGCTTTTTGGGCTTAGCCGGATACTATAGAAGGTTTGTTGAAGGGTTCTCATCTATTGCTTCACCTTTAACTAAGTTGACCCAAAATAAGGCAAAATTTCAATGGTCAGAAGAATGTGAGAAAAGTTTCTAAATATTGAAAGATCGTCTTAGGACGGCTCCTATTTGGACATTGCCTAAAGGTTCGGATGGATTTGTTGTTTATTGTGATGCTTTGTGTATTGGTTTGGGTTGTGTCTTGATGCAACATGGTAAGGTTATAGCCTATGCCTCTAGGCAACTTAAAGTACATAAAAGAAACTATCTAACCCACGATCTTGAACTTGCGTCGGTTGTGTTTGCATTGAAAATTTGGCGCCATTATCCATATGGGGTGCATGTTGATGTGTTTACCGACCACATAAGCTTGAAATATGTGTTTAGTCAAAGGTACTTAAACCTTAGGCAAAGGAGGTGGCTTGAACTCCTAAAAGACTATGATATGAGCGTATTCTACCATCCGAGTAAGGCAAATGTTGTAGCTGATGCTCTTACCCGGTTGTCTATGGGTAGTGTTGCACATTTTGAGGAAGGTAAAAGGAAATTGGTCAAAGAGGTCCATAGATTGGCACATTTAGGTGTGTATTTGGTTGATTCTAATGATGCAGGCGTTCTTATACAAAATAGTTAGAAATTGTCTCTTACGGCAGACGTCAAGGCCAAACAAGACAATGATCCAACTTTGGTCGAATTGAAAAAGTTGATTGCCAAAAAATCCATTGAGGCTTTCTCCCTAGGAGAAAATAGGGTACTACGTTACCAAGGTCAGTTGTGTGTTCGAAATATTAATGGAATAAGAGAGTTGATATTGAATGAGGCCCATAGTTCTCGGTATTAAATTCATTTGGGATCCACAAAGATGTATCATGACTTAAGGGAAGTGTATTGGTGGAATGGCATGAAGAAGGACATAGCGGAGTTTGTGGCTAGGTGTCCTAATTGTCAACAAGTGAAAGTTGAACATCAAAGCCCAAGAGGTCTAGCTCAATAAATTGAAATTCCTATATGAAAGTGGAAAGATGTGAATATGGACTTTGTCACGGGTTTTCCTCGTACTAAAAGATAATATGATTTTATTTGGGTCATTGTGGACCTAATGACCAAATCGGCATATTTTCTACCGATCAAAACTTCTCATGGTGCCAAAGATTATGTTAAGTTGTACATTTATGAACTTGTAAAACTTTATGGTGTTCCTTTGTCAATTATATCAGATAGAGGTACTCAATTTAGTTCACATTTTTGGAAGTCATTTCAGAAAGGTCTTGGCACTAAAGTCAAGCTAAGTACCACTTTTCATCCTCAAACCGATGGTAAAGCCAAGAGAATGATTCAAACCTTGGAGGATATGTTAAGGGCATGTGTGATTGACCTTAGAGAAAGTTGGGATGACCATTTTCCATTGATTGAGTTCACCTACAATAATAGTTATCACTCTAGCATCTAAATGGCTCCTTTTGAAGCGTTGTACTGGAGAAGATGTAGGTCTCCAGTGGGGTGGTTTGAAGTTTGTGAGATGGCGTTGATTGGTTCATATTTGGTAATTGATGTAATGGAGAAAGTAAGGCCCATAAGAGAAAGATTAAAAATGGGTCAAAGACGTTGAAAGTCCTACTCGGACACTAGGAAGAGAGAGCTTGATTTTGATATAGATGATATGATGTATTTGATGATTTCACCTATGAAAGGGGTAATGTGGTTCGGTAAGAAAGGAAAGTTGATCCATAGATATATAGGACCCTATAGGATATTGAAGTGCATTGGTAAAGTAGCATATGAGTTAGACTTGCCACTTGAGTTGGCTTTGGTTCATCCGATATTCCATGTGTCGATGTTGAGAAAGTTTGTGGGTGATCCAAATTCTATTGTGTCAAGGGAGAACGTGAGTATTAAAGAGAATTTGACTTATGAGGAGGTCCCGATTGAGATTTTAGATCGAAAAGTGAAGAAGCTGAGAAATAAAGACGTTGCATCTGTCAAATTGTTAAGGAGAAATCAACAAGTAGAGAGTGCTACGTCGGAAAGAGAATCATACATAATGAAGCGATATCCTTATCTCTTTCCTTTCACTCAAACCTAAAGGTATTAAGTTTCTCATGATCAAATCGCTTGAACTTCTATGTTTTAGTTCAATATGTCATTCATATGCACGCACAATTCATAAAAATGGTCTCGACAAATTTTTAGGACCCATATATAGGAAGATGGATTTTCAATAAAATCCATAAAATAGTAGGGTTCGCGACAGGTCCGCATCACGGACTTGGGACAGTTTTTCGACCGAGTTGATAGTGACAGGTCCGCGTTGCGGACCTGGGAGATTTTTCTGGATGAATTGATTTTTTTAAAAGGGAATTTTAGACTTTTTCTAAATTATTAGTTAATGAACCTAGACGTATTTAGGACTTAATGCAACTCTATAAATAGACCTAAACCACTAATTTTATTCATTCTTCTAAAATTCATCTATCAAATATTTCTCTATCTACAAAAAAGGCTCCTAAGGGTTTTCATTTAAGAATTCAAGCAATCTACTAAATTTTTCCATTAAATTCTCAAGTTCTTCCAAATTAATTGGTGTTCTCACTTAAGGTATGTGGTATTGATTCATCCATGAAGCTCAATCAATTTCTCAAGATTTTTTATCAAATTAAAGTATGATATTTTATGGGTTTTATGATCTCTATTCCTATTACATGAATTATGATTCAAAATATGATCACGGGTCTATTTTGATATAAAATGATGGTTATTGCAGTGAATTGACTAGTTTTCTCATGAATTCTCCTATTTTGATCTCTAGGATTCATGACGTAAATTATGAGTATTTTGAATTATCCTTCCAAAGGATATTATCTATATGAATTATGTATGGGCTGACATAAAGTTTATGATCATGCATGTTTTCAAGTGAATTACATGATTTTCAAAGATAATTGATTATGCAATTGAGTTTTACTCTAAGTTCAAGGTATGAATTTCATGCAAGTTATGAAGTAAGGTGACTTAGGGCCCTATGTGGTGACCTAAGGCCTAATGTTATGAATTATGCAAATGCTATTGTAATGATGAAAGGAAAATTCTCACATTACAAGTATGTTATGAAAAATGAGCTACTCTATGATTTCAAACCTATGATCATGACTATGATATATGAAATTAGGATTTCTATACTATTCATGTATTTCATGGGATTTGACTTAGCACCGAGTGGACTTAGGGTGGGGGCCCTACAAAAATCCCTAGTAGCAACCTCATGTCTCATAAACTACGTGCCACCATAGGTTGCCTTCATAGCTTAACTATTGGATCCATATATAGTGTATGTATGACCCACCTAGCGGGGTAGAGTCAACCTTGGGAAGTAGATTCCCCTTTTTTCGTTGTATGGGTAGACAACGGGATTCCATGTTATAACTCACATGGTTTTACTATCCCACATATGTATGATCTCTTAAGTATGTTATGATTCTAAATTATGCTTTTAAATGCTTTGGTCAATATGATTTTCTCATGATTTTACTTATTCCATCTTATCATGTGTTTTACTTGACCTTGGCATTCCATGATTTAGTTGCATGTCACGCCCTCATACTTAGTACATTCCAACGTACTAATGAATACGTTTTCCTACATTGTCTCATAATGTAGGGGTTGAGGTTGAAGCTCTTAATCGTCCACATAAATAGTAGGCATTCTCTATATGAATGTGTAGTGATGAGTCTTCATTGATTGGGGACTAGTTTTCAAGTTGGTTACTGTTTTCTTTCCAAAAGACTTTTGTTATGTTAATATTGAGGGTGAGCTAGAAACATGTTTTAGCCACCACCCATACTTATGTTTAAAGGCATCTAGTGTTACACCCCACCCTTTTTAAACTCGAAATGTCTCATAACTTCCTTAGACATTATCATGTGAGCCGGATACGCTACGACATTATTTAACGACTCTAAGGAAGGAAGAATGTGATACCCCATAGTAGAGAAGGTTGGAGATAAAATCATAAGAGTCCGAAAGGAATTGGAGGCCAAGTAATGGGTCGTAGGACTCGATTTATCTATGTAAGCTACTAACTTGGAAGTATTACATACTTAAGCTATTGGAGTACGTACCAAGCTTGGGTAGAATGGGTTACATAGGCTCTTAAAATAAGACGAGATTACGAACCTACGAGAGGGAGCAAAAACTAGTTTCCAAACTTACGAAAGTGAAGCAAGCAGGTGACAAGCAAGCAGGTGACAAGCAAGCAGGTGATAAGCAGGCAGGTAACAAGCAAGCAGGTGACTCATCTACTTGGGATGGACCCCACGCTGCCATGTGGCAGTTTTGTGTTGGAAGCTTGGACGAGGTGGCACCCTGGGAGGCTGCCATGTGTCATCCTAGGGGGCTGCCACATGTCACCTCCTAAGGAGGTGTATATATACATGTTCGCTGACTCTTAACTCATTTTCCATCCAAAAACATCAGCCAAATAAGAGGAAAAACGTGAAGAACCAAAAGGAACAAGGCAGCCACGTTTTTGAAGAATTAAAGGTGAGTTCTTCGATTTTTCCTCTGTGAATTAATTAGCTACGGTGTTAATCAAGCACATGGAGATGTATATATGTATGTATATGTATATGATGATGACTAAGGTGTCGTTCCTTTAACCTTACGCTTAGAAACTTGAAAGAAAGTTGAAGGAAAAACTTGAAGAACAAATAAGGAGGGCTACGGGTTTGGGGGCTGCCAAGGTAAGCCTCCGAGTTTTGTTCCATGAATTAATTATTTGAGGTGTTACAAGGTTATATAATAGTGTTTTATAACCAAAAATTTCAATTTGGGGCAGCGGAGAGGGGGCACAAACAGTCCGCCCCATTTCAGCATATCAAGGAGTTTCCGAGATGTAGTTTTGGCGAGTTGTGGCCAATTTCGGGTAAGGTAAGGTTTATTATTTAAATTTCAGATTTATGGTGTTGTTATGGAGCATTTTAAACGTCCTATAGGTGGCTGGAAGTGTGTAAATATCATTGGAACACTTGACGTTCGGCATAAACTAAATTGGAGTTGCTAGAAGTGAATTGTCGTCGAAATAAAGTGTCGTTCTTGTGAGTTGTTGCTGCAGGGGTGTAATATATTGTTGCAGGGCCTAAATGCGTAATAAAAGGGGTGTGTATGCTTCTGGTTTCAGCCACATGACCCCTCGTGTCATATAATGAAAGGCGTTATAGAATAAAGACTAGACACCCTATTTTGATATCGTCTTTTTGAATGAGTCATTGGAGTTATGTTGTATATTGTTGGTGTGAATTGCTACAGGTTGTTATTGTTGGTTGGCTGTAGGTCTTAGGGACCTAATTAGAAATTTGGATAGGGCATATTATAGGGGAGGTGCTGCCCAATTTTCGTTAACGCCTTAACAAACTAAAGAATTAGTCAAGGAAATGACTACGGAAATAGATTCATTAATATTAAGGCATAACCTAAGATGCTGGAAAGTTAAGAGTAGTTAATAGGTTTAGAAGACGACGAGACGAGCAGGATAAAGGGTAACTCCCAAGAGGTATGTAAAGCTTTCTCTTGGCATGTTTTGGTATAAGTTCGTACAGCTATCTTTCTTTCCTTTTGGCAATGTTTAGCCTTAAGTGAATTGTATATGAAGTGCGGGGATAATTCCATTCCCAGAATTCTGAGTACGCCTCATAACCCCTATCCACTGTTTATTATTAAAGTTCCTGTGAAGATTAAGTATTGCCTAGTAGGGCTTATATGTGTTAGAATATAATGTATGGGAAGCTATCTCTCATTTCCAGTGAGATGTATTTGATACGAAAATGAGATTACGATTCCATAATGGTTCACCGAGACCCATGAAGGGCCGGGTACAAAATATTTATATGAAGATCACCTGAAGGAAAGTACAGACTATATAGAGCTTATTCTCTTTCTTCTTTTGGGCATGTCCTTGTTTTAGTTGTAAGTTGAATTTGATCTGAACTCCGAGGTAACTCCATTCTTAAACATCTCTTAATTACTTCTGAATATTGAACTTCTATAGTAGTTAAACTACTTTCCCTGGAAACTTTTATACGTTAAAGAGGTAACGAATGTACAGGCTCCTAGTCATAAGATTATTCGAAGATGAGTACTTTGGAATTCTTAAGTGAATAGTCTTACTTTGGTCTAGGTCTAGGGTCCTCGAGATGTAATTAATGTATAATGGCATTTAAAGGGCAGCTAGAATGACTATACTGCTACTCGAATACTTAGACAATAGCTTAGTCCTCTTACATAGTTGAGTCTCAGATAATGATTTAAACTATGTTTTGTTTCTCACTACTCTACTCGTGTATACTGTAACACTTCTTCTCTGAGTTCCGGACCAGTTGTCACATTCGTGCAATTCACTACATTGTTCACCGAGTCCCTCGCTAGAGGGTCGACATCTGTATGTATATATATGATGGCCTGGGGCCTGATACTGATACTATGATGATCTGTTGTAATAAGGCGACGATGTCCTGGGGCCTTATACTGATACTATGATGATGTGTTGTAATAAGGTGACGATGGCATGGGGCCTGATACGTATACTATATATATGATTCACCGGACCCCTAATGGGGCCGACTATATTGAAAATTTGAGCATGCATGTTTTTATGGTTCACAGAGTATAGGTACATGTTCGTGATTTGATAAATTGTTCTCCTGCTACTCTGTTTCGGATATACCTCCAATTGTATTATGTTATGTTTTACATACTCAGTACATATGTCATACTGACCCCCTTTCTTCGGGGGGCTGCGTTTCATGCCCACAAGTACATGTACAGGTTTTGGGAGTCCGTCAGCTTAGAATTCCTCTTAGTTCAGCTGGAGGAGGCTCCATTGTATCGGAGCCTAGTTTTTGATACTGACCATTGATGTATAAGTATTATTTTGTCTATTCAGTGGTACGGCGGGGGCCCTGTCCCGCCATGTGTTGTCGTTAATATTTTTAGAGGTCTGCAGACATGTATATGTGGGTTGTGTATGTCAGTGTGATTCAGATGGGTATACATGGTACATGATATATGATATTATGTTATGACAACCTTGTCGGCTTGTGTTCCCTGTCATGTTGTGATACAAACGAAAAGGGCTATAGGTTTACGAAAATGTTATCGCCCAGTGGGGCTTTGTTACATAATATTGCTTTATTTATAGTTCAATTTTACCACAGTTGATAACTAGGTATACGGGGGGTCCAGGTCGGACCCCAATCACGGCCTACGGGGTTGGGTCATGACATCTAGTTGGACATATGTACCAGTCTATGTTGTCATAAGACATTTTCAGATTTCTCTTCATGTTTTAGACTCTCTTATGATGTTTCCGCTTTTACTTTACCTTATGTATGCTTATTATATGTACAAGAGTCTTATTTGGAGCCCTTTGGGATTTCGATCGCCGTGTTACAACTAGGCCCTAAGTCGGGTTGTGACAGTTAAACACCTACGTTAGCTCAAAGGTACTAACCTACAATCTAAGCTCAGGGCCTTAGGCCCAATATTTCAATCAAAAAGAAAAAATAAACTATAACATAACATAAAAAGGGGCACAGAACCTAAATATAACAAACAAAATGCACACCAGCTAAGTTTCATACAACCTTGGAGCAATCTAAGTATCTAAGCGTCAATCCAGCCAAAAGTCACCCTAAACTAAGGATCGGAAGATCAAACACTAAGCTAAATAACCTAAAATGGCCAATGAATCTTACTAAGGATCAAGCATACCTATAACGTAGTCCTAACACCATCCTAACCATCAAACTACTCAAATATATACATAACCAACAAAGTCAAGTCTAAAAAGGTAAGCCATAAACTACCTCAAAGTCAAAACTGCAATAGAACCTTTACTCGCATGCTTTTCCTTTCCGTAGAGCCTCGGATTGCAGCCAAGCTATCAAGAATGGAACGAGCAAGTCAAAACAAATCCAACTATACCCATATTACTAAAAAAAACAGAACCATAATTCTGGTCAAAAATTGACCCTCAAATCAAAGTTATAGAATTATGAACAAAACCCGTCATTATGTTCTCCTTGAGGTAAGGATCACATGCCCAAATATTGGGAAACATGGAGTTCAATTCGGACCTCAAATGGTCCAAATACAATTGGTAGATAATTACCTTTAAAGTACGTGATTTATTTAAGAAATGGGAGAAATCACCTTGGTCAGAGCTCTCTTCAACAATGGGTCTCGTATTGAGAAAAAGATGAAGAATGGGAATAAAATCCCTGTGATCTTCATTAAATCCAAGAAATGTTTGTTCACTTAAGCGAAGAAAAGTTTGCAGAAGTGAACCCCACCTAGGGGCACTTGTTGCTAAAGCGATAGCCCAATTCTAGAAGCGACCCTGCCCCCTTAAGCGATCCAAGTTTGTAAAAGTGAACCCTGCGCCCTTGATGCCCTTCGTAAAAGAGACTCCTTGGTCACAAAAGCAGACATCGCAAAAGCGACAAGGGGTTCGCAAATGCATTAATTGCAGCAGCTTTGCACCACATTTTTAAGTTAAGATTTCCCAACATCCAACGGACTCTTAGAATCCATTCGGAGTATAAACCATATAAATCAAATGTGCAAAGTACTTGTAAATGACACTTTGGACACAACAAAATTGTCAAAATGACCAATGTGGATCGGCTCGTCGAAATTTTGACAAAAATCAACACTAAATCAAGAAAATATATAAATCACATAAACGGCCAACAACTCATTCTGAACACCTCAGTAACCAAAACAAAGGTTGTTCTAGACCAAACTTGGCATCCTAGAGCTAACCGTACTCTCAGAATTTCAATCCGTGCATGATTTCCAAGAATATTGACCAAAGTCAAACTTTGGCCAAAACTTTAAAGTTAAAACTCCTAATTGCACAAACTCAAAACTCATTCTAGATCAAAATGAGCCTTTCGAACCTGATTGAACTGACTGAATTGTCATCCAACATCAAAATCTCTGATGTTGACTTAGGTCAACTCTTTTAAAATTTAAGCCTAAAAAATGCCAAACAACCTCAAAACTCAACTGAACACCTTAGAGAGTGTGCCACCCCTCCCAGCACTGCATAAATGCTACAAGAAAGCTACAGGAAAGAGAAAAATAGTAAAAATATACAAAAGCACAGAAGTGACCCTGAGGGTCATTACAACATCCACTACTAAATAGACTTTCATCCATAAAATTCAAAAAAAGAAAGGTACCTAAAGGCTCGAAAAGGTGAGGAAATCAGGTTCACACATCAAGCTCAATCTCCTAAGTCGTCTCCTCGATCGGACGATGCCTCCACTGAATCTTTACTAATGAAATATCCTTAGTTATCAACTTCCTAACTTGCTAGTCTAGAATGGCTACAGGATCCTCATCAAATGCAAAGGACTCATCCAACGTAATTGAATCCAACTGGATCATGTGAGACTCATTTGGAACATACTGTGTCAACATAGAAACATGGAAAATAGGGTGAACACTCGAAAAAGCTGGAGGTAATGCTATCTCATAGGGAACCCCCTCTATCTTTCTCTAAATCTCAAATGGACCAATGAACCTGGGGCTAAGCTTGCCCCTCCTCCTAAATCTCATCACACACTTCATAGGCGATACCCAAAGATATACCCGATCATCAACCATGAACTCTATCGGCCACAACCTCCAATCAGCATAGCTCTTATGCCTACTCTAGGCAGTATAGAGTCGCTCCTAGATCACACAGACACTATCGATAGAATCACACAATAAGTCGGTGCCCCACGACCTAACTTCAAAACCATCAAACTAGCCCACAGAAGAACGACACCTCCTACCATACAATGCCTTGAATGGGTCCATTTAGATGCTAGAATGGTAGCTTTTATTATAAGAGAACTCTGCCAAAGCTTAGAACTGATCCTACTGCCTATCAAAATCAATAACATACACCTGAAGCATGTCCTCCAAGACTTGAATGGTCCTCTCGGACTGACCGACTGGAAGGATGTTCTAAGCTCAACTCTAGTACCCAACTCTCTCTTAATAGACCTTCAAAAGGGCAAAGTAAACTAAGTTCCATGATGAGATAATAGACACCAGCATACCATGCAAGTGGACAATCTCTCAAATGTAGATTTAAGCTAACCTCTTTGAACTATAGGATGTCTGAACCGATAGAAATTTAGCAGAATTGGTCAATCAATCCACGATGACCCAAATAGTGTCAAACTCTTGAAAAGTGTGTGGCAAGCCTACCTCAAAGTACATAGCTATACGCTCCCACTTCCATTATGGAATGGGTAGCTGCTAGGTCAGACCACCTGACCTCTAGTGCTTGTACTTCACCAATTGATAGTTCAAGCAACTAGCCATGAAAGATTAAATATCCCTCTTCATCCCATACTACCAATAGTTATTCCTAAGATCATGATACATCTTTACTACACCAAGATGAATAGAATATCTAGAATAATGGGACTCCTCCAGAATCAACCTCACCAAGTCTCCAACTCTAGAAAAGCAAATATGACCATCAACCCTCAGAACACCCTCGGATCTAAGATCTCCTTTCTATCCTCTCCACTAAGCACCATATCTTAAATTATCCCTAATTGCAGATCATCAAACTACTATACCCGAATCAGCTCCATTAAAGAAGATCTAGCCTCCATACTAGAAAGTACCCTTCCCAGCTCTAAAATATCAAGTCTAACCATCTGGTTGGGTAAGGAGTGGATGTTCGAAGAAATAGGTTGCTCCTCTATAGCTAATAAGGACAAATTCCCCATACTCAGTGCCTTCCAGATCAAGGCATCTGCTACCACATTAGCCTTTCCCAAGTGATAAAGAATCGAGATGTCATAGTCCTTCAGCAACTCCAACCACCCGCACTTCCTCAGATTAAGATCCATTTGGCTGAAGATATACTGAAGACTGTGATGGTCAGTGAAAAAATTGCATCAAACTCCATAAAGATAGTACCGGCAAATCTTCAACATGAAAAATACAACTGCAAACTCCAATTTATCAAAAGGTTGTTTTTCTCATGAAGCTTTAGCTGCTTGGAAGCATAAGAAATAACCCTAACTTACTTCATCAATACACAACCAAGGACAACACCTAAAATATCACAATAAGTTGTAAACCCATGGCTCTCAACTGGAAGAGTCATAAATAGAGCTGAAGTCAACAAGTCCTTGAGCCTCACAAAGCTCGCCTCACACTTGTCGGACCACTGTAAAGGAACATTCTTCCAAGTCAATCTAGTATAATGTTCTGCTATCGAAAAAAAACCCCTCCATAAACCACCTATAGTAGCCTATTAAGCTGACAAAATTGTGAATCTCAATGGGAAAAGTAGGCCTAGCCCAATCACAAACTGCAGCAATCTTCACTGGATCCACCATAATCCTATATTTGGACACCTTGTGCCCTAAGAATGTCACAGAGTCAAGCCAAAATTCAAACTTAGTGAATTTGGCATACAACCACTGATCCGATAAGGTCTGGAGTACCATCTTCAAATGTGGCTCATGCTGCACCCTACTCCTGGAGTAGACTAGAATGTCATCGATGAACACTATCATGAAAGAATCCAAATAGGGCCTAAACACATGGTTCATCAACTCCATAAATGTTGTTGGGGAATTAGTCAACCAAAAAGACATGACTAAGAACTTATAATGACCGTATTGATTCCTAAAGGCAGTCTTAGAGATGTCCACTACCCTAATCCTCAACTAGTGGTAGCCCAATCATAAGTCTATCTTGAAGAACACCGCTACACCTTGAACCTGGTCAAATAAGTCATCAATCTGCTGTATATGATATTTGTTCTAAATGGTCACCTTGTTCAGCTATCTGTAGTCAATACACATATATATGGTACCATCTTTCATCTTAACAAACAAGACAAGAGCACCCCAAGGAGACAAACTAGGCCTGGTGAAACCCTTACTCAAAAGGCCATAGAGCTGCTCCTTAAGCTCCCTCAACTCAGCTAAAGCCATCTGATAGGGTAGAATAGTAACCGACTGAGTGCCCAACTCAACATCAATGCCGAAGTTAATATCAGATCAGGAAGGACTGGGTATATCATTAGGAAGCACATTAGGATACTCTCTAACCACTGGAATTGACTCAAGTGAAGGAGTGTTGGTGTTAGTATCATGAATAGAAGCAAGATAAGTAAGACACTCCTTTCCTACAAATCGCTGCACCCTAAGAAAAGAGATCACTTCCCTTGTGATGGCTAATAATACACGTCCATACAATTGAAGGAATGCCTGGCATACATGAGGTGAAGTCTTGGCGAAGCAATCCAAGACCACGTGATGAGGAGATAACTAATCCATGCCTAAATCTACTCAAAGTCTACTTTATCTAATATAATCAAGTCATCCCTAGTGTCATACCCAAAAATAGACACCACACAAAATCAATACACTCGATCCACTACTAGAGAATTACCTATAGGGGTAGCTACATGCATCGGCACATGACAGGGCTTACACAACACATCCAAATGCGTAGCATAATAGAAAGACACATATAAGTAGGTAGACCCTAAATCAAATAAAGCATATGCAGGCTACTTTGAGAAGGAGACCGTACCTATGATAACGGCATTTAAAGTCTCTGCCTTTGGCCTCCCCAGAAAGGCATGCATATGACATCCACCGCGGCCACTCGACCTATCTAACTGAGGACCACCTCAAGCATTTTAGGGACCGCCCCTACTGCCCTGAGCACTACTTCTGGTAGACTAAATAGAAGCCTTGGGGGCCTGAACCTACTGAACTTGATGACCTTGCTGGCTGAAAAGTTGACCCCAATGGCACTCTTTAGCAAAGTCACCAAACTCTCCATACTAATACAAATCTTTATAAGAACTGACTCGATGAGATGGCTCGACAAACCCTGAATGGCCACCACAACCCCTAATACCTTGAGTGTGTACCCCAAGGAGACTAAATAGAAGTAGGAACCATAGGACCACTAGCACATGAAGTACTACCACCATCTGTAAGCTAAAGGGCCACCTAAACTAGCCTAGGAGGATAAAACTACTGTGGGTAACCTATACTTGAAAACCCCCTACCATGGGACTAAGACTCGCTAAAACCAACCTAAGAGTGAGGTCTCTTGTCGCTACCCTTATAGGCCTCGCAACGGATTCCCTTAATGGTGTAGGCATGATCTACTATCGGTATAAAGGACTGGCCCAAAGCCATCATCTGCTCTGTATCCAACCATTTTGGGTATGAGAGTCCTCTGACAAATCTACGCAGTCTCAAATGCTCTATCGGTATAAGCATTGCTGTATGTCTACACAACTTATGAAACTGGGTCTCATACTTTACAAATGATAATGACCCTAGAGTCAAACCGATAAACTCATCCTGTAACTTCTCCCTTAAGATGCAAGGTACATACTTATCTAAGAAAGACTTGGAGAACTATTTCCAAGTCATCGAAGGTGACCTGGCTGGCCTGCACTAAAGATAGGACCTCCACCACTACTTTACTGACCTGTCTAATTAGTAAGCAGTGCAATCCACCCTGTGAGGCTCACTAATTCGAGATTAAGCAATCTCTCCTAAATCATCGTAGCATCTTCTGCTTCTTAGAAGACATGACTGGCCTGGGTGCCATGGGTGGAGAAAAAGTAGGAACTAACATAACTAGTAACTGAGGATCTGCAGTAGTAGGCTCCACCCCTAATGTCTGACCCTTTGGTACCCCTACCTGGCCTACATTCTAAGTCTCATTGCTCTATTCTATGTAGCTAAAAATTCTCTCTAGGGTGTCTTCTATAATTAGCGTGGCAACAAAGACAGGCGGAGGCTGGGTTGGCCCCACACCATCCAGTTTAGGTTGGACATTCTCAAAATTTATGTCAGACTCTAGTGTGGTATCCTCTCCTGATCTAGAGTTGGTGCTGTAGCTCTTTCCCTGTCTCAACCTCTAAGTCGACCTCAGCCTCGACCCCTAGCTTGGGCTCTATCTGCTGGAGCAAGAGGCTCTCACCCACCAATAGATGATCTCGTCCTAGCCATCTTAGAAATAGTGAAATAAGAAAAACTCAAAAGTTTCTACAGTCAAGGATGCATGATAAAAAATAAACAAGTGAAATATTCTTAAGAATGCCCTATAGCCTCTCAAAGATAGGATATGGACGTCATCGTACAGATCCCCTAGACTCTACTAGGGACTTGCTCCTATACTGGTAAGATCGGTGAACTAAAGCTCTGGTAACACTCTGTCATGACTTAAAATTGGGCCTTGATGATGCCTACTACAACCTACCAAGTAGGCAAGCCTAACCCATGAACACAAATATGGGAAAGAGAACAATTTAAGTGTAATGATAATAATAAAGAATGTCAGGAATAACATATAAGAAAATGATCCATATCCTAAACCTGTAGTTGGATAAAAAATATACAAAAGAGGCTCAAAAGTGACAGGAAGACAAACTAACACATGACCAAATACTCGGACCTGATGTGACCTATATAGGAGTTACTATGCTCAGAAAGATAGATATACAAGAGAACTGACTAAGCAAAATGCAAAACATAAGTCAGTACAAAAGTGGGAAAGAAGCAAATCTATGGATGCAAGGAGCTAACCACGATCAAAGTTGATGATAGCCAAGGGAGATCCAATGCTCAGGGAGGGTGGCTCGTACTGGGAGCGGCATCAGAAAAGATGCAGAAATGTAGTATGAGTATCAAAATATAGGGTACTTAGTAGGCATCATAGGATGACCGAGCTCTAAAGGATCATACATATATACAGGCAATAAGAAGGGTATAACAGGGTCTAAATAGAAGTTAAAAGCTACCCAAACTGTGAAAAAGTATAAAAGAATAATCAAGTTACCATAAAAACTACTACATAATCCATAACTCACATAAAATCAAGTAAAATGCTTATCTGGCCAATGCAGAATGAATGCAAAAAGTTCTGGTGTTGTCTCACCATTTGTCCCATGGACCTTTGAGTCAACTGTGGAACACTGCCTCAGCTTATCAAAAAATTAAAACTCAAAATTTAATTTTTAGGCTGCCAGAGCTTATCAATATATGCATTATCAGGTAAAAATGGTACTTTTCCTCGAAAACCAAGTTTCTATTGGTAAAATTTGTCAAAAATCGGTATCCTGCTCCCTCGGAGCTCAAATCCATATAAAAGTGAAGTACATCTCAAAAATACCTCAAACCTCTTTATTTTGAAAAATTAGATGCAATTATGTCATGATCATACGTATGCACCAATACAATCTAATCAATATTTCAAAACAATCCAACTCACGCATATAACTGGGTAAAACACCCACCACAGCTCAAAGGTACTAAACTTGGCAGTCTAAGCTCATGGCCTTATGCTCAAAAGATCAATCACAAAGGGAAAATAAACTACAACATACAACAAAAGGGGCACACAACCCAAATGTAACAAACAAAATGCACACCAGCTAAGTTTCACACAACGTAGGAGCAGTCTAAAGATCTAGGCATCAATCAAGCCTAAAGTCACCCTAATCTAAGGCTCGAAGGCTAAATCATTAAGTTAAATAACCCAAAATGGCCAATGAATCTTACGAAGGATCAAGAATACTTATAACCTATTTTTAACACCATCCAAACCATCAAACTACTCAAATATATACACAGCCAATTAAGCCAAGTCTAAAAAGGTAAGTCATAACCTACCTTGAACCGAAACCGCACTCAAACCTTTATTCGCGTGATTTTCCTTTCCTAAAATCCTCGAATTGTTGCCATGCTATCAAGAATGAAAAGAGCAAGTCAAAATGAATTCAATGATACCCATATTACTAAAAAACAAAATTGGACTAAATTTTGCGTCAAGAATTGATCCTTGAATAGATGTTACAAACTTATGGAAACAAATGTGTCATTATGTTCTCCTTAAGGTAAGGATCAAATGACCAAAAGGTGGGTGAAAATGGAGTTCAATTCGAACCTGAAATGGTCCAAATACCATTTTTTGAAGACTATAAATAAAGGGATTTGGGGTCAAGAACGGAAATAAAACATGAATTTGAAGGTATAATCAAGTTAGGAAAAGGAAATGTAAGGTAATTACCTTTGAAGCACGTGATTCGGTTAAGAATGGGAGAAATGACCTTGGTTTGAGCTCTCTTCAACAATAGGTATTGTTTTTAGAAAGAGATGAAGAAAGGAAATTAAATCCCAGCGATCTTCACAAAAGCTAACAAATGTACGCTTAAGAGAACATTGCTTAAGTGAAGAAAGGTTTGTAAAAGAAAACTCCGCCCAAAGGCGCTTGTTACTAAAGCGAAAACCGATCACAAAAGCGACCACCGCTTAAGTAAGCCTAGTTTCGCTAAAGAGAACCCCACTAACTTAATTCCCTTTGCAAAAGCGACCCTTTGGATGCAAAGGTGTACATCACAAAAGTGACCAAGGGTTCGCAAAAGCAATGACTACAACAAATGTTTAAGTTAAGAGCTCCCAACATCAAACGGATCATCGGAATCCAATAGGATTCCAAACAACGTAAACCAAAAGTGTAAACAACTTGTAAACGGCATTCCTAACTAAACGAAATCAACGAAATGACCAACGAGGGTCATATCATAAAAATGTTGACCAAAGGCAACACTAAATCAAGAAAACCCATAAAACATGCAAACAACCAAAAACTCATTCCAATTACCTCGGGAAATGAACCAAAGGTTATTCTAGTCCAAACTTGGCTTCCTAAAGGTAACCACACTGTCAAAATTTCAATTCAAGCACGTTCTCCAATAATACTGACCGAAGTCAAACTTTGGCTAAAATTTTTAAGTTAAAATGTCTAATATCACAAACTCAAAACAAAAACTCAAAAAGTCAAACCAAAAATCATTCTAGACTAAAATGACCTTTCTAGAGTAGATGGAACTGACAAAATTATTAACCGTTGACTCAAGTCAACTATTTCAAGTCTTAAACCTCAAAAATGGCCAAACTACCGCAAAAATCAACAAAATACCTTGAGAAGCATACCAACCATCCCAACACCGCGAAAATACTACAAAGAAGGTATGGGAAGGGTCAAAAAGGTAAAAATATGCAAAAGAATAGAAATGACCCCAAGGGTTATTTCAATCCCCCATAGGAGTATTGACCAAAAAAGGCTCTAACAAGATCTTGGGACTAACAATGAAGTTCATAGAAAGATAAGGAGTATAAGAAATGATAGAGTAGCACCTAGATATAATAATGCATAAACATCAAAGTCAAAAACTTTGAACATACCAGTCACCATATCGGGGGAATCCTCTAACTCTCGATGAGTCTGAAGGGCATAAAATTTGTTTTGGCGCTAACCTCCACCCATAGTAGTAGTATGCTGATCCAGACGATCGGTAGCCTGAGTTTGAGCCTGGGTCTAGTACCTCTCCTACACTCTTCATATGATGACCTGACTTTTCATACCTATAGCACATATCCAACCCCGCTAAGCATTCTCCCTTATGGTTTCTTCCATACTTCTTTCATAGAGGGATGACTTAACCAAATAAAGTTTCTCCTTGTGACTTAGGATTAGGGACCTTATCCTTATCAAAATTTGGATCCAGAGTGTTAGTTGAAGCTTGGACGAAATATCTTTGATAAAACTGGGGATGGACAGCATTTCTAGACTTACAATGAGAGAAATTACCACCATCGATTTGAGCCATCATGGACTCCCTTCTAGAACTTTCTTTAAACTTTTCCTCCTCAATTTTCTCATCATGTGTCATAAGTCTTGAAATGTCCATTTCCTTGATGAGCTAGTGGTTCTATAATTTTTGACCACCAAATTAGATGCACCAGAAACAAACTTACTCATATGCGCCCTTGGATCCATAACCATGAAAGGAACATACTTGCAAAACTTTGTGAACTTGAGGCCCTACTCCGTCATGCTCATGTTACCTTGGCAAAAATTGATGAACTATTGCACCTTAGTCTCCCTCAAATCCAATAGAAAGAATTAGTCAAGAAAAATACCCTTGAATTCTTTCCAATCAATAAGATCATCATCTCTACCTCTTTTGTCTTTCCATTGGTCATACCAAACTTGAGCAATGAGTTTATATGCCATCAAGTCTACATTTTCCACTGGGCTAACAACCATGATGTCAACAATTATACAATACCTTATAAGAACACTTGTGTATCCTCATCCACCTTCAAACCATGAAACTTGATATGCTTCATATGAGTGAAATCCTAAACTTGGCTAGCCTCCATACCCACATTTGGGTTCATGGGAGCTACCATGTCTCAGTTCACTTGAACTGCCATGGTTTGAGCAAGAACTTGGAAAGCGGCTCAAAACTTTGCATAAAACACTTATTCATTTCAAAGGGACATTCATAGCTTGTTGCTCCTCCTCAACATTCCTTTAGATTGGGTTTCTTTTTGGCGGCATATTTCTAAAATCACAAAGAGAAAGCATTAGGAGAAAAAGACTTAGAGTTCATCTCTATCGCATGATGAGATAATGAAAGAAGTGATGTTTTTCGTAAGATTCCTTATAGCCTCCTATTCATAAATGTGGCTCACTTCACATCGATGAAAAAGACTCTACTCGACATAATATGTTAGACTTCTTAAAATACTTGAACTTTGCGCTCTCATACCAAGTTTGTCATGATCCAAGCTAGAACCTAGGTTTGACACAAAGATTAGAATCCCAGGGACCCCAACCAAGCCTTTTAGCATATCATTCATGAACATTCATAAGGCAAGTAAAGCAATAAATCAAGACGTAGATGCAAAAATAAAGTCTCAATGCAAAAGTCTCAATAAAAGAGAACAAATCTCAACTCAAACAAAAGATGACCTAGACTCCATAACATCCAACATACCTCTACTAATTTGATGGGGTCATAAGACAAGCTCCTAGCTCACCCATGCCAATATAAGAGAGTGAAATAGTTAAATATTGAAATGAAAATAAAGTCTCATATCCTCGAATGGTAAGGACTCACCAACAATGGAGGTAATCAAGATTAATCTACTCACGAGTAAGAGGTGCGTGATGACCGTCCATCCCTACATTATAATATAATATAGGACAAATTATTTGTTAGTATATGGAAATTACTAAGTATATGAGAAGCATGCATGAATAATGAATATAGGAAAAATCAATATGAATCATGAGATGCATGACAAATATCTTCAAACATAAGTAAAACCATGAAAACCATAAAAATATCATAATGATTGGCCCAATGCATCAAATCATCATCATGGGAAATTTATACCTTTTCTTTTACGTTGATGCGGTATAAGATCCTTAGCCGATATATAAGACCATGGGAGATATAATATGGAATTCTATGATCCCCACATTGAGAAGGGGGAGACTACTTTGCCATGGTAGACTCCTTGATGGTACTTTCTCTAACATTGTGCTATATGTGAATCCACTAGCTACACCATATTTGCATCATAAAACTATGTGGAAAAGATAGTTAGGGACTAAAGGTTGCTAATAGGATTTCCTTGGCTACTAGACTGAGCCTCACCTTAAAGTACTCTCGGTGCTTAGTAATTATACCAATGAAATTTCATGAAAAATGATCATTAACATTATTAGGAAAGATCATAATTGATACCAATCCAACTTTATGAAACAACATAAGAGTAGCTGTATCATCTTTATCATGAGTGTGTGAGGAAATTCTATCCTAACATTTAACTTCTTTAACATGATTTTGCATGGATTTTCCTTATTGAACTATAACTTCTTTGCTTATAGTATTATTGAAACATCATTCATCATCTTTCATGGATCATTCATAAACCTTGATAATTATTCATAAAGCTTTCATTGAAATCACTTGAAAATCATGATTCAAAATTTATTGAAAACATACTTAAAACTACCATATAGCATGTGTCATTGAAATTCATCTTAAAATCATGAATTATATACCAATCCAACTTTATGAAACAATATAACAGTAGCTCATCTATCATCTTCTTCATTAGTGTGTGAGGAAATTCCATCCTAACATTTAACTTCTTTAACATGATTATGAAGGATTTTCCTTATTGAACTATAACGTCTTTGGTTATAGCATCATTAAAACATCATTCATAATCTTTAATGGATCATTCATAAACCTTGATAATCATTCATAAAGCTTTCATTGAAATCATTTGAAAATCATAATTCAAAATTCATTGAAAACATACTTGAAACTAGCATATAGCATGGGTCATGAAATTCATCTTGAAATCATGAAATATGATGTGAATTATATATAAATTGATCAATAATCATAAGATATATCATGAGTCAGAAGACACAATAAAAATTCATGAAACTAGGGCTTTAGTAGAAGAATTCATAAACAAATCACAAGAGATTTTGAGAGAACTTAAGATTCCATGGGTTAAAAGGCCCAAGGATGAATTTCCACATACCTTTGATCTTAGGAGCCCTAAATTGCAGGGAATTAAAGTTTTAACCTTGAAGAAATCTTTGAATAGCTTGAGGAAAAAGAAGACTCTTGAGAGAATACTTTTTAGATAGAGGATTTTGATTTTGAGTGTTTGGGAGATAATGAGAGGTTTAGGAGGGCTTAGGGTAGTTAATAGGTTAGAACAAATCCCTAAAATCCATCCATATTCATTAATGAAACTATAGAACAAGACTATAACACCCTGAATATAAACTGAAATTTCACCTGGATGGAGGACCCATCACAGTCCATGGAGCTCAATACGGGATATGTTGGTGGTCGTGGTGAGGGACTTGAACTTTGGGGAAGTTGGGTTGGGCAGGGGCTCCTCCACAGAGACCACCATGATCCTGGAGCTCTCTACGGATTGTGGACATCACCCATTGTATGGACTCTTTAGGACTCTTGTGGGGGCCGGACCATGGGACACCACCATGGATCATGGTGCACCCTATGGTCAGTAAACCTTCTCGTGGTCCTCCACCCTTAATCGCCATTTCATTAGGTCACCTTCACGATTGTTCTCTGTGTCTTATGGAGTGCACCACATCTCATGAAAGGCTCCTTGAAGGAACACCTAGTGCCAAAGGCTGAGATTTTAGAGAAAAGTTTCTCTTGAACTATGTTTTCTGACATTCCAAATCTCGAGGCCTTACAGACTTTGTCAACAGTTAGGTTTACAGCTCATGAAATATTCTACGGTTTGTAGTTCCTTATCCAAGTTCCAGTTTCTAAAGTTCAACCCCACGAGACCATGTAAGGTCCGTGGAATCTTTTACTTTCTTTAGGTGGTGCCCGTATAAGATAAACTTCAACAAAATTAAAGTATTTTATTGAGATTTATGGACTGAAAACAATTATGATATTTTGGGGTTATCACGACCTAAGTTATTCCCTAGATGTAACAAGATAAATAAGACCTGAAATACTTTAAATAAACCTTTTGACATAAGTATGACATTAAGATAAAACATAAAAGCAAGTAATTCGAAAAGCGGAAGGTAAGTGTCCAAATAACAATCTCAACAAAAAGAGAATCTGAGTGTATCTACTGATAATACGGAAATCATACTAAGTATGACATAGATTTTACTCTCATAAGTGAGGTATAGAATAATCCCTAGCTCATGAAATACTTTGAAACTAAAAGACGACTCAAAAAGAAGACTTGAAAGAACTTATAAGATGTCCAGGCCCTTGAACCATGAGGACTCACCAAGAAGTGCAACACTGATAAGATCTAATACTAACAACAGGTGTGAGATAGAGCTTCATAACCTATATTATAAAAAATATAGGCAATGGAAGTATGCAATCAGTACTATAGAATGTATGGAGCATGATGTTATATTCCATATTTTTGCATATTGGACTATTCGTGAGCTAATTGACATAAATTATAGGATTTTTAATTTCTAATTATAAAATGGCATGACTTTTTTATAATCAAAGTGGAAGCCATCCAAAAATATATATATTTTTAGGTTACGTTTTCGGGTGATATGACTTCAAAAGGCCATAACCCCTTTCGCATTTGGGAATTTGGAAAAACTTTCAAAATAAAAATTATAGATAATTGAAATATGTTTCCAAATATAGGGGTGGGTTTGGATGTGACATCGGGATAAGGAGAGATAGAAGTTTTAAGTCATAAAAGTCAAGTTGAATAGTGGATTTGTCCCAACCCAAATCCAAGTTGGGTCAGGCCCAATACCCACACCATTTAAGGAAATTTTTCAGCTTTCTCCTTCATTTTCAGACCAAAACATCCACAAATTTCTAGAGAGAGAGATAAAGGAGAATATTAGAGAGAAACACCAATTTTGACCAAAATCTGAGCCCCAAATCCCGATGCTCATGAACAAAAAAGTATTTTACATCGCGTTACCTTCAATTTGAGCTAAAGAAGTGTATACAAGCATTGACATCCAAATGTATATTAGGCTATTTTTTAAGTAACTTAAGGATGGATTTAATTCTAGTTTGATATGAAATTGTTTGTATTGTTGTTGTTGATATTTTAATTGGTGTTTGGATAATTGGAATTTCGAGGATTATTAAGTTTGCAGGGAAAATGTTGATTGAATTTTTTTAAGTTTTATTCGTACTTGGATTATCTAGTAAGTGGTGTGGATATCTAATTGTCGCCTATGTTATCTTAATTTTAGACCCATGAGCATGAGAAGTAGACGTTGGACATTTCGATAGAGTTCAAGGTATGTAAAGCTACCCTTCTTTCTTTTGGAATGATCCATATGAAACAAACGGAGGAAGAATTTATAAATTCCAAAGAAGCTCCTATTCTTAGAGACACTAGGATGGCTAATGTTCTTGATTCTCTTAACTTATATTATTATTTCTTGATAAATGTGTAGGATTCTAGCCTTCATATTTTGGTATAATTAATATTTTGGTATAATTTATATTTTTGTATAATTAATATTTTGTTATAATTCATATTTGTTATAATTCATAATGACATTCGAAGGGTACTGTACATGACTACGGTCTTGATTTTCAAATGATGGTTTATTTTGATTATTCTATTGAGTCTCAGATGATAATCTAATTGTATATGGTTGCTCATGATATTCTACTCGTGCATACTATTATTGTATTATTCACCAAGTCCCGAGATGGGCATGTTATCATGCACAGTTTTACTATATCATTTATCGAGTCCCATGATGGGCTAGGTATGGTATACATGCACACGACTTTATTAACCGAGTTCCTTATTAGAGGTCCGAGTATGGTATATGTATATGATGATATGATGATATGATAATATGATGATAGAATTATGGCACCAAGTCCCATAACGGACCAAGTACGGTATATGATAATGATATGTATGATTTGTTTCGTAAGGCATAGATACGAAGAGTTCTTGATTATCATACTTGTCTCCTAGACTCTCTACTTCATTTATAATCTTTCTTATTGTATTTCATGCTTTATATACTCAGTACATATCTCGTATTGACTCCTCCTTCTTTGGGAGGATATGTTTCATACCCGTAGATGCAGATACTCGCTTTGGTGATCCGCTAGCTTAGGACTTTTATTCAGCTGTCTTGGATGCTCCATTTGTCCCGGAGCCTAGAATTTTAGTAAAACTCGTTTTTGATGTATATATATGTTTATATAGGGGTACGGCGGGGCCCTATCCCTTCATATGATACTGTTGATACTCTTAGATGTTTGTAGACATATGTGTGGATTGTGCGTATATGTGCTATATTACCTATATTTTAGGATGTTTCCATTCGTAGTGGTAGTCTTATCGGCTTGCGTCTATACATATTTTGGGATGTTGTATGTAGTGGTAGCCTTGTTGTCTTGCGTATGTATAGTTGGGACATACCCAGAGATTATGACAGCCTTATTGGCTTACGTACTATGTTATTTTTTAATGGTGGTGACTTCTTAGGAGACAAGTGGCTTTGATATATATATATATATATATATATATATATATATATGTGTGTGTGTGTGTGTGTGTGATAGTTTTGAGACAATGTTCCATCCGTATAAATTTCCATATCATGTTTAGTTGCGGATTATTTATAGATAACAAGGTTGTACACGAGTGCCCAGTTTGAGCACTAGTCATGGCCTATGGGGTTGGGTCGTGACAAAAGTGATATCAGAGTAGTTCATCCTTGGAGTGTCTATAGACTGTGTCAAATAGAGTCTTATTTATCAATGTGTTATGGACCACATCTATAAACAGGAAGCTACAGGACATTTAGAATGTAATCTTTCCTTCTTATTCTAGATTATGCGATATAGCTATGTTATCAGGACAATCCCTCTTGAAGATGGTTATGCTTACAGCTATGCCTCTAAATAATGCGACAGCTACCCAGAAGGGAAAACCAGTAGTAAGAGAGACTATTTAGACTCAGAGAGTTACTAGGGCCCATGCCCAGTCTATGCCCGAGATTATACTTCAGTCTGCGAGATCTGCTACACCACATCTCTAAAGGAGCTTAGAGCAGAAGCAGCTACAGATCAGATGGCGGCTCCACTGCCAACTCCTGAGGCCCCAGTACCTGAGCCTTCATCTCCCCAACTAGGGCAGAGGATAGGGCCATGAGAGACGCAGTGTAGTTACTAACTAGATTAGTGGCAGAAAAGGCTCGCATGCATGGTCTAGGAGTAGATTATGCAGATAGACATGATAGTTTAAGGGTTCGTGACTTCTTAACTTGTAACCCCAGAGTTTTATATTTCGAGGCCTGCGGATGACCCACAAGAGTATATCCAATAGGTGCAACGTATGTTGAGGATAATTAGGGCTTCTGAGACTGAGTCTATTGAATAGAGCTGGAAAATTAACTGACAGGCTAGACTACAAATGTTTCTATGGTCTATAGAAACTTATACGACTCCTAGAGAGCCGCCGGTAGAAAACACCTTAAGGTTCTGAGTTTCTGAATCTAATGTCCATAGGATCTTTATATGGCTCTTAGGTATTTATACAACCTGTATATATTATCCGTAGACCCAATAGTAAAATTCCTAATTATTTGAAGTTACTGTTACGACAAACTTTGACCGTCGGTAAAATATTTGACAGATAATAGACTTGTAAGACCCCAAAAGTTGAAAAGATGGAATTGGAAGGTTGGAAGAAAAGATTTCTGAGAAAAGTGGTAGGGTGATCCCCACAAGGCCCTTCACAGGCCGTATTGAGCACCATGTCTCTGAAGATCCTCCATGAAGGGAGGATCTAGGCATAGTTCTAGGAAGCCCTTCGATGATCCCCTACACGGCTTGTCGTAAGCACCACGGTCCATGGTGGCTTTTGTGAAGGACACCTCTGCCTTAATTCTAGGCCCCTCCCCACCATGGACCTCTCGTATGGTCCTTAGTGAGCTTCACAACCCATGAAGAGTTTTGTGATGAGGGTCCATTCTGTTATTCTTTTCATTGAGGGTTCTTTAGTTATTGCCCATTCTTTTATATTAATAGTTGGATATTTTAAGACCTTTTACCCATGACCTATAAACACTCAAAAGCCTCTTCAATCTCTAATTCCCTTTCAAACATCTAGCATAAAAATCATCTCTCTAAGAAATTCCTCTCCCAAAGATCTTTCTTCTTACTCAAGTCAAGTTAGGGCTCCAAGGTTAATATCAAGTCTCCATTTCTAGAAATTGCATTTAGGGCTTCGGATTTCTAAGATATATGGGAATTAATCCATGGACACTTTCCATCCATAGAATCCAAAGAATTTATCTCTTCTTCTATCAATTTCAATTCTCCAAATTCTAGGGTTTGATCAAATTGCATGTGCATCAACTCAATTATATTATTCATGTATGATTTCAACTGAATTGCATGTCTTCAAGGTATTTTAAGGTAACCCATGCATGATGAATATTTTATGATCACCAATTTATGATTCAAGATTATGCTTACATCATGAACTCATGAACTATGAATTTGATGATGTTTATTGATGAAGTATGAATTATGGGTTTGCCATGAAGATAAATATTATTGCCAAGTAAAGTATGATATCTTAAAGGTTTTCTATGATTTCTTTGAACAAGGTTATCATGATTTTGATGCTTTAGATAAGTATCTTTATAATGATGTAATGATGTCATGATATGTTGAAGGAGCAATTCATATAATTTTAAGTATTTATGTTGAACTTGGTATTACTAGATTCTTATCATCTTCCAATCTTATGATATATGTTATGTATGATATTCCATTGAGAGTTCACCTAGCATCGAGTGGACCTTGGGATAAGAGGCCAACCCATTAGTAGAGGCATGCAACCATTAGAAGAAATCTCATGGTCCCTTAACTATGTGGAACTGTAGGAAGAAGGATCACCCATTAGTAGAGGCTTGATTCTTTAGAAAGGGTCACCTGTTAGGTGAGGCATGATTCCTTAGTCTCTTAGTGGATCCACTTAGGCATCACAGAGTTTACCTTGATAAGTATCCTCTCTCTTCTCAATGTGAGATTTACATCAGAATTCTATATTATTGCTCACATGGTCTCATATGTTGGTTAACAGTATTTCTCACAAAGACTTATGGCTCTCTGAATAGCTTTACTATCCCGCATATGTATATACTATGTTACAAGTCCCCATGATGATAGTTTTATGCATTGACTACATGATTTTAATGTTTAAACATTTTCAAGGAATTACTCATGTTTTAGAGATATTGGTAATTCATCCTATGCTCATATTGATGATGTCCTGCTTTCATTGTTCATAGATACTTCACACAAACTTAGTGTATTCCATGTACTAACACATACTGTTAGTATAAATTGTATCATAATTTAGGGTAAATCAATCAACACTCACCTCCCACTCGCAGCTAGAGATTTACTACTACCTCTTTATTGGGTAAGTCCTCATGCTTCGAGGAAAAAACACTTATATTTTCATTGTTACTATATTTTTATTTCTCATTATGGGTGATCTAGGAACTTATCTTATGCTCCTATCTAGACTTAGTAGAGGCATGCTTAGATGTTCATGAGTTGTAGCTCCATTTATTTAGACAAGGTTTGTTTGAATTTCATCTTATTGAAGTTTTAGTTTGAAACTTATCTTCCGCTTTATGATTTTACCGATGTCTTTTACTTACATTATGTATGCGATTTATGCCAAGAGGCTTGGTTGGAGTCCCTTGAGATTCTAATCATTGTGTCACGCCTAGGGCCTAGCTTGGGCTGTGAAAAGACTCCCTCATCCTGAAAAATCTCAAAAGTATATACTTTTTGAATTTCCATCTATAGCCACTCCTACGGACCATAGAACTCATCCACGAATCATCTTGTTGGTCCGTAGAAATTCATTTTAGACTTGCAAATTTTCTAACCTTCAAGTCCCTTCTATAATGGAAATTTACGGATTGTAGGACATTGTATGGTCCATAGGTTGGCTCATACAAGAGAATTATAAACTAAAATTTTCCCATGTCTTAATCCCTTCTTCCACATCTGGTTCTATGGCTCGTACAACCTTCTACGGTCCATACAAAGGGGTCGTAGAACTAGTGCAGCAATAATTTTTGAACTCTCTTCTTTCCAAATCACCTTTCCAACTTCCAAGGTATTACACATACCCACTGTAATGACAAGTGGGGTCTATGAAAAGGATGATGTACATAAATCTAAGAAGTAAAAATATAAAAAAAATGCAAATTTTCAGTGAAAAATATAGTTAGAATAATAAAACTTTACTCAAGAATTTGAGAAGTTGATTATACCAATATCAAAATAGTGTTGAATGAATTTGATAAGGTGACGTAATGATATAAAAATATTGATGTGTTGCTTCTATGTAGTGATAACTTGTTGCAATGCTTGAAATTAGATGAAGAAACCAAAAAACCAATTTTTGATCTTTTTGATAAAAAATAACAATAGATTTTGCAGTATGCAGAAGGTTTGACCATTTGAGAAACTTCAAAATATTCAATAATTAGAGAATAAAAATAGTGAAATGGAGAATGACAAAGGTAAATATATATATAATAATAATAATATGCTCTTATATTAGTTGTTAGGATTTAAATGAGACAAAAAAATAGATACTTGATAATTATGTCTTCAATTTTGCTTTTCTATATTTTAGGAAACTCATAATCCCTATTGGTTTAGGAGATCCTTTGTCCTAGTACATTTTGAAAAAGAATATCTTCTCCTTCTCGGATTAGGAGAACTTTTTCCATATAGGTACGGGACTACTGGATCTATACATAGGGAATGTAGTTGGGGATTCTATAGAATTGTACACTTCTTTACTTTTATATTGGAAAACTCTCTCTACTTTTGCTTAAAGAATTATGCCTAGCCGAACCTCGTTAAATTCTTGTGTTAATTATTCTCCATTTTCCTTGTCTGTGAGTGTGTGTTAGTTAACCCACGATATTTCTATAATTATTTGGTATCTATCATAGCAAGGTTAGAGTTTTTACACATAATCAAGGGTTAAGATGTCGGCGAGACCCATCGGTAACCACCAAAAGTTGACACTAAATTTCACTTAGACATCTCAATTAGGGTTTTTTTCATTTTAAATACCACAGTCGAACTGCATCATTTTGACAATTTTTTTTGCTGAGTTGGTACATTTATATGCGTTGCACTGACTTTTAGCGCATAGCTTAATTCTTTTATTTCTTCTTCTTCCTTATCTCTCCTTCACAAATTTCCTACACCATCCATAGCTACCCTTCTATCACAATGCTACCACCAATAGAGTCTTTGAAAAGTTGCATTAGTCACTTTTCACCTTTTCTGTCACGACCCAATCTTGACCCTAGGTACGAAACGGTGATTACAATCTCAAGGGACCCCAATCAAGCTTTTTAGCATATCATTCAGGTAAATAAGAAAATAAGCTAAAGAATAGACACAAAATCATAGTCTCAAGATAAAGCATAAGTCTCAAAATTTGAAATTAAGGACAACATAGACTCTAAACATCCAACATGCCTCTACATACTCAAGAGGGGCATAAGACAAGCTCCTAGGTCACCCATGAAAACATAAGAGAATGAAATAGTCAATGATTAAATGAAAATAAAGTGTCATATACTCAAAATATGAGGAATCACCACCACTACAAATGTAATAAGCTCTAGACACGAATGGGAGGATGATCGTGATCGTCGGATCCTACATTATGATACAATGAAGGAAAAAAATATGCATTAGTATATGGAATTCACTAAATATGTGAAAAGTATGCCTGAACAATAAACATCGGACATAATTAATATGAATGATGGGATGCAACATCAATATCTTCAAACATGAGTAAAACCACAAAAATATTAAAACATCATAATCTCATTGGTCAATGCATCAAAACATCATCATGATGAAAACTTGATAACTTTAGTTTAACTGATGTGGGATATGAACTTACCCTAAAATAAAGAATATACGAGCTATTACATGGAATTCGATGATCCCCACATCGAGAAGGGGAAGCCTAACTTGCCAGGGTAGACTTCTTGATGGTACTTTCTCTTTAACTTTGCTATATATGGATCCACTAGCTTAGCCATATTGGCATATTTGAACCTACATGGACAATGTAGTTAGGGACTTAAGGTTGCTACTAGTATTCCCTTGGGTAGCTACAATGGCTACCTGACTGAACCCCACCTTAAAGTCCTCTTGATGCTAAGTCTTTATCCCAACAAAACTTTCATGAAAACATAGTAAAATGATAAGAATAGCTCATTACTTTCTTGATTGGAAAAGAATCCATGACTTGGTGAGAATTATCCTTATTACCTCTTTAAACAGAATTGTACAAGAATTGTCCTTATTGCACCATAAATTCTTTACTTATATAATTATTTAAACCTCATTCATAACTTTATTGCTTAAAGCATCTTTGAATATTATTCATAAAGCTTTCATTGAAATAACTTGAAAATTATGATCATAACTCATAAATCATGCTTGAAACTAGCATATAGCATATGTCTTTGAAATTCATCTTAAAATCATGCAATATAATGTGAATTATGCATAATTAGACTAACAACATTAAAATATATCATAATTTAGAAGACCCAATGTAAATCATCAAATTAGGGCTTTTTAGAAGAAGAATTCATAAGAGAATTTGATAAGAAACTTAGAATTCCATGGGTGAAAGGGTCCAAGGATTAATTCCCACATAACTTGACCATTAGAAATCTTAAATTGTAGAGAATTGAAGCTTGACCTTTAAAATTTCTTTAGAGCTTGCTTGAGATACAAGGAGACTTGGAGAGCACACTTTTAGAGAGAAGATTTTGATTTCAAGTGTAAGGGTGAGAATGAGAGGATTAGTAGGGTTTAGGATAGTTAATAGGTTAGAATGTAGTCCCAGAAACCATCTACATTTATTAATGAAAATATAGAAAATGACCAAAATACCCCTAATATAAACTGGATTTGGGTAACTAAATGGACCTCCACTGCGACTCATGAAGGTCAATACGGGCCATGGTCATATCCATGGTGATGGACTTAGTCTTTTGGAACATAGGTCTTGCAAGGGTCCCGCCTCCACGACACCACCACCATCCATCAAGGGCATTACGATATGTGGTGATGTCCGTGGTGAGGAGGCTACCAAAGGGTTTGAGAGGCGGTGTTCATCGTGGGGACACCATGATAAATGGTGCCCACCATAACACATAGTTCCACTCGTGGTCCTCACCTATGATTCACTGAATTTTGAGGCTCCCACCACGAAGAAAAGTACCGGCTGTACTCAAATTCACAGCTCGTGAATTGAGCTCGTAGAGGTGACCAGGTGCAAAAGATGAGATTTTCTTGGAAACTTCTTTTGAACCTTATTTTCTGACTTTCCAACTTTCTAGGTCATACATTTTCTCTATTTGTTATTTTTTTCTCCAACTAAATTTCCAAAACACTAATTTCATGTTTCTTAAAGCTTCTAACTTTTCTTTTATGATGAACCCATTTCAAGTAAATTCATAAATGGTCTCTATTCGTCTATGGGTTAATTATTTTAGGCGTGGGGGTATTTTGAAATTTTCAAAGAGAACAATTCTTATGAAGAAGATATGGAGATGATCAAATAAAAAATGGTGGATTTGAAGGAATAGATGATGGTAGTGTGGTTGATGGATTATGGGTATAAGCTTGTTCCCCAAATTAATATTAAACTTGGTGATTATAATAGGCAAATTTGACAGAACAAATAGTGGTAATGTGTCTTCAATCTTGAGGAAGAAGGTCGTGGAGGTTAACGAAGGAGGAGATGTGGAAATGGTGGAGGAGAAAGAAAAAATGAGGTGGTGAATTTTATTTTCTTTTCTTCATTATTAAAATATAAAAATTGTAAAACTAAATAGCTTTAAAAATAAGTTTTTATTGACAATATATTTTTTAGTAATTATGTTTGCTATATATGAAAAACGTTCTCATTTAATTCACCACTTTGATAAGTCATCAGTGAGTGTGTTACACACACTTTACATATTTGACTGATTATTAAAAAAGTGCCAAAATGACACAATCAGGCCTTACTTGAGGTGTTTAAAATGAACAAATCCTACTCTAAGTGTCTGAATGAAAGTTGGTGCCAACTTTAGGTCGCCACCGATAGGTTCAGCTTAAGATGGCTTCATCGTATTCAACAAAGTATAAAATAGACAAATTCAATAGGGAGTCTAGTTTCATTCTATGAAAGACTATAATGAGATCGTGCTTGGTGTTAATACAATTAAGGAGACTTTTCTAGATGAGGTAAAAGAATAAGAAAAAGTAGACATGAAGGAAAGATCTTGAGTGCGATCTTCATGAGCGTTACAAATAGTGTTCTTTAGGAAATTGCTGAAGAGAAATATTTAGCAATGACATGGAAGAAGTTAGAAGGTATGTATTCTAAGAAATTGCTGACAAACTGCCTCTTCTTAAAAAAACTAATGTACAATATTTATATGAACGAAGGTACACCAATCAAAACTCACCTTCATGAGTTTAGTTCTTTATAATATACTTAAAAAATATAGATATAAAAATTAATAGTGAAGATAAGGACTTAATCGCGTTATGTTCTTTACTACCATCTTATGATACTTTTGCTGATTCATTGCTATATGGGAAAGACAATTTTCACTTGATGCTATTAGTAATTCACTAAAGTATGAATAATTGAAAAGAGCTTTATTCATAGTAGGGTTGAGGGTGAAAGGTATTGTGAGAAAGGGGAAGAACATAATAGAAAGACTTCAATAGGAAAAAGTCTAACGTAGATCCAAGTCTAGAGTAAGAAAGCTGAACTGTTGAGAGTGCGAGCAGAAGGGTCACTATTGAAGAGATTCTCTTAAACTAAAAGAAGGTAGTTGGGATGTGACATTTAATGAACCTGCTTCATTGAATATTAGTTCAGAACTAGATGAGATGCACGATATTAATCAAGATCATAGTGTTGATGAACCTATGCAACAATAATCATATAACATTGCAAAAGACATGGAAAATGTAGTGATCAACAAAGATTACAAAAGACATGGAAAAGGGAGTGGTCAACTAACTAAAACGATGTTCTAATGATATTCTATTTTGATATGCAAATTTAGTAAATTTTCTTTATTAATTGTAGAGACCATTGACGTGCTTGAGTCTAATAACTATAAATAAATTATTTCTAGTTCAAAAAAAATCACTAGATTAGTGTTAAGGGTGAAGAGATTGAATCTCTTCCAAAGAGTCAAACATAAAGCTTGTTTCATTGCCAAAGGGACAAAAGGTAATAAGTTACAAATGGATTTTCAAAATGAAGGAAAGTAATTCAGGGATTGAAGTAGCAAGATATAAGGCAAGGTTGGTGGATAAAAGTTTCACACAAAGGAAAGGGATATATTATGAAGTGTTCTATTCGGTGGTGAACGTATATCTTACAGGATCTTACTAGCTTTCATGGGTTTTCAAAACGTAAAGCTAAAACAACGAGCCATGAAAAAAAATATTTTTGTATGGTAAGTTGCAAAACTATATTTATATGAGTCAACCTAAGAGATTCATCACTTCAAGTAAAGATAATCATGTTTGTTTGCTTAAGAAATATCTACATGGATTGAAATAGTGTCCTAGGAAATGATATGAATGATTTGATACATTCATGATTCAGAATGTCTTTTCACGAAGTGCGCATGATAGTTGTGTGTATTACAAGAAGCTTAAAGATGGTTCTTTTATATATTCGTTGTTATATGTGGATGACATGCCCATTTCTGCTAAAAGTTTGTCACAAATTGTTTAGTTGAAGCAATACCATGGTGAGGAGTTTGAGATGAAAGATTTGGGTACTGCAAAGAAAATCTTGAAGATGTAAATTAGTCGAGATAAAAGATATGGGAAGCTAATGTTAGCTCAACAATCATATATTGAGAAGGTTCTCAAGATATTTAGTATGATAGGTGCTAACCCCGTGTCTTTTTCTTTGGCTTCCCATTTCCATCTTTCTACAGAGATGTCAGCAAAAATAAAACAGGAGATGGAAAAAACATCTAGTGTTCCACATTCTAGTGTAGTTGGGAGCGTTATTGCCATGGTTTGCACTCATCCTAAAACTTCACATGATGTTAGTGTTGTGAGTAGATACATTGGTAAAGAATAATGGCAAGCTGTGAAGTGGATCTTGAGATACTTGAAAAGTGTTGCAGATGTGGGCTTGACTTTTTCTAAAGATAAGCTAAGCGAATTAATAGTAAATTATGTGGATTCAGATTATGAAGCAGACTTGTATAAGAGAATATCTATGACATATTAGTTTCTTACTCTTTCTGGTAGTGTCATCAATTAGAAGACAATTTTGCAATCAGCTCTTTCTTTGTCCACTACAGAGGCTGAATACATCGCAATTACATATGAGGTGAAAGAGGATAGATGCATACAAGTCTTGGAAAATGATCCTGGGCGATTTCAATAGAAGACTTTAGTATTTTATGATGAATCATATGTTACAAAGCCATTCATCTTACGAAAAATCATCTATTTCATGAGCAGTAAAACATATTGAGGCTAGACATCATTTTATTTTAGACATTATATCTAAAAGGGTTGTTGATGTGAAGAAAGTGTCTGTACATGATAATCCAAAAGATATTATGATCAAGGCGGTCCCAATCAATAAGTTTAGGCATTGTCTAGCGTTGATTGGAGTGTGTAGTATTTAGTAAGACCTTTCAAGGAATGAGGGTTAGACAAAGAGATGTTATTCCTATTGATAAAGATAATTTAAGCCAATGAAAATATATATTAGTTATATCTTGAGTTTTCTCTTCTATATTGTAAGAAACACATAATTTCCTTTGTCCTAATAGATTCATAAAAGGGATATATTTCCCTTCTATAATTGGGAGAACCGTTTCCTTAAATGTATTGGAAATATGAAATTATACATGTTACTGTTAAAGGGTGTTGAAGCCGTGTAGGGGCTGTTTGTAAGTAAAAAAGGTGAATCAATTTTGACTAACGTCATGGTTGTTGCTGTTATATGAGGATGAAGGAATTAAATGAAATTGAAAGTGAGAAAACCCCATAATTAAGTATTGGGCATGTAAATGGATAGAATTAAAATTGTTCTAATTGGATTAAGGTTTTATTAGTGCCGTCGTTACTATGGTATTATGTTTTAAGGTAATTTGTTTATGTCGGAGGGATGGAAATATAGTTATTGATAAGTATAGGTGCTGCTGTTCACAGCAATATTATGCTCCTTTTCGTGTGTTATAATTTTATGAAATAAAGATCAAAAATTATATTTTGGTGTCGTAGTTTTGGTGGACTATTCAGAACTTATATTAAACTAATGTTGAAGTAGTTTTATTATATGTGGATGGAGGTCAATGTTGCTGTCATGTTGTTGTTAATATGGCTCATAAGTTCGGAAGAAAGCAAGAGTATAAGGTGTCGTATAAGAAGAGTATGTTGATCTGTTTGGTATAAAATCTTAGATGTTAATGATTTGAATTGAAGAAGGATGAGGAAAGGTTATTGGGTTGTTATCATTGTTGTTGGTGTTGCTGTGCTAATCGGAGATTCATTGAAAGTCGGGCTAGGCGAGTTTATAGAGGAAATGCTGCCCGATTTCCGTTAAGTTCTTAACTAATCAAAATACTAATGGAGAAGTGTGAACAAGGAAATGATTCCTATAAGTAATTGGTTGTAGATTTATAAGCTAGAAAGTTGTAGTTTATTAATAAGTGTTACTTTCATGTTAAATAGGTTATAGGGGTAACGAAGCAAGCTTGGTTACGATTGATCTATAACAGGTATGTAAAACTGTCCCTTCTTTCTTTTTGGCATGTCTTAGCTATAACTAATAGATGATATGAGCTTTGGGGTAATTCCATTCATAAGCTCCGAGTATGATTCATGACTCTTATTCACTTCTTGACGGTAAAACTCTTAAAATAGTTGAGCTATTGCCCTCAAGCCTTCTATATGTTTAATAGTAAATAGATGTATAAGCTCCTATTCTTAAAGACTCTACGATGACAAATGTCTATGATTCCATAAGTTGTTTCGCATTAACTTGATACATGTCTATGATTCTTGAGGCTCCATTTGATATGGTCCATAGTGACATTCAAAGGGTATTTAATATGATTATCACCTTTAATACTCAAGTGCGAGTTTATTCTACTTATTCTATTGAGTCTGAGTTGATGATTTAATTTGTATATGGTTACTCACTACTCTGCTCGTGCATACTGTTATTACTTCTTTCACCGAGTCCCGGGCCAGGTATGTTGTCATGCATAGTTTTACTATATTATTCACCGAGTCCCTTACTAGAGGGACATGTACGGTATAAGATGATACAATGTTATGATGATAGGGTTATGACATCGAGTCTAATAATGGTCCGGGTATGGTATGCATGTACATGACTTCATTCACCGAGTCCCTTACTAGAGGGTCGGGTATGGTATATACATATGAGGATATGATAATATGATGACACGATTATGGCACCGAGTCCCATAATGGGCCGGGTACGATATATGATAATGATATCTATGATTTATTTCGTAAAACATAGGTACGTGAGTTTTTGATTATCATACTTGTCTCCTGAACTCTCTACTTCAGTAATGATATTTCCTATTGTATTTCATGCTTTACATACTCGATACATATCTTTTACTGACCCCCCTTCCTCGGGGGGCTATATTTTATACCCGCAGGTATAGGAACTAGCTTCGGTGATCCGCCAGCCTAGGATTTCTACTCAGCTATTTTAGGGTGCTCCTTTATGTCAGAGTGTAGACTTGTGGTATAATCCCCTTTTTGATGTATAAATATGTTTATTTAGGGGTACGACGGGTCCCTGTCCTTCCATATGATATTGTTGGTACTCTTAGAAGTCTATAGACATATGTGTTGGTTGTATATAGATGATGTTCAACGGTGCTAGTATGACTTCTCTTTTGGGACATTCTTTTTCGTAGTAGCAGCCTTGTTGGCTCGCATATACGTATATAACGGGATGACTCCACATGCTATGAAAGCCTTGTCATCTTATGTATCGCTTTATCTATTGATAAGTTATGACTCCTCAGCAGATAAGTTGTGCTAATACATGAATATGTGACAGTTTTGAGATGACATTCTATTTCTTTAGGTTCTCAATTATGCGTGGTTTGATTATAGTAAGCAGGGGTATACGCGAGTATCTAGTTTGGCCTATGGGGTTGGGTAGTAAGACTAGGTTCCTAATCTATTTAATGCCCAAAGCTCTAAATTATTCCTCATTCATTCACTAATAACCCATCCTAAAAATCTTCTCTCTACCAAAGGCTCTCTAGACCTCCATTGAACACCTAGCAAGAATCTTCTTAAATTCTCCATTGATCTTCAAGTTTTCTTCATAATTTGTATTCAAGGTATGTGAGATTCATCCATGGGTACCTTTCACTCATGGAGCCCAAAATATTTCTTAAATCTTCCATTAATTTCAATTAAAACTTTGAATCTTCTTAATTTTAACTTCAATTGCATGAGCTATGATGGATCTTGTGAATTCAAATCTATTTTGGCATAAATTGATTTGTAATTGCTTGGGATTATTAGATCCTTCATATATATTCATTATATTGTTAATTAAGGCTTAGGATCTTATTATAGGGGATAAAGACTCATGAAAAATGATGAAAAATCTAAGAATTTGCTGGGAAAATGCTGGGGCGGCACACTACTATCGCACTAGGAATAGGTCTCTGTAATTTGCCTAGTGGCACAATGCGCCACTATAGCGCCTGCAGAATGCCTAGTTTTCCATAAAACGCATTCACCAAATGCGACGTATGTGATAAAATTCTTTTCTTTTGTTTTTTTGAGCCTTACTTCTCATCAACTACTCTTTCAAGTGCATGAATTACATTTCATTTCTGATTTAACCTTCATCTAAGCATGAATTACTCCTCTATTGTATAAACTTACTTTCAAGAATGATATTACATGAACTTACTTTCAAGAATGACTATTCAAGTATGGTTTCAATTATGTTTCAAATTATGATTTTTTCATGCAAATTATGGAAAAGGTGACTTTTACATTATGAAAATGAGCTGCTCTATGATTTCAAATCTATGATCATGACTATGATATATTTTCTTTACTATTTCTATGCTATGGATATATTCTGTTGGATTTGACTTAACACTGAATGTGGACTTGAGGTGGGGTATCGAAATATGGGGTCCTTATATAAATTCTCTTATTTCATAAACTACGTGCCACCGTAGGTTGCCTTATGTCTTAGCTAGCGGATCCACATATAGCGTGTGTACATGACCCGCCTAGCGGGGTAGAGTCTACCTTGGCAAGTAGATTCTCTTTTTTCTTCATTGTATGGTGAGACAACGGGATTCCATGTTATAGCTCGCATGGTCTTATTGTTGGTTATGGTTCCTATCCCATATAAGTCCAACCTCATATGTATTTTACTAATCTCAAGTATGTTTTTAAAATGCTTTGGTCATTATGATTTTCTCATGAATTTACTTATCTTATCTTATCATATGTTTTACTTGACCATTGCATCCCATTAGTTAAGCTACATGTCATGCCCTTATACTTATTACAATCCAACGTACTAATGCATACTTTTTGCCTACAATGTCTCATAATGTATGTTACACCTCGCACTCTCGAGCTTGGAATATCTTTTTAAGTTTCTTAGACACTATCATGTGAGCTGGATAAGCTACGACACTATCAAACAACTCTAAGGAAAGAAGATTGTGATACCTCGTGAGAAGGAAGGTTGGAAATGGAGTCATAAGACTCCGAAAGGAATTGGAGAAGTAATGAGTCGTAGGACTCGATTTAGCTATGTAAGCTACTAACTTGGAAGTCTTACATACTTAAGCTATTGGAGTACGTACCAAGCTTGCGAAGCATGGAGTACATAGGATCTTAAAGTAAGATGAGATTACGAATCCATGAGGGAGGAAAAAAAATGATGACGTAACAGCCCAGGAGGGTGACACGTGGTAGAACCTCAAGCAGGCAGGTGACCCACTTGATTGGGGGAGGTGGACCCCACTGCCATATGGCAGCACCCCATTGGCCGCATGGTTGAGGTGACCCAATAAGGGACACGTGTCACCCTTAGGGGATGACACGTGTCACTTCCTAAGGAACCATATATATATGTGTTAATGACTCTTAAGTCATTTGGAGTCCAAAAAAATCAGCCAAACATGGAGAGAAAACGTGAGAGGAAGAGAGTACTACGGCAGCCATGGTTCAAGAAGAATTAAGGTAAGTTCTTCACTTTTGTTCCGTGAATTAATTATCTACGATGTTCCCTAAGTACGTGGATATGTATATATGTGTTTTATGATGGTTATGTAACCAAAACTTAAGCTTTACAATTGGAAATTTGGAAGAAAAAGAAGAGAAAAATGTTAAAGGGGCAAGGAAGGAGGGCTACGGGTTTAGCCCTTTTGGGGTAAGCTTCTGGGTTTCGTTCCATGAATTAATTATTTGAAGTGTACCTAAGTTTTATAATGGTGTTTAAGAACATAAAATTTCAATTTGGGGCAGCGAAGAAGTAACACAAACAGACCGCTCAATTTCAGCGCGGTTGGAGAAGTTCCAAGTTGCGCTTTGACAATTTTGGCAAAGTTCGGGTAAGGTAAGGTTTCTCCTTTCAATTTGGAATTTATGGTGTTGTTATGGAGTGTATTATACACCTTTTGTGTGGCTGGAAATGTGAAAAAAGTATAGAAATGCTTGGCATTGAAGACAATCCAAATTATAGTCGTTATAGTTGAATTGTCGTCGAAGTAAGGCGTTGTTCTTGTGAGTTGCTGCTGCAGGGGTGTGATGTGTTGTTGCAGGGCCTAAATATGTTCTAATGTGGGTTAGGGTGCTGCTTTTTGTAGCCACATGACCCCTTATTTCGTATAGTTAAAGATGTTACAAAATAAAGGCTAGACGCCCTATTGTGGTATCGTATTTTTGAATAAGTCATTTGGAGTTTATGTTGTATATTGTTGGTGTGAATTGCTGCAGGTTGTTATTGTTGGTTGGTTGTAGGTATTAGGGACCTAATTGGAAATTCGGATAGGGCACATTATAGGGGAGGTGCTGCCCAATTTTCGTCGATGCCTTAGCGAATAACAGAACTAGTGGGGAAAACGACTAAGGAAATAGAGTCCATTAATACTAAGGTGTAACCTAGGGTGATCGAAAGTTAAAAGGGGTTGATATTCATATTAATTTCATGTTGAATAGGTTCAAAGGACGGCGAGGCAAACAGGATAAAGAATAATTCAGACAAGGTATGTGAAGCTTTCTTTTGGCATATTTTTGGCATAAGTATGCAAAGCCTATCTTGTTTCTTCTTTTGGCATGTCTTCAAGTTAAGCAATGAATGATATTATATTGAGGATAAAGCTACTCATAAATGTCAAGCGTAATTCACGGTCCTCATTTACTTCTTAATGAAAGCACCCTTATAGTAATTGAACTAGGGCTTCTCAAGCCTTCCATACGTTAGGAAGTGATGAGTATGTAAGGCTATCCTTCCCTTCTCTTGGATTGTCTTAGTCCTAAATATGATGTGTATATAACATGTAGGGATGAAACTACTTACAAAGTTCCAAATATGATTCACGATCCCTACCTACTTCTGGAGGTGAAAGCTCCTATGCTAATTAAGTTAGTGTCTCTCACGGTCTCCTAGATAATGGAAGGTACAGGGTACGGTATATGATGATATGGTAATAACACCGAGTCCCCTAATAGGCCGGGTACGGTATGTGATGATATGATTATAACACCGAGACCCATACTGAGCCGGGTACGGTATGATATGTAATGATAGATAGGCATGCATGTGAAAACATAATAATGTAATCATAACATATGACATGATGCCGTATGCGATGACATGGTAACACTGAGTCCCCTAGTGGGCCGGATACAATATATGAAGATGGTGTACATGCCCTTATGTTATAGGATGTAGGTATAGTGCCTTATTAACTATTATACTTGTTCTCGGCATCCCCATTTCAGTTGTTCTCTCAGTTATAATGCTTTATGATTTATATACTCAGTACATATATCGTACTGACACCCATTCCCTAGGGGACTGCGTTTCCTGCCCGCAGGTATAGATGTCCATTCTGGAGATCCGTCAGCTTAGGAGTTCCTCTCAGCTATGTCGGAAGTGTTTCACTGTTCTGGAGCCTAATTTTTGATACTAGTCACTTAATGTATATGTTTGTACATTCAGGGGTACGGTGGGGGGCCCGTCCCACCATATGTTGTTGTTACTATTCCTAGAGGTCTTTAGACATATGAATGTGGGATGTTTGTGAGTTCATTTTGATTGTGCCTATACGGTATTTTGTGAATATAGTTATATTACAGTAGCCTTGTCAGTTTGCATGCCCTTATGTCTATGAAACGAGTGAAGGAGGCCACATGTGCACGAAAAAGTTTTAACTCTTTGGGGTTTTTGCGAATAGTATCCCCTTGTTCATAGTTCAGTATGACTACATCTAATAGGTAGGTATACGGGGGTCCAGGTCGAACCCCAATCGCGACTTAGGGTGTGGGGTCGTGACAAAAGTGGTATCAGAGCAGTTCATCCTCGGAGTGTCTACAAACCGTGTCTAGTAGAGGCTTGTTTATCGGTGTGTTGTGCACCACACCTATAAACAGGAGGCTGCAGGACATTTAGGATGTTATCTCTCTTTTCTATCTTATATCGTACGATAGAGCCGAGCCATAGGAAATGAAATTCCTCATACTAACCTGCGATTTTAGTAGGAGGACAATGCCGATAGAAGAAAGTAACTGAAAATATTGGATGTTACGAAGCACGCAGGTAAGCAAAGGCACAAATGACCTATGTTAGGTAAGGTTTTGCAATACAATTGATATATAAAGTTGGAAAATGAAAGGAAAATTATACAGGAAAGTGCAACAGGTGCAGTTCAAGGGGACATACGAGGTAAGTTCATGTTCATACTGCTAAGTGGGCATCCTGTGTGGCTGCGATATGAGATGATATGAATATATATGTGTGCCCTGGGTGGCTGCAATATGATACGATACGAATATATATCTGTATGCCCTGTGAGGCATTGTTGGTATTTTCTGTGTGCAGCTGTTGAAATAGTAAGAAATACAGAGGAAACTCTGCCCAAATTTTCCTAGAAATAAGAGGAGAATGAGATACAGGGTTGTAGTATGTCTTGAAAGGTTGTTCTCGCAACAATGATGAGATTTAACTAAACGAGTATGGCGGGCCTCGAGAAATAAGTTAATTGATGAGTTAATGGCAATAGAAACTAGGAGGTCGATACTAGAATAGTAGAACGAAGTTAGAAAGGACCTATAAGCCAAAGAAGATGACTTAGAGAGGACTGATAGATCGGGATAAAATGATATAGTAAGGTATCGCTTGAATTGATACATAGGGATAAACTATGACATATTATAGTTGAAGGAAGTAACAGTATGATTAAGACAAGAGTACGAGGGATAAAGAATTGTGACGGATATGAAGTGTTAATAAGACAGCTTGTGAAATATTAAGGATAATACTAACTAAGAAAGGTAGGTAGCCCATAGTAAGAATCGTGAAGATAGTCAAGCAGTGTTATACTATGGGACTGAACGTGAACAGGGTACCAGGTGAATATAACAAAAACCGTTGTGAGAATAAGTAAATCTTAGTAAGGAAAGTTTCGAATAAAGGTTGTGTGATGATAAAAATGATAGCTAGTACAAGGAAATAAAGAGTAATATGGAATTCCTTGCGCCCAACCAAAAGTGGAAATGAGCTGGAGGAATAATAGAGAAGTTATAATATAGGCCTTCAAGATAGATGTGATTAATTTAGTATGAGTACCGAACAAAAAGGGAGATAGACAGTTACGAATTGAAAGTATAGTATGATGAAAGAGTAATAAGCTAAGGCCCCTACTACAACGAAGTTAATAATGGTTTTAACCAGGATTAGAAGGGAGCCTGAAGCACCTGACAAAGATGAAAGTTCAGAAGGCATAACGAGGTTAACATATGTGACTCCACCTTGATGATTAGTGAGATCCTACAAGGAGAGGGTATGTCAATTTGCAGAACAACTGCTGCATTGCGAGGTTATTAGAAGAATAAGTTGTATCCAATAATGAGTCATTAAAGTATAAGTACACTCGAATGGGGAATTTGCACCAATTATGAGCCCCCGCTAATTACTGATTGCGATGAATGGAATGTGGCTTTGAATGCACTGCTATGTTACGGATATTACTCGAGTATCAATCGTTAGATGAGATTTTATATGATATATTCCAAATACTAAAGCACCCTACGGTTGTGCTAGGGTTTCCTATAAAGGCAACCTAACGTATGGAAGATTTAATAGAACATATAGATATGGTGCAGCACGTTAAATATGTTGGAATGGAATCATTCGCGTGTGAATAGCTGAAAAGAAACGGAGGATGACATGGGTACACCCTAAAAGGGGGGAAGTGGATAAGAGAAGTACAAGCGTAAGAGAAAATCGACTGATGCTATCGTATGTAAAAGAGAACGCTTAAACATCAAATGAGACCCCATAAGGGATGGACGCGATCATACCCGCACTAATGCACTGGATTCCATCAAAACTCCAAAGTTAAGCGTGCTTGGACGAGAGTAGCACTAGGATGGGTGACCCCCTGGGAAGTGACAAAGGGAACGAAATAAGTATGATAAAAAGAGATTATAAAGGCGTGTTAGTACAACGACACATATAGAACAGAGTAAGCCAAGACTAGAAAAGATTGTGATTGAAATACAATGCACCTCGTGAAAATGGCACAAGAATGATTGTGCATTTTACGAACATTGGCATACTAAGAGCGAGGTCAAATGATTACTCAATAAAAGGAAGTCAGTAATAGTAATGTGATTGCCATATTTAGAATCTATTAAAAAAAAGTGTAAGATGGTTCGAGGCAAAACTATTAAGATATAATTGGTATTAAGGACAAAAGCCATAGCGGAGCCCTGACCTCGACCGAAGGAGGTAAGCCGCTAGTATAGCGACACTAAAGCATTTTCTGAATGGCTCTATGTACCTACACATGTTTGTGTAAGAATTACAGTATAATGTGTAATAATAAAACTAGAAGGAAGATCTGAGTAAAGGGGCAACATAGCATACCTAAGGTGTTACAAGTTGAATTAAGAGGAGTTGAATAATGGCTTAAGCGAAGAGGAGCATCAGAGGCTTGATATCCTGTTACGGGGGATGGGAATCCCGACTCAGAAATGGAAGGCGATTAATGTAGGTTATAGTGCAGGCTGACCTCGCACTCTACAGAAATATAAGTTCATATGGGTTATGGTAGATAAGCTGATAAAATTAACCCATTTCCTTCCAATTAGGAAGGTATATTCAGCTAAGGGTTATACGAGATAACATAGCAAGAAAATAATAAGATTTTATGGGGTTCCCACATCTATTATCTCGGACGGGGAAGTTCAACATATGGCTAATCTCTAGAGATCGTTTCAGTAAGGATTGGGAACATAGGTGAATCTTAGTACGACATTTTGCCCTTCGATTAATGGATAGGCTCAGAGGGGATTCAGTAAATTATTGATGAAGTAAAGCTTAATTCGGGATAAGCTATCAATTAGAAGCCTAGAGTCGGCAAGAAGGGGATACATTGATCCTTCTCAGGTCATTTGTAGAATAGATAAAGCTGCCTATGAGTTGGACCTACCGTCCGATTTGAAATAATACATTCAGTTTTTACAGATCAATGCTCCGCAAGAATGTAAGCGACACTCCCAGAATATTTCCCATAGAGGAGGTCCACGTAACAGGGAGTTATCCTATGAGGGGCAACCCATTTCTATTCGGGATCAACAAATTAAACGGGTTGCGAACTAAGAACATAGCTTCCGTCAGGGTACTATGGCGGAATAAGAATCGTGAAGACATAACCTGGGAGGTTGAAGAGGACATGAAACACAGGTGTCCGTACCTATTACCGATGTCTACAGATAACCCCTAATCCTGGAACTCGGATATTAAGTACTTGGATGAAAATATATGTTATTCCAGTAGAAAGGAATCTCCCTACAATTTGTACGAAGTCTTAAGGGAAATGTTATTCAACATTCGGGGACGAATGTTCTAAAGGGGGGAAGGATGTTACACCCCACACTCTCGAGCTCGAAATATCTTCTTAAGTTCCTTAGACACTATCATGTGAGCCGGATAATCTACGACACTATCAAACAACTCTAAGGAAAGAAGATTGAGATACCTCATGAGAAGGAAGGTTGGAAATGGAGTCATAAGAATCCAAAAGGAATTGGAGGCCAAGTAATGAGTCGTAGGACTCGATTTACCTATGTAACTACTAACTTGGAAGTCTTACATACTTAAGCTATTGGAGTACGTACCAAACTTGCGAAGCATGGATTACATAGGCTCTTAAAGTAAGATGAGATTATGAATCCACGAGGGAGGAAAATAAATGATGACGTGGCAGCCCAGGAGGGTGACATGTGGCCGCACCTCAAGCAGGCAGGTGACCTACCCGCTTGGGGTCAAGTAGGTTGTTACACCCCGCACTCTTGAGCTCGGAATGTCTTCTTAAGTTCCTTAGACACTATCATGTGAGCCAGATAAGCTACGACACTATCAAACAACTCTAAGGAAAGAAAATTGTGATACCTCGCGAGAAGGGAGGTTGGAGATAGAGTCATAAGAATCCGAAAAGAGTTGGAGGCTAAGAAATGAGTCGTAGGACTCGATTTACCAACGTAAGACACTAAGTTAAGAGTCTTATACACTTAAGTTGCTTAAGGATATACCAAGCTTACGTAGTTCGGATTACATGAGCTCTTAAAGTAAGACGAGATTACGAACCTGCGAGGAAGGGAAAAAGATGACGCGTGGAAGCCAATGGAGGAGCGACACGTGGCAGAACCTCAAGCAAGCAGGTGATGCACCTACTTAGTGTCAAGTAGGTGATGCAGCTGCTTGGGGGAGGTGGACCCCGCTGCCACGTGGCAGCCCCTAATTGGCAGCATGACACGGTGGCCAATCATGGCTTGACACGTGTCATCCTTAGGGGCTGACATGTGTCACCCCTTGGGACCACAAATATGTATGTATATTATGGATATACTTCAGTATTGGGTCTTCAAACTGCAGCAAAAAATCAGCAGCAACAAGAGAAAAACAAACCCTAAGCTATGAGAGAAAAGGGTGACGGCTTGGGAGAAAAAAATAGGTAAGTCCCGTTTTCGTTCTGTAAATTAATTAAATAGCGTATAAAACGATGATATGGAAGTATTAGTAGTATAAAATTAGAGTTTGGTGCAGCCAAAACGGACAGCAACCAGTCCACACAGTTTCAGCGCGCTAAAGAGGTTTCCGAGGCGCGATTTTGGCTAGTTTTGGCCAATTTCGGGTAAGGTAAGGTTTCTCCTTTAAATTAGTACTTTATAAGGTTGTTATGGAGTGTATTATGTAACTTTTATACTGCTGTAAGTATGACAAAAATCGTGGGGATGCTCAGCGAAAGAAACAATCTAAATTGAAGTCGCCGTAGTTAAATTGTAGTCGAAGTGAGGCGTGGTGTGTTTGGAGGCTGCTGCTGGTTGTGTGGTGTGTGTTTCAGGGTATAAATGTGTTATAAAATAGGTTTGGGATCTTTTGTTTGCATCCACATGATTCCACACTTCGTACGGTTAAAGGTTTCGCAAAATAGAAACTAGAAACTCTCTTTTGATATCGTAACTTCGGACGAGCCGTTTGGAGTTTATATTGTGTAATTTTGTCATAATATGTATATGTATGGGCTTCTTTTTGCACTTTTAGTTGGATGCAGGTTCTAAGGACATGGTGGGTAATTCGGATAGGACACATTATAGGGGAGGTGCTGCTCGATTTTCGTTAACATCCTAACTAGTTAAGGAACTAGCCGAGAAGGCGAGCGAAGGGATGAATGTTATGAATACTCGTGGGTAGTCTAGGTTGCTGAAAAGTCCAAGGTTGTTAATACTTACATTACTTCCATGTTAAATAGGTTTCGAGGACAATGATGTGGACGTGATTAAGAGAAGTCCATACAAGGTATGTGAAGCTTTCCTTTGGCGTGTTTTTGGAATAGATATGTAGAACTATTCTTCTTTTCTTTTGGCATGTCTTAGGATGTTAAAGCCCTGAGTATGAGTCGAGACTCTTGTTTACTTCTTGGTATTAGAACTTCTGCAATAGCTGAGTCATTGCCTTTTTGTCTTCTATGTGATGAAAACTAGTACATGTAAAGCCTATTTCTTCTTTCCTTTGGAATGGCTTAACTTTAAGTGAAATGGTATATGATATAGGTTTAGAGGTAATTCCATTTATGAGCTCTGATTATAACTCGTGACTTGTAGTCACTCCTGAACATTAAGAGTCTGAAAGTAGTCAAACTATTATTCTCGAGCCTGCTATATAATGAATAGAAAGTAGAGGTACCAGCTCCTCTTTTTAGAGGCTCTGAAATGATAAATGTCGTTGATTGCATGAGTTGAGTCTTTGACTAGATAAATTGTGTTTCTGATTGCATAGACTATATTTTTGATTGCATAAATTATGTGGCATTATTTTATTGCATGTTTTTAATCCTTGAGGCCCCAACTGATATAAGCCCTAATGACATCTAAAGGGATACCTAGGATAATTACTCCCCCAGTCTTCAGGTGACGGTTCACTTGACTGTTTCATCGAGTCTTAGATAATGACTTAGTTGCATATGGTTTCTCACTACTCTACTCGTGCATACTGTAACCCATACTTCCTTGAGTCCCATGATGGGCCGAGATATGTTATCGTGCACAGTGTTACTACTTCTTTCACCGCGTCCTGGGCCGGATGTGTATAGTTCCACGCACGAGGAGACGATGTCATACGTGAGGTGTGATATATGTTATATGTTATGACGATACGATTATTCACCGAGTCCCGGGCCGGCTGTAATATGATAGTATATATGGTGAAATAAGGAAGGAATACCGAGTCCCTCCTTAGAGGGCCGGGTACATATGTATATTATGATGGTACGCTATAGACGTACACCATTCCATTCACCGAGTCCCTCACTAAAGGGCCGGATACTTTATGTAGGCATGCATATGAGATTAAAGCAATACATTATGACCCTGAGCCCCGTAGTGAACCGGGTGTGATACGATGATATACATGATAAGATGATACCATATACGATGGTATGATACCGTATACGATGATATAATGAAATAAAATGCATTATGATACAATGATATGTGATTATGAAGTAATGAGATGACACCGAGTTCACTAGAGGGCCGGGCACGGTATATGATGGTGTATAGGATTACGTGTCCTAAGGTACAGGTACAGTAATTTGTTAATAGTTATACTTATCCCCTGCATCCCTATTTCAGTTATGATCTCAGTTACGATGTGTTATGCTTTACATACTCAGTACATATATCGTACTGACCCCCCTTTTCTCGGGGGGCTGTATTTCATGCCCGTAGGTACAGATGTTTATTCTAGAGATCCATCAGCATAGGAGTTCCTCTCAGCTGTGTCGGAAGTGCTTCACTATTTTAGAGCCTAAATTTTGATGCTGGTCACTTAATGTATATATTTGTACATTTAGGGGTACAGCGGGGGACTTGTCCTGCTATATGTTGCTATTACTATTCTTAGAGGTGTGTAGACATATGTATATGTGGGTTGTTTGTGAGTTAGTTTTGATGTTGCCTATTCGATATATTGTGAATATTTTTGTTATAGCAGCCTTGTCGGCTCACGTGCCCTTTCATGATATGATACAAATGAAAGAGGCTACATCTACATGAAAACGTTTTAAACTATTGGGGTTTTTGCATATAGTATCACATCACACACGGTTGAACTTAAGTGTAGTTGATAAATACGCATAAGAGAGTCCAGGTCGGACCCCAGTTGCGGCCTATGGGGTTGGGTCGTGACATAGGTTATCCACCTGCTTGGGGTAGGTGGACCCCACTACCACGTGGAAGCACCCCATTGGCCGCATGGTTGAGGTGGCCCAATAAAGGCTTGACACGTGTCACCCTTAGAGGCTGACACACGTCACTTCCTAAGGAACCATATATATATATATATATATGTGTGTGTGTGTGTTAATGACTCTTAAGTCATTTGGAGTCCAAAAAAATCAGTCAAACATGGAGAGAAAACATGAGAGGAAAAGAGTACTACGGCAGCCATGGTTCAAGAAGAATTAAGGTAAGTTCTTCACTTTTCTTTCGTAAATTAATTATCTACGATGTTCCCTAAGTACGTGGATATGTATATATGTGTTTTATGATGGTTATTGTTACACCCCGTACTTTGGTACCTTAGAATGCTTTTTAAGCTTCTCAAGTTTCTGGGAAGGCTCTCAAGTTTCTTAAAAATCATTATGTGAGTCGGATAGTTTATAATTCTATCAAATAACTCCAAGGAAAGGAGAATGAAATGCTTCATAATAAGGAAAATTGGAAATAAGGTTATAAAAATTCGAAAGAAGTTGGAGGTCGAGAAATGAGTCATAGGACTCGATTGACTCGCATAAACTACCAACTTGGAGGTCTTACGTACTTAAGCTACTCGAGTGCGTGTTAAGACTAAGTAGCAAGGATTACATGGGCTCCTAAAGTAAGACGAGATTACGAATCCATGGAAGAGGAAGAAGGAGGCGTATCACCTACTCGGAAGCAAGCAGGTGATGCACCTACTTATACTAAGTAGGTGATGCACCTACATGGATAAAGTAGGTGACACACCTACTTGAGGTGGGTCCCACACCGCCACATGGCATCCTTGGAGGCTAGGTATGGATTTGTGGCCCAATAAAGGCTTGACACGTGTCACCCTTAGGGGCTGACACGTGGCACTTCCTAAGGAACCATATATATGTATTCTAATGACTCTTAAGTCATTATGTATCCAAAATCAGCCCAAAACATGGAGAGAAAAACGTGGAGAAGAAGGGAAGGAGGCAGCCATGGTTTAGAAGAATTAACGGTGAGTTCTTCACTTTTCCTCAGTCAATTAATTATCTACGGTGTTTCTCAATTATGTGGATGTGTATATATGTATATTACGATGCCTACGGAACCATATTTTCAGTTCTTCACTTGGAAAACTAAGAGAAACTTAGAGAGAAAATGCTAGGGAATAGACTCGTTTTTTGAGGGGACAGTTGTTAGTAATATTGGTATAACTTCTTGTGTATAGATTAGTTTCGGGTTATTCAATATGTTTTGGAAAGGTATTTCATAGGTATATAACTTTTATTTAGACTTTAAAATCCATTTTTTCTTTTAGCTTCGCAAAAAAGGGTGATGAAGTGTAGAGGAGGTACTGCCCAGATTTGGTTTTCGAAATCCTACACGGACAGCTGTGAGTATTTTGGTCATATATTTTCGTAAACAATTGTTGTAGGGGTAATTCAATTTTTTTTGCGACCTTGATACACATGTATATAACTTTCATTGAGGCCACAAATCTTGTTTCCTTCAGCTACCCCTTCAAAACTAAGCGACAATACAAGACAGTAGGCTGTCCAGAATTCACGTTTTGATAGGTTTGACGAGTTTTGGCCAATTTTGGGAAAGGTAAGGTTTTTCCCTTCAATTTGAAGTTTATGGTGTTTTTATATGGTGTATTACATCCCTTGTATGCGGCTGGAAGTTTAATAATGTTGTAGAAATGCTCGACATTCGAAATAAACTAAATTGGAATCGCTATAGTTAAATTGTCATCGAAGGATAGTGTTGTTCGTGTGAGGTGCTGCTGCAGGGGTGTGATGTATTGTTGCAGGGCCTAAATATGTTATAATGTGGGTTAGGGTGCTGCTGGTTAAATCCACACAATCCCTCGTTGCGTATAATGAAAGGCATTACAAAATAAAGGCTAGACGCCCTATTGTGCTATCGTATTTTTGAATAAGTCGTTTGGAGTTTATGTTGTATATTGTTGGTGTGAATTGCTGCAGGTTGTTGTTGTTGGTTGGCTGTAGGTCTTAGGGACCTAATTGGAAATTTGTATAGGGCACATTATAGGGGAGGTGCTGCCCAATTTTCGTCGATGCCTTAGCAAATAACAGAACTAGTCGGGGAAACGACTAAGGAAATAGATTCCATTAATACTAAGATATAACCTAGGGTGCTGGAAAGTAAAAGGGGTTGATATTCATACTACTTTCATGTTGAATAGGTTCAAAGGACGGCGAGGCAATCAGGATAAGGAATAATTCAGACAAGGTATGTAAAGCTTTCTTTTGGTATGTTTTCAGCATAAGTATGTAAAGCTTATCTTCTTTTCTTTTGGCATGTCTTAGTCTTAAGTGAATTGTGTATGTAATGTGAGAATAATTTCATTCATAGAACCCCGAGTATGGTTCATTAATCTTATTCACTTCTAGATATTAGAACTCCTGCGATAGTTGAGTTATGGACTTGTAAGTCTTCTATATGTTGAAAAGTAGTGTATGTAAAGCTATTCCTCCCTCTTTTGGCATGTATTACATATAAGTTATGAATGGTTTATACATATGAAACATGGGAATAACTCCATTCGTGAAGTTCTGAGTACAATTTATAATTCTTATCCACTTCATGATGGTAGAACTCCTGCAATAGTTGAGTTATTGCCGTTTAAGGCTTCTATATGATAAAAGGTAATATATGTAGAGCCTATCGCTTCTTTCTTATGGGATGTCTTAATGTAAATGAAATAAGATATGATTTGAGTGTAGAGGTAGTTCCAGTTGTAAGTTCTGAGTATAACTCGTGACTCGACCCTCGAGCCTTCTATAGACTGAATAGTGATTGGATGTGTAAGCTCCTAAACCTGGGGGTTCTTGGGAATACTTTACGATAATGGTTGAGGGATATTTGATATGTTACAGAGTTTTGTGTGCACGTATATGCATTATGATATATATATGGATCGGGCCGGACGTACCTCGGCATATTTTGCTATGTAAGGATTGGGTCGTACATTCCACGATAGATTATGCATTATACGGATTGGGCCATCATACCTCGGCATTATGATGCATTATACGGATCGGGCCGTCGTACCTCGGCATTATTATGCATTATATGGATCGGGCCGTCGTACCTCGGCATTATTATGCATTATACGAATCGGGCCATCGTTCCTCAGCATTATTATATGATACATGAATCGGGCCGTCGTTCCTCAGCATGTACTTTCTATATACAAGGATCGGGCTGTACATCCTATAGCGTTAATGGCATATATATACCTAGCATGATAGATGATGTGTTTGTAACATCGAGTCTCCGAGCGGGCCTGATACGGTATGTGATAGTGGTATATATGACTTTATTTTGTGAGGTGCAGGCACAGTACCCTATTAAATATTATACTTGGTTTCCTGCATCCCTGGTTCAACTGTTATCTTAGTTATGTTGTGCTTATATACTCAGTATATATATCGTACTGACCCCCCTTTCTTCGGGGGGGGGCTACGTTTCATGCCCGCAGGTACAAATGTTCATTTTGGAGATCTGCCAGCTTAGGATTTTCGCTCAGCTATGTTGGAAGTACTTCACTATTTCAGAGCCTAGCTTTTGAGTACTGCTCCTGCGATGTATATATTTGTTTATGCAGGGGTACAGCAGGGGCCCTGTCCCGCCATATGTTGTCGTTCCTATTCTTAGAGGTCTGTAGACATATGTGTGTGGGTTGTTTAGGAGTTTATTTCGGTTATGCCTATGCAATATGTTGTAAAAGATATTATGTTGTGGCAGCCTTATCGGCTGGCTTTCCCTTTTATGACATGATGCAAATGAAAGAGGCCACACATGTATGAATATTTTATCACCCATTGGATTCATGTGTTTGGTTCCTATATCTAGGAGGCTATATGAACATGTAAAAGTTTTAACCCATTAAGGTTTTTATGAGCAGTATCACGTTATACATAGTCCAATTTGACTGTAGTCGACAGTTACGTAAATGGGGGTCCAGGTTGGACCCTAGTTGCAGCCCACTGGGTTGGGTCATGACAGTTATGTAACCAAAACATATGCTTTACAATTGAAAATTTGGAAGAAAAAGAAGAGAAAAATGTTAAAGGGGCAAGGAAGGAGGGCTATGGGTTTGGCCCTTTTGGGGTAAGCTTCTGGGTTTCGTTCCGTGAATTAATTATTTGAAGTGTCCCTAAGTTGTATAATGGTGTTTAATAACATAAAATTTCAATTTGGGGCAGCGAAGAAGTAACACAAACAGCCCACTCAATTTCAGCGCGATTGGAGAAGTTCCGAGTTGCGCTTTGACAATTTTGGCAAAGTTCGGGTAAGGTAAGGTTTCTCCTTTCAATTTGGACTTTATGGTGTTGTTATGTAATGTATTATACACCTTGTGTGTGTCTGGAAACGTGAAAAAAGTATAGAAATGCTTGGCGTTGAAGACAATCCAAATTGTAGTCGTTATAGTTGAATTGTCGTCGAAGTAAGGCGTTGTTCTTGTGAGTTGCTGCTGCAGGGGTATTATGTGTTGTTGCAGGGACTAAATATGTTCTAATGTGAGTTAGGTTACTTCTGGTTTCAGCCACATGACCCCTCGTTTTGTATAGTTAAAGGCGTTACAAAATAAAGGCTAGACGCCCTATTGTGATATCGTATTTTTGAATAAGTCATTTGGAGTTTATGTTGTATATTGTTGGTGTGAATTGCTGCAGGTTGATATTGTTGGTTGGTTGTAGGTCTTAGGGACCTAATTGGAAATTCGGATAGGGTACATTATAGGGGAGGTGCTGCCCAATTTTCGTCGACGCCTTAGCGAATAACAAAACTAGTCGGGAAAATGACTAAGGAAATAGATTCCATTAATACTAAGGTGTAACCTAGGGTGCTGGAAAGTTAAAAGGGGTTGATATTCATATTACTTTCATGTTGAATAGGTTCAAAGGACGGCGATGCAAACAGGATAAGGAATAATTCAGACAAGGTATGTGAAGCTTTCTTTTAGCATGTTTTTGGCACAAGTATGTAAAGCCTATCTTGTTTCTTCTTCTGGCATGTCTTCAAGTTAAGTAATGAATGATATGAGATTGAGGGTAAATCTACTCATAAATTCCAAGCGTAATTCATGGTCCTTATTTATTTCTTGATGAAAGCACTCTTACAGTAATTGAACTAGGGCTTCTTAAGCCTTCCATACGTTAGGAAATGATGAGTATGTAAGGCTATCCTTCCCTTCTCTTGGCGTGTCTTAGTACTAAATATGATGTGTATATAACATGTAGGGAAGAATGTACTTACAAAGTTCCGAATGTGATTCACGACCCCTACCTACTTCTGGAGGTGAAAGCTCCTATGCTAATTGAGTTAGTGTCTCTCACGGTCTCCTAGAAATGGAAGGTAGAGGGTATGGTAGATGATGATATGGTAATAACACCGAGTCCCCTAATGGGCCGGGTATGGTATGTGATGATATGATTATAACATCGAGACCCATACTGGGCCGGGTATGGTATGATATGTAATGATAGATAGGCATGAATGTGAAAACATAATAATGTAATCGTAATATATGACACAATGCCGTATGCAATGACATGGTAACACCGAGTCCCTAACGGGCCGGATATAGTATATGAAGATGGTGTACATGCCCTTATGTTATAAGATGCAGGTATAGTACCTTATTAACTGTTATACTTATTCCTGGCATCCCTATTTCAGTTGTTCTCTCAGTTATAATGTGTTATGCTTTATATACTTAGTACATATATCATATTGACCCCCCATTCCCTGAGGGGCCCGCAGGTACAAATGTCCATTCTGGAGATCCATCAGCTTAGGAGTTCCTCTCAGCTATGTCAGAAGTGCTTCACTGTTCTGGAGCCTAATTTTTGATACTGATCACTTAATGTATATATTTGTACATTCAGGGATACAGCGGGGGCCTATCCCGCCATATGTTGCTGTTACTATTCCTAAATGTATGTAGACATATGGATGTGGGATGTTTATGAGTTCATTTTGATTGTGCCTATACGGTATTTTGTGAATATAGTTATATTATAGTAGCCTTGTCGGCTTGCATGCTCTTATGTGCTATGAAACGAGTGAAGGAGGCCACACGTGCACGAAAAAGTTTTAACTCATTGGGGTTTTTGCGAGTAGTATCCCCTTGTTTATAGTTCAGTATGACTACAACTGATAGGTACCTGTCGGACCCCAATCGCGACCTACAGGGTTGGGTCATGACAATGTAGTGGTTGAGGTTGAGGATCATTGTTCCACCCCATATTTGTTTTAACTCAGAATGTCTCTTCAGTTCCTTAGACATTATCATGTGATCCGAATAAGCTATGGCACTACCAAATAACTCTAAGGAAGGGAGGATGTGATGCCCCGTGATAGGGAAGGTTGGAAATAGAGTTATAAGTATTTGTAAAGAGTTGGAGGCCAACTAACAAATCATGGAACTTGACTTTCTTGCGTAATCTACTAACTTAGAAGTCATACACACTTAATCTACTTGAGTATACGTCGAGCTTATGTAGCAAGGAGTGCATAGGCTCTTAAAATGAGATGAGATGACGAACCTATGAAAGGGAGCGAAAACTAGTTTCCGAACTTACGAAAGTGAAGCAAGCAGGTGACAAGCAAGTAGGTGACAAGCAAGAAGGTGACAAGTAGGCAGGTGACAAACAAGCAGGTGACTCACCTACTTGGGATGGACCCCACGCGGCAACGTGGCAATTTCGGGTTGGAAGCTTGGACGAGGTGGCACCCTAGGAGGCTGCCACGTGTCACCTCCTAAGGAGGTGTATATATATATGTTGGCTGACTCTTAACTCATTTTCCATCCAAAAACATCAGCCAAAAAAGAGGAAAAACGTGAAGAACCAAAAGGAACAAGGCAGCCACGTTTTTGAAGAATTAAAGGTGAGTTCTTCGATTTTTCCTTCGTGAATTAATTAGCTACGGTGTTCCTCAAGCACATGGAGATGTATATATGCATATATATGTATATTATGATGACTAATAAGTCATTTCTTCAGCTGTACACTTGGGAAAAATTGGACAGAAACGTGAGAGGAAGAAGAGAGAAAAGCTACGACCTAGGGGATGCCAAGGTACGCCTCCGAGTTTCGCTCCATAAATAAATTATCTAAGGTATACTACGATGAATTTAGGGTGCTAATAACATAAATTTACTTCTTGGGGCAGCGAGTAAGTCGCACAAATAGCCCACTCAATTTCAGCGCGTTTGAAGAAGTTCCGAGTTGCGATTTGACAAGTTCTAGCCAATTTCGGGAAAGGTAAGTTCTTCCCCTTTAATTTGAAGTTTATGAGGTTAAATTAGGGTGTATTACACACCTTAGTATCTTCTGGAAGTTGGGGAAAAGGCTTGAAAAGTTCGGCATTCGAAATAAGCTAAAACGTAGTCGCTATGATTGAATTATCGTCGAAATAAAGTATTGCCTTGTGAAGTACTGCTGCAGGGGTATTGGATGGTTGTTGCAGGCCTAAATATGATCTAATGTGCATTAGGGTGCTGCTGTTCGAGGCCACATGACCCCCCGTTGCGTATAATTAAAGGCGTTATAGAATAAAGACTAGACACCCTATTTGATATCATCTTTTTGAATGGGGCATTTGGAGTTTATATTGTATATTGTTGGTATGCATTGCTGCAGGTTGTTGTTGTTGGTTGGATGTAGGTTGTAAGGACCTAATTGGAAATTTGGATAGGGCACATTATAGGGGAGGTGCTGCCCAATTTTCATTAACGCCTTAATAAACTAAAGAACTAGTCGAGGAAACGACTAAGGAAATAGATTCCATGAATACTAAGGTGTAACCTAAGATACTGAAAAGCTAAGAGTAGTTGATATTCGTATTAATTTCATTTTGAATAGGTTCAGAAGACGACGAGACGAGCAGGATAAAGGGTAACTCCCAAGAGGTATGTAAAGCTTTCTCTTGGCGTGTTTTGGTATAAGCTCATAAAGATATGTTTCTTTCCTTTTGGCAATGTTTAGCCTTAAGTGAATTGTATATGAAGTACGGGGATAATTCCATTCCCAGAATTTCGAGTACACCTCATAACCCCTATCTACTATTTAGTATTAGAGTTCCTGTGAAGATTAAGTATTGCCTAGTAGGGCTTCTATGTGTCAGAATGTAATGTATGGGAAGCTATCTCTCATTTCCATTGAGATGTATTTGATACATAAATGATATTACAGTGCCATAGTGGTTCACTGAGCCCCTTGAAGGACCGGGTATAAAATATATATATGAGGATCACCTGAAGGAAAGTACAGACCATATAGAGCTTATTCTCTGTGTTCTTTTGGGCATGTCCTTGATTTAGTTGTAAGTTGAATCTGAACTGAACTCCGAGGCAACTCCATTCTGAAATATCTCTTAATTATTTCTAAATATTGAATTCCTATAATAGTCGAACTATTTCTCTAGAACTCTTAAGTGAATAGTCTTACTTTGGTATATATCTAAGAACCTCGAGATATAATTAGTGTAGCCCCTAATGGCATTTAGAGGGCGGCTAGAATGACTATACTGTTACTCGAATTCTTAGACAATAACTTAGTCCTCTTATATAGTTGAGTCTCAGATAATGATTTAAATTATGTTTTGTTTCTCACTACTCTACTCGTGTATACTGTAACACTTTTTCTCTGAGTCCCGGGCCGGTGGTCAGATTCGTTCAACTTAATGCATTGTTCACCGAGTCCCTTGCTAGAGGGCCAGCATCTGTATGTATATATATATAATGGCCTGGGGCCTGATACTGATACTGATACTACATATGATGGCCTGGGGCCTGATACTAATATTACATATGATGGCCTGGGGCCTGATAATGATACTACATATGATGGCCTGGGGCCTGATACTGATACTACATATGATGGCCTGGGGCTTGATATTGATACTATATATATGATTCACCGGACCCCTGAAGGGGCTGGCTATATTGAAAATTTGAGCATGCATGTTTTTGTGATTCACAGAGTACTGGTACATGTTTCTGATTTGACATTTTATCCCCTACTTCTCTACTTCAAATATGCTTCCAGTTGTATTATATTATATTTTACATACTCAGTACATATGTCGTACTGACCCTCTTTCTCGGGGGGCTGTGTTCATGTCCGTAGGTATAGATACAGGTTTTGGGAGTCCGTCATCTTAGGATCCCATGCAGCTCAGCTGGAAGAGGCTCCAGTGTTTCGGGGCCTAGTTGTTGATACTGTCCACTGATGTATAAAAATTGTTTTGTCCATTCGGGGGTAAGGCGGGGGCCCTATCCCGCCATATGTTGTTATTTATATTTTTAGAGGTCTGCAGACATGTATATGTGGGTTGTGTATGTCAGTGTGATTCATATGGGTCTACATGGTACATGATATATGATATAATGTTATGGCAGCCTTATCGGCTTGCATGCCCTGTCATGTTGTGATACAAATAAAAAGGGCTACAGATTTACGAAAATGTTATTGCCCAGTGGGGCTTGGTTACATAATATTATTTTAATTGCAGTTCAATATTACCACAGTTGATAGCTAAGTGTATGGGGGGTCTAGGTCGGACCCCAATCACGGCCTACGGGGTTGGGTCGTGACAATCATATTCATCCACGTTAAGCTTTCCTATTCGGTGAAGTTGTGGTGACTCCTCAATCATTGGGGAGTAGTTATCTAGGTGGTTGTTGTTTCTAAAAACTTTGTTAAGTTTGATTTTTAGGGTGTGCTAGGATCATTTCTTAGCCCCCGCCAATGTTCATGAGTAGAGGCATCTAGTTGGACAAATGTTTTGAGTCTATGTTGTTATGTGGCATTCTTTATTTTCTATTCATGGTTTATACTCTTTTATGATGTTTTTGGTTTTACTTTACCTTATGTATGCTTATGATATAAATAAGAGTCTTGGTTGGATCCCCTATAGGGTTTCGATCGCCATGTTATGACTATGCCCTTGGTCAGGATGTGACAAATGCTTGAAGAACTCTTGAGGAACCTTGGAAGAGAAATCTAAATTTTTTTGGGGAATATGAGGGAATAAAAGAGCTTTTAGGAGTGTTTAGAATCCAATTCGTAATGAATCTAGCCCTTATAAAATGTCTACTTACATTATTATGATGTAGTAAAAATACCAAACTACTCCTCATTAAAGTCCTGAAAATCGAGCCTCAGTACTTTTTCAATGATTCATATTTACGGTTCATCGTCCTTTCTATGACGCATCAAAATGTTTCATGTTGCAGGTCTAAAAAACCTTCAAGTTGAGGAGTCTCTGAAGTTTTGCTATAACATATTTTGATGAGTCGCTTTCCCCTCTACGACTCATCTTATTGATTAGTAGAGTGGATTTTGAGGGTCAATGGGTTGCAGGGTTCGAGGCCTGCTCTACCACTCATTTTTACTGGTCGTTCTTTTCCCTATGAGTCATCCAAAAGACTTGTCAACCAAGTTTGTGCCTTAACAAACTTTCAAACCTTGAACCCTTGTCTACGCCTTGCCTCTACGGACCGTAAAGATCCCTACAAGTTGTAGACCTACTCTAGACTTGGGGTCAACCAACGTTTCTTAAAATTTTTCTTTTGTTTGACTTTTCATCTTATGGGTCTTACATTCAGCCACTACCAGTTCATTTTGCCATACAGTCGAATATAGATGATGGTTTATGCTACTGTACGAGCACATAATACTCGAGGTATTTCGGAGATTGCTGCTATTGATATTTATTAAGGCTATTAGGGAGGATGCCCATGAGCTCTTGACAAATATCTAGAGCAGTTTCAGTCTTTGGGTCTTATGGAGTCAAGAGGAGAAGACTTCAATGGTCATCAGTTTCGCAGGCTAGCCAGGTATTGGTGGCGCTCGTACTTGTATCCAGGCCAGTTGGGTCACCTCTTATATCTTAGGATAAATTCTTAGAGGATTTCTTAGTCCATTTCATGCCATGATCATCAAGGACAGGCTTCGTGATCAGTTCTCCTGGTTGGAGCAGGTCTTCATGACTATCTTAGTGTATGAGGCAAGGGTTAATAAGTAGTCCTATTATTCCACCATGATCTTACCCACAAAGGAGGAGAGTGTTCATTTCTTTATGTGCAGGTTGCGGTACCGAGTGAATGTTAAAATGGATTATCTAGCTTCAGCAGGCCATTTATTTCTTGATGGTATTGATCATGCCTGGTCTATGAAGCATATTTATCATGAGACCAAAGGGGAATAAACAAAGAGGCTCAAGTCAGTTATAGCAGGTCCCAAACTAGAGAAAGGGACTCTTATGATAAGCCCCGCCAGAGGTTCCATAAGGGTTAGTCCAACTAGCCTGTTCAGGAAGCATTATCTTTTTTTCAGGGAAGCCAGCATCAGTAGGGTGGTCCTAGCATGGGGTAGAGTTTGAGGGGAGTACATGTAGGTTCTTTAGGTTGTGGTGGAAGTATCCTTACGAATCAATCTTCTCAAGGCTTTTATGACTGCAATTGCTTAGACCACTAGTCTAGAGAGTGCCCCTGGCGAGGGCGATGGGCGATTGTACTAGCTCTCCCTACAGTTAGACCAGTGACAGTAGTGCCCCAAAGAGATAGAGGCAGTAGTTAGGATTAGAATAATCAAGGCAGTCGATAGTGTGTTAGAGGAAGAGAATGAAGGGGCAGGTCAGGCGGTAGATCAGAGCAGCGGGTAGAGGTTCGCTGGGACATTTCTATTTAGTCCTAGCAAGGTCATAGGATAAGGCATCCGACGATGTCCTTACATGTATGCTTCTATTATGCCATAAGCATGCAATAGTTTTATTTGATTTAGGATACATATTTTTATATGTATCTATTTATTATGCTCTAAGTTGGGTATGAGGTTAGAGTCCTTCGATATACAGTCCACATTTCAACCCCTATAGGTGAGTTCTTAGTAGTGGATAAGGTATTACGATCTTGTTTAGTGACCATCAAGGGATATGATACTAGAGTTGATTTTATTCTGTTAGATATGTTAGATTTTAATGTGATTCTTAGCATGGATTGATTATCCCCTTAGCATGTTGTCTTGGATTGATACACCAAGACCATTACCTTATCATAGCATGGCATTCCTCTGATACTGTGGTAGGGTTATTATGTCACACACCGATGGGGATTATCACTTTTATACGGGCAAGACAGTTGGTTGCTTTGAGTTATCAAGCTTATTTGTCATATGTACAAGATTTTAGTACAGAGGCCCCTTTTGGTGACTCACTCCTTGTGGTTAGAGAGTGTTCAGATGTGTTCCTACGGACCTACCTGGCCTTCAACTAGAGTGTCATATTGGTTTTACAACAGTCTTGGAGGCACAAACCCGTCCTATTTCTATTCCACCTTATCAGATGGAACCTACAAAGCTTAAAGAGCTCAGTATTCAGCTTGGGAACCTCTTAGGTAAGAGGTTCATCTATCAGAGTTTGTCATCGTAGGGTGCTCATATTCTGTTTGTGAAGAAAAGGATGGGACTATAAGGATATGCATTGACTATAAGAGGCTGAATAAGGTGACGATGAAGAACTGTAACTCCATGCCTCGCATTGATAACTTATTTGATTAGCTTCAGAGTGTCATAATGTTTTCTTAGATTGACTTGAGATATTGTTACCATCAGCTGAGGATTAGGATAGCGAACATCCCTAAGACCTCATTTAGGAGTCATTACGACCACTATGAGTTCCTTGTGATTTCTTTTGAGTTGACTAATGCCCCTACTGCTTTTATGGACTTGATGACTCGGGTGTTCAATTCATACCTTGATTCATTTAACAATGTCTTAATTGATGACATATTTATATACTTATGGAGCCAGAGTGAGCATGAGAAATATTTGAGGATAGTGCTCTAAACTTTAAGAGATTAGCAACTTTATTATAAGTTCTCAAAGTGCGAGTTTTATCTTGAGTATATAGCATTTTGGGGGTATATGGTCTCTAGGGAGGGATCATGGTTTATCTAGCAAAGATTGAGGCTATTCGTGATCGGGATACGCCCACTTCTGTTACTGAGGTTCATAGCTTCGTCAGGTTAGCATTGAGGAATTTTCCACTATTGCAGCCTTATTGACTCACCAAGATGTTACTTTTGTATGGTCGTAGGAGTGTGAGATGAGCTTTCGAAGGCTCTTGGATTTTCTTACCACTACTCTTATTTTTACTATTCCAGTTAAGGGTGAGGATTCACGGTATATTGTGATGCATTCGTTATTTGTTTGGTTTTTTTATTGATGCAATAAGGCCAGGTTATAAGCTTATACATTGAGGCAACTTAAGGAACATGAGCACAACTACGTACTCTACCAATGACTGAAGTTGGGGTCGGTAGTTTTTGCTCTTAAGATCTGGAGGCACTATCTGTATGGAGTTCATTGTCTGATCTACACTGATCATAGGAGCCTTCTGTACATTATGAGCCCAAGGGACCTTAATTCAAGACAGCATCGATGGGTTGAGCTCCTAGAGGACTATGACATATTCATTCTCTACTATTCGAGCAAGGCAAATGTAGTAGCGAATGCCTTGATCTAGAAGGCTGTGAGTTTTTATAGTCTAGATATTGCTTTCTATTTATGAGTAACCTTTGTCTTTGGACAACCAATCATTAGCCAACTGGATGATTCGACTTGATATTTCAGACTCAAGGAGGGCATTACCCTATGTGGGAGTCAAGTCATATTTGCTAGATCAGATCCGTGGTTGTCAGTTTGAGGATGAGTCTTTGGTGGCACTTAGATATAGGGTTTTGTTAGGTGATGCTGGGCAGTCTATATTACGTTTAGTTTGGGTTTTGAGATTCACTAGCTAATTGTGTTTTTCAAGAGTTGGGGGCTTAATTCAGATGATCCTTAGCGAGACCCATGATTCTAGTTATTCCATTCCCTCAGGAAAAGCTAAGATGTATCATGATTTGAGGCAGAACTACTAGTGGAGCGTTATAAGGAGAGACATCATAAACTATATATCTCATTGTTTTTGTTGCCAATATGTGAAGACTGAGCCTTTGACTCCTGGTGGTGAGTATTAAAGATTAAACATTTCAAAGTGAAAGTAGGAGTGTATCACCATGGGCTTTATTGTGGGTTTGCATACGACATCAAGAGGTGTTGATAGTATTTGGGTCATCATGGATCGATTGACCGAGTAAAAACACTTTCTTCCAGTTTATACTTCCTTCAATGCCGAGAGGTTGGATCATACCTACATTCAGGAGGTGATTCATCTTTACTAGGTGCTTGTATCTATCATTTCATAATGGGGTTCATAGTTCACTTCCACCTTTTAGAGGTCTTTTTTGGAGTAGTTGGGAACCTATGTCCTCCTTCGCACAATATTTCACCCACAGACTGATGGGCAGACAAAACTTACTATTCTGGTTCTTGAGGATATGTTGTGGCTTATGTTGTGGATTTTAGAGAATAGTGGGACAAGTTTTTCCCTTTGCCGGAGTTTGCATACAACAACTATCAATTTAATATTCAGATTACCTCTTTCGAGGCCTTATATAGTAGGTGTTTTCACTCTTCGATTGGTTGGTTTGAATCTACGGAGCCTAGGCCGCATGGTACAAACTTTATTCAGGAGGCCCTACATTACGTGAGGGTGATTCACAATAGGCTCAAGATAGCCTAAAGTAGATATTAGAGTTATGCAGATCATAGTTATTGACCCTTGAGATTTGAAGTCGATGGAGGGGTATTCCTTCAAGTAACGACATGAAGGTCGTGATGAGATTTGGGAGGCGAGCCAAGCTCAGCCCCTGGTACATAGGGACATTTTGGATGTTGAGGACTGTTAGAGAAGTTGCATATGAGTTAGCCCTACCTCTAGTACTATCAGCTATCTACCAAGTTTTTAATGTTTTGATGCTATGTCGGTATGATTCATATGAGTCTTATCCGCTCCAGTATAATTCAACTGATATAAATAATTGTCTAACCTTTATAGAGGAGTCAACCGCTATTCTAACAAAAGATGTCAGTCAATTGTGATCGAGAGCCATTCCTGTTCTTAAGATCCATTGGAGGCACCGTCCAGTAAAGGAAACTCAAAAAAAGATGGATCCAGATACATTCTTTAAAAAAAAGTGCTTTAGCTTTTATTTCAATTTAATATAATACAAGGAAAGGAAAAAGATCTCTTAAGGGTACCACATATAAAAGAAAAAAATAAATACGATCTTTCCTTACTGAACAACTTCCTAGATCTTTTTTCAATTAGAGTTGCGGAGATAGAGAAAGCTTATTCTCTTTTAATACAAAGGCCTTTTCATGATCTGGGCTCGAACCTGCACTTACTTGTCTAGGAGTGCATTCCAAAAATATAGTTAGATATAACTCTAGTAATCAGATTTGAGCCTGTTAGGTACTTCTTAACTCTTACTTTCGCGGATAAAAATCCTTTTTAGTAGTGGATGTTGTAATGATCCTCAAGGTCATTTTTGCCTTAATGTCTTTTTTTTATTGTTTAGAATGTTCCTATAGCGAACCCAAGTCATATATAACTTTCAAGCACTGATTGTTAGGTTTCTTGGTTGTTCATTTGGTTTTTAGGCCTATTTCCCTATTTTGGAGCTTTTGAAACCTGAAAGTTGCTTTCGGTCATAACATTAGGTAAACAACCTCAAAATGGAAATCTGACGGTTCCATCAAATTTAGAATGGCCAAATGAGGCTAGTAGCATTATCGACACAAGTATCGAGGTATTTGATGCTAGTTTGGCACAATTTAGCCTTTTGCCTTTGAAATTTGGCCTAAGGTTGACTTTGGTCAATATTGTTAAAAGACACACTCTGATGAAAATTTTGCTAGCATAGTTAGTTTTGGAATATTGAGTTTTGTATCGAAAAACCCTTCGTATGCTTCCTGAAGCTTCTAGTCTAATCTCGAGGTCCGTTGTAGAATTTGTCTAAAAATGGTATTTGGGTGTGGGAACTATTTTTTGTTAAAATGACATCGTATGTAAATTTCAAATGCGCCATTGAGTCGAAAACCTTTATTTTTTTGGGCACCATATCTCATTTGCGGGCATGAGATTCCGAACAAATCTTGAGCACCATATAAGAAATTTGGACAATGCCAAAATCTCAGGTAGCAGCAGTAATGTTACAGAGTCTATTTGGCCTTCGCGTTCATGCACCTAAGGCAATTATCATGGAATTCAGCGACTTGGATCTCCGTATTCGTGGTTCCTGGGCTGCATTCGAAGGGGCTTTCTTGTATGGTCTTCGCATTTCTGTAAAGTCCTCTGCATTCGTGGAGGTCTATGGCCTTGCATTTTGCATTCGCTAAGGATCCTCTATGTTCGCAAAGTATTTGGATGTTCTCCTCCGCGTTCGTTGGCTAATTTAGCCACATTCGGAGAGGATAAATCCCTGCCCTTTTAATGGAGACCAAGGATGAATTTTTAGATCATTTCCCAAAGTTCAAAAGTCCATAACTCTCTCAATTTAAGTCTGTTTGGGGTGATTCAATGCCTGGATTATGGGGAATTGCTAGGAGAACATGTGGAAAGATTAGGAAAGTGTTGAGGGAGTGTTGTTTGAGTAAATTGCTAGTATTATCTGCTGCCATTATTGTTGGTTAAGCTAAAAAATGGGTTTTTCTTTCATATTTATGTTTGGGCTATTCCGAGCCCCAAATTGTGTTCCATTTTGGAACATAAGTTTGGGGGTGATATTTAGGACCTTTTCACGAAGTCAATTTCAAAATTTCATAACCGGGTTCCATATTCTTATTTTTGACTAAGAAATTGGTTTATCTTTAATTTTAATATTTTTTGTGTTAAAACATTTGTATTGACATTGTGTGCCTATTTTTGATAGCATGGCAACATTCGGAGGCCGTTCAAAAGGGCAAAGCTCTGGTTCTTTAATTGTGGAACTTGCATGATAGGCTTGTAGAAAGGCTACGGCTTCTCTCTCTTTTGATTGAGCTTGAGAATGCGAATGCTTGTTGATTAGTTAGAATTTGGGTTGGGTAGCTATTTATTCATGATTGGACTTTTGAAATCATGGTTTAAGCCTATTTTGAGAATTATCGGGTACTTGTGATCATGTTACTTTCCTTTATTCATCATCCATGCCTTATGGTATATTTGAATACTTGGTTTCTTGTTTATTAGGAGCATGTTTAGCCTTAATCAAGCTTTGGCAAGTGCTTTCTGTAGAAATGCATGATTTAAACCTGATAGGCCTTAGTTTTGCCCCGATGTCGCTTCGGCCAGCTTAGGCCCTTGTAGACTGGTGTAGCAGGCATGAGTCTATTAGTTTGAGCCTTATCTAGGTGGTAATCTTACTCCAATGATATTCTATCCGTACATCTTCGGTTCTGCAGCTTTGTGAGTTTAAATGGCGACATCGAGTTCTATTCTACGATTCAAGATTGGATTTGGGTTTTGCTCAGAAGGTTTAATTGGATGGCTAGGTGTGGATGGACTTCCATGGAGATTTATGACTAAAGATAGTTTGGAGTACTTTACACAACTCTATTAGAACTTTTGGTGATCATCCGGATTCAAGATCCGGCCTCAACCATATTGATACTTTCGAAGAGTATCCAATTAGAGGTTTGGCCTCGATCACTATGATATTTTTGAAGAGCATCCAATTTAAGGTCCGACCTTAGCTACTTTTATACTTCTGGTCGATTACTTTGATATTTCGGTGAGCATCTAGTTAGAGATTTGGCCTCCATTCTGTCATATTCTACTTATTTGGTTTGCGGTCCCTGTTTTGCAATCTTCGATCTTGGGTTCTCTGGTTCATTTCTTGGTAGTTATGACCATTCTATGTACTTGTCGGGCTTAAGGGGGTCCATTTGAGTTTTCATTTAAACTTGTCCATTAGTGTACCTTCGGTGCTTATGGGAGTCTAATTAGGTGTAGTTAGCTTGTAGATTACTTTTGTTAAGGTGCTTTCTACACTCGTGTGCATCTTATTACTTTATTTTAGACTTTCGCTTCTGACTCTTATTCTGTTCTATTACTTCTTTTGACATTGATTTTACTTTTCAAACTCAGTCGGCCTATGATGCCTACTGGGTACCTTTTGTTTTGGTACACATACTACACTCTGCACTATTTTGTGATGTAGGTACGAGCACCAATATTTAGCATTAGTTTGATCTTGCAGTAGCCTGATCCAGAGATAAAGGTGATTACTTGGCATTTGTATTATTTCGGTCTCCATCTGTACATATTTAACTAGTCTTTTGTTTTCGAGATATGTCTTGTTTCTGGGGGCCACTTTTGGGACTTGTACTCTTTGATTTAGTCAACTCTGTACTTATGACTTCCCGGCTCTGGGAGGGATCATTTTGTGTATATATTTTTTTTGGCTTGTTTCCAGTTATCTATTTTGTATATCTTTGAACAACTTATTCTTGTTTGGTTTCTATCCTTAAATCCATTACTTTTTGTTTTGAGTTACGAGTTGGCTTACCTACTGATCGATTATAGTAGGTGCCATCAAAAATTAAAAAAAACGGGTCATGACATAGGGCTTGCCCTACTCCCCCGTCTATATTAGTAGAGGCATTGTTAGACTAGACCAATATATTTTATTCATTTTGACTGTTATGTTGGGATTTCTCTTTTATCGAGATTTGTATATTTGAGACTATCTTCTGCATTTAAGATTTTCTTTCAATTTTAAATATGTATGCCATGATATGTATGTTAAGAGGCTTAGTTGAATTCCCTTGGGAGTATAATTTTCATGTTACATCTAGGGTCTAGCTTGGGTCATGACATGTATCCGAATAATCAGGCGCTATAGCGGGTCTTTATGCATTACAATAGGCTTTGGCCACTATAATGACGTTGTTTTAGCAGGGTAGGGACGCTAAAGCGGGGTAACTCAAGATATAGTGGAAAAACCTCCAAAAAACTAGTGATAATTTGGCCATCTAATTTTGGGGGAACAAAAGGGTGCCTTAGGGAGTTTTCCACCATTTTTTCATCGTGTTCATCTATCAAGGTGAGTTAATTACTTCCCCAACTTTTAAATTCGATTCTTATGCTTTAGAATTTATGATGTTAACCTTAGGGGAGAGTTTTAACTTTGAAATTTATGGTCAGATTCCCTAGTTTGGGTGGAATGATCATGAATTAACATGTGGTTAAGATTTGGTTATAATCTGGGTTTAGTTAGATAACTGTCATCAATTATTTTCATTTTATTGTTATTTTAGACCAAGAACAAGTTAGGATTCATAACAAAGGGAAAGCTCAAATTCCACGGAGTTTTTAAAGCTTGATTTGAGGTAAGAGATAGTTTGTGTGTTTCCAAATTGTATACGAATGTATGTCTACTACCTTGTAGTATTACTTGTGCAATGCATGTTGGAAAAACTAAAAGGTTAATGTTAAATGAAACCATGTTGTTAATCTCATACAAAGAACTTATTTTATTTACTTGTGACTTCTAGCATATTGTTTATTGTGATTGTAACTGTGTATTTTAATTACGACTAATCATTGGCTCAAGTATCATGTCTGGCACAAATATCTAAATGGTTGGCTTTGGTACCATAGTGGTACAAGATATCTTTATGGTTGGCTTGGCTACCATGCCTGGTATGATTCATTAATGGTGGTCTAAGGTACTAAATCGATAAACTACAACCTTGTGTGTGGGTTCTATGAGAGGACCGGTTATGTGCATATTGTGATCATGTGGCACATGTATTATGCATTGTTATTTAAGGATATTAAGATTATGGATTTGGTCTATTGTTGTGAATGTTTCATACATGTATTGGCTGGTGTTTACTATATTGTGGTTACTTTCTTACATTCATAATTTGGACTGACCATGTGATCCTACCAGTACACGGTTGGTTGTGTATTAATAATGCACTTTCTCTATATTTATTGAGTATAGGGCCTATTCAGTGACAGTAGAGAGACCTCAAATGAGAGATACTTGATCGTTCGAATTCTAGGGTGAATTAGTTCTTTCTGGCTACCATGGATTCCTCTTAGCTTCTTAGTCCTTTCTTCTCGGGCTCAGACTATCTTAGACCTTATTTATGTTTATTATGTAGGGGTTGTAACCCCATATTCTAGACTTTTACTTAGAGTTTCGGCATGACGACTTTCAATTCTAAGGATAATTTCTGCAATTGATTTTATAACTAATTTAGTTTAGAGGAACTCAAGTTTTTACTATTTAAAACTCACTTATCCTTATGATTGCATATTTTGATTTCTATAAATGGTTAAGTTGGGTTAGCTATTGGTTCTCCCACCGAAGGGTTAGTTTGGATTCCACTCATGGTGGGTCAGGGTCATGACACGTTGTTTATGAGTACAAGATAAAATGAACGGAATAAAACTAAAATATAATGATCCTCTACTTCATTTCCTTTTATTTGTGTTATTTTTCCATTTAGTGCTTTCCCATAGCGACCCAAAGTCATTTATGAATTGTTTGGACTGACAGCTTGATCACCTGGTTGTTCGTTTGGTTTTTATGTAAGTTTTTGCATTTTAGAATTTCTAAACTTGAAATGGTTGACTTCAGTCAAACCTTCAGGTAAACAACTTCACAATGAAATTTTGATGATTCTGTTAACTCTGACACATCATGTTTTTTATGGAGAGACTTTTATTTAGGTCCCAAGGCTTTTGAAACTATTTTGAGCAACCTTTTGTCTTATGGACAAATTTTCATCTTGGGTGTGGAACCTACTTTTTGCCTAGATGGCCTTCGTTGGAAGTTTTGACATCTATGTTGAGTCCAAAATGCTAAATTTGGTGGGGTACAATTGTTTATTTACACACACGGGGTATCGAATGAATCCCGAGCACTCCATAAAAATATTTGAACACTTGATCTATTTGTTGATGCACCAACATATGGTGCAAGTGTCTTTCTTCAGCATGTTCATGAAGAAGCCTCCATAATCACGGAGGGTAACTGCAAATGACCATCAGAGTTGCGTGGCCCCATGTTGAGATCGCGATGAATACTTGACTAAAGGTTAACCACACTGGTCAATGCGATTGTGTGGGCTAACCATTGTAGTCATATTGGTTATTTGACCTGAGGATCGCAGTTATGACCCTAGACCCCGCAATCACTTAGAGTAAATATGTCTAGTCATTTATTTAAAGACAAAACAAGAACTCAGCATGATTCCAAATATTCAAAAGGTGATTTTGAGAGCTATACACCTCCGATTTGGGTGATTCCTGATGCTAGCTATTGGGAATGGGATGGCTATGTATTGGAGTGTTTGTATCACACCTCAAATTGGAGGGAAAGACAAAAACCACATGAACACCTGCTCTAAAAATAAATTATGATATGTATTAAGTTATAAACTGATAAGCAAGTGGAATAAACAACAAATGCTATATATATAGGCTTTAAAGCTATTTGGACAAAAATGTTATAACATGATGCATTACGATGTCTAAGAAGCTTCTAAAGGATTTATAGTATCATACTACTAAAAACTCATTTAGTCAAACCTCAACGAACCCTGTTAGTAACTTTTACATATAATCAAAAGTACTAGACATAACTTGGCTTCAAATAGATATAGATCTCACTAAAACACCAACTATATATGATAAGAGAACCTAACGTAGATGTACCTTCTCCTATGAGAACCTGATCCTGCATTTATAATGGAATTCAACACCCCAAATGTAAGGACGTCAATACATATACACATATACTGGTATGTAAAGCTGACAGAATAACAGGTAGACAAGTATGAAAACTCATATAAAAGAAATGTTAAACCAAAAGAATTATGATCATATAAGTAAATAGATACAGGATATGAAACTATAATATATGCACCAACCTGATTAGGTCATCCTATAACATCCAAAGAAGCGTTCATTTTAATATACCACCTATAATATGCCTAGGGGAGGTACTTTAACTATTTCTTATATAAATGATCACATGGTGGCCTATCAAAGGCGATCCATGTAAACTGTAAGACATAAGGTCCCCAAAAAGCTTATCTTTATGTTTCCATGCATATAGTGTAGTCGCAGTATGGTATGAGGTACTCCCCTGTGGGCTCACTATAAAGGTATGCCTGAAAGCCATATCTGCTATGTGATAGCACGATTTAGGAAAAACTAGTACATGGCATCTTAGCTGATTCCAAATGCAAATGATTCCACAAGGGCGGGTACGCCACAATATTAGGGCTCACTATAATGGCTTTTTCTCAAACCTATGGACAGAATCACGTTGCGCGAGTGTTTCCAAACCTATGAATAAACTTCCACCACTATCCTTTATCAAGTAATGCTTTTAAGTCCTATAAAATAGAATTTACGATAAGTATCATTCAACTAATTAAGCAACAACTCTATATGGTACCTAGCTTCTAGATTATGATATCAACTATCCAAACACCTATTCTCATTTTAGCTTATGGCTATGACATCTATGTCCTTACTATTTAAACACGACTATCATACGGTTCTTCATATTATTGTTTAACACAAATATATATGCCATATGACTCATATGAAAGTCAAGAAAAACTACTTATGATAACTAAAAAGGTTAAGGAACTCAACTTGAAGGGAGCCACATGTATACCTTTATGCTCAAATGATTAATCAAGAAAGTGGCAAGAATAAAATACAAAAGTTTTACTTTCATGATTCAAGTGAACTAACATGACCTTTATATGAGAAACACATGACATAGGTGGTTCCTTAATGGCGAAGGGAATTTTAGTTTCACATACCGTTAGTACCTCCTTAGCTATTGTTGAATCTGTAACACTCCGTACTATTTTAACTTAGATTAATCCCAAAAAGCCTTGAAAATATGAGGAAAGTAGATGGCACAGTGAACCACGAGTAGATCCTATGACCCGTAGAAGGTTCTATGAGTTGTAGGTGAGGCACGTAGAAGCCCCTAACACTTGGTGAAAATTTAGGTTATTGAAAACTATCATACGAACCATTTCTACGACTTGTCTAACTCCCTACGACTTATAAGTCTAGCTCATAGGCTCAATTTCATATTTTAGTAGATAGAGGAATATGCACCAAGTCCCACAACTAGGTTTTATGACCCATGCTAGGTCCTACAACCTGTAGAGGGGTCCGTAGACCCCAATGCCCCAATCACTTAGTGAGATCCCATGAGTGGGTTATACGAAACATAGGGTCTAACACCGGTAGAAAGGTCTTGTAGACCCAAGATGTCACATTTTACTAGGTCTAACTTTGGACCACCAGCTTCTACGACTAGTCTTCTACGGTCTATAGGAGTTCCTACAGTCCGTAGGTAGGTCCATAGGCGGCCAGTGGCAACTTTTAATAAGGGGTAAACTTTTCTTTTCCCACCTGTCCCAAACAAAAAACTTGATGTTTTGGACAAAAATATATTCCTTATCTATCGCCAATGATGGTTTTCTCTCATTAACACTTAATATTTTGAGAGTAAGGATTCGAGAGGAAAAAATGCAGGAACTACCATAAAAATTCTCTCTAAAAAAATTCCTTTCTAGAGAAATGGCCATGTCAACACACTAATACATGAGATCTCCGACCCTGAGACCACCTGAACCGCTAGACACATCCAGCCCAATGAAAGAGGAGAACCAAAATTCCCGCTCCTTCAAAGAAATCTTACTCGAAAAAGTAAGGAATCTAAATCACACATATGGATGTCCGCCAGATTACCTTCCCCAACCTATGAACTTTCTTACCAAGCAAAATATCATCACATTTACTTAGGAAGACAAGCAAAGGCTATACCAACCATGGTCATTATCAATAATCATCAAAGTGTTTGGGAAAAAAACTATCATATGCCTATCTAAAAATAAGTTGATAGACATTTGGAAACCAAATGTACCCCTTAACTTGATAGATCTGGGTTGTGACTACCATTTTGCAAAGTTTTGCACAGCAACCAACTTCAATAAAGATCAACACGAAGGACCATGGTTCATAACTGGGAATTTTGTTTCCCTTAAAAAGTGGGAACCAAATTTCGTCCCCCAAAATTCAATGCCTACTCATACATTGTCCCTCCAACCAATACCCTTCTCTTCACAACACCACCACTCTGATCTAATCATAATCCCACATCCTGGCTAGAACTTGCTCTGCTAGGCAAACAACTTACCATTTAGGTAAATGTCAAAGGGAAGCCAGTGATATTGGTTGTCCATGATCCGGTGTACCTTGCGCAGATAATAAAGTAAGGTATGGATTATGCCATCGAGGGCTTGGGCATGCAGATCTAGATGGAAACCCTGAGGTAATCACAGTTGATAGGGAATATCAACATAATGTTAATGCAAGAGTTGAGCTTTATGATGGGCCAAACCTTTTAAAGTCTACCTTTCTTCTTGATCTTCCCATAATTTTCTAGTTCCCAGAGTCTGAGCTTTACTCCAATGATAAAACTAGACCTTAAAACCCAAGGGCCCACCCAAATAACAGAGTAAATAAGAAAAGAACTTCCAAGAAATGAGCTCTCACTACTCAAGTTGCTAAAATAAAGCAACCAGGAAATAAAGGAACTCTTAGTAAGTTTAGGAGATCAACGCCCAGAGGTGATCGTAATGGTTATGTTGTTGCTCAAGTAATTCGATAATCAAGTCAATACAATAATCATAGTCCACTACCCATAACACCTAACTTTATGCACACTAAACTTGAGGAATGAAAAGGATACAGTCCCTGTGGTTATAGCTCTGAATAGTCTAAAAGTATCCAAGAAGATTTCCCAGATGGAGAAGAGAAAAGAGGTCCACAACACCACACCCAATCAGTCGATAATAATGATTTTAATTATCAAGAATGCTCGAGGATCCAATTATGCTAGCTTCAGCAGACAATGTGAGTCTATTTTAAGGATTTGCAAGCCTACTCTCCTTGTCCTCCTCAAAATTGAAATGACTGAGCATAAGCACTTAATAGAAGAGCTGAAGTTCGACTCACAAATCCAATCTGCTTCCAATGGCCTCTTTAGGGGGATAGTGATTATGTGGAAGGATGATATCCTTAATCTCATTAATGTCTCTATCCCCCCTCAAGCAATATATTTCATGGTCAATGTACTCCCCAACTCCAAATCATGGTTGTTTTCTGCTATTTATGCTAGCCCTGATTTTAACAGTAGAACTCGACTATGGGAGGATCTTTGTAATCTGTCACATACTTACACATATGAATGGTTAATTTGGGGGGGGAGGGGAGACTTTAATGATGTATTACATGCTAGAGAAAAGCTAAGAGGGAACTGTACTAACAATTATAGTACTAGTATCTTCTGGAACTATGTTTTAATTGTTGTAATATGGTAGATCTAGGTTTTAAGGGATACAAATACACTTGGACCAATAAAAGACTCAAAGACTTCGGAACCTTTATCATAAAAAGCTTAGATAGATGTGTTTCTAATAATAACTCTCTTGTCGCTAACCTTCCTAGGACAAAATCTGACCACTGTCTCCTTCTCATAAATCTGGTAAACAACCATAACAACAAGTCCATCAAACCCTTTAGCATGGAACCCATGTTGTATGGAAACCAATCTATTCAGAATCTTGTTAGATAAAGTTTTAACAATCAACACTTCCTTCATAATGCGATTGACCTATTCCAAAAAGGGGCCCAAATTTGGAATAAAACCACTTTTGGTAGTATTTTTAATTAAATGCGAAGTATCCTTGCTAGGATTGCAGGTATTAGGAATTTCCATGGCTACTACCACAGTTCTTTTCCCTAAAACGTTGAATCTGATCTCTTGGACAAATATTATAATCTTCTTAGAGATGAGAGATTTTTGGCTAACAAAGACTAGGATTAACTGGCTCAGCGAGGGTGATGCCAACACTAGTTTCTTCAACACTTCCACCATAAAGAGAAGAAGAATAAAGATTCCTCTTTAAAGGTTGAGGTGGGAAATTTGTATGAGGATCAAGATCAAATCATGAGTCACATACTCAAATATTTCATTGATCTGTACACATATGACAATATCTATTCCAAAAGAAATCCTTTTACCAGTCATGATGGGCATAAGATCCCAAATAAGGAGGTCCTCTCAACCCTATACTAAAATCACTAAAGCCCTTCATTCCTTCAAACTACTTAAAGTCCCTAGACCTGATGGCCTTCACCATATGTTCTATAAAAGTAATTGGGATATGATTGGAGAGAAGACTACTACTTTCAGCAAAGGTGTCTTTGAAAGTGACAAATTTTAACTTGAGGAAAATAAAACCCTTTCATGCCTCATCCCTAAGTACTCAAACCCTCCAACCCTCAAAAATTATAGGCCCATTGGACTCTATAATACTATATACAAGATTGTTACCCAAATCATTTTAAATAGCATCAAGCCTATCCTCCCCACCATCATAGGCCCTAGTCAATCTAGTTTCCTCTCCAATATAAGAACCTCTGACGATGCTATTATTTTCCAGGAATATATCTAACACTTTGGGAAAATTAGAGGAAAGTAGGCAAACGTCCTGAAAATAGACCCAGAAAAAGTTTTTGATAGATTAGAATGGTGCTACATTAAGGAAACTTTGGACTTTTTCAAAATCCTTAGGAAGCTTGCCAATATGATCATGTCTTGTGTCAGTACAAGCTTAATTGTTGTCCTTGTCAATTAAGGGAGGATTGAATCTTTCTGCCCCTCTAGAGGCATTAGATAAGGAGATCCTATGTCACCTTATCTATTCATCATGTGTATGGAAAAACACTCCATATCCATTGATGTGGTTGATGCTAAGAAGCTCTGGTCTCCCATTAGAATCACCACTGGTGGCCTTAAGATCTTCTAACTCTTTTTTGCAGATGATCTCACCTTGATTGCCAAGGCTGATGTTGATATTTATATCACCAACAATAATATCCTGCAAAGTCTCAATTCCCTTTTTGGCTAAAGAGTCAACCTCACTAAGTCCAATGTTATCTATTCTAGAAACTTCTCTTCTGACACCAAAACATTATTCTCTAATATCCTGAATATAAAGGCATGTGAAACCTTTGGGAAATATGCGGGTTTTACTATTTTCCACAAAAAGCCCACCAATAGAGATTTTCAGTTTCTAATTGATTACATGAGGAAAAAGCTAGCTGGATGGAAAACTAATATGCTGAACATGAGTGGCAGAACTACCCTAGCCAAATCCTCTCTAAGCAGCATCCCTTATCATGTAATGTAATACATTCAAGCTCCTCTCCAAGATCACCGACAATATCAACAGTCCAAAGAGACTTTATTAGGGAACTACTACTGAAAAAAGAATACTTTACCTCATAAAGTGGGATACAATTACAAGTTCTAAGGAAAAGGGTTGATATGGTATGCAAAAAAAGAGTGAGATTAGATATAGATCCAACTTGCTATCCTAGCATGGAGAGTTGACCAAAACCTTAACTAACCCCGGAGCAGAATTCTTGTTAGAAAATATCACAAGCCTAGAGTAATCAGCAGTACTAAGTGAATAGTGTCTAGAACCTAGAATAACATCCACAAAAGATAGAATGATTGTACTAATGTCACTAGATAGATTGTCCAAAAAAGGGATAGAGAGAACTTTATCTATGACACTTGGATACCCCACTGCAATGCTATTACAAACATTATTCTGGTGCCTATTCTGAGAGAAGACGAAAACATGAAAGTAAGGGACCTTTACTAGAATGGAAATTGAGATTTTAGTAATCTCTCCTTTAACCTTCATAGAGTTCTCCAAAACATTATCAAAAGCTACCACCATTTCATTGGTGAAAGCAAAAAGGACATCCTTGTAAGGGGACTTTCCCAAAATGGACTCTTCTCTATGGATGCTGCCTATAAGTATATCAATGGAGACACTCAAGACAATTCCAATGGGATTAATGGGAATAACTTTATGAGAATATGGACTGCAAAAACTCCCAATAAAGTGAACACTTTCCATTGGCTTCTCTACCACTATAGAATCCTTACCAACAACTACCTCCATGGAAAGGTTTAAATATAGACCCTAAATTCCCTTTTTATGATGCCCCGGAAGAAGATATTGACCATATCTTCTTTCAATGTAACAATGCTATCACATTCCGGACTAACATTATGAACAAGAGCACTGAAAGTAACATTTTGGACATCAACTCCATTAACTGTAGCAACTGGTTGAGCACCCTGTTAAATATTAAAGGAAAAATCTTCAACAAGTTGATAAATAGGGACGCCCTCATCCCTTTTTGCCTTTGGAACATTTTGCTTACCAGAAACAATAAGAACTTCAATAATAAAAAGGTAACCTGCAGCCCCAACCATAATATTGCCCTTGCAACTAAATTTCACCTCTTGATCAGCAAGGCTAATGAGAGATCTATCCCCACATCCATCATCCACCTCAAATGGGAGCCTCTTAATATAGGAAACTTTATGCTCAATATTGATGGTGCAATTTCTAAAAATCCTAGCCTTCGTAGATTATAAGGAGTTTTCAGAAACCACCTAGGATACTGGATCATTGGTTTTAATAAAACCATCCTTCGCACTGACCCCATATGTGCAAATCTCCATGCCCTGCGGATAGGCCTCTTTCACTTCTAACAACCTAATTCAACCCTTAGAAATCAACACTGACTCAATTGAAGTTATTTGAATGATTCAACCCAACAACCTAATTTATAATAACATTGATGAGTGCAGGTGCTTAATGCAGAAGTGTACATAAGAGGACTATCTCGTGTGTTTAGGGAACAAAATAGAGTAGCTGATGCCTTGGCCAAAGCAGAAATCGAGAAGGTAGTTTTTGATGTCCCATCTCTTTTCCTAGTTCCTCAAGTGTTTTCACAAAAAGAAGTGAAAGCAGACATTTTAGGAACTACTTTTGTTAGGAAAACAAACACTATTTCTAATATTTCCAGGGTCGGGATGTGGCCCAAACTAACTCTATATTAGCCCCACATTCATGGGTGGCCTTTTTGTTACAAACTCTTATTAATATAAATTAACTAGATTTTGCACCCAAAAAAGCTAGGTTTAAGCGTTTCAACCAAGTTCTTAAAATTTTACTTAGATCATTAATCTTCTATATATTTAAGGCCAATCAAAATATTGGACTGAGTTCATTCTCATGCCCTATATCTTTGTTTAGTCCGTAGGAGTTTGAGCTTGAGTTCCAATCCCGTTAAATTTAGTCCTAAGTTATTTATATAATCTCATATTGAGTTCTCCATATATTTAATTATATTGTTATGATTTCCATTATTTGAGTTCTTGAATTGTCATTCCTGGCTATATTCACATGAACCTTAGTGAGTATTTGCATTGCTTAATATTATCTGTTGTCTTAAGATTAAAGGATGATTTTAATTTCGTATGTTAATTGGAAATGAAATTTTGAGTATAATATATCATTTGTGTTGGTGTCTTTCATTTATTCATTTTAAGTATGGTCATTTTGAAGTCTAATGATTTAGAATGTATGTATTTATTTTGAGACTGAGTTGAGAAATCAAAGCTATGTTTAAAAATATTTATGGAATTTGAAAAGTACTCTAATTTCAAAGACAAAGTAATGAGTTGAGAAAAGGTTAGTAAAACTGAGTAAATTCCAATACGACTAATGAGACAATATTTTGAGTAATTTCACTCACATGAGTTCATCATCATAAGAATATTTTTTGGGAATTGTATTGAGCAATGATTTGGGTAAGAGTCTAATTAACTCAAATCACATAAACTACATAGCCATCGTAGGATAGGATCAAACCATTAGTTCAGGGGACTCTTCAGTTCAGTCCCTAATATGGACTTTTATTGGATTTATTAGATGAGTTCCATCCCTAACCCTGCAATATATTGGACTACTATGGGAACGACTACATTTTATTGCATCACCAAGATTGTCATGACCCAAACCCATAGGCCATGACGGGTGCCCAAACTGGACACTCGTGTGTACCCTTGCTAACTATAAAGAAATCTATCTCCTATTTGAGTCATAGCATGCCAACAGGCAAGAAAATATATATAAGCCAACGAGACCATCGTAACATATAAGCACAACTGTTCACACATACATATACAACCCACATATATGTCTACAGACCTCTAAAAGTAAAAAGAAATAGAAACATAAGGTGGGACAGGCCCCCCGCTGTACCCTTGAACACACAAATATATACATCAATGGTCGATACCAAAAGCTGGGCTCTAACACGATGGAGCTCTTCTTAAACCTGCTAGGTGGAATCCTAAGCTGGTGTATCCTCAAGTCGCGTGTCTATACCTACGGGCATAAAATGCAGCCCCCCAAAGAGAGGGGGGATCAGTACGAAATATGTACTGAGTATGTAAGCATAAAATACAATAACGAGATTACAGTTGGAACAGGGATATGGGGGACAAGTATAACAATTAACCTATTACTGTGCCTGCATCTTATGCAGTAAAATCATTTTCATCCTAATATCAAATCATCATCTATTTTTATCATATATATCACTTCATCGTGTCATCATATACGGCATCATACCATCATACACAATATAGACTCATCATATATATATATATATATATATATCATAACATATCCAACCTATTATGGGGTTCGATGTCACAAATAAATCACTATATTTGCACATGCATGCCTACTTATGGTATTTGGCCCTTTAGTAAGGGACTCGGTGAAGAGAGTAGGGTACATCTATAGAGTACCCGCATTATATACATACCATACCCGGCCCTCTAGTGAGGGACTCAGTGTTCCTTCCTTATATCACCATATACTATACCTGGCCCATTATGGGACTCGGTGCAATAATCATCATATTTTATTCGGCTTGGGATGCGGTGAATACTCGTATTATTATCACCTATCACGTCAAGGTATTATATCGCGTCCGGCCCGAGACTCAGTGAAAGAAGTAGTAAAGCTGTGCATAATATTAGGCCTGGCCCCGCATAGGACTCGGTTAAAGAAGGGGTACTATATGCAAGAGTAGAGTAGTAAAAAACCATATGCAACTAAATCATCTCCTGAGACTCAATGAAACAATCAAGTGAACTGTCACTTGAAGACCAGGAAAGTAATTCTCTGAGGTACCCTTTAGATGTTATTTGGGATTACATCAATTAGGGCCTCAGGAACCATAGGCATGTACCAAGATAATGCCACACAGTTTATGCAACAATCAGAGATACAACTTATGATATCAGAGACATTTATTCTCTCAGAGCCTTTCAGAATAGGAGCATACTCCACTTACTATTCAACATATAGATGGCTCGAAAGTAGTAATTTAACTACTTTAGGACCCTTAGTATTCAGAAGTGACTACAAGTCATGAATTATATCTAGAACCTATAAATAGAATTACCTCTAAAATCATATCAGACATCATTTCACTTACCTTAAGCGATTTCAACGAAAGAAGGAGATAGGCCCTATATGTACTACTCTTCATCCTACAGAAGACTTGAAAGGGGATAAGTCCACTTAGTGTAGGAGTTCTAATATCTAGAAGTGAACAAGGGTCTTGACTCATACTCAGATCTTTATGAATGGAATGACTTCCAAGTTTCGTATATATATAACTTAAGGCTAAGACATGCCAAAAGAAAGAAAGGTAAGCTTCACATACCTTTTGTGGATTAACCGTAACCCAGCTCACCTCGTTATCTCCTTGACCTATTAACATGAGAGTAATACTAAGGTTAACAACCTTTCACTTTCTAATTTTCAACTCTACAACTAAGTACCCATAGGAATCGTTTCCTTATCCAATACCCTCGACTAGTTTGTTATTAGTTCCGAAGTTATCAAAAATAAGGCAGCATTTCCCCTATAACTTTAACATCCCCGAGATTTCAACTCGGCCACCATGTCAACAACCATACCAAAAAAACAACCATCAGAATATACACAAGTAAATTACTTCAATATTACACAATACAAACTCCAAACAACTCGCCCGAAGTTACGATATCAAAATAGAGTTTTTAATCTTTATTTTGCAAATCCTTTAAAAATACGAAATGGAGGGTCTTGTGGATGAAACCAGAATTACCCACAACACTTTTAGAATACTTTCTAGTCCTGAAACACTCCAGCCAACCCGCTGCAATTTTAGCACCACAATCGCAACACACTACTTGACTTTGATTTAACTACAACGACTTCAATTTAGTTTGTTCGTAATGTCAACCATCCTTATGCAATTTTTCCACTTCAAACCTTGTTTAATACATATAATATACCATATAACAACATCATAAACTCCATTTTGAAAGGTGATACCTTACCTTATCCAAAACTTGCCTCGGAAGCTCTCCTAGCGCGGCTAGAACTTTGGGGCTGTTTGCTAACGTTTTGGTGCTGACACAAACCATATATTTTCATTAATACAAACTTCATAACATCGTGGTATACCCTATATAATTAATTCTTAGAAAGAAAGCGGAGAACTTACATTTTTGGCTCCAAATCTGTGGCTCTCTTTCTGAAGTTTAAGGTTCCTCTTCTCTCTTTTTCTTTCTAGACTTTTCTTCTCTTTTCCTTTGCCTAGATATTTTTGTGGAAGAATGAATTTTTGTTTGGAGATAAGGATGACTTATAATATATATACATATATGCCACCTTATGAGGGAGTGACACGCGTCAACCCCTAAGTGGTGACACATGTCAAGCCTTTGTTGGCCCAACACACCATGCCTTCCTACCATGGGCTGCCACGTGGAAGGTGGGGGGGTCCACCACCCTTTCTCCAGCTACTTCCACATGGCACTCTCTCATGCTGCCATTTGGCACTCTCTTTTCCCTCTTGTGGGTTCGTAATCTCATCTTACTTTACGAACCTATATAATTCTTGCTACGTAAGCTTGGTATGCACTCAAGTTGCTTAAGTAAGTAAGATTTCCAACTTGGTAGCTTACGTAAATAAGTCGATTCCTACGACTCATTATTTGGTATCCAACTTTTTTTGGATTCTTATAACTCTATTTCCATTCTTCTCTACTATGGGGTATCGCATTCTCCTTTTCTTAAAGTTGTTTGATAGCATTATAGATTACCCGACTCACATGGTAACTCTTAAGAAGCTTTAAGAAGCTTTAAGAAACTTTAGGAAACCTTAAAAAACTTAGGAGGCTTACGATCCTTCCAAGAACTTAAGAGCCTTTCAAGAGACTTAAGAACGCATTCCAAAGTACAAAAGTACGGAGTGTAACATCCTTCCCCCCTTTAGGACATTCGTCCTCGTATGTGAACCAAAACTTTCCTTAAGATCTTATACAGATTATATGGAAATTCCTGTCTATTGCAATAACACATACTTTCATCATGCTATCACTATCAGAGTACCAAAGGTTTGGATTACCTATAGCATAAAGAGTAGGTACGGATACTTGTGTTTTATTTCCTCCTCTGCTTCCCAGGTCATCTATTTATGATTTTTATTTTGCCAAAATACCTTGACGGAAGCTACGTTCTTAGTTCACAATCTTCTACTTCGCCAACCCAGGATGGCAATAGATTACTTCTCATAGGATAACTCCTTTGTGACCTGGATATCCTCTATAGGATATACCTGAGTTGGATTACCAACATACTTGCAAAGCATTGATACATGGAAGACTGGATGTACCGCTTCCAAATTCACTGGTAAATCCAGCTTGTAGGCAATCTTGCCTATTCGGTAAAGGATCTGATAAGGTCAATGTATTTGGGACTAAGATCCCCTTTCCTGCTGGATGTCATTACTTTCTCTATGGGGGGTACCTTCAGAAATGCCCAATCATTAACTTGAAACTCTAGAAGTCGACGTCGATTACCTACGTATGACTTCTGTCGACTCTGAGCTCCTGACACTCTTTTCTAAATAAGCTTCACCTTCTTGATGACTTATTGAACCATGCCTGGGCCCATTAGTCCCGTTTTACCAACATCAACCCACCAATTAACAACCTACTCTTTTTTCCATACCAAGTCTCTTCAAATCAAGAATGGTGTTGACAACAGGGATGAACTCAATGGAGCTTTGTGGGGAAGAGACCAGAGACCTGTGAACTTTGCCCTGGCTGATGATGATGCTAATATGGATGGTGCAGAGGCTACTGGAGCTATAGTCCTCCCACCACTACCTCAAGGTGTGAAGTTCACTATAACTAATACTATATTGTAATTGCTTGTCATAACCCAACCCCGTAGGCTACGACTAGGGTCCGACCTGGACCTCCCGTATACATATCTATCAGTCGCGGTCATATCAAATTATAAACATGCAATGCGTATAAATCAAATGTAGTCAAACTGTACTACAATGACATAATACGTACATGAGAACCCCCATGGGTCATAACATTTCGTATATTTGTAACCTCTTTCATTCATATCATAATATGAAAGGGCATGCTAGCTGACAAGGTTGCCATAACCTAATAACATATATCATACATCATGTAGACCCAGCTGAATCAAACTGACATATACAACCCACATACACATGTCTATAGACCTCTAAAAATATTAACGATAATATATGGCGGGATAGGTCCCCCACCGTACCCCTGAATAGACAAAACAATTTTATACATCAGTGGGCAGTATCAAAAACTAGGCTCTGATACAATAGAGCCTATTCTAGCTTAGCTATACGGAATCCTAAGAGAACGGACTCCCAAAACCTGTATTTCTACCTGCGGGCATGAAATGCAGCCCCCCAAGAAAAGAAGGTCAGTACGACATATTACTTAGTATGTAAAATGTAATATAACACAAATGCAAGTATATCTGAAATAAAGAAGCAGGGGAACAAATTATCAAATTAGAATCCTGTACCTATACTCTATGAATTACAAAAGTATGCATGCTCATATCATACCATATAGACGGCCATTTTAGAGGTCCGGTGAATTATATCTGTAAAACCATCATGGACCCAGTGCCATCACCTCCTTATTACAACACATCATCATATATATATATATATACGTACTCAGCCCTCTAGTGAGGGGATCGGTGGACAATGCAGTGAGTTGTGCACGATAACGTACCGGCCCGGGACTCGGTGAAAAAAGAGTTAAAATATACACGAGTAGAGTAGTGCATAACTATATGTAATTTAAATTATTATCAGAGACTCGATAAAATAAGAAAGTTAAGCTTTTGTTTGAAGACTCGAGTAACGGTGTAGTCATCTCGAGTGTCCTCTAAATGCCATTATGGGCTGCCTCAAAAGTAATCTCGGAGACCCTAGACATTTATTAACATAGGGCCAAATTATTTATGGAATCAAAAACACTTAGTCTCATATAGTCTTTAAGACTTGGAGCCTGTACAGTTGGTACCTCTTTACCATATAGAAGTTTCCAGGGAAATAGTTCAACTACTATCAGAGTTCGACATTCAAAAGTAAATAGGAGATGTTAAGAATGGAGTTACTCCGGAACTCACATCATATTTAACTTATAATTAAGACATGCCAGAAAAGAAAGAGAGTAAACTCCATATAGTCTGTACTTTCCTTTAGGTAGTCATTATATACATATCTCATACCTGGCCCATCCTGGGGCTCGGTGAACAACTATGGCATCATAATCTCATTTTCATACCAAGCACATATCAAGAGAAAGGAAAGATAGTCTCCCATACACTACTCTTTAGCACGTAGAATCCTTAACAGGCAATGCTCAATTCTTGTAGGGGTGTCAACACCTAAATGTAGTTAGGGATTATGAGGCGTACCTGGAGTTCTAGGAATGGAATTATTCCCACATTTCACATACAATTCACTTAAGTCCAAGACTTTCCAAAAGGAAAGAAAGATAGTTGTATGTACTTATACCAAAACATGCCAAGAGAAAGCTTTACATACCTCGTACGAGTTACTCTTTGTCATGTTCTCCTCATCGTCTTTTGAACCTATTCAACATGGAAGTAATATGAATATCAACCACTCTGGAATTTTCAGCACCTTCAGTTGCACCTTAGTATTCATAGAATCTATTTCCTTATTCGTTTCCTCAACTAGTCCTTTAATTAGTTAAGGCGTTAATGAAAATTGGGCAGCACCTCCCCTATAACGTGCCCTATTCAAATTTCCAATCACACCCCAAATAACTACAGACAACCAATAACAACAACCTGCAATATATATACAAGCAATTCACACCAACATTATACAATACAAACCCCAAACAACTCACTCAAAACTATCAAAACGTGAATTCTGGACAGCTTACTGTCTTGCATTGTCGCTTTGTTTCGAAGGGGTAATTGAGGGAAACAGGATTTATGTCCTCCATGAAAGTTATACACATGTGTCTTAGGGTCGCATATAATTTCGAATCACCCCTAATAAATTTTGTACAAAAAGATATGCCCAAAATACCAACAACATTCCGTGTAAGATTTCCAAAACCAAAATATGGGCAGTACCTCCTCTATACTTCACCACCCTTTTTCGAGACGATAAAAGCAAAAGTAGATTTTAAAGGCTAAATGAAAGTTATACACCTATTTAATACCTTTCCAAACCATATTTAATCATTAGAAACGAAGCTATACACAAGAAGTTATACCAATATTACTAACGACAGTCCCTTCCAAAAACGGATTTGTTAACCAGTTCTCAACATTTTCTCCTTCAACTTTTTCTTATTTCTTTCCAAGTGTAAACTGAAACCATGGTTCCGTAGGCATCCTAAGACACATGTATACACCCCCACGTGGTTGAAAAATATTTTAGATAATTAATTCACTGAGGAAAATTAAAGAACTCACCTTAAATTTGGCCAAAGTCGTAGCTAATCCTTTTCTTGCTTCACGTTTCTTCTCTCTTCTCTTTGCTTTCCTTTTTGCTGAAAATGAATGACTTAAGAGTCATTAACATACCTTTATGTGCTGTTTTAGGAGGTAACACGTGTCATCCCCATAGGGAGACATGTGTCCACACCTTATTGGGCCAACGTAACCATACAACTAGTTAGGGGATGCCATGTGTCCTTGGTTGGGCCCACCCCCAAATAGGTGGGTCACCTACTTGACCCCAAGCAGGTGGGTCACCTGCTTGCTTGAGGTGCTACCACGTGTCGCCTTCCTAGGCTGCTACGTGTAATCTTCTCCTCTTCTTCGTGGGTTCATAATCTCGTCTTATTTTAAGAACCCGTGTAATCCATGCTACATAAGCTTGGTATGTCTTTAAGTAACTCAAGTGTATAAGACTTCTAAATTAGTAGCTTATGTATGTAAATCGAGTCTTATGACTCATTTCTTAGCCTCCAATTCCTTTTGGCTTTCTTATGACTCTATTTCCAACCTTCCCTCTGACGGGGTGTCGCACTCTTCTTTCCTTGGAGTCATTTGATGGTGTCGTAGATTATCCGACTCACATGCTCACTTCTAAGAAGCTTAAGAACTATTCTGAGCTCAAGAGTGTAGGGTGTAACATTGCAGAATTTGAAGGGACTATTTAGTGGAACAGCTAGTGATGATGCCAACCAATCCTTGATAAACTTTATCGCCACTTGCAAGTCATCTAAAATCCCTAGGGTTACCTAATAAGCCATGTGACTACACTTATTTCCATTATGTCTTTCTGGGAAGGAAAAAAAATGGCTAAGTGAACTTCCACATGAATCTATCACAACTTGGATAGAGTTGAGAGAGGCATTTATGGAAAGGTTATTCCCACCATCCAAGAAGCTGCAGATCAAGGATGAGATTAATGCTCATAAATAGTGACCTAATGAAGCAGTGCATGAGACTTGGGAAAGATTCAGGCAAAAACTAAAGCAGTATCCAAATCACAATTTGACTGACAAGCACTTAAAAGAGATATCCAACAGGTCTTGCAAATTTATGACCAAGCCAGTGATAGATGTGACTTTTGGGGGTTCATTTATGTCTAGGATATTTTAGGAAGCCACAATAATTTTGGATCAGCTGGTAAAGAACAATATGGCTTGGTATACAAGAGATAAAGATTATTCAGGATTCAAGTTTGAGATGTCAGCAGAGCAAAAGCTAAAAGAGGAGGAGTGTGATCAATACATGGCTCACATGAGAACGTAGATGGACTTATTGACCAAACTCCTGTTAGGTGGATGACTAGAGAAGGTGAAAGTTATGGATACTAGAAGTCGATATGATGAGCCAAACTTTGATTATGAGGAGAAAGCCAAGTTTCTAAATAGCTAGGGGGTTTCCGGACATACAACTCTGGGAACCAAGGTCCAGACTTTCAAAGAGAAAACTACTATGGCCGTACTAGAAATTGTGATCAAGGAGAGTGGCAGAACAAAAACAACTTCAAAAATGATAGGAATGTAGTGTGTGTGCTACTTATGAATCGAGAGAGAGTTGGTAACAATAATAGTGGCTCTAAGCTGGAAGAGATGATGTCAAAGGTTACACAAAATGGTGAGGCAATTGAGTCTTGAGTGAGAGATATGTGAGGCGACATGTCTAATATCAGCCAATTTATGGATTGACACTCTACCTCTATCTATCAAATAGAGCATCAGATGGGCCAGTTGTCAGCAGCATTTAATCAGAGGAAGACTATTACTTTGCCTAGTTACACAGTGCAAAATCCTAGCAAATATAGGCAATGCATAGCAGTCACAATGAGGAGAGGTAAGGTACTTTCTGACACTATTATTACAGGCACTGAGCAAACTAAAGATCCAGCTTCTAAGACTGATGGGCAGGCCAGGCATCAAGCAGATAAGACAGATTTGTTCGATGATGATGATGAGGGTGATGAGATAGTATTAGAGCAAAAAAAGACCAAAGAGAATAGTGGTACACAATAAATAGGAGCTGAGAGACCTTACCTTTTTCCATCTGTTCGCAAGCCATCGCCACCATTCCCACATAGATTGAAGAAAAAGGCTGAGGATGCCATGTTTTTAAAATTTATTTCAATGCTGAAGGAAATATCAATAAACATCCCATTTGTAGAAGCACTTGAGAAAATCTCAGCTTATGCCAGATTCATGAAGGATTTGGTTACAAAGAAGAAGACATTTGTTTTAGCCAGCCGACACTTACATCACTGTTGTGCCATTGCTACAATGTCATTGGTGGAAATAAAGGAAGATCCAAGCATATTCACCATACCTTGTACCATTGGTGCTTTCAATTTTCCAAGGGCTCTAGGTGACTTTGGCGCTAGCATAAATTTAATGTCGCTAGCCATCTACAGACAGTTGGGCTTGGGAGCCCCCAAACTGACTTCTATATGGTTGGTGATGGTGGATAGGTTTGTGAAATAACCAGTTGGAATCTTGTGTGATGTGTGATGCGAGTGCGTAGGTTCATTTTTCTTGCTGATTTTGTCATATTAGATTGCCTGGTTGATTTTCAGGTTCCTATCATCCTTCATCCTAGGAAGACCATTTTTGGAGACTAGAAAGCAAATGTAGATATGGAGCATAGAGAAATCATATTCAGACTCAATTATGAAGAGGTCAAGTTCAATATATATGCCTTCATTAAATAACCAACAGATATGACCATGATGTCTATACTTGATATTGAGTTAGAAAGTTTTGTTGATTTGCTCATTGAGTAAAGGCTTATTATTGAGACATTAGCAGCTGTAATCATGAATTTCGATGGTGATGGTATTGAGGGGTACGATAAATCTATAAATTCTTTGTAGAGTGTGGGTTCAAACTTATATTCTCCCAAGAAGCATGACCTTGACTTAAAGAATAGGCCTACTCTACCTGTTAAACCATCCATAGAGAAGCCACCTGTACTTGAGCTTAAAGAATTGCCAATACATTTGAAGTATGTATTTTTTAGTGAGCATAACAATTTGCCAGTCATTATTCATTATTTCTATAGATTTGACTGAAGAATAGGTTACAACACCGATGGAGGTATTGCAAAGGTATAAGAAAGCTATTGGGTGGACTATTGTTGATATCATAGGCATTTCTCCTGGCATTTGCACTCAGAAAATTCAATTGGAGGAGGATTCCATTCCCAGTATTGAACACTAAAGGAGATTAAACACACCTATGAAAAAGGTGGTAAAAAAAGAAATCATTAAGTGGTTAGATGCAGGTGTGGTCTATCCCATATCCGACAGCAACTGGGTGAGTCCTATTCAATATGTCCCTAAGAAGGGAGGTATGATAGTTGTCATAAATGATAAGAATGAATTGTTCCCACTTAGACTAGTCACTAGATGGCGAGTATGCATGGACTACAGAACACTTAACAAGTGGACTTTGAAGGATCATTTTCCAATGCCCTTCACGGACCAAATGTTAGATAGGTTGGAAGGAAGAGGTTGGTACTATTTTCTTAATGGGTACTCTAGCTAAAAACAGATCTCCATAGCACCTGAGGACCAGGAGAAGACCCCCGTCACATATCCTTATGCCACCTTTACGTTCAAGCGCATGCCATTTGGACTATGTAATGCTTTTGACACATTCCAATGTTGCATGATATCTATATTCTCTGACATGGTGGAGGACACTATTGAGGTATTTATGGGTGATTTTTCAGTGATAGGTGATACTTTCCATGACTGTTTGTTAAATCTTAGGAGGTCTTTATAGAGATGTGAAGAGGCTAACCTAGTTTTGAACTGGGAAAAGTGACATGTCATGGTCAAAGAGGGTATTATTCTAGGTCAGAAGATTTCTGAAGAAAGGTTGGAGGTCAATAAGGTAAAGATAGAGGTGATTGAAAAATTGCCTCCTCCTCAAAAATAAGAGACCCCATCACTTATGAGGCTGGATCAAATCAATGAAATGAATGAGTTTTATTTGTGGGCGTATGAGAGTGTTTATCTTTACAAAGGGAGGATGAAACTATACCATGATAGGCATATTGAGTAGCATAAATTCAGTAGTAGAGGGAAAGTGTTGCTGTTTAATTCTAGGCTGAAGTTGTTTCCAAGAAAACTGAGGTCAAAGTGGTCTGGACCTTTCACCATCACACAAGTATTTTCTCATAGAGTAGTGGAACTTGAAGCTCAAGATGGTCATAGGTTCAAAGTGAATGGACAGAGAATAAAGTGACACTTGGGATCTCTGGGTAGAAAGTGGTTGAATAATTCTAACTTGATGTAGTCTTAGTAGTTAAGGGACCTGCGTCGTGCGGCGAAGTTAAATCAATCACTACTTAGGAGCCAAACCAAGGATTGCACTAGCATTAGATAGGTTAAAATTTTATTATTTGATATTTTATAGTGTCACGATGTGTTCAGTAAGTGCAGGGTCTCATAGGAGGAGGAAAACATAAATAAACAATTGGCATTATCTCCCCACTACGGGCACCTATTCGGACCGTACAGGGAACCATACCCCATAGTAGAATGGCGTGATGAGAACAGTCTCTAGGACCCTCAGGATTACAGGGGGGATTACGGCCCGTGAAGGACTTCAGGGACTATTTTGCCTTCCATAAATCCCAGGTAAGGTCCCTCACCTGTTATCCAAGTCCACCAAAATAGTGGGCATTACAGACCGTGAAAAACTTCACTGACCATTTTTCCCTCTGTGCAACCTAGGTAAGCCCACCTCAATTTAGTTCAACTCCCATGTCATAAAAGAGCATTACATTATGTGGTTCTCTTCACTAGTAATCACTACGGGTCATGAAGCCTAATTGACTAAATAATATTTAATCAACCCAGTTTTGACCCGAGTTTATATTAATTAGGGGTTTTTTGTTTAGTACCCGTTTTCCCCAAAATTTGGGTCACTCTTAACTTACCACTAAAATACAACACAATGAACATCCTTCCTCTTCCAAATTCCTTATCATGAAAACCTTTCCCTCTTCCAAAGATTCAAAGTTCCAATAGTGTTTTGTGAGTATAGTTGCGTGCCCTAGTACTTCAAATGGTGTAGTCAACTTAGAACTGTCACAACCCAACCCCGTAGGCCGCAACTGGGGTCCGACTGGGACCCCCATATACATATTAATCAGCTGTGGTCAAACTGAGTTATAGAAATGCAATACATATACATCAAGTGTAGTCAAACTGGCCTACAACAACACAATACGTACATGAGACCCCCCCCATGGGTCATAACATTCCATATAACTGTAGCCTCTTTCATTCGTATCTTAACATAAAAGGGCATGCAAGCTGATAAGGCTGCCATAGCATAACAACACATGCCATATATCATATAGACCCAGTAGAACAAAACTAACATATATAACCCACATATACATGTCTGCAGACCTCTAAAAAGAATAATGACAACATATGGCAGGACAGGTCCCCCGCCGTACCCCTGAATAAATAAAACGATGATACATATCAATGGCTAGTGCCCAAAACTAGGCTCCGATACAATGGAGCCTCTTCCAGCTGAGCTAAGCAGGATCCTAAGCTGTCGGACTCCCAAAACCCGTACTTGTACCTGCGGGCATGAAACGCAGCCCCCCGAAGAAAGGGGGGTCAGTACGACATATGTACTGAGTATGTAAGTATAACATAATACAACTGGAGGCATATCTTAAAAAGAGAAGCAGGGGATAATATATCAAATCTGAAACTTGTACCTGTACTCTATGAATTCGGAAAGCATGCATGCTCAAGTCATACCATATAGCTGGCCCTTTTCAGGGGTACGGTGAATCATATCTATAGGACCATCAGAGGTCCGGCTCCATCTCCACCTTATTACATCACATCCTCATATATCTATACACGTATCCTATCCCTCTATTGCGGGACTTAGTGAATAATGCAGTGAACTGTGCACGAGAATATATCCTGGCCCGGGACTCAGGGAAAGAAGTGTTACAATATACACGAGTAGTGTAATGAGTAACTATATGTAATTTAAATCATTATTAGAGACTTGACCGTATAAGAAGATTAAAATTTTATCAGAGGACTCGAGTAGTAGTGTAGTCATCTCGAGTGACCTCTAAATGCCATTATGGGCAATATCAATTATAATCTCAGGGCTCCTAGACATGTACTAAAGTAAAGCCAAATCGCTTATGGAACCAGAAACATTTGTTAACATATAGTCTGTAAGACTTGGAGCCTGTACATTTGTTATCTCTTTAGCATAGAGAAGTTTTCAGAGAAATAGTTCAATTATTATAAAAGTCCGATATTCAGACGTAAATAAGAGATGCTAAGAATGGAGTTACCCCGGAACTCATATCATGTTTAACCTACAACTAAGACATGCTATAAGAAGAAAGAGAATAAACTATATATAGTTTGTACTTTTCTTTATGTGGATATTTCGTACCCATCCCATTCTAGGGCTCGGTGAACAACCATGGCATCATAACCTCATTTTCATGCCAAGTACGTATCAATAGAAAGGAGAGATAGCTTTTCATAAACTACTCTTTAACACGTAGAAGCCTTAACAGGCAATGCTCAATCTTTATAGGGGTTCCATTATCAAACAGTGGATAAGGATTAGGAGGCATACTTGGAGTTCTGGGAATGGAATTATTCCCATACTTCATCCACAACCCACCTAAGGCTATGACATGCCAACAGGAAAGAAAGATAGCTTTACGCACTATGTCAACAACATGCCAAGAGAAAGCTTCACATATTTTGTCTGAGTTATTCCTTATCCTGTTCATCTCATCATCCTTTCAACCTATCCAACATAGAAGTAATATGAATATCAACCCTTCTTAACTTTCCAGCATCTTAGGTTACACCTTAGTATTAATGGAATCTATTTCCGTAGTCGTTTCCTCGACTAATTCTTTAGTTTATTAAGGCATTAACGAAAATTTGGCAGCACCTCCCCTATAATGTGCCCTATCCAAATTTCCAATTAGGTCCCTAATACCTAAATCCAACCAACAACAACAACCTGCGGCAATACACACCAACAATATGGAATATAAACTCCAAATGATTCATTCAAAAAGATGATATCAAATAGGGCGTCTAGTCTTTATTCTATAACCCCTTTCATTATACAAAACGAGGGGTCGTGTGGATGCAACCAGAAGAATCCACACCCATTTTAGAATGCATTTAGGCCCTGCAACAATACATTACACCCCTGCAGCAACAACTCACTCAAAACTATCAAAACGTGAATTCTGGACAGCTTACTATTTTACCTTATCGCTTCGTTTAGAAGGGGTAATGGAGGAAAACAGGATTTATGTCCTTCATGAAAGTTATAGACATGCATCTTAGGGTCGCATACAATTTAGAATCACCCCTACATCAATTCTATACAAAATGATATGCCCAAAACACCAACAGCAGTCCGTGTAAGATTTCCCAAACTAAAAATCTGGGCAGTAACTCCTCTACACTTCATCACCCTTTTTTGAGAAGATAAAAGCAAAACTGGATTTTAAAGTCTACATAAAAGTTATATAACTATGAAATACCTTTCCAAAACATATTGAATTACCCAAAAAAAAGCTATACACAAGAAGTTATACCAATATTACTAACAACTATCCCCTCCAAAAATGGGTTTGTTAACTTGTTCTTAACGTTTTCTCTCTTTGTTCTTTCAACTTTCTCTTATTCTTTCCAAGTGTAAAGATGAAGAATTAAGTCCATAGACATCATAATATATACATATACATCCCCACATGATTAAGGAACACCGTAGGTAAGTAATTCATGGAGAGAAACTTGGAAACTTACCTTAACTTCTCCAAAACGTGGCTGCCTTTCTCCTTTCTCTTCTTCACGTTTTTCTTCTAAGTTCTTGGCTGATTTTTGGATATGTAATGAAGTACTTAGTCATAATACATACATATATAGGTTAGCTTAGGAGGTGACACATGTCATCCTCTAAGGGTGACACATGTCCAACCCTTATTGGACCACCTAACTATGCAACCACTTAGGGGCTGCCACGTGGCAGTGGGGTCCACCCCCACCCCCAAGAAAGCAGGTGGGTCACCTTCTTGCTTGAGGTGCTTCCACGTGTCACTCTCTTATTGGCTTCCTCGTTTCATCTCATTCCCTTCCCCGTGGGTTCGTAATCTCATCCTATTTTAAGAGCCTACATAATCCATGGTATGCAAGCTTAGAATGTCCTTAAGTAGCTCAAGTGTATACGACTTCTAAATTAGTAGCTTACGTAGGTAAATCAAGTCCTACGACTCATTTCTTGGCCTCCAATTCCTTTTGGATTCTTATGACTCTATTTCCAACCTTCTCTACATAGGGTATCATATTCTCCCCTCCTTAGAGTCGTTTGATAGTGTCGTAGCGTATCCGGCTCACATGATAATGTCTAAGGAACTTATGAAACATTCCGAGTTTAAAAAGTGTGGTGTGTAACATCCTTCCCCCCTTTAGAACATTCATCCCCGAATGTTAAACAAATCTTCCTTTAGCACATTATACAAATAGTAGGGAGATTTTTTACTGTTGCCATAACACATTCTTCTATCCAAGTACTTAATAAATATATTTTTTTTATGGGAACAGACCCTACACGAGGCTCCCACCTCTCATGCACAGTTAGGGGTTGAGCAACACCCCCAAGCCTTAACATAAATAACAAAAGTAAAAATACAAGGAGGGGGACATAAAACCTTACCTCCGACCCTATGTTGGTTCATAAGTCGACTAACCTACTAAGGTCGGCTAACTCATCCCCGAAACAAAAAAGAGGGCTAACTATAACTAGAAAGCATTAAACCTATGAGAGGACTCCTCTCGGTATAAATCGACTAATAAAGCATAAATGAGGGAGACTCTCCCCTTCCATGAGAAAACAAGAAAGTAGCCTACACTAGTCCTATTCAAATATATTATGACTCAGGCATAGCTACATTGAGGAAGAACAAGTATACGAACCTTCTATCTTGCATGGGTTGGGGAAATTCTTTTCATCTTTGCTCTTTTTAGACATGTCGTACCAAGTAGGTCCAAGGAAATTTGCATCAACAACAATCGCAGCTAAGGGGGACGAAATGATAGGAAGTAGATGTAGCCATAGCAGCCAGCTTGCTTGGGAAGAGTTCCAAGGCTGCAGCCCTGGCTTAAATGTTTAACTGAAGGTGCCTTGCACTTTGGAAGGGTCCATTGTTGCTGTTTGATATGCCTGCACATCAGCAAGTAAATAAGCAAAGAGTTCCAGGTGGATGTTGTATAATCAGCATTGTGTTTGTTGGAGCTCCGTCTTCTTGTCTTCTCATCAATGAAAATAGTCAAGGAGTTCCAAAGGACTTGTATGGAAGGGGGCTGCTGCAGGTGTTTAATGAATGCAACAGGTATGCATGGAGAGTTGATGGGAATATGTGAGGCCCTTGCAAATGTGGTTGTTATGTCCCTTTGTCTGTGACTTTGTTTACCTGCACAAACAAGCAAACAAGGAACCAAACAAGTGTGATAGTTGTGGGGGTTGTTGCAAACCTGTAGACAGTTTCTTGTTGCCTCCAAAGGAGTTTTGGAGTACCTGCACAGATAAACAAAACCAACAAACCACACTGCTGTAACTATTAACTTGTATTTGTTCCTTGTCTGTTGCAGGTTGGTGGAGTTGTTGCTGGGGTGTGTTGATAATAGATAATATGGATGGCAAGCTGAGTGTGCTGCTCCATAGAAGCCCCAGGTTACTGCAGCCCCTATAGCATTTCTAGAGAGGGTCTTCTATCTGGATGAATAGAAGGAGTGCATCCGGAATGTAAGGAATGCTGAAGGGAATAGATGCGGCCCCTGCATGTGGGTCTGTTGTCTTCCTTTGTTTGAGGCTTTGTAGACCTGCACAAGTAGCAAAGGACCCAAACAAGTATGGAAGCTGTTGCAGACCTGTATCCAGCTCTTTGTTGCTTCCAAAGACAAAAAGCAAAGAGCTGCAAGATTCTTGTGATGAATTGTTGCCGCAGGTATTTCATAAGAGAAATTGGCCTGGAAGGAGGGCTGATGTGTTGATGAATTCCTAAAATGGTAGGCTGTTGTCTCCATGTTATTGCCTTTTATTTGCCAAGGTGCCCCTGATGCTATTGTGTCTACATATAGACCATTAATAGAATACAAACATCCAACCAAACAGAATAACCAGTAGGGGCCATATGAAGTCCTCTTAGTGGGGATTTTTGATTTGATGGTTGTATCTGTGATGAGCTCTATGTATTTGTTATTAAGGCCTGTTGATGTATCACTCCAGCAACCTGTAATAATACAATAAGCAAACCCAGGCAAGAAAGGATTTACACAAGCTAGCAAAAAGGAAAAGACCTGAAAGTGTGCTTTGGAGACTATTAGCTTTGTCCAAGTCGCTCGACTAACGTCTCCAATTATCCATTTGAGTTGAAACTTCATGAGGTCTGCACTTATAGCCTTTTCTTTACACCTGAAAAATTTGAAGGCTTTTTGCCCAAGTTGGAAGTTCCAAATAGCAAAATGCTTTCTCTTTATGCTTAAGGCAGCTGATTTTTTCAAGGTCGCTCGCCTAACGTCTCGAATTATCCGTTTGGGTTGAAACTTCTTGGGCCTTGTCAAAATAGTATGTGCTGCAATCCTGCAAAGTTTTGAGGCTATGGTGCAGGTCCATATGCTGCAACTCACCCTGCACATCTTACCCTGCTGAAGCTTAGGTACAGATGTTGCAGGGAGGATGTTGGCCTAAATGAGAGGCTAACTATTTGGTGAAGTCCTAGCATGCCAGGTTGTTGCTTCTCTTTTGTTGAGGTAACTTGAACCTGTAGAGACAAGTGACAAGAAGACAAACAAGGAGGATAGATGCACAGGCTGCTGCAGGTTCTTTTGTAGCTCCAAATTACTTGCATAGTAAAGGAGGTTAAGATGCATGTTGTTGCAAGTTACTTCCAAGAGGGGACCCTTAGTTGTGATCAGGATCAGCTCCTTAAGGTACCTGCATCCACCAACAGAAATAGAAAAACACACATACAAACAATTCTGCAAGTTATAGTAACTACTACTAATGACTTGTAGGTGTTCCCTGAGTGTTGCAAGTTGGTGGATCTGTTGCTGGAGAGTGTTATTGTTGAGGAAGGTAAGAGGCAAGCTGAATTTGCAGTATAAAGGATTCCCTATGCAGGATCCTGTTGCTGCTGTAGAGTAGCATGTGCAAGTGATATTGCTGAGATGCTGTAGGTCTATGGTAGGTTGTTGGTCCAAGAATTCCAATCTCAGCTGCTGAAACTCCAATACCAGGCTCAAAGCTTCATGATACCTGCACCAGATAAACAAACAAAAGGAAAATTCCCTTTGCTGATTCCTGTGTTGCATCTCTACAGCATTCTTGTAGCTCCAAGGCCATCTCCAAGTTATCCATTGGTTCATTTTGCAGCTGCTGTGCCAAGAAGCAAACCTCACCTGGCTTGCAGTTGTTTGTTCCCTTTTTCCAAATCTGCTGGTACCTACACAATCAAGCATGAAAAGAAAAAAGAAACTATCTACTCTAATCCTTACCTCTAGGGGTAGGTTGATTGCTCTAGGAAGGCAATAAACAAGGGAGACTCTCCCCTTTACAAAACTCCTAACTATGAATTTAAACATAGGGAGTTCTGTACTACTATTAATGGTATACAATTCAAGGAGGTTGTTTGATCCTCTTCAGTTTTGTCCTCCTAAAATTTGGCATCCCCATTTTGTCTAGGATGTAGTATCCTCTTTTTTCCTTAGAAAGTTGTTGAGCACTGTAGAATTGAACCATGCTGTCTACACTGTGGCTATGCTTGGAAAGTGTATCTGCAACAAAGTTAGCTTCCCTATAGATGTGCTTGCATTGAAAGAAATCCAGCATTATGATCAGCTACTGCAGGTCTGTGATGTAATTCCTGATATTCCAGAGTGGTGTAATCTCTTGTTTTAGCCATTTCACAATTAATTTAGAGTCAACCTCCAGTAGGACCCTGTTGTAGCCATGTTGAATGCACCAAGTGATGCCCAGAAGTGCAGCCTGTACCTCAGCTTGGTTGTTAGAACCAACTCCAAGTGGTGCAGCAAATCCATAAAGGATATTTCCTTTGTGGTCTCTTAGGATGCCCCAGCTCTAATTTTCCCAAGATTATTCAAAGCACTTCCATCAGTGTTAAATTTAACCACATTGTAAGTTGGTTTGTGCCAACTAACTTGGGTGATTTTCAGCTCCTGACTGCAGCTTTCCACCATAATTATTAGCTCCTTCCAGTCACTTGGCCAGCTAAGGTAAGGGAAAGCTGTGAAGATCAGCATGTAAAGTTCTTTGATAACTGAGAACTTCACTCTAGTACTGCTTGACTTTTTTCCTCCATATTTGCTAGCACATCTGTTCTTCCATAGATTCCAACAGATGAATATGGGGGTAGCTTGCATTAATAGTTTGTGGACTTCATTATTTGGTTTAACCAACCACCATTTCATTAGAGTGCTCCTCATGGGGCTGCTGCTGTGATGTATACCCCAACAATTAGAGAAATAATTCCATATATGTCTAGCCATGTGTCCTGAGATGAATATATGATCTATATTATCCCATCCTGACCTGTAGCAACAAGAGCACTGAACAGGTGCATGACCAAATTTCTCAATACTTTCATTAGTGGGCAACTTGCTTCAGAGAGTTCTCCAAACTAGAAAGGATATCTTAAAAGGTATATTCTTATGCCATACATAAGTGTCAGTCATGGTTTTGTTCCTTTTTGGCCTAATCTTGTTCCAGGCTGAAGCACAAGTGAAGTTTCCATCTGAGGTCAGCTTCCAGTAGGCTGTATCTGGGATGTTAGGTTGATACTTGAAGGAAAAACTAAGAATCTTCTATATCAGATGCTGTGGTGCATGTTGCCTCACCTTCTCTTCATCCCATTCTCCATTCTTCAGGAACTTGGAGACAGTGGTATTGTTAAGTCTAGGTAGACAGTCTTTGTGATAAGCTAGGGGGCCAATTCCTAGCCAATCATCCCACCAAAAACTGCAAGAGCCTGAGTTAAGGTGCCACTGTATATGAGGCTCAATCTCAGCTTTGTTTGTCATCATGTGTTTCCACATAATTGATTGACCAGTGTCCCATTTCTTGATTACTGGATTTGCCCTTTGGCAATACTTGGCCCTCAGAAAGCTCCCCTATAGAGTCTTCTTAGACCTGAAAATCCACCATTGTTTATATTGCATTGCTAGGCAGACATCTTTCAGATTTTTCATGCCAACACCTCCTTCATTTGTTGGGTAGCTGAGGGTCTCCCATGATGCCCAATGGTATTTTCTTTTTACTTTGTCCCATCCCCAAAAGAAGTATGCTATTAGGGATTTTATTTGTTTGAGTGTAGTAAAAGTTGGAATCACAGCAGATAAGAGATGAATTGGGAGGGACTGCAACACATACTTCACAAGAGCAGCTCTCCCCCCATAACTGAGAATTTTGGTATGCCATCCTCTAATTCTGGATGTTACTTTGGACACCATACTAGTAAAGTATATGATCCTTTGACCTCCAATATATAAGGGGCAACCCAAGTAAGTAATAGGGCCATGAGTTGTTTTAAAACCAGTGGTAGAAGTGACCCTTTCAGTGATCTCAGGATCAGCATTCAGAGGGATCATGCACTGACTCTTTTGTGTGTTAATAAGCTGGCCTGAAGTCTGCTCATACACTTCCAGTGTCTTCATGATTAGCTTGAGAGAGTAACTATATGTTGAAGTGAAAATGATTATATCATCAGCAAAGCTCAAATAATTAATCAATGGACCTTTCTTCTCCATGTGGAAACCTTTGTACAAATAGTGTTGATGAAGATTATTGAGCATTCTTGATAGTACCTCAGCACCTAAAATAAATAGGGTTGGGGATAGTGGATCTCCCTGTTTGAGGCCTCTTGTAGAGTGGAAGAAACCATGCCTACCTCCATTCACAATAACTGAATACCAGTTATTAGCCATAAGTCTCCAAACCATGTCAATAAATACTTCTCCAAATCCAAACCTTCTCATGACTAGACATATAAATGCCCAGGACACCCTGTCATAGGCTTTGGCCATGTCTAATTTGATCACAACATTATCTCCAAGCTTTGGTTTTTTAATGCTATGAGTGATTTCCTGTGCCAACATAATGTTTTCAGATATACTTCTTCCCTTAACAAAACCTGACTGATTTTCAGAGATCAGTTGAGGAAGAATAGGAGCAAGTCTGAGACATAGGATCTTTGAAATAACTTTATTGGTAAAGTTACTTAGTGATATAGGCCTGAAATCTGATAACTTATTAGGATGATCTACTTTTGGGAGTAGGACCAAACAAGCATGTGAGATGAACTTGGGAATAGAATGCCCACAAAAAAAGTATTTCACCAAATTGAATAAGTCTTCACTGATGATATCCCAGCAAGTTTGGAAGAACTTGCCATTAAAACCATCTAGACCTGCAGCAGATACATCACTGAGGGAAAATACAGCTTCTTTCAGCTCCTCTTTAGTTGGCATAGCATTAAGAGCCTGGTTTTGATTATCTGTGATGGATTTGGGGATAAATCTGAGGATATCTTCATTGATAGCATCATCCTTACCAGTAAAGATATTCTCAAAGTAGTCACATGCAGCAGTAGCTATATTCTGATCACCTTGAATAGTATTATCTTGTTCATCAGTAATCTGATGGATGAATAATCTTCTTCTCCTTCCTCTAATAATAGCATGAAAGTACTTGGAATTGGCATCTCCCTCCTTAAACCACTGAAGCTTAGTTTTTTGTTTAAGGATGGATTGTTCAGTCTTCAAGTATTTAATGTACTGAGCATTCACAAGATTCAGCTTGATCTTGTTATCCTCAGACTTGTCTTGGATGAGATCAACTTCAGCTTGCTTTACCTTCTCTTCAAACTCTTTGACAGCTTCATATATGTCCCCATACTGTTGCCTTGACCAACTACTAAGGGTGTTAGCCACCCTCTTAAGTTTCAAGTGGAATATTCTCATTGGATTACCCTCTACTGGTCTTTCCCAACAGACTCTAACAGTGTACTGGAAAGTCTCATTATCCACCCAACAGTTGAGGAACTTGAAGTATTTGATAAGATTACTGTGAGTCTCCTTACATTCAAGTAATAGGGGGGAGTGATCTGAACCTGTTGAAGCAAGATGAGCCACAGTAGTCATGGGCATCATCTCTAACCACCTATCATTCACCATGGCCCTGTCCAGTCTCTTCCAAATTCTAACTTCCATGTCCCTATTGTTGCACCATGTAAATTTCTGCCCATGGAATCCCAGATCAGTGAGACCACATGCCTCAATTACACTTATGAACTCTAAGCTTTTGTTCATGTTATATGGTTGTCCTCCTAGTTTTTCATCAACATCAGTGATCATATTAAAGTCTCCAATAATGCACCATGGCTTGTCTGTGTCAGCATACTGCAGCATTTTATCCCAAAGAGTTCTTCTCAGGTAATCCTTACACTTGGCATAAACAAATGTAATAATATGAGAATTAGGATTAGCCACATGTTTGATTTCACAAGTACACTGTTGTTCATCTTGGTCTACAATAGAGCAGTCCACATCCTTAGTCCAAAACAACCAAATCTTGTTATTGGGATTATGAATGGCAATGTCTATTCTCAACTGAATTCTGTAGTGGTTGAGATGTGATTGATTAGCAAATAGTTCCAGGATTGCCAACATAGTTAATTTGTGATAATCCTTGAGTTTTTGGAGTCTATCCAAGGCACCTTGAGTATCAATACTCCTTGCATTCCAGCATATTGTATTCATCATCAAAGTTTCAGTGATTTGGACCTTGTGTTGATGCCACTCTTACAGGTAGCATTATCTGAACTGGTGGAGATGTCTTGTTTTTGTTTTTTCTTCTTCTTCTTTGCTTGCTGACCCCTGGGTGATAAACCCTGCTTCTCAGTGACCTGCAACACTTCATCCTGAGTTGTAGAATCTGTGATATCATCCAGTGCTCTAATGGGAGAGGCACTAGTTTCCTCATCCTCATCATGAGTTTGTTCCCTTTGATCTAGGTCCTCTTCATCTTCAGATTGAATAGGTCTATATTCATCCTCCAAGTCATCTGATATGGCTCTCTTATTAAGCACACACAATTCAGTAGAGCTGGATTGAATTTGAAGAGGTGTAGCATGAATCCCTGCTTGTTCATCAACCAACACATAGTTCACTCTGTGTTGTGTCTTTTCAGACAGAGATTTTTTACTTTTTTTTTCTATCTTTTTCTTCAGTGCCTCCCTCTTCTTTTTACTCAAAGAAAGAGTATATTTATTGTTCAGTAGCTGAATCACTGCACCTGTGTTTTGTTCACTAATTTTTGGAGATTCAACACCTCCCTTATCACTGTCCTCTGAAAACTATTGAACATCAACTTGTTGCAATGGCATATTGGACCTTATATCTGCTGGAATAGTGGTGGCAGGGGCTTTAGGGTCTTTCCTATGGTCAACCAATAGACTTTCCCTCCCTTTGGTTTCCCCTTCCTGCAGATTAGTGATTTGCTCCTGTATTCCTCCAACCTGACCTCCACAGACTTCTTCAGCCACAACATTAATACCATTTAAGATATTAAAGTAATTGGGGGAGCCATGGGGGTGTGGGAGCATTAAGTCAATACCTGGGATTTTTCCATTGGCTTTGTTGCTTTCCACATTAGTCAAACCAGTATTTGGTGCACACCTGGCAGTAAAATTTTGCTCTTTTTGTTTGTCTGCAGGTCTGCTATCTTCATTAACATGTAATACCTGCTGTATGGGATTATGGGGGCTGGGATCCAATATTGTATGGGGAGTGGGGAGTAGGCTCTGGACTCCAGAGTCTACATTACAAGCTTGGATATTACAAGTATTAAAGTTAGAGTTATTAAGCATACCTGCCTGCTGTTGAGATTTTCCTTCTTTGCTGCTGCTGATAATATGCTGGGGTGGTACTGAACTTTTCCCTTTTGTCATGGATACTTGTGTTTTATGTTGTTATGGTTGTTGTTGGTTGTGTTGTCCATCTTTTTTGCCTTTCCTCCTTTGAATTTGCCAACCTTCATGTTCTTGGTCTCTTTTTTCAGCTTCAGCTTTGCTAGTGTTTTGTTGTTCCTTATTTTGTTTGTCTTCTTGGTGTTTTAGCTCCTTGTTCTGTTGTTCCTTATTCTTTTCATTGCTGGACTTATCTTTGTTTCTTGCTTCTTCTTCTTGAACTTGCTTTTTCTTATTATCTTCATCCCTTCTTTTCACAGTACAAACATGAATGGTGTGACCTTGATGTTTGCAGTGTTGACAGTAATCTGGCACCCCCTCATATTGGATAGACTGCCACCTTCCTGCTCCATTTTCATCTTCACCATAACCCATCCATACATGCTGTGGTCTTTGTTTTGTAAGGTCAATTTGTACTTTGACTTTTGCAACACTACCCCTTGTTTTCTTGTAGGTTGCCAAATCCAAGAACAACACCTTTTCAATTGGGGATAGTAATAGGGTTACCACTTTAAGACGATAACAGTGCCAAGGTAATTCAGGTAATATAGCCCATATAGGAACTAGAGATGTTTCTTCTTCAGGCTTGAAGGTGGGGGTCCACAGCTGGAGTCTCATAAGTTGGCCATTTATGTACATTCTTCCTTTGGACCATACAGTAGAGTGATCATACTCATTGTCCAAGTCTATGTACAGATGCCTAGAGTTAAAATGGGTAAGTTTCACTCCTCCTCTGAGCTCTGTTTGCAAGATGAATTCCTTTCTAATGGTTTCCATCTTAGGCATAGTATTTGTGAATTTTCCTATTAGAGTATACTTACAATCACTAGCCAATTTCACCAGGAAATCTTCTTTTGTAAATACTACAGCTGGATAGCCTTGCTTTGTGGTAATTTTGGGAGGTGTAATATCAATAATGTCTGTTTTCATAGCTTCTTGGGCTCTCAACTTAGTAGCCAGAGTTTGGTGGATGACAAGATTAGGAGGGGTTGGAGTATTAGTATTGGGGTGCTTGGTTTGTTTGGCAGGTAAATTAGTATTGGGAAGCACCACATGATTATTAGGAGTAGGAGTATTAAAACTTGGAGCTCTAAGTTGGTTTGAGTTTCTAGAACCTAGGTTGCTTTCAGTATTCAGAGCAGCAGGTTTGTTAGTAGATTTAATAGCATCAAAATTATTTGACACTTTCATAGGATTGCTATTAGGAACATAAGGTCTATGGACAGGTTGAGATTTCGCATTGAGCCCCCTGTTCAACTGGGCAGGTTGTTTGTTTTTTTCAACATTACCAAGTATTATGTTCCCCTGCTCCTTGTGCATAGCAACAAGATCAGCATCAACATTGTGAGTAGAATTTTGAATTTCCTCATTATTCTTGGTCACAGCAAGATGCAAATTAGTAGGCTTAACAGTAGTAGCATTAGCTAAATTTCCTTTTTGTACATTATTATCAAGTAAGCTAAGTTCATGAGGTTTGACAGTGTCACTATGCATTTGAACAACATTGTTACTATGATCAGCACTTTTTACTAGATATTGGTTGAAATAGTTAGAAGACTTACCTGGATGAGCCACAGTAGGAGCACTGTTCCATTGCTTATCAGTGTAGTTCCCCTTCAAAATTTCTTTTGGGGCATGACCATTTTCTTCAATGCCTTCCAATATTAGCATTCTATTTCCTTGTTGGTCATTTTGAACATGATCCAATACAATAGCCACAGCTTCAGATCGAACAACACTGTGACAGTGTTCTTCAGGGAGATGCAAGTCTTGACGACTTTTTGAATTTGAGCTTGTTGATGGTGATTCGAGGCACTCTATATAGCTTGGAAGCTTTATAACACCTTGATGAGTCTTTTGGAATTGGTCTCTTGCCAATTGGTTAACCGGAGCTCCGGCACCACCAAAGTCGTCTTGACGACTTTTTGAATTTGAACTTGTTTGTAGAGATTCGAGACATGTGTTATAGTTAGAAACCTTATCCACACTGTTACGCACCTTTTGGTATTAGTCTTGGATGAATTGGCTTGCCGGAGCTCTGGCGACTCCATTGTTGTCAGAGCTCAAGGATAAATTCGAAGAGTGTAGCAGTGATTCGAGATGGCCCACATGGCTGGGGAGATTGATAACAGCTTCAGGAACATTTTGGCATTCATCTTGTGTGTTATGGCTTGCCGGAGCTCCGGCGCCGACAATAATTTGTTCGCCGGAGTTGATTTCGCCAGAGATTTTTGTTCCTAGCGGGGCGCCTTGTCCTTCCGAACAAAGCCCAGGTGGTGCGAGGGATAGAATATCACCGGAGGTGGCTAGAAATTGAAGGCACAGTGGTGGCGCATTGGCGGCGATGCTGAGCTGATGCGCCTCTACATTTCTCTCAATTGGGACTAAATTTTTTTGTGAATTTTGCACTGTGGTTGGCATATGGGATGAAGAATCATCTCCAATATTGTTTATAACCTTTAGCAATCCACGATTTCTCAAGGATATGATTTTTTCAGCTTGCAGCAGCTCCTCACTAGAACAATGAACAGTGATCACTTCAGTCTTTTGCAAATTTGAGGAGCTGTAGATGGAATCTGAGGGTGAGGTAACTTTCATTGTGTTCGTATCGACGGAATCTACGATTCCATCTTTCGAACAAAATTTTACGTCCGGCCCGATCCATATATATATCATAATGCATATACGTACATGTAGGACTCAGTAGCATATCAAATATCCCTCAACCATTATCGTAAAGTATGCCCAAGAACCCCCAAGTTTAGGAGCTTACACATCCAATCACTATTCAGCCTATAGAAAGCTCGAGGGTTGTAGTTTAACTACTTTAAGGCCCTTAGCATTTAGGAGTGAACTCGAGTCACGAGTTATACTCAGAACTTACAACTGGAACTACCTCTACACTCAAATCATATCTTATTTCATTTACATTAAGACGTCCCATAAGAAAGAAGCGATAGGCTCTACATATATTACCTTTTATCATATAGAAGCCTTAAACGACAGTAACTCAACTATTACAGGAGTTCTACCCTCACGAAGTGGATAAGAATTATAAATTATACTCAGAACTTCACGAATGGAGTTATTCCCATGTTTCATATGTATAAACCATTCATAACTTATATGTAATACATGCCAAAAGAAGGAGGAATAGTTTTACATACACTACTTTTTAGCATATAGAAGACTTAGAAGTCCATAACTCAACTATCTCAGGAGTTTTAATATCTAGAAGTGAATAAGATTGATGAACCATACTCGGGGTTTTATGAATGGAATTAGTCTCACATTACATACACAATTCACTTAAGACTAAGACATGCCAAAAGAAAAGAAGATAAGCTTTACATACTTATGGCGAAAACATGCCAAAAGAAAGCTTCACATACCTTGTCTGAATTATTCCTTATCCTGCTTGCCTCGCTGTCCTTTGAACCTATTCAACATGAAAGAAGTATGAATATCAACCCCTTTTACTTTCTAGCACCCTAGGTTACATCTTAGTATTAATGGAATCTATTAACTTAATCGTTTTCCCGACTAGTTCTGTTATTCGCTAAGGCGTCGACAAAAATTGGGCAGCACCTCCCCTATAATATGCCCTATCCAAATTTCCAATTAGGTCCCTAATACCAACCAAAAACAACAACCTGCAGCAATTCACACCAACAATATACAACATAAACTCCGAACGACTTATTCAAAAATACGGTAGCACAATAGGGCGTCTAGCCTTTATTTTATAACGCCTTTCATTATACGCAATGAGGGGTCGTGTGGATTCAACCAGCAGCACCCTAACCCACATTAGAACATATTTAGTCCCTGAAACAACACATCACACCCCTGCAGCAGCACCTCACACGAACAACACTATTCTTCGATGACAATTTAACTATAGCGATTCCAATTTAGTTTATTTTGAACGTCGAGCATTTCTACGACATTCTTAAACTTCCAGCAGCATATAAGGGGTGTAATACACCATATAACAACACCATAAACTCCAAATTGAAAGGAAAGTCCTTACCTTACGTTAAACTTGTCAAACTCGCCAAAACTATCCAAAATATGAAATCTGGACAGTCCACTGTCTTATATTGTCGCTTAGCTTCGGAGGGGTAATTCAGAAAAACAGGATTTGTGGCCTCAATGAAAGTTATAGACATGTGTATCAAGGTCGCAAAAAATTTTGAATTACCCCTACATCAATTTTGTACGAAAATATATGACCAAAATACTCACAGCCGTCCGTGTAGGATTTCCAAAGCAAAATCTGGGCAGCACCTCCCCCATAATTCATCACCCTTTTTCGAGCAGAGAAAAGCAAAACTGGGTTATAGAGTCTAAATGAAAGTTGTATCCCTATGAAATATATTTCCAAAACATCTTGAATCACTCAAAAATAAGCCTTAAACAAGGAGTTATACTCGTATTACTAACTTGGTGTTTCTCCAAACCATGGCTGCCTTTGCTTTCTTCTCCACGTTTTTCTCTCTATTTTTTTTCAAGTGTTTGGCTAAAAATGACTTAATAGTCATCCATACATAGATATATATCTTTTTGGAGAGTGACACATGTCATACCCTAAGGGTGACACGTGTCACACCCTTAGGCAGCCACCTCAATTATGCAACCAATCCATAATTGCCACGTGGCAGGTGGGGTCCACCCCATGGTGTGTCACCTGCTGCCACGTGTCACTTTCATGTGATTCCATGTGTACCTATCACGTGCTACCATGTGTCAAGTAGGTGAGTCACCTACTTGCTTCAAGTAGGTGCGTCGTTTCCTTATTTCTCTTCCGTGGGTTCGTAATTTCGTCGAACTTTAAGAGCCTATGTATTCCTTGCTACTTAGTCTCAACACGCACTTGAGTAGCTTAAGTACGTAAGACCTCCAAGTTGGTAGTTTACGCGAGTCAATCAAGTGCTATGACTCATTTCTTGGCCTCCAACTCCTTTCGAATTTTTATAACCTTATTTCCAATCTTTCTTATTATGAAGCATTTCATTCTGCTTTCCTTGGAGTTATTTGATAGCATTATAAACTATCCAACTCACATAACGACTTTTGAGAAACTTAAGAGCCTTCCCAGAAACTTGACAAGCTTAAGAAGCATTCTAAGGTACCAAAGTACGGGGTGTAACATCCTTCCCCCCTTTAGAACATTCGTCTCCGAATGTTAACTAGCCTCATAAGATCTTACAAGTGCTTTAGGCTTCCTCTCTACTGGCTGCCATTCATAGGTCTTGTATTAACTCATATGGTCTATTTAAGAAGGTAGATTAACTGTAGGCATAGGAAACAAGTGATATTTCTTTTCCATTTCTTTTTCCAGTTCCTTTACCACACATCATATTGCACCCTTTACACGAAGATTTGTAGATGCTTAAAGTAGCCCAAAAGATGCTTTAGCATCACCATACTAGTTTGTACGTAAACCTGTATCATTTCTTACTTACTTCCTCTACTTACCCTTGAGTTTCCTCATATTCCAGTATAGGAGAGATCTTTCGTCTTTTCCTTGTTTTGCTGCTTGTACACCACAATACTAGTAGTCAGTAACTTTGTTACCAACATCTTACCTTCAGTCGAGTATAGCCTGGCTATTCCTTACAGTATGTTTAAGTTCTCATCGTAATTCTCTTGTTGTATTCATCCCCTTTGTATGCACCTATTCTTTGATGTCATACTATTCAAGTCCTTACTATTAATTCTCCGCACTGTCTCTGGTATCATGGCTTCTATCCATTTATTGCTGGCCTTTAGATCTTATTAACTCGTGCCAGTATGGGATGTCACTTGAAGCCACTTCCCCCCTTTAGGGTATACCCATGTCACTATCTGTTGTGTTCTACCTTACTCCCTTATTTCCAATTTTCCAATATGTATGATTCTTTTCCAACACATTCGGTATACTGCACCATATCTATGCCTTTCTTTATATCTTCCATACCTTTGGTTACCTAGGTAAGACAACTTAACACAATCATGAGGTGCTAATCCAGTCTAATTATGGGTACTTGAGTCACGTAGCAATTTATTTGAAGCCACTTTCTCACAAGGCTTTACATATTTTCATACTATCCTTATTATATTCACATCATATCCTGTTCGCATTCTACCCCATAGTAAAACACTTCTTAACCTTTTTCACGATTCTTACTGTGGGATACTTACCCTTCTTAGTTAGTCTTATCCTTAATATATCGTTCTATCCAGAACTACCAGTCTTTCCTAAATCATTTTCCTTTTATTTCAAGGAAAATTTGGGCAGAGCTTCCTCTACATTTCTTACTATCTCAATACCTGCATGGAGAAAAATGCCAACAATGCCTCACAGGGGCAATACCCATAAACATACATATATACATATCATATCACAGCATATCGTAGCCTTACAGGGCACCCAATATCAACAATAGTATAAACTGATGGACTTACCTCGTATGTCCAACTCGGACTGCACCTGTTTAGACTTTCCATCTACTTTTCCTTTCAATTTTCAACTTTACATGTCAACCATAATTCAATACCTTACCTGGCACCTATCATTCGTGCCTTGCTTACCTGCGTGCTGTGTAACTTCCAATATCGTCAGTAACCTTCTTCTATCGATGTTTTCCTTCTGCTGAAATCACAAGTTAGTATGAGGAATTTTATTCCCCATGACTCGGCTCTATCACACGATTGTAGACATTAAAGAAAGGTAACATCCTATATGTCATGTAGCCTCTTGTCTATAGATGTGGTGCACAACACACCGATAAAAAAGACTCTACTAAACACGGTCTATAGACACTCTACGGACCAACTGCTCTGATACCACTTTTGTCACGACTCAACCCCATGGGTCGCGACTGGGGTCCGACCTGGACCCTCATTTATGTAACTATCGACTACAGTCAAACTGGACTATGTATAACGTGATACTGCTCACAAAAACTTCAATGGGTTAAAACTTTTTCATGTTTATATAGCCTCCTAGATATAGGAACAAAATACATGAACCTAGTGGATGATAAAATATTCATACAGGTGTGGCCTTTTTCATTTGCATCATGTCATGGAAGGGAAAGCCAGTCGATAAGGCTGCCACAACATAATAGCTTTTACAATATATCGCATAGGCATAACCGAAATAAACTCCTAAACAACCCACACACATATATCTATAGACCTCTGAGAATAGGAACGACAACATATGATAGGACAGGGCCCCTGTCGTACCCTTGCATAAACAAATATAAATATCGCAGGACTAGTACTCAAAAGCTAGGCTCCGAAACAGTGAAGTACTTCCAACATAGCTAAGTAGAAATCCTAAGCTGGCAGATCTTCGAAATGAACATCTGTACCTGCGGGCATGAAACGCAGCCCTCCCTCCCCCCGAAGAAATAGGGGTCAGAATGATATATGTACTGAGTATATAAGCACAACATAACTGAGATAACAACTGAACCGGGGATGCAGGAAACCAAGAATAATATTTAATAGGGTACTGTGCCTGCACCTCACAAAATAAAGTCATGTATACCACTATCACATACCGTATCTGGCCCGCTCGGGGACTCGGTGTTACAAACACATCATCTATCATGCTAGGTATATATATGCCATTAACACTCTGGGACGTATAGCCCGATCCCTATATATATAAAGTACATGCCGAGGAATGATGGCCCAGTCCATGTATCATATAATAATGCCGAGGAACGACGAGCCGATCCGTATATAGTATAACAATGCCGAGGTACGACGGCCCGATCCATATAATGAATAATAATGCCGAGGTACGATGACCCGATCCATATAATGCATAATAATGCCGAGTTACGACGGCCCGATCCGTATAATGCATAATCTATCGTGGAACGTACGACCCGATCCTTACATAGCAAAATGTGCCAAGGTACGTCCGGCCCGATACATATATATATTATAATGCATATACGTACATGTAGGACTCAGTAGCATATCAAATATCCCTCAACCATTATTGTAAAGTATGCCTAAGAACCCCCAGGTTTAGGAGCTTACACATCCAATCACTATTCAGCCTATACAAGGCTTGAGGGTTGTAGTTTAACTACTTTAAGGCCCTTAGCATTTAGGAGTGAACTCAAGTCACGAGTTATACTCAGAACTTACAACTGGAACTACCTCTACACTCAAATCATATCTTATTTCATTTACATTAAGACGTCCCATAAGAAAGAAGCGATAGGCTCTACATATATTACCTTTTATCATATAGAAGCCTTAAACGGTAATAACTCAACTATTACAGGAATTCTACCCTCAAGAGGTGGATAAGAATTATAAATTATACTCGGAACTTCACGAATGGAGTTATTCCCATGCTTCATATGTATAAACCATTCAAAACTTATATGTAATACATGCCAAAAGAAGGAGGAATAGTTTTACATATACTACTTTTCAGCATATAGAAGACTTATAAGTCCATAACTCAACTATCGCAGGAGTTCTAATATCTAGAAGTGAATAAGATTGATGAACCATACTCGGGGTTTTATGAATGGAATTATTCTCTCATTACATACACAATTCACTTAAGACTAAGACATGCCAAAAGAAAAGAAGATAAGCTTTACATACTTATGCCGAAAATATGCCAAAAGAAAGCTTCACATACCTTGTCTGAATTATTCCTTATTCTGCTTGCCTCGCCGTCGTTTGAACCTATTCAACATAAAAGTAGTATGAATATCAACCCCTTTTACTTTCCAACACCCTAGGTTACATCTTAGTATTAATGGAATCTATTTCCTTAATCGTTTTCCCGACTAGTTCTGTTATTCGCTAAGGCGTCGACAAAAATTGGGCAGCACCTCTCCTATAATGTGCCCTATCCAAATTTCCAATTAGGTCCCTAAGACCTACAACCAACCAACAACAACAATCTGTAGCAATTCACACCAACAATATACACCATAAACTCCAAACGACTTATTCAAAAATACGGTAGCACAATAGGGCGTCTAGCATTTATTTTGTAACGCCTTTCATTATATGCAACGAGGGGTCGTGTGGATTCAATCAGCAGCATCCTAACCCACATTAGAACATATTTAGGCCCTGCAACAACACATCACACTCCTGCAGCAGCACCTTACACGAACAACACTATTCTTTGACGACAATTTAACTATAGCGATTCCAATTTAGTTTATTTCGAACATCGAGCATTTCTACGACATTCTTAAACTTCCAGCAGCATACAAGGGGTGTAATACACCATATAACAACACCATAAACTCCAAATTGAAAGGAAAGGCCTTACCTTACGTTAAACTTGTCAAACTCGCCAAAACTATCCAAAACATGAAATCTGGACAACCCACTGTCTTATATTGTCGCTTAGCTTCGGAGGGGTAATTGAGGAAATCAGGATTTGTGGCCTCAATGAAAGTTATAGACATGTGTATCAAGATCGCAAAAAATTTTGAATTACCCCTATTTCAAATTTGTATGAAAATATATGACCAAAATACTCACAGCCATCCGTGTAGGATTTCCAAAGCAAAATCTGGGTAGCACCTCCCCCATAATTCATCACCCTTTTTCGAACAGAGAAAAGCAAAACTGGGTTGTAGAGTCTAAATGAAAGTTGTATCCCTATGAAATATATTTCCAAAACATCTTGAATCACTCAAAAATAAGCCTTAAACAAGGAGTTATACTCGTATTACTAACTTGGTGTTTCTCCAAACCATGGCTGCCTTTGCTTTCTTCTCCACGTTTTTCTCTGTATTTTTGTTCAAGTGTTTGGCTAAAAATGACTTAATAGTCATCCATACATAGATATATATCTTTTTGGAGAGTGACACATGTCATCCCCTAAGGGTGACACGTGTCACACCCTTAGGCAGCCACCTCAATTATGCAACCAATCCATGGTTGCCACGTGGTAGGTGGGGTCCACCCCATGGTGTGTCACCTGCTGCCACGTGTCACTTTCATATGATGCCATGTGTACCTATCACGTGCTGCCATGTGTCAAGTAGGTGAGTCACCTACTTGCTTCAAGTAGGTGCATCATTTCCTTATTTCTCTTTCGTGGATTCATAATTTCGTCGCACTTTAAGAGCCTATGTATTCCTTGATACTTAGTCTCAACACTCACTCGAGTAGCATAAGTACATAAGACCTCAAATTTGGTAGTTTATACGAGTCAATCGAGTGCTACGACTCATTTCTCGGCCTCCAACTCCTTTCGATTTTTTATAACCTTATTTCCAATCTTCCTTATTATGAAGCATTTCATTCTCCTTTCCTTGGAGTTATTTGATAGAATTATAAACTATCCGACTCACATAACGACTTTTGAGAAACTTAAGAGCCTTACCAGAAACTTGAGAAGCTTAAGAAGCATTCTAAGGTACCAAAGTACGGGGTGTAACAGTTGTGACAGAAATGGTATCAGAGCAGTTCGTCTTTGGATTATCTACAGACCGTATCTAGTAGAGTCTTGATTATTAATGTGTTGCGCGCCACATCTATAAACAGGAAGCTACAGGACATTTAGGATGTTACCTTTCTTTTATATCTGAAATTGTGCTATAGATTCAAGTAATAATAAAATTCCTTATACTAACCTTGGATCTTAACAGAAGGACTACACCAACAGAAGGAAGTAATTGACGACATGGGAAGTTACGAAGCACGCAAGTAAGTAAAGTAAAGGCACAAAAGATATCTGTTGTGTAAGATATTGACATATGATTGAAATGTAAAGTCGAAAACTGAAGGGAAAAGTAGATGAGAAAATGCAACAGATGCAGGTTGAAGTTGGACATACGAGGTAAGTACAGTATTTTTATATTATTATTGACATTGAAAGCCATGTGTGGCTGTAATATAAGATGATATTGAAAGCCCTGTGCGGCTATGATATGATACGAATATATATGTGTTGGCCCTGTGAGGCATTGTTGGTATTTTCTGCGTATAGGTTCGGAATAAGTAAGAAATATAGAGGAAACTCTGCCAAAATTTTCCCAGAATAAGAAAAAGGGGATAAAACATAGCTTTATAACATGTCTTGGAAATTGATACCGAGTACCCATATTATGCCAAATTAAAGTTGTAAGAGGTACTCTTTATATCGTCAATAAGGGATACCCTTTTTACTCGGGGAAGTTATTACGGAGAAACAAAAGTCTGTCTGAGCAGTATAGTTCAGACCACAGTATCTCTAGCCATAATTATGCTGTAGAAAAAAAGAGAAGCTCAGGTTGAAAGGTAAGATGTCCAGTAATTGAGCTTCACTCATTTTGAAAGTACCAAGCCCCCAACTCCTAATTGTAAATTAGATAAGTTGTTCATAACTCGAGGATAAACCCAGAAGGAGACCAGGTAGGTCAAGTATTAAAAGAAGTATTGTGATGTTTAAGTGATTCTAGTTTCTTCAAACAATGGTTGGAAAATGGTTTACTTTAATAGTTTATAGTCCTCCACCGACTAGTTGGGGAAAGAGCTTCGAATAGAAGCACCACAAAGAGATGTTAGGAACTGAATATGAGTACGAACAAAAAGGGGGATATATAAGTATGAATTGAATGGGGTGATAAAATTATACAGGGATAAAGTAGGACCACTAGTAAGGTGCACTTAGTATACGTTGACTAAGTTAAAAGCCTGCGTTGAGTACGCAGTAAAAGCATGGAGCTTAAGATACAAAGAAATGACGTGTGTACACAATGTCGCCCCAAAAATAGTGGAACCCTTAAGGGATAAGGATGGAAAACTTAAGGAATAATTTGTGTAATCTACATTCACCCCAAGGAATAAAAGGCGTAGCTTCCATTCATCTCAAGAAATAAAGGATATAGGTTGGGAAAGCCACTACTCAAAGAGAACATGGGACAATGAATGCCGGAATACAAATGTTGCCTAGTTAAAAGAAAATTTAGAACGGCTACAAGTGTATATTAATTTTTTATAAAGACAAGTAGAATGTGGCCTCGGACGAGTTGTTCCATGGGTCCTATTACTCAAGTACAGATTAATAGATGAGGTGTCGCACTATGTATGAAAAGGGTTCTCGACGCTTCGTAATTTAGCCAAGGTTCTGTACCTGGATAATCAGGTTGGCAAAAAATATAATGCAGAAAGATGGGGATATGATACAGTACCAAGTACATTGGGGAAGGAGATTGGGCGAAATTGAGACTGGACATAGAGCAAGGTATAAGCGGATAAAGGTATAAGTACCCTCTAAAGGGGGGGAAGCAAGCTACAAAACTACAAATGGTAAGATAGAGGCAATTGATGTGGCAACATGTTTGAGACGGATGCTTAAACTTCAATAAGATCCTTTGTTGAACCAAGTTAGAAGGATTTAGAAGTCGTTAATAATTGGATAGAAGTTAGAATGCTATGCAGGATAATGTTAAGAAGTTCCAGTGAGACCTGGAATAACATAACGCTAGAATGTGGGTACGTTTAAAAGCAAAAGAATATAGCAATGAAAGGATATCGAATAACTCAAGGGACACTACAAAAGATAATGATAGCACGCTAGACCAAAAGACAAAATGTTAGCTATAGAGTTGGTCGCAAATGATGTTACGATAGATGTATAACCAAGGAAAAAAGAATAGAAAGCCTCCTGTGGTAGGAAATAAGAAGAACACAGAGTGAATAGTGGAAAAGAAAGAAGTGCGACAAGGTGAGACCTAGCGAGACGACGCTAGGATATTTCTCAGGTTAAGTTGAGCATCTTCTCACAGTTTCATAAAGGTAAAGGAAGACACGAGATAATAATAATAAAGTGTTACCATCTGGGGTAAGGAAAGTGTAAAATGGTTTAAGTAAGACGGGCAGAACTAGTTGGGTACTACAGGATGGCGAGCTCATATGCTAAACTTCTTTGGGACTATACCAACTGAGGATAGATGGAACTCAAAGTGGCTCTAAAGGTCACTATATGAATGAACTTTAGTTCTACTCAGTAGCCCACCCTAATGAATGGGTGCATACAAAAAGGGGTGAATACAATAGGAGAAGTTAAATCAAAGTGATCAAAAAAAGGGGGACATGGTCATAGTGGAACTAAAGGTCTACCTCGATACTGGTTGCAAGATAATAAAGGAAAGGATAAGGCAAAACATAAAGACTCGTGAGACAACGCTGAGGTAAATCTGGAGCTAAGTTGAGTGCCCTGCACATTATTGCAAGGATTACAATAAAACGCGATACGAATAGTTTCCAGAGAGGTCACCCATCCTAATATTACTCTCTCCCAAGCACGCTTAACTTCTAAATTCTGGAAAAATTTAGTGCAATAGAGCGGGTGTGGTCGCGCGAGATGGAAGAATCTGAATTGGTGGCGGAGAAATGACATGAAATTATGTACCTGGAGTACTATAAGTTACATTGAGTGTATTGTAAAAAGGACTTAAGCAAGACAAGAAGGATTAGCTAATTTCTAACCGATGACGCACTCGAATGCCGCAGTTCTTCAACATAGTACCAGTTAATGAGAGGCAAACCACAGAATGGCTATATGGGCCAATGGATGAAGGAATTTCTACACCACTTGGCAGTCAACTCTGAGAGAGAAAAAGCAAAACCCAAAAGGTAAGCATACCAGTTGATGTAATTTATGGAAGATAGGAAGTAATACACGAGGTCAAAAATTCCACAATATGACCATGGCTACAAGACTCACTTCGCACTCAGTCGACATATGACTTTGGAGGGAATGTTACCTAGGGATTAATGATATTAGCCCATGCTTCTTCAATCAAAGGCTACCTACTCAACTGAGAAGGTGTAAAATTATAGGGTAAAAGAGTGGTAGGACCTTACGGAGTCCCCATAACTATTATCCCAGACAAAGGAGCCCAAGTTATAGCTAACTACCAAGAATCAGTCTGCAAAGCAACTGGAAGACACATAAGTCTTCGTACTCTACTCTACCTCCAACCTGATGAACAGGCTAAAGCATATAATTTAAATGCTAGAAGATATGTCATGAGCTGGTGTTATTAACTTCAGAGATAGCTGGGATGATTATCTATCACTTATCAAGTTGCCTATAATAATAACTACTACTCCAGTATCCCAATGGCCTCGTACAAGGCTGGTAGAGCAAGACGTGTAAGTCTCCTATTGGATAGGTCAATGTTAGAAAGACTAAGCTAAAAGTCCCCGACATGATTGAGCAAGCTAAGGATTAGCAGCCTAGAGTCGAAAAAAATGATATACAGATAGTCGACACCGACAGTCAGAATACAAATTGATTATTAGGTATTCGTAATAGGGTCACCCAGGAAGGGAGTAATAAGATTCGGCGAGAAAAGGAAACTTAGCCAAAAATATATTATACTGTATCAAGTTGCTCGTAAGGTGGGCAAAGTGGCCGATAAGTTGAGCTTACCACCTTATTTGGAATCTACGCCCAGTCTATCATATAGGGATGCTTCGCAAGGGTACTGACGAGTCACCTAGGGTGTGTTCCATAGATGATGTCCAGGAAATGGAATCCCTGGAGGAACAACCTATCGCCATCTTAGATCGACAAACTGGAAAATTGTAGACTAAAGATGTGCCTTCCGTCAAGATACCATGGCAAAACCAAAACCAGAAAAGGGGATGACTTGAGAAATTGAAGAAGACATAAAACACAAGTATTCATACCCATTCCCGATGTCTACAGGTAACCCCAACTCCTGAAACTCATATATTAATTACTTGGATGAAGATATGTGTGATCGCAATAGAAAACAATCTCCCTACAATCAATATAAGGTCTTGAGGGAAGTTTTATTTAACATTTGGGGACAAATATTCTAAAGGGGGCACGGATGTTACACCTCACACTCTGGAGCTTGGAATGTCTCTTAAGCTTATTATCAGTTACTATGTGAGTCAAATAATCTACAACGCTATGAAACAACTCCAAGGAAGGGAGAATGTGATACCCCATAGTAGGGAAGGTTGGAAATAGGGTTATGAGAAGTTGGAAGAAGTTGGAGGCCAAGTAAGGAGTTGTAGGACTCTACTTACCTACGTCGGCTACAAACTTAGAAGTCCTACACACTTAAGCTACTTGAGTACACGTCGAGCTTAATTAGAAAGGAGTGCATAGGCTCTTGAAGTAAGATGAGATTACGAGCTTACGAGCTTACGAAAGAGAAATAAGGAAACGATACTCCTACTCGAAGCAAGTAGGTGATGCAACTGCTTGGACCAGCAGGTGATGCACCTACTTAGGGTCATGTAGGTGACGCAGCAGCTTGGGGTGGACCCCACTGCCACATGGCAGCATGTGATTGGCCACAGGGGTTGAGGTGGAACCCTAGGAGGCTGCCAAGTGTCACCCTAGGGGTATGCCATGTGGCACCTTCTAAAGAGGTGTATATATATGTGTTAAGTGACTCTTAGTCACATTTTTCATCCAAATCTCCAACCAATATAAAGAAAAAAAACTTGAAGAACACAAGGAACAAGGCAGCCATAATTTTGAGAAATTATAGGAAAGTTCTTCAATTTTTCTCTGTGAATTAATTATTTACGTTATTCCTCAACCACATGGAGATATATATATGTGTCTTATGATGTCTATGCAATTAATGCTTCACTTTACACATAGAAAAGTGTGAAAGAACAAAGAGAGAAAATGTTAAGAGCTAGTTAAAAAACCCATTTTTGAATGGGACTGTTGTTAGTAATATTAGTATAACTTCTTGTGTACAGCTTCATTTCGAGTGATTCAATATGTTTTGGAAAGATATTTCATAGATATATAACTTTCATTTATCCTTTCAAATCCATTTTCGCTTTTATCTACTCAAAAAAGGGTGATGAAGTAAGAGGAGGTACTGCCCAGATTTTGGTTTTGGACATCTTACACAGACTGCTGTTGGTATTTTTGGCATATCTTTTTGTAAAGAATTGATGTAGAGGTGATTTGAAATTGTATGCAACCCTAAGACACTGTATATAACTTTCATGGAGGACATAAAAGCCTGTTTCCCTCAATTACCCCTTTGAAACGAAACGACAAGGCAAGACAATAAGCTGTCCAGAATTCATATTTTGATAGTTTAGAGTGAGTTGTTTGAGATTTGTATTGTGTAATGTTGGTCTGAATCGCTTGTATATATATTTGCAGGTTGTTGTTGTTGGTTGGCTATAGTTATTAGGGGTGTGATTGGAAATTCGGATAGGGCATATTATAGAGGAGGTGCTGCCCGATTTTCATTAACGCCTTAACTAATTAAAGAACTAGTCGAGGAGACGAACAAGGAAATAGATTCCATGAATACTAAGGTAAAACTGAAGGTGCTGGAAAGTCAAGAGTGGTCAATATTCATATTACTTCTATGTTGCATAGGTTCAAAGAACGATGAGGCGAACATGATAAAGAGTGGCTCGTATGAGGTATGTGAAACTTTCTCTTAGCATGTTTTTGGCATAGTGCGTAAAGCTATCTTTCTTTCCTGTTGGCATGTCATAGCCTAAGGTGGATTGTGGATGAAATATGGAGATAATTCTATTCCCAAAACTCTAAGTATGCCTCATAATCCCTGTCCACTGCTTAGTATTGGAAATCCTGCAAGAATTGAGTATTGCCTATTAAGGTTTCTGACTTGATAACTTGTTCCCCTGCTTCTTTATTTCATATATACCCCCAGTTGTATTATATTATGTTTTAGATATTCAGTACATATATCGTACTGACCCCCTTTCTTTGGGGTGGCTGCGTTTCATGCCTTCATGTACAGGTACAGGTTTTGGGAGTCCGTCAACTTAGGATTCTGCTCAGCTCAGCAGGAAGAGGCTCCATTATATTAGAGCCTAGTTGTTGGCACTGGCCATTGATGTGTAGTATTATTTTGTTATTCAGGGATACGACGAGGGACCTATCCCGCTATGTGTTGTCATTAATATTATTAGAGATCTGCAGATATGTATATATGAGTTGTATATGTCAGTTTGGTTCAGCCTAGTCTATACGATATATTATACGTGTTGTTATGTTATGGCAGACTTGTTGGCTTGCATGCCCTTTCATGTTATGATACAAATGAAAGAGGTTACTTACATATGAAATGTTATGACCCATGGGGGTTCTCATATATGTATCATGTTATTGTAGTCAGGTTTGACTACATTTGATTCATATGCATGGCATGTTTATAATTCGATGTGACCACAGTTGATAGATATGTATATGGGAGGGGGGAGGGGGGTTTCAGATCGGACCTCATTCGTGGCCTATGGGGTTGAGTCATGACAACCACGACCCATGAAGCTCTCCACGGTTCATGGTGATGATCGTGATCTAGAGGGCTTGGTATGGATTGAAAGGTTGCTTCCACTGAGGAAACCATGGCTTGTGGTGCTCACCATACGTTATTGTCCCCATCATGGTCCACGCCTAACTTAGGGATCTTCGGGGCAAAGTTCACGAATGGATTCATGGTCCGTGATATGCACCACGGGCAATAGCTCCCTCTGTAGAACCTTTCCATTAGTTCCCCTATATCTTGACATCTACACGGAGCCCTTTTCAAGAGTTGTGAACTTGACTACGGCCCGTGAAGAGTCTTGCAGTCAGCATCTGATGCAAGTTTTCTGCAAAACTTTCTTAAAACCTTATTTTCCAACCTTCCAACATTTAGGGTCTTACATCTATTTACAAGATTATTGGGACAAGTACACCCATCACCTACTTGGCAATTTATGGCTCAAAATTAGCCAAAAAAGTCGAGCAAAGTAGGTCCCCTTTAAAGGGGAAAGGATAAGTTTATTTTACCTCATTTTTTAAGTTGTGAAATTTCCTATTTTATGATTCTCTCTTGGACCTTCTTGGCTTCATACAGAATCTCTAAAGCACCTTAGGGTTCTTGAAAAGAATACTTATTTTCAAGTGAAATCTAAGTGAAAATATTTATGGGTTAGCTTACTCCTTCCAAGTAATCTTATGGAAGTATGTTCTATACTGTTGAAGTGAGGAGTTGGACAGAACCATTTCTCGAATCTTGTGCACCACTATTTCTAATTTTTAAGAGATATTCTTTTGTTCTTTTCTTCTAGTTTGAAGGAGAGTTTAAGTTCTTGAAGTACAAGTTAAGATGATAAATTTCCAAAAATCAAGGTAAGGCTACTGCCATTTTTTTCCACTCATTAAATACAACTTTTTGAGGAGAATTTTCTATGTTTTTGTCAATAACTCATATATGGTGATGCATCCTTAAATTCAATAATCTCCTATTTAGCTGAAGGATTTGATGGGGTTGTTAGTGGCTGCTTTATGTGTATTGTTGATAGAGGTAGCTTGGGTGATCTTGGCACATGATGTATGAAGTTATATTGATGTATAAAAGAAGACTGTATTGAATTACCATTTGTATAAGAGTTATTGGGGTCTACTATCTATCAAGTGTTTAGCTACCATATTACGAAGCTCACAATGTTATTAGCTGCAAACATTAGTTTCATCCTGACATATATTGTAAATTAACACCTTCAAGGGAAGGCTGAAACATGGTAGTTGTATGGGCCAAGAAATAAGTTAGGTAAGGTTATTTGATTCCATATTCTTTTGCGTGAAATCTAATACTTGTGTCTCTAACAACAAGTGAGTTCTCGAATGTTCTTCCTAGTATAGGATGTATAGCATACAAACTCTAATATAGTTAATGATCTTTTTCCCTCTCTTTAGTATATTAAATTACCTCAATTGTGCATTTTTACTCTTTTATTTATTGGCATAAAGAAAGAGTAATTTCAAAAGAAACTTTATGATTTCTCCTCTTTATCAAATGAGGTCCATTGTGTCATTTGAGCTCTTAAGTAATAATTAATATTACATTTACTTCTTGTGTCATCGTTAATGCCTTATGTGCATATTCAAATGTCTTCTACTACTGGTCAATAGTTCTAAAGATTAAAAATGATCATGACCACCAAAATAAAAATCTCAAAGATTAAAGAACAATATGGAGCAATCTGTACAGCTGTGGATGGCAACACAGGGGCAAAAGCCTAGCATGGGTTTATCCCAATTTGTGTAGAAGGGTGGCAACCCAAGAGCAAAAGCCTAGCATAGGTTGATCGCAATTTATACATACAAGAACATCATCCCGAGAGTTAAAATGCCTAGATGGTCATTTGCATCATATACCTTACAAGTTTATGAAGTAAAGACAAGAGAAGCAAAGAAATGAAGGTAACGTACGTTATTCCTCAAGTGTAAGCAAATGTGGTCTTTAATTTTTATCTACATATAGCATTGATACCAGATTTTATTTGAGTTCTTAGTTTACATATATTTAATTTATACCATACATATTCAGTACATTCATTCGTACTGACTTTCTTTACGAGGGGATGGAGTATTTCATGCCAGAGGGAAAGGTACTTTGGCTAGCGGACCTCTTCAATAGGAGCACATAACACTCTACTAATTTTTGTTAGCTCTAAGTTGATCTGGGTTGTATCGAGTCTTTAGTAGATGTATTTTCATATTGTATGGTAGTTAAGTGTATGGCGGGACCTGGCTCAACCTAGACTAAGTTTCTCTATCTTATAGAGGTTCTTGTAGACTAATGTTTAAAGTGAAATTGTGTTTGGTTCTATTTAGAGGTGTGACACCACCATCTGGAATGCAAACGAGGAATAGAGATTGAGCAGCTGAGTAGCGTAATGTTAATAGAACTCAAGATGTTCCATTGATATCCACTACTGAATCCTCCCCCTACATTTAAGGCGGAGTTTAAAGGAGTGATCACTATTCTCACTCTATTAATGGCTGCTAGTCTCGTCGTTAAAGTATTTCCTTCACTAGCTCTAGGTCATAAGAGCCTTCAACTTTTACAGGGATTAGAAACTTCTACTCAATCCTCCCCCTACATTTAAGGTGAAGTTTAGATGAGCTATTACTATGCTCACTCTATTGATGGTTGCTAGTATCATCGTCAAAGTATTGCCTTCACTAGCTCTAGGTCATAAGAGCCTTCAACTAGTACAAGGATTAGAAACTTCTTGAGGATGAATACCCTAGTCTGCACCGGTCCAAGGTTGAGAAAGATCCCCACAACATCATCGATGAGATATTGAAGATCCTAAAGTCTATACATGCAATTGAGATCGAGAGAGTTGATCTTATTTCTTATTAACTCAAAGATATGGTTAATATTTTCTATAGATAGTGGGAGAATAGTTGAGGTAAGGATGCTGAAGCTGCTGATTTAGATGAGTTTGACACTTCTATCCTCGAGAGTTGAGGGAAAGGTTGAAGAGTTTGTGAAATCTTAAATAAGAGGGGTTGATGATAAAAGAATACAGTCTTAAATTTATCTAGTTGTGAAGGTATCTTCCATAGATGGTCCCTAATGTGAGGTCCAAGATGAGAAAGTTTGTCTCTGACTTGGGTAAACATGTGAAAAATGAGTGCAAAGGTTGCTTTACTAATTTTTGACTTGAAAACTTCCAGACTCATTTTGTATGCATAATATATTGAGAAGGAAAAGAAGAAATATAGAAAGAAGCACCACCACAAGAATTCAAGGTCTGCATGCAATTAATCAAACCACCAGGAGAGTGGTAACGACAACTAGTCTTTTTCAAAGAAGGTATTCTAGCTATGTACCATCATAAGCAAGTATACCATATCAATTAACAAGAATGATTAGAGGTCAGAGTAACCAGACCTTCAGAGCTCAAGGTTCAAACTCTTAAGGAAGTGTGGCCCAAGATTCTTTGATGAAGCCACCTTATGGTAAGTGTGGTAGACTTCATTTGGGAGAGTGTCATGATGGCACTAGTGGCCGCTACAAGTGTGGTCTAATGGGTCACTCCATGAGAGACTGTCCATTGATAAGAAAGTGTAATGAGGGAAACAAAGCCGAGTCTTCTACAACCGGACCATCTGGTAGTGATCTCTAAAGGGGTATAACTTCAGAAGCAGGTGTCACGACCCAAGCATAGGGCCTAGAAATGACATGATGAATGAGGAACCCGAAAGTACCTCACCCAAGCCTCTTAGCATTTATTTAGCCTTTCATTAGTAATGAAAATAAATATCAAGCAAAAGAAAAAGGGGAAATTGGTACTAAGGGAGAATATCATAAAATAAGAGTCATCATCTGTCACGACCCAACCCTGTAGGCCGCGACTAGGGTCCGATCTGGACCCCCATATACCTACCTATCAGTTGTAGTCATATTGAACTATGAACAAGGTGATACTACTCACAAAAAAAAACTAATGAGTTAAAACTTTTTCATGTACATGTAGCCTCTTTCATTTGTATCATATCATAAAAGGGCACGCGAGCCGACAAGGCTGCTATAACAAAAACATTCACAATATATCGAATAGGCAACATCAAAACTAATTCACAAACAACCCACATATACATATGTCTACAGACCTCTAAGAATAGTAACAACAACATATGGCGGAACAAGGCCCCCGCCGTACCCCTGAATGTACAAATATATACATTAAGTGACTAGCATCAAAATTTAGGCTCCAGAATAGTGAAGCACTTCCGACACAGCTGAGAGGAACTCCTACGCTGATGGATCTCCAGAATAAATATCTATACCTACGGGCATGAAATGCAGCCCCCCGAGAAAAGGGGATCAGTACGATATATGTACTGAGTATGTAAAGCATAACACATCGTAGCAGAGATCATAACTGAAATAGGGATGCAGGGGACAAGTATAATAACTAAATGAATTACTGTACCTGCACTTTAGGACACGTAAATCATACCCATCATCATATGCTGTGCCCGGCCCTCTAGTGAACTCGGTGTTATAATCACTTCTTCATAATCACATATCATCATATAATAATGCATTTCATTTCATCATATCATCGTATACGGTATCATACCATCGTATACGGTATCATCTTATCATGTATATCATCGTATCACACCCGGTTCACTGCGGGGCTCAGGGTCACAATGTATTGCTTTAATCTCATATGCATGCCTACATAAAGTATCTGACCCTTTAGTGAGGGACTCGGTGAATGGAGTGGTGTACGTCTATAGCGTACCGTCATAATATACATATGTACCCGGCCCTCTAAGGAGGGACTAGGTGTTCCTTCCTTATTTTACCACATATACTATCATATTACAATCGGCCCGGGACTCGGTGGATAATCATATCGTCATAACATATAATATATATCACACCTCACGTACGGCATCATCTCTTCGTGCGTGGAACTATACACATCCGGCCCGGGACGCGGTGAAAGAAGCAGTAACACTGTGCACGATAACATATCCCGGCCCATCGTGGGACTCGAGGAAGGATGGGTTACAGTATGCACGAGTAGAGTAGTGAGAAACCATATGCAACTAAGTCATTATCTAAGACTCGATGAAACAGTCAAGTGAACCGTCACCTAAAGACTGGGGAGTAATTATCCGAGGTATCCCTTTAGATGTCATTAGGGCTTACATCAGTTAGGGCCTCAAGAATCACAGACATGCATCCAGACAATGCCATATAGCTTATGCAATCAGAAACATGGTTTATGCAATCAAAGGCACGATTATGCAATCAGAGACACAGTTATGCAATCAGAGACACAGTTATCTAGTCAAAGACTCAACTTATGCAATCAGACACATTTACCATTTTAGAGCCTTTAAAAAGAGAGGAGCTGGTATTTCTACTTACTATTCGCTATATAGAAGGCTCGAGAATAGTAGTTTGACTACTTTCAGACTCTTAATGTTCAGGAGTGACTATAAGTCACGAGTTACAATCAGAGCTCATAACTGGAATTACCTCTAAACCTATATCATATACCATTTAACTTAAAGTTAATCCATTCCAAAGGAAAGAAGAAATAGGCTTTACATATACTAATTTTCATCACATAGAAGACTAAAAGGAAATGACTCAGCTATTACAGAAGTTCTAATACCAAGAAGTAAACAAGAGTCTCGACTCATACTCAGGGCTTTGCAAATGGATTGAATCCCAAATATCATATACATATCATTCATAACTTATATCTAAGACATGCCAAAAGAAAAGAAGAATAGTTCTACATATCTATTCCAAAAACATGCCAAAGGAAAGCTTCACATACCTTGTATGGACTTCTCTTAATCATGTCCACATCATTGTCCTCGAAACCTATTTAACATGGAAGTAATGTAAGTATTAACAACCTTGGACTTTTCAGCAACTTAGACTTCCCACGAGTATTCATAACATTCATCCCTTCGCTCGCTTTCTCGACTAGTTCCTTAACTAGTTAGGATGTTAACGAAAATCGGGCAGCACCTCCCCTATAATGTGCCCTATACGAATTCCCAACCATGTCCTTAGCACCTGAAGCCAACCAACAATGCAACCAGCAGCCCATACATATACATATTACGACCAAAATTATACAATATAAACCCCCAACAATTCACTCGAAACTAAGATACCAAAACTAGAGTTTTTAATCTTTCTTTCGCGAATTCTTTAATTGCAAAGCCTGTGGCTGCAACCAGAAGCTCCCACACCTCATTTAGATAAATTTTAGACCCTGCAACACGCCACAACACAACCAGCATCAGGCCCTACGCGTACAACACTTTATTTCGACAACAACTTAACTATAGCGATTCTAAATTCCCCAACTTCCAGCAGGTCCTAAGGTTTGTAATACACCATAATTTAACATTATAAACTTCAAATTAGAGGGTAAGAACTTACCTTTCCCAAAATTGGCTAGCACTCGCCAAAATCGCGCCTCAGAAATATTTTCAGCGTGCTGTAACATTGTGGCAGCTTGCTGTCTGTTTTTTGCTGCATCAAATCCTAATTTTGTACTACTAATACTTCCATATCATCTTAGTATATGCTAATTAATTAATTTACGGAACGAAAACGGGACTTACCTATTTTTCTCCCAAAGCCGTCGCAAGTTTCTCTCCTTAGCTTTAGGGTCTGTTTTCTCACGTTGCTGCCGGAAATATGTTAATGAACTAAAGATTTTTGGATACATATCAACTAATATAGGTGGTCCCAAGGGGTGACATGTGTCATCCCCTAAGGATGACACGTGTCAAGCCATGATTGGCCACCGTGTCATGCTGCCAATTAGGGGCTGCCACGTGGCAGCGGGGTCCACCTCCCCCAAGCAGCTGCATCACCTACTTGACCCTAAGTAGGTGCATCACCTGCTTGCTTGAGGTGCTGCCACGTGTCTCTCCTCCATTGGCTGCCACGCGTCATCTTTTTCCCTTCCTCGCGGGTTCGTAATTTCGTCTCACTTTAAGAGCCTATGTAATCCGTACTACGTAAGCTTGATATATCCTTAAGCAACTTAAGTGTATAAGACTCTTAACTTAGTGTCTTACGTAGGTAAATCGAGTCCTACGACTCATTTCTTAGCCTCCAACTCTTTCTGGATTCTTATGACTCTATCTCCAACCTCCCTTCTCGCGAGGTATAAATCTTCTTTCCTTAGAGTTGTTTGATAGTGTCGTAGCTTATCCGGCTCACATGATAGTGTCTAAGGAACTCAAGAAGACGTTCCGAGCTCCAGAGTGCGGGGTGTAACATCCTTCCCCCCTTTAGAACATTCGTCCCCGAATGTTGAATAAATCTTTCCTTAAGACTTTATACAGATCATCAGGAGATTCCTTTCTACTGGAATAACATACATTTTCATCCAAGTACTTAATATACGAGTTCCAAGACTGGAGGCTATCTATAGATATCGAGAATAGGTACGGACACCTGTGTTTCATGTCCTTTTCAACCTCCCAGGTTATGCCTTCACGATTCTTATTTCGCCACAGTATCTTGATGGAAGATGTCCTTAGTTCGCAACCCATTTAATTTGCTGATCCCGGATGGAGATAGGTTGCCCCTCGTAGGATAACTCCCTATTATGTGGACCTCCTCCACGGGCAATATTCTGGGAGCATCGTTCCCATTCTTACGGCGTATTGATTTGTGAAAACTGAATGTATTATTTCAAATCGGACGGTAGTTCCCACTCATAGGCAACTTTATCTATTCTAAAAATGCTCTGCAAAGGGTCAATGTATCCCCTTCTTGCTGACTTTAGGCTGCTAATCGATATCTTGTTCCGGAATAAGCTTTACTTCATCAATAATTTAGTGGGTCACATTTGGGCCTGTCCCTTAATCGAAGGGCAAAATGTCATACTAAGATTCATCTGGGTTCCTCAATCCCTTTCGAAATGATTTCCAACAGTTAGCTGTAAATTGAACTTTTCTATCTAAGATAATAGATGTGGGGACTCCGTTAAATCTTATTGTTTCCCTACTATGTCATTTCACAGAACCCTCAGCTGAATATGCCTTTCTAACTGGAGGGGAACAGGTTGATTCTGTCAGCCCATCTACCATAGCCCGTATGAACTCCCAGTTCCTTAGAATGCGAGGTCAGCTCGTACTATAATACATATTAACTGCTTTCTACCTCAGAGTCGGGGTTTCCATTCCCTGATATAGGCTGTCAGACTGCTGATGCTTCTTTTAACTTAAACTATTGTACAACTCCTGTTAATCCAACTTGTAATACCTTAGGTATGCTATCTTTCTCTTTTACTCAGATCTTTTCTCCAGTTTTCTTACCATACATCATATTATAATCCTTACATAAACGTGTGTACGGACATAGAGCAGTCTAGAAAATTCTTTAGCGTTGCTATACTAGTGGCTTACCTCCTTTAGTCGAGGTCAAGGCTCCACTATGGCTCTTGTCCTTAATACCGATTATATCTGAATAGTTCTGCCTCGAACCATCTTACACTTTTCCTGAATAGATTCTAAATATGGCAATCACATTGTTATTACTGACTTTATTTTATCGAGTAATCATTTGACCTCGCTCTTAGTATGCCAATATTCATAGGTTGCACAACTATTCTTGTGCCATTTTCACGAGGTGCATTGTATTTCAGTCATAATCTTTTCTTCTTTTGGCTTACTCTGTTCTATATGTGTCGTTGTACCAACACGCCTTTATAATCTCTTTTTGTCATACTTATTTTGTTCTCTTTCTCAATTCCCAGAGGGTTACCCATCCCAGTGCTACTCTCATTCGAGCACACTTAACTTCGGTATTTTGATAAAATCTGGTGCATTAGTGTGAGTATGATCACGCCCATCCCTTATGGGGTCTCGTTTGAAGTTTTAGCGTTTCCACTTACATACGATAGCATCAGTTGATTTTCTCTTACGCTTGTACTTCTTTTGTCCACTTCCCCCCTTTTAGGGTGTTCCTATGTCATTCTCCGTATATCTTCATCTATTTACACACAAATGATTCTATTCCAACATATTTAACGGGTTGCACCATATCTACATCTTCTGTTAAATCATCCTCATGTTAGGTTGCCTTTCTAGAAAACCCTAGCACAATTGTAGGGTGCTGTAATATTTGGAATATCTCGAATCGAATCTCATCTATTGATTGATACTTGAGTAGTATCCGTAATGTAGTAGTGCACTCAAAGCCACATTCCATTCATCCCAACCAGTAATTAGCGAGGGCTCATAATTGGTGCACACTCCCCACTCGAGTGTACTTATACTTTAATGACACATGTTTCGAGCTTCGTCATTATACTAACTTTATTCCAGTGGATACCACTAATCATTAGAGTGGAGTCACATGTACACTATACTTCTTTACGCCTCCTGAGCTTGCATCTTTGTCGTGTGCCTAAGGCTCATTTCTAATCCTGCCTAAAACCACATCAACTTTGTGGTAGTAGTGGCCTTGTCTTAATACTTTTTCATCGTACTATACCTCCAGTTCGTAACTATCTATGTCTCTTTTTGTTCGATACTTATACTTAATTAATCACATCTATCTTGAGTGCCTCTATTAGAACTTCTGTATTATTCCTTCAACTCATTTCCATTTTTGGTTGGGCGTAAGGAATTCCATATTACCCTTTATTTCCTTGCACTAGCCATCCTTTTCGTCATCATATAACCTTTATTCGAAACTTTCCTTATGGAACTTGATAAATCTTACTTATTTGTTCCATAGCTTGCTTTTCCGTTCCACACCTATCTTTACATTCCATTTACATAGACCACATCATACCTTCTAGTTAATTCCTTACTAAGCTTTGCTTATTCTAATAATGGTTTTTGTTATGTTCACCTGGTACCTTGTTCGCATTCAGACCCATAGTATAATACCGCTTGACTTTCTTCACGATTCTTACTATGCGTTACTTACCCTTCTTAGTTAGTCTTGTCCTTAATGTCTCACAAGCTATCTTATTAACACTTCATATCCGTCACAATTCTTTTCCCTTTGTACTCTTGTCTTACTCTTGTCTTAACCATACTGTTACTTCCTTCAATTATCACTTGTCATAGTTTATCCCTATGTATCAATTCAGGTAATGCCTTACTATCTCATTTTATCCCGATCTATCATTCCTCTCTGAGTCATTTTCTTTGGCTTATAGGTCCTTTCTAACTTATTCTACTATTCCAGTATCGTCCTCCTAGTTTCTATTGCCATTAACTCAGCAATTAACTTATTTCTCGAGGTCAGCCATACTTGTTTAGTCAAATCTCATCATTGTTGCGAGGACAACCTTTCAAGACATACTATAGCCCTGTATCTCATTCTTCTCTTATTTTTAGGAAAATTTGGGCAGAGTTTCCTCTGTATTTCTTACTATCTCAACACCTGCACGTAGAAAATACCAACAATGCCTCACAGGGCACACATATATACATTCATATTGTATAACATCTCAGCCACACAGGGCACACATATATATTCAAATCATCTCATATCGTAGCCGCAGAGGGCGCCTATAATTAACAGTATGGAAATGAACTTACCTGTTATGTCCACTCGAGCTGCACCTGTTATACTTTCCTGTTTACCTTTCCTTTCACTTTTCAATTGTATCTATCAATCATATTTCAATACCTTACCTGACATAGGGCTTTCGTGCCTTTACTTACCTACGTGCTTCGTAACATCCAATATTGTCAGTTACTTTCTTTTATCGGCGTTGTCTTCCTGCTAAAATCACAGGTTAGTATGAGGAATTTCATTTCCTATAGCTCGGCTCTATCGCACGATCTTAGATATGAAAGAAAGTAACATCCTAAATATCCTGTAGCCTCCTGTCTATAGATGTGGTGCACAACACACCGATAAACAAGACTCTACTAGACACGGTCTGTAGACATTCTAAGGACGAACTGCTCTGATACCACTTCTATCACGACCCAACCCTGTAGGCCGCGACTAGGGTCCGATCTGGACCCCCGTATACCTACCTATCAGTTGTAGTCATATTGAACTATGAACAAGGTGATACTACTCACAAAAAAAAACCAATGAGTTAAAACTTTTTCATGTACATGTAGCCTCTTTCATTTGTATCATATCATGAAAGGGCATGCGAGCCGACAAGGCTGTTATAACAAAAACATTCACAACATATCGAATAGGCAACATCAAAACTAATTCACAAACAACCCACATATACATATGTCTACAGACCTCTAAGAATAGTAACAACAACATATGGCGGAACAAGGCCCCCGTCGTACCCCTGAATGTACAAATATATACATTAAGTGACTAGCATCAAAATTTAGGATCCAGAACAGTGAAGCACTTCCGACACAGCTGAGAGGAACTCCTACGCTGATGGATCTCCAGAATAAATATCTGTACCTACGGGCATGAAACGCAGCCCCTCGAGAAAAGAGAGTCAGTACGATATATGTACTGAGTATGTAAAGCATAACACATCGTAGCAGAGATCATAACTGAAATAGGGATGCAGGGGACAAGTATAATAACTAAATGAATTACTATACCTGCACTTTAGGACACGTAAATCATACACATCATCATATGCTGTGCCCGACCCTCTAGTGAACTCGGTGTTATAGTCACTTCTTCATAATCACATATCATCATATCATAATGCATTTCATTTCATCATATCATCGTATACAGTATCATACCATCGTATACGGTATCATCTTATCGTATATGGTATCATCTTATCATGTATATCATCGTATCACACCAAGTTCACTACGGGGCTCAGGGTCACAATGTATTGCTTTAATCTCATATGCATGCCTACATAAAGTATTCGACCCTTTAGTGAGGGACTCGGTGAATGGAGTGGTGTACGTCTATAGCGTACTATCATAATATACATATGTACCCGGCCCTCTAAGAAGGGACTCGGTGTTCCTTCCTTATTTCACCACATATACTATCATATTACAGCCAGCCCGGGACTCGGTGAATAATCGTATCGTCATAACATATAACATATATCACACCTCACGTACGGCATCGTCTCCTCGTGCGTGGAACTATACACATCCGGCCCGGGACGCGGTGAAAAAAGAAGTAACACTGTGCATGATAACATATCCCGGCCCATCATGGGACTCGAGGAAGGATGGGTTACAGTATGCACGAGTAGAGTAGTGAGAAACCATATGCAACTAAGTCATTATCTAAGACTCGATGAAACAGTCAAGTGAACCATCACCTGAAGACTAGGGAGTAATTATCCGAGGTATCCCTTTAGATGTCATTAGGGCTTACATCAGTTAGGGCCTCAAGAATCACAGACATGCATCCAGACAATGCCATATAGCTTATGCAATCAGAAACATGGTTTATGCAATCAAAGGCACGATTATGCAATCAGAGACACAGTTATGCAATCAGAGACACAGTTATCTAGTCAAAGACTCAACTTATGCAATCAGACGCATTTACCATTTTAGAGCCTATTAAAAGAGAGGAGCTGGTACTTCTACTTACTATTCGTTATATAGAAGGCTCAAAAATAGTAGTTTGACTACTTTCAGACTCTTAATGTTCAGGAGTGACTACAAGTCACGAGTTACAATCAGAGCTCATAACTGGAATTACCTCTAAACCTATATCATATACCATTTCACTTAAAGTTAAGCCATTCCAAAGTAAAGAAGAAATAGGCTTTACATATACTAATTTTCTTCACATAGAAGACTAAAACGAAATGACTCAGCTATTACAGAAGTTCTAATACCAAGAAGTAAACAAGAGTCTCGGCTCATACTCAGGGCTTTACGAATGGATTGAATCCCAAATATCATATACATATCATTCATAACTTATATCTAAGACATGCCAAAAGAAAAGAAGAATAGTTCTACATATCTATTCCAAAAACATGCCAAAGGAAAGCTTCACATACCTTGTATGGACTTCTCTTAATCACGTCCACATCATTTTCCTCGAAACCTATTTAACATGGAAGTAATGTAAGTATTAACAACCTTGGACTTTTCAGCATTTTAGACTTCCCACGAGTATTCATAACATTCATCCCTTCGCTCGCTTTCTCGACTAGTTCTTAACTAGTTAGGATGTTAACGAAAATCGGGCAGCACCTCCCCTATAATGTGCCCTATCCGAATTCCCAACTATGTCCTTAGAAACTGCATCCAACCAACAATGCAACCAGCAGCCCATACATATACATATTACGACCAAAATTATACAATATAAACCCCCAACAATTCACTCGAAACTAAGATACCAAAACTAGAGTTTTTAATCTTTCTTTCGCGAATTCTTTAATTGCAAAGCCTGTGGCTGCAACCAGAAGCTCCCACACCTTATTTAGATAACTTTTAGACCCTTCAACACGCCGCAACACAACCAGCAGCAGTCCCTACGCGTACAACACTTTATTTCGACAACAACTTAACTATAGCGATTCTAAATTCATTTATTTCGAACGCCGAACTTTTCAAACCTTTTCCCCAACTTCCATCAGGTCCTAAGGTGTGTAATACACCATAATTTAACATTATAAACTTCAAATTAGAGGGTAAGAACTTACCTTTCCCGAAATTGGCTAGAACTCGCCAAAATCGCGCCTCGGAAATATTTTCAGCGTGCTGTAACGTCGTGGCAGCTTGCTGTCCGTTTTTTGCTGCATCAAATCCTAATTTTGTACTACTAATACTTCCATATCATCTTAGTATATGCTAATTAATTAATTTACGGAACGAAAACGGGACTTACCTATTTTTCTCCCAAAGCCGTCGCAAGTTTCTCTCCTTAGCTTTAGGGTCTGTTTTCTCACGTTGCTGCCGGAAATATGTTAATGAACTAAAGATTTTTGGATACATATCAACTAATATAGGTGGTCCCAAGGGGTGACACGTGTCATCCCCTAAGGATGACACGTGTCAAGCCATGATTGGCCACCGTGTCATGCTGCCAATTAGGGGCTGCCACGTTGCAGCGGGGTCCACCTCCCCCAAGCAGCTGAATCACCTACTTGAACCTAAGTAGGTGCATCACCTGCTTGCTTGAGGTGCTTCCACGTGTCTCTCCTCCATTGGCTGCCACGCGTCTTTTTTTTCCCTTCCTCGCGGGTTCGTAATTTCGTTTCACTTTAAGAGCCTATGTAATCCGTACTACGTAAGCTTGATATATCCTTAAGCAACTTAAGTGTATAAGACTCTTAACTTAGTGTCTTACGTAGGTAAATCGAGTCCTACGACTCATTTCTTAGCCTCCAACTCTTTCCGGATTCTTATGACTCTATCTCCAACCTCCCTTCTCGCGAGGTATAACAATCTTCTTTCCTTAGAGTTGTTTGATAGTGTCGTAGCTTATCCGGCTCACATGATAGTGTCTAAGGAACTCAAGAAGACGTTCCGAGCTCCAGAGTGCGGGGTGTAACATCATCAACCTTACATCATCATACATTTATTTCCAAACATACCTCTACTAATAGACTTGGCGATTGCTAAGACATGTCTTTAGCTCACTCTCAAATAAACTAACAATGAAGTACAAAAATAGGTGTCTTAATGCCTCAATATAACATATTCTAGAAAGGGGAGGAGTTTTATCCCCAAAACAATGGAAACTAACCAAAAATGTCCTTCAAATGATCTAAACTAACTACGTGAAGGAGGAGGAACACCGATCCCTACATGGTGTTATCATGTAGGCAAAACAGTATGCGTTAGTACTTTGGATGTACGAAGTACGTAAGATATGCATGAACAAATAAAAAAACATAATCAATATACCATAAGGTGCATGACCAATTATAATAAGCATGAGTACAACCTAAAAGCAATCTTCAAACATAAGAAATTCTTGGTCAATGCATATCATAAAACTTCAAAGTAACACTTACTTCATGGCATATAACTTGTGAGATAGGACCTTTAACCTTACAAGAGATCATGGAAATATGAAAGATATTAGTAGTCATAGTAAGAAATACCTTAAACATCGAGAGAGGGACCTTGCAACTTAGTAAGAGCGACCGTAAACTGAATAAATCATGTGAGCCATAACATGGAGTCCCAATACTTACCCATGCATCGGAGAAAAGGAGGAGACTACTTGCCAAGGTAGAATCCTATTTGCCTAAGTGGATCCACTAAGCTACATGAACGATCGATCCTCAACTAGGGTGATCCTTTAAGGAATCAAGCCTCTTCTATGGGTGATCCTTTAACTACGGTGGCGGGTATTTATGGGACAATGGGATCTTTCTACGGGTCTCTTGCCTTTTCTACAGGAGAGAATTCCTATCCCAAGGTCCACTCGGTTCTAGGTAAAATCTCAATGGAATAGAAAAACCATAAAACATAAACTCAATAATCATATGGGATGGTCCATATCTACTACCTGTCCACTATTCATAAGAACAAAATCATAGAATAGCTCTGTTACTTTGTCTCATGTGATGTGAGTGTAGACCTTTCATCATCACATATCTTTATTCATAAAATATCTTTAGGGCCTTAACTCACCCTATCATTAACTTGCTTGAATATTATAGAATCATCATTCACAAAATTTATTTGCAAAAAGTACCTTTAAACTCATTTGTAGGCATTGTCAAACATTCATTTGGAGTCAAACTTCATTTCAACTTTGCTTTATCATAAGAAACTAGGTGGGTTTATATCATAAAGACCTTCAAATACATTTAAAGAATACTTGTATACATGAGAGTGATATAAATGCATAAAATCAACCATCTTAAAAACAACCCACCATATGCACTTTAAAACTACCTTTCAAACCTTCATATAAGAACCTTGATAAACCATCCATTTCATGTAAATAAGATTTAACATAAGTCAATATAGGTAAATAAACTTCAAATATTCAAAAATCTCTACATTTGAAATCGTAGTATGAAAACACATAAAACTCATCACTTGAAATTGAGAGTCAATATATATATATATATATATATCAACATCAATATGAGTAAATAAACTTCAAATATACCATAATCTATGAATTTGGAACCATCATGTAAAAGCCCATAAGATTTTATCATTTTGAATTGAAATACTAGGTTGAGAAAATATTTGGGCTCCGTGGGTGGAAGGATCCTTGGATGAAAACCCACATACCTTAGAGTAGAACATGAAGAAATATTGATGTTAGTTCTTCAATAGGAATATTGAATCCTTGAGTTTGAGAGCAAATTTGTTGGAGATGATTTGAGAGAGAAGAGGATGAAGTTTAGGGTTTTGGGGGAGGCAAAAGACTGTAAAATGACCCCAAAAATGCATCCAAGTACATCTATATATGTTCAGGGAATTGTCTAAGTTTTCCTTACTTGAAATTGGAAATTCTCGCTAAATTTTGAACTAACAGGGAGCAGGTCTACGATGCAGAGGTGTCCCACTTCAGTTTATTTTTTTCTAAAATTAAAATTTGAGCCAAGATTGACCAAGTCTGTGATGCGGACTTAAGAGGACATAATATTTTACTCTGAACTCCAAATAAATCAATCTTGGTGGCAATAGAAAGAAGACTCAAAGACCTTTAATTTGATAAGTCATGGTCTACCTAATTCATTATATGCTAAACCATATGGTCATTGGAAGTTGACTCTTATACAATCTCATATGAAAATATAGCTGATAGAAATTCTTTGGACTTGGTTGGTGTTAGAGATCCCTTATGACCGTAAACCACATCTAATAAACTCTAAATACTTAGTAATTGATCCTAACTTATATATACAATTAGAAGTCGATAAGTTCGAGCTTTTATGCCTATGAAGAATGGTTTGGGTCTTGGCATAGAAATTTTAGAGATATTACAGTAGATGGTGGTTTAAACCATCTATATGCTATGGCTAGTAGCCAAGATCAAGTGAATTCATCAGACATAATTACTAGTATTCTTAATGTCCTATCTTATGATATTTATGCCTTACTTGATTAGGGTGAAACTTTGTCTTTCGAAATTCCATACATTATCGTGAAGTTTGGGATCCATACATTTTCTAGAGCCCTTCAGTATTTCTACTCCTTTTGGTGAGTATATTCTAGCTAAAAGAGTCTATAGACACTCTAGAGTTTCCATCTATCACAAAGAAACCATAGTTGACTTAATAGAGTTGGATATGGAATATTTTGATGTCATTCTAGGTATGGAATGGCTTTAGTCTTGTTACTCCTTTATTGATTGTAGAACTCGAGTTGTTACTTTTCAGTTTCTAAATTAGCAAGTAATTGAGTGGAAGGATAGTCCAGCAATTCCTAAGCGTCGATTCATCTCATACCTTAAGGCCAAAAAGTAGTTTCTAAGGGGCGTATCTACCATATTGTTTGAGTTAGAGATAATAGTGTGAGACACCATCCCTTAAGTTACTTTCAGTCATAAATGAGTTTCTATAAGACTTTCTTGATGATTTACCTGGAGTCCCTCCTAACAGGGAGATAGATTTTGGAATAAATGTTCTTCTCGATACTAACAGTATCTCTATTATGCCATATAAAATGGCTCCACCCGAGTTAAAAGAGCAGTTGAAAGATCTTCTTTATAAGGGTTTCATTAGGCCAAGTGTCTTAGCTTTGGGCACTTCTGTCCTATTTGTGAATAAGAAAATGGTTCTCTTAGAATAGGCATTGACTACCATTGTAAGACCCCAAAATTTGGAAAGTTAGAAAAACGAGGATCAAAACATGAAGTTACTAAAAATTTACAATTTTGGCACCAAGTGATGACCATGAAGGACATCACAAGCCGTGCAAAGCACCATGCCTCTTAGTGATCCACTGTGGTGGAAGCTCTAAGGTTTACTCCTATAGGGTGAGTCCATGAAAGGGCACCACAAACCATGGTGAGCACCATGGGCCATGAAGCCCTCTATGGTGACCCCTCCCTTGAGACCTGTAAAATATAATCCCAAGTCTAGGACCACGATTGGCTACCACGGGTCCTGTAGCCTTCCCCAGACTATGGTGAGCTCTATTCTGGTCACTCTGGCAGGTCACCCTATAGGGATTACACCACGCCCACTCTTCACACCTTGTGATGCACTCTACAGACCGTGAAGGGTTTTGTGGAAGAAGTTCTGAAACCTTTCACTACAAAAAAATTCCAAGCCCAACTTAAATATCATGGACACCACCATGGGTCGTTATGAACACATGGACCATAATGGGTCCTCTGTGATGGGTCCCATTTATAGTTAAATTAGGGGTATATTAGTCTTTTCCCTATTCGATCATTAATGTATGTTGATATTTTTGGGACTAGCTTCAGTATAAAAATATGCTAAATACTTCTAAACCTATTCTTTTCCCCATTAATTCCCAATAACTTTAAGACCTCTCTCAAGGCGCATTGAAGGTGTTCATCTTCTTCGTCAAGCTTGGCAAGAGTTCCTTCATGAATGTCTCTTTTTTTAATTCTTAGGTCAAATTCAATCAAGGTATGTAGGAATTAATCCATGGGTCCCTTTTACCCATGGAGTACCAAGGTTTATATTCAAAAACTCATGAATTTCAATTGGGTTTGTACCCCTAGTTTTATGAATTTCATTGGGTTGTTTAAATTATGTTTTTAACATTATGAATGATCATTATAAGTTTGTTTCTACATGAATTACATGATTTTAACTAGAATTATGATTGCCCATTCATGAACTGTATTTTCTATGATGATATTATGAATCCAATGATTTCAAGGTATTATCATGATTTTCGTTCAAATAGACTATATATATGAGTTTTATTCTAAATTCTAGTATGAATTATGTTCATGAATTACAAATATGCTCAAGATATGAATTTCATGCAAGCTATAAAGGAAGGTGACTTAGGGCCATATGGGGTGACCTAGGAGCTAATTATATGAATTATGCAAGTATGATTTGTAGTGATGAAAGGACAATTCTTATGTTGTAATTGTGTTATGAAATAAGATATTCTATGAATTATGAAGTTTATGAATAAGTTATGATATAATCTACGTATGTTTACTATGTTCATAATCTGTGGTATTTTATTTACCACCGAGTGGACTTGAAGTGGAGGCCCGACCAAAAGCCTTAGTAACAACCTCAAGTCTTTTAAACTACATCCCACCATAGGTTTCCTTCATGGATTAGTTAGTGGATCCACACAAAGGGTATTTTATGTCCTACCTAGCGGGATAGAGTCTACCTTGGAAAGTAGATTCCTCTTTCTTCTGTTATACGGGGAGACATCAGGATTTAATGTTATAGCTTGCATGGTCTTATTGCCGGTTATGGTTTTATCCAACATATGTATGATCTCTTAAGTAGATTCATGATTTCAACTATGCTTTTTAAAATGATTTGATCATTACGATTCTCTCATGACTTAACATATCTCTTCTTACTATGTACTTTATTTGATCATTGCTTATTACGATTTACATTGCATGTCATCCCCTCATACTTAGTATATTCAAAATTACTAATGCATGTTGCCTATATTTTCTCAAAATATAGGGGTTGAGGTTGAGGATTGTATCCATCCACGTGGATAGTTGAGTTCCTTCAGCGAAGTCTTGATGAATTCTCATCCATCAATGGCGGTTTATGAGTTATTTATTCTTTTAAAGATATTTATTTCCTTTACTTTGAGGGTGATCTAGTGACATGTCGTAGACCCCCCTCCCATGTTCATGATTAGAGGCATTAGTTGCACAATTATTGTGAGTCTATAGTTGGACAATTGTTTAGACTCTCTTATGATATTTCCACATTTAATTTACCTCATGAATCCTTATGATATTTCAAGAGGCTTGGTTAGAGCCCTTCAGAGTTTTGATCTTGTATTATGACTAGGCCCTACGTCGGGTCATGACAAATTTAGTATCAAAGCATAAGGTTGAAGATGTCCTAGGGTGTCCAATATATCGCGTCAAGTAGAGTCTTATTAATGGTTATAAAATGCGCCACTTCTATGGATAGAAGGCTATAAGGCAATTTAGGAAATTCTCACTTTTGTCATGGTGTATGTCGTGCTATATAGGTTACACTAAGACTTCCTTTCCCCAGCGATCTTCATTTGCGATTTTCAAAGAATGCCTCCAAGAAGACAACTGTTGCCAAAGGAGAACAATACTAACAAATCCCAAGCTCCTTCGAATCCTCAAGACAATGGTCCCCTACCCAACCAAGTTACTAATGCGGAGTTCCAGATCGCTATTACTATGCTAGCCAAAGTTATGGCCAATCAAGCGATTGAGGTTCCTCCTAATATTCCCACTCTGGCTTCTAGGGTGAGGAATTTTGCAAGACTGAACCCTCTGAAGTTTCATGGATCAAAATTTGATGAAGCTCCTTAATAATTCATTGATAAGTTTTATAAGATAGTGAGCATTATGGGGGTGTCCTCTGAAGAGAAAGCAGAGTTAGCGTCCTATCAACTCTAGAGTGAGGCCTAAGTATGGTATACTCAATGGAAGATAGAGAGAGTAGATGAAGGACCTATTGAATGGGAAGCCTTCAAATGTTATTTTCTTGATCGCTTTTTACCCTTTAGCTAAGGGAAGCCAAGGTATTGGAGTTCATCAATAGTTGAAAAGGCAACATGGGTATAAGGGACTATGTCCTTAAGCTCACCAAGCTCTCCAACTATGCTCCTTCATTGGTTTCTGATCCATATGCCTGAATGAGTCAATTCATATCAGGGGTATTCAATTTTGTTGCAAAAAAAGGTCGTACTATGCTTATCAAGGAAATGGACATATCTTTGCTTATGACTTTTGCCGAACAAATTGACGAAGAGAAACTCAAAGAAATGAGAATGAGGGATTCTAAGAGACCCCAATATGAAGGTAGGTTCTCAAATGCTAAGTTCGGCAGTGGTAGTGGACGTTCTCAACAAGGCCAAAGTTTAAGAAAGAAGTTTGTAACTGATAGGGTGCCATACCTTAAGGCTCAAGGTGGAGGTACGAATGCTACTAGCTCTTCATTTCCCAAGTGTGCAAAATACGGGAAATATCATGGAGAGAGATGTTTGATAGGAATGGGTGCTTGATTTGGATATGGCAAGATGGACCATAGGCAATTCGAGTGCCCCCATGTTACCAACAAGGGTAGAAAAGGTAGTCATCAAGGCTAAGTTTCTCAAAGTATCCAAGTTCAACCTAAGGGTGGTCAATGCAAGAACCGGTTATATGCTCTTCATTGTAGGCAAGACGTAGAGGAAACTCTCGATATTGTTACCAGTATGGTATGGGTCTTCCACTAGATGTTTATTCCCTGCTTGATCCGAGTGCAAATTTGTCTTTTCTTACTTCTTTTGTGGCTATGAGGTTTGATGTTAGACCCAAAGTTTTGAAAGAACCTTTTTCCATTTATACTCTTGTAGGTTGAGTCAAGTATTACTAAAAAAGTCTATAGGAAATGTCCTGTGTCAATTTTACATAAAGTTATCCCTTCTGATCTTGTTAAATTTGACATGACCGATTTTGACATTATTCATGGTATAGATCGATTACATGTATCTTATGCGTCTATATGTTGTCGAAACCTAGTGGTTAAGTTTCAATATCCTAATGAGCCTATTCTTGATTGGAAAGGTAATAATTCAGTGATTAAGTGTCAATTCATCTCATGTCTTAAGGCCCGAAAAATGATTTCCAAGGGTTGTATCTACCATCTAGTTTGGGTTAGAGATACTATCTCTAAGGCTCCTACTCTTGAGATAGTTTCAGTAATAAATGAGTTTTTGGAAGTTTTTCTCGAAGATCTCTAGGAATTCCTCTTGTAAGGGAAATAGACTTTGGTATCGATATCTTTGTTGATATGAAATGTATTTCTATTCCTCCTTATCATATGGCTCCAGAGGAACTTAAGAATTTGAAAGAGAAATTAAAAGATTTGTTGTATAAGGGTTTTATAAAGCCAAGCATTTCACCATAGGGTGCTCTCATTTTGTTTGTTAGGAAAAAAAATGGGTTATTCCTAATGTGTATAGATTATCGCCAATTGAAAAAGGTGACAATCAATAATAAGTATCCCATTCTAAGGATTGATGACTTGTTCGATCAACTTTAATGAGCAAACTACTTTTCAAAGATTTTCCTCTAATCGAGTTATCATCAACTCTGAGTGAGGGAGTGTGACATTCCAAAGACGGCCGTTAGAACTCGATATGGTCAGTTTGAATTTTTATTTATATCTTTTGGACTAATGAATGCCTCTGCAACTTTTATGGATTTGATGAAGAAGGTATTTAGGCATTATTTGTATATGTTTGTGATTGTCCGTATTGATAATATTTTGATCTACTTGTGAAGTGAGGAAGAGTATGCCAATCATTTGAGTATTGTGTTGCATATTCTCAAGGACCGTCAGTTTATGCGTAGTTTAGCAAAATATGACTTTTCGCTAAAGTTGGTTTCTTTCCTTGGTCACATTGTTTCCGTAAAAGGAATTATGGTTGATCCAAAGAATACCGAGGCTATTCTTATCAAGCATGTAATCCAAGCCATGCCAATTCTCCTGCTATCAGTTAGTACTCCTCGTGGAACCACTATTAAACAGATACAAAGCATCACTACTAATTTTTTCTAGGGTTGGAAAAATAATAAGAGGAAGTATCACTGGTCCTCATGGAAGAACCTCAGCTTTCCTTTTGATGAGGGGGACATATGGGTAAGACAAATTGCAAATGTGACAAAATTATTTTAATACAAACAATGGTGGGTGCTTAGAACTAAGAACACTTTGTGAGGAGAATTCATTAAAGCAAAATACTGCCAGAAGTCCAATCTCATCACCAAAAAATGGCATACAGGTTAGTCTTTGACTTGGAAGCACCTCATGTACAACAAGCACAACATAGAACCCCACATCCAGTGGCAAGTTCAATTAGGTTCTTGCCTTTTTTGGTAGGATAACTGGCTGGGAGTAGGTCCATTAGAAAACTTCATTTCTAACAGTTACAAATTGAATAACACTCAAGTTTCAGCTTTTATCAACAATGGCCAATGGAATACAAATCTGATCGTTAAAAATGCCCCTTTTTTCATACCATCCCACCAGAATAAACATCTGAGGTCATGGTACATTTTTGTTGTCCCTAGATGAATAGAATATTGGGTATAATGTGCCTCACCCATAACCTGTAGCCATAGCCCGGCAATGTCAGGTACACATAATCTACCCTTGTGTAATAATACTCCATCAGATGTAATACCAAAAGGGGTCTTTTCTCTGTCAATACCAATATCTCAGTACCTTTCCAAAATAGGATTTTCATATTAACACTGCTTTATTTCTTCTATAATAGAGATTTCAACAATCTCTCGGATCGTAAACCCATTATCTCTAGATTTGGCCAAGCAAACTCCAAGACTGACCAATTGACCAATCTCACAAACTATTTCTTTCTTTTCTGGTGGGATATCTTCCAAGCTACCCAAGGACTTATGACTGAGTGCATCTGCTACGACATTGGCCTTTCCAGAATGATATAAAATATCGACATCATAGTCTTTTAAGAACTCTAGCCATCTCCTCTACCGCAAATTCAAGTCTTTCTACTTAAAAATATACTAGAGACTCTTGTGATCTGTGTAGATATCAATGTGAATGCTATATAAATAGTGTCTCCATATCTTTAGAGCATGAATCACTACTACCAGCTCCAGATCATGAGTAGGATAATTTCTTTCATGCTTTTTAAGCTATTGGGAAGCATAAGCTATAACTTTGTCGAGCTACATCAAAACATAACCTATTCCTACACATGAAGCATCACAATAAATCACATACCCATCTAGTCCCTCCAGAAGAGTTAAAACTGGAGCAGTGGTCAGCTTCTCTTTCAATAACTGAAAGCTTTGTTCACAGCTATCAGTCCACTGGAATTTGGATCCCTTCTAAATTAGTCTCGTCAGTGGTGCTAAAATTGAAGCAAATTTCTCTATAAATCTCCTATAATATCCTGCTAATCCAAGGAAGCTGCGTATCTCTGTAGGTATCATTGGCCTAGGTAAGTTCTTTACAACCTCAATCTTCTATGTATCTACCCGCATACTATCAGGCCTGACAATATGTCCCAAAAATGCCACAGTAGTCAACCAGAATTCACATTTAGAAAATTTAGCATACAGTTTCTAGTGTAGGAGTACCACAAGTACCATTCTCAGATGATCTGCATGCTCTTCTTCTGACCAGGAATAAATCAGAATATCATCAATAAACACAATCACGAACATTTCCAGGAATGGTCTGAATACCCGATTCATCAGGTCCATAAACACCGCTGGAGTATTCGTCATCCCAAAAACATCACTCTGAACTTGTAATGACCATATCGAGTTCGGAATGCTGTCTTTGGTATATCTGATTCTCTTACCTGCACCTAATGATAACCCAATCGCAAGTCTATTTTTGAGAACAACTTGGCACCCTGCAACTGATCAAACAAATCATCAATCTTGGGGAGGGGTACTTATTTTTTGTAGTTACCTTATTCATCTGCCTATAATCAATACACATACGCAGCGGCCCATATTTCTTCTTCACAAATAATACCGATGCTCCCCAAGGTGAAGTACTTGGTCTAATGAAGCCTTTTTATAGCAAGTCTTTCAACTGCTCCTTCATTTCTTTTAATTCTGCAGGTGCCATTTTGTACGGGGGAATAGATATCGGTTGGGTATCTGGCAACACATCTACGATAAAGTTTATCTCCTATTCGGGATGAAGCCTTGGAAGCTCATCTAGAAATACATCTAAAAATTTATTAACTACTGGAACTGACTGAAGGGTTGGCGCTTTCGCTTGCAAATTTTGTACACGAACTAGGTGATAAATACATCCTTTTTTGATCATTTTTCTCTCCTTAAGGTAGGAAATAAATTTCCTTTTCGGCGATGCTGTATTACCTGCCCATTCCATCACTAGTTCTCTTGGAAATTAGAAATGAACTACCTTCCATTGACAGTCAATGTTAGTATAACAGGAAGATAGCCAATCCATTCCCATAATCATATCAAATTCAGTCATCTCCGATTCTATTAGGTCTGCTCTAGTGCAACGATTACATATAATTATTGAGCAACTTTTATATACCTATCTTGCTATAATAGAATCCCCTATAGGAGTAGCTACCTCAAACGGTTCTACCGGTTCGGGATTTACCCCAATCTTATCAGCAATCAATGGGGAAATATATGATAATGTAGAGCCTGGATCTATCAATGCATATACAATTTGGGAAAAGATCAACAATGTACCTATAATCACATCTGGAGACGCCTTCTGATCCTGCCGGGTGGCCAAAGCATAGGTGTAGTTCGAAGGACCTTTAAAACTAGAAATTCTACCTCGGCCTTTACTGCGGCCTGCTGATGTAGATGCACCCTGCCCCATAGGGTGCATAGATACCGAAGCAGATGATGACCCAGCAACTGATTCTATAAGACGAGCTGCTCTGCCTGAATTACCCTTATTCGGGCAATCCCTTAACGTATGGCCTTGACAACCACAATAAAAACAAGATCCTGTAGCACGGTAGCACTCTCCTAGATGATATATGCCATAATAAGAACACGGAGGCTTTGGTGGCCTCATTTGACTAGTCTCTGTCTAGCTGTGAACTGGAAGCCCTAGAGCTCGGACCTGCTCCCGCATATCCTATGCCACCTGATTTTCAGCCTGAGGACAATAGAGGCATACTTCATGCCAGCTGGGTAGGCTTTCTTCTACCTTGCTGCTGGAATGATCTACTCTGGAACTCTCCAAAATACCGAGCTAATTTGTCCCTTTTGGGCTGACTTCTACCAAACTCTCGGTCAGACTGGTGTCCTCTATGTCTATCTTCTATGCCCTGAGCATATGCCTGAATACGGGCGATGTCCATTCCTAGCTAGGCAGCCATCACCAAACAACTATCAACCAAATACCGATCTACGCCCATCCCATATCTGTGCATTATGTCATTCATGTCAGCTACCACAGAAGGTGCATGTCGAGCCAATAAGTCAAACTCCAAACTATACTCGCGAACACTGTGGCCTCGCTGCCTCAATAGTAAAAATCTATCTGCTCTGGCTTTCTGCATCTCAGGAGGTAGGAAATGACTGAGAAGCGCCTCTGTAAACTCGTCCCATATAGCTGGAGGAGCTACTCTACCCCTGGACAATTCCTAGGACTCATACTAGTTAGCAGCTACCTCGTGCAGTCTATACGAAGACAACACAACCCACTCTATCGAAGAAGCCTTAATCAGATGTAATATGTGCTACATCTCCCTAATGAACTCTTGAGGATCCTTCTCGGGCTTTGTCCCAAAAAACTCTAGAGGGTTACAAGTCAGAAACTCACAAGCCCTCGAACTATCTATCCTGTATACCTGATCTCCACCTAAACCACATTTGTACCCCTGGCCTGCCACCAATCTGGTCAACAGCTGGACTGCATCCTGCATAGACCTGCCCTCGTCTCCTGGCTGTGGAGCTAGGGGATCGGGTGTTGAGGCTCCAAAAACTGGTGGTGAAGCCGCCCTCTGATCGATAGCTGAGGTTTCCCTAATATCCTCTGATACTGGCGGCGATGCAAAGCTGGTTGTCGGGGGCACAGTCCCCAGCTCAGGCTGAGATCGGGTTGTAGTAACTCTGTGGGACTGACTAGCCTTACTTGGCACTGCTGATTTGCTCTTCTGGGAAGCCGTTGCTTTCTTTAGAGGCATCACTAGAAATATACCAATTCGTGTTGTTAGGGAGGAATCATCCTGATAATACAACTCTTATTGCACGATCTAAGACAAGAAGGAAAGGTAACTTCCTAAATGTCCTGTAGCCTCCTGTTTATAGATGTGGTGCATAATACACCGATAAATAAGACTTTACTATTCACAGTCTGTAGACATTCCGAGGACCAAACCGCTTTGATACCACTTTTGTCACGACCCAACCCCGTAGGCCGTGACTGATGCCCAAGTTAGACACTCATATGTACCTTTAACCCAATTAGCATATTAACGGAATAAACAAATATTAACATCAAATGAGTACGCTAGATCAAATAGAAACATAAGTAGTATGGGAATGCCGCTACAGTCATCACTAAGTACAAAATCCCAAACCATATACAAAACCCATAACAAATATCTACAGAACTCTACAAAAAGGTAATCTAGTCATAAGACGGGATAGGGCCCCATCCTACCCCTGAGCAATGTAAACATATATATAGCAGAAAGAGTCAGTACCAAAATATAAGCTCCGGACAAAGGAGCATTGTCAATGACTCAACGGATGTCCTAAGCGGAATGATCAGCAAATCAAACTTTTGTACCTACGGGCATGTAATACAGCCCCTGAATAAAGGGGGTCAGTACGAAAAATGTAACGAATATGTAAAGCATGAACTGTAATAAATAAAATTATAATCCCAATAGTATGTGCAGAAAATGAACTAAATATCCAGAATATCAAAATACTTATCATAATCATAAATCACACATGCAAAGTCATATGCCATATCCGACCCCATTGTGTGGGACTCAGTGAAAAAACCGTGGTCGTCACCCCGTCACTGGCGCCACAGCACAGCATAACTCCAGAGTAGGAAATATCTCCATAACAGAGCATATCATATCAGATGGCCATATCATATCATATCATATCATATCATATCATGTTATTAGACATCAGTAAATGTGTAAATGGCACAACATAACTCTACAAACCCATGTACATAGTGTACCTACCCCCTGACATCGGGGCACGGTGAATAATGCAAAGAAATATGCTCGATAACATATCCTTGCCCAGGCTCGGTGAAAGAGTAGTTACAGTATGCACGAGTAGAGTAGTGAGAAACTAAATGCAATTTAAAATACAAAATATTTATACAAACTCGATAGAATAGTTTCGATAACAAATCATATATAAAAGTACTTGAATAATAATAGTAGTGCAAGTCTTTCCAATGTCACGATAGTCTATGTCAAAATAGTTTTCTAAAATTGTCTCCATATTCCAAAATATATTATGGGATTTAATGGAATAATTAGTCGTATAATATTCGGAAGAGTAGCAAAGAGTTTCTTTCAAATTCTACCTAACATAAGCCAAATGGAATAACAAAAAAAATTCGGAAAAGTGGGGGCCACTTCGATCCAATGAGGTGGCGTATCTAAATTATGCGCATTAAATTGTATAACATTATTTATAAGAGTTTCAATGTAGTTGGGTCCTCGAGGCTCGTATCCAAACCTATTGCACCTAAGACATGCCAAGAGAAGAAAATGTAAAGTTTTACATACCTTATTGGCCTTTTACGGTTGTCCAAATTCAATTCCCTTTTCCTCTAAAATCTATAATTGGTCACATTTACCAATTACTAGTCATAAAACTTTAAGAATTCCATTCTAACCAATACTTGTCTACAAAAATTTCGGCACCATCTCTCCTATATATACAACCACTCCGAGATTTCAACTAGGCCACAATATCAACAACCATGCCAACAACACCACCAATACCATCAATAATCAATTTAAAATGCATCACCACATAAACTAATTTCTTTTCCAAATAATGCAATAATTTCCAATCTAATTTTGCACTTTCAAATAAATATGAATATTTTATGTTCATAAATAACTTTAAACTCATTCAAACATAGGTGAAATTTTTTCCAAGCAAGCTATCCAATATTCATAAATTCCATATATCACCCAAAAGCTCCATAAATGCAACAAAGCTATTATAATTCATTTTCTTCTTTCAACTTCATAATCAACAACAACATTCTACACTTTAATAAATTTATTTCCATAATATTATGAAATCATACTATAAAGATAAAATTTCCTACAATCTATTTCAATACCAACTTAAATTATTCAATCTTCATTTATATTCCAAGAATCACAACAACAATTAACAAACTATACAAACTTAATTTTTTTCCATTTCATCACCTAACTCATATTTCCAACTTCAAATAAATTCATTCAACTTCCAATTCCAACATAAAATTTTTTCCAAAACTACAACTAAAATACTACACAAAAATTTAATTCATCTTGCCTCCACAATCTTCATATACATGGATTTATATATATGTAAAACCCACCATGCAAACTTCCATATTTTCATAAATTCTACACATCTCTACATACTACAACATAAACAACCTTCATAACATAATAAAAATGAATTAATTCTTACCTTTTTCCTTCTTACTTCTTCACTCCAAAATCAAAAGCCTCCAATCTTCCAAAATAACTCCACCATGTTATAGAGGACCCTTGAATTAGTGGGAATACTAGAAAAAAATAATTTTTGGGATGAAATTTCAAGGGGTAATTTTTTGTTCACCTTGGCCGATTTCCCTCTTTGTTTTCCTTAGAAGTTTTCTTCTTCTTCTATCAACTTTCAAACTCTTGAAAGTTCTAGGAGCTAGATATTATAAAGACCCCTCATGTGAAATTCTAATTTTCTCCCTCACCTTTTCTAATATTTCCAAATTGAAATTCTAATTTTTTCCTTAGCCTTTTTGTAGTATTTCCACATGTAAAATTCCAATTTTATCCTTAACCTTTTCTAGTATTTCCACTTTGAAATTCCTATTTTAACCTTCAACTTTTCCAATATTTCCACATCCCAATTTAGTCATAAGAATTTTGTATCCAACAAAATCAAACATAGCCTTGCCCTTGACTTGTTACCATTATCCCCAAAATGTCCTATTGTGAAAAATACGGGTTATAACATTTCCCCCCCTTTTGAACATTCGTCCTCGAATGTTAAATAGATCTCATGGGGTTTATGAATACAACTATTTCACATAATTTATTAACTAACCAAAATAGGTAAATAATGAACTTAGGTTACCTGTGGGTGCAGAAAACAATTGAGGATACTTCTTCTTCATTTCTCCCTCAGCCTCCCAAGTCATTTCTTCTCGGTGATTATTGTGCCATAATACTTTAACGGAGGGCACATATTTGGTGCGTAATCTTCTTACTTGACGATCTAAGATAGCCACCAGCTATTCTTTGTAGGACAGTTCTTTAGTCACCTGAATATCCTGCACGGGAAATACTCTAGAAGGGTCGCCAATAAATTTGCGAAGCATAGACACATGGAATACCGGATGTACTGCTTCTAAATAAGCTGGTAAGTTCAACTTATAGGCAACCTTGCCTACTTTAAGGATAATCTGATAAGGTCCGATGTATCTCGGACTAAGCTTTTCTTTTCTGCCGAATCTCATGACGCCCTTCATAGGTGACACTTTCAAGAATACCCAGTCATCCACTTAGAACTCTAAAGGTCGATGTCGATTGTCTTCATATGCTTTCTATCAACTTTGAGTCACCAATAATCATTCCTGAATAAGCTTCACCTTATCAACTGCCTGCTGAATCACATCTGGGCCATTCAACTTAGTTTTACCCACATCGAACCAGCCTATAGGTGACCTGCATTTTTTGCCATATAGTGCCTCATATGGTGCCATCTGAATACTAGAATAATATCTGTTATTATAAGCAAATTCAACAAGTGGTAGATGGTTATCCGAGCTACCCCTAAAATCAATAGCACAGGCCCGCAACATATCTTCCAGCATCTGAATAATGCACTCGACTTTCCTGTTAGACTAAGGATGGAATGCTGTACTAAGGCTCACTTGGGTCCCTAATCCCGCCTGAAAAAATCTCCAGAAATTTGTTGTAAACTGGGCACCTCTATCAGTGATAATGGATACAGGAACTCCGTGGATCTTTACTATCTCCTTAATATACAACCTAGCATAATCCTTCGCTAAATACGTGATCCAAACCGGGAGGAAATGGGCTAACTTAGTCAACCTATCAACAATAACCCATATCGAATCATACTTCTATGGAGTGCAAGGTAAACCTATAATAAAATCCATATTAATGATCTCCTACTTCCACGTTGGAATTTCCATCTCCTGTAATAATCCACCTGGTTTTTGGTGTTCAATCATGACCTACTGACAGTTTAGACATTAGGCCATGAACTCTGCAATATCTCTTTTCATACCATCCCACCAAAATAAATATCTGAGGTCATGGTACATTTTTGTTATCCCTGGATGAATAGAATATCGAGCATAATATGCCTCACCTATAACCTATCACCGTAGCCCCATAACGTCGGGTACACATAATCTACCCTTGTGTAATAATACTCTATCAGATGCAATACCAAAAGGGGTCTTTTCTCTGTCAATATCAGTATCTCGGTACCATGCCAAAATAGGATCTTTCATGCTTTTTAAGCAGTCGGGAAGCATAAGCTATAACTTTACCGAGCTATATCAAAACATAACCTATTCCTACACCCGAAGCATCACAATAAATCACATACCCATCTAGTCCCTCCAGAAGAGTTAAAACTGGAGCGGTGGTCAGCTTTTCTTTCAATAACTGAAAGCTTCATTCACAGGCATCAGTCCACTGGAATTTGGCTCCCTTCTAAATTAGTCTCGTCAGTGGTGCTGAAATTGAAGCAAATTTCTCTATAAATCTCCTATAATATCCTGCTAATCCAAGGAAGCTGCGTACCTCTATAGGTATCATTGGCCTAGGTAAGTTCTTTACAGCCTCGATCTTCTATGTATCTACCCGCATACTATCAGCCCCGACAATATGTCCCAAAAATGTCACAGTAGTCAACCAGAATTCACATTTAGAAAATTTAGCATACAGTTTCTAGTGTAGGAGTACCACAAGTACAATTCTCAGATGATCTGCATGCTCTTCTTCTGACCAGGAATAAATCAGAATATCATCAATAAACACAATCACAGAGATATCAAAGAATGGTCTGAATACCCGATTCATCAGGTCCATAAACACTGCTGGAGCATTCGTTATCCCAAAAGACATCACTCTAAACTTGTAATGACTATATTGGGTTCAGAATGCTGTCTTTGGTATATCTGATTCTCTTACCCGCACCTAATGATAACCTAATTGCAAGTCTATTTTTGAGAACAACTTGGCACCCTGCAACTGATCAAACAAATCATCAATCTTAGGGAGGGGTACTTATTTTTTGTAGTTACCTTATTCATCTGCCTATAATCAATACATATCCACAGCGACCCATCTTTCTTTTTCATAAATAATACTGGTGCTCCCCAAGGTAAAGTACTAGGTCTAATAAAGCCTTTTTATAGCAAGTCTTTCAACTGCTCCTTCATTTCTTTTAATGCTGTAGGTGCCATTCTGTATGGGGGAATAGATATCGGTTGGGTATCTGGCAGTACATCTACAGTAAAGTCTATCTCCTATTCGGAAGGAAGTCTTGGAAGCTCATTTAGAAATACATCTGAAAATTTATTAACTACTGGAACTGACTGAAGGGCTGGCACTTTTGCTTGCAAATTTTGTACACGAACTAGGTGATAAATACAGCCTTTTCTGATCATCTTTCTCTTCTTAAGGTAGGAAATAAATTTCCCTTTCGGTGATGCTGTATTACCTGCCCATTCCATCATTAGTTTTCCTGGAAATTGGAAATGAACTACCTTTCACTGATAGTCAACATTAGCATAACAGGAAGATAGCCAATCCATTCCCATAATTATATCAAATTCCTTCATCTCCAGTTCTATTAGGTCTTCTCTAGTGCAACGATCACATATAATTACTGAGCAATTTTTATATACCTGTCTTGCTATAATAGAATCCCCTACAGGAATAGCTACCTCAAACGGTTCTATCGGTTTGGGATTTACCCCAATCTTATCAGCAATCAATGGAGAAATATATGATAATGTAGAGCTTGGATCTATCAATGCATATACAATCTAGGGAAAGATCAACAATGTACCTGTGATCACATCTAGAGATGCCTCTTGATCCTGCCAGGTGGCAAAAGCATAGGTGCGATTCGAAGGATTGCTAGAACTAGAAATACCTCCCTGGCCTCTACTGCGGCCTGCTGATGTAGATGCACCGTGCCCTATGGGGCGTATAGCTACCAAAGCAGATGATGACCCAATAACTGATCTTGTATGCTGAGCTGCTCTGCCTGAATTACACTTATTCGGGCAATCCCTCATCATATGGCCTTGACAACTACAAGAAAAACAAGCTCTTATAGAATGGTGGCACTCTTCCGGATGATATATGCCACAATAAGAACACGGAGGCTTGGGTGGCCTCATCTGACTAGAGCCTCTGTCTAGCTACGAACTGGAAGCCCTAGAGCTCGGACCTGCTCCCGCATATCCTTTGCCACCTAATTTCCGGCCTGAGGATAGTAGAGGCATACTTCATGATGGCTGGGTCGGCTATCTACTACCCTGTTGTTGGAATGACCTGCTTCGGAACTCTCCAAAATTCCCAGCTGATCTGGCCCTCTTGGGATGACTCCTTCCAAATTCTCGGTCAGACTGGTGTCCTCTATGTCTATCCTCCATGCCCTGAGTATATGCTTGAATACGGGCGATGTCCATCCCTAGCTGGGCAGCTATCGCCAAATAATTATCAACTAAATACCGATCTAGGCCCATCACATATCTGTGCATCCTGTCAGTTATGTCAGCTACCAAAGTAGGTGCATGTCGAGCCAATAAGTTGAACTTTAAACTATACTCGCGAACACTATAGCCTCACTGCCTCAACAGTAAAAATCTATTTGCTCTGGCTCTCCGCATCTCAAGAGGCAAGAAATGACTGAGAAATGCCTCCATAAACTCATCCCATATAGCTGGATGAGCTACTCTACCCTGGATAACTTCCAAGACTCATACCTGTTAGCAGCTACCTCATGCAGTCTATATGAAGCCAACTCAATCGACTTTATCGAAGAAGCCTTAATCAGATGTAATATGCACTGTATCTCCCTAATAAACTCTTGAGGGTCTTCCTCAGGCTTTGTCCCGAAGAATTCTAGAGGGTTACAAGTTAGAAACTCACGAGCCCTCAAACTATCTGTCCTATGTACCTAATCTCTGCCCAAACTATTTCTGTACTCCTAACCTACCACCAATCTAGTCAATAGCTGGATTATATCCTCCATAGACCTACCCTCGGCTCCTGGCTGTAGAGCTAGGGGCTCAGGTGCTGAGGCTTCGAAAACTTGTAGTGAAGCGGCCCTCTGATCTACAGCTGAGGTTGCCCTAATCCCCTTTAATACTAGCAGGATCGCGGAGTTGGCTATTGGGGTCACAGTCCCTAGCTCAGGCTGAGATCGGGCCCTGGTAACTCTGTGGGCCTGACTAGCCTTACCTAGCACTATCGATTTGCTCTTCTGGGTAGCCATTGCTTTCTTTGGAGGCATCATAGAAAATATACCAATTTATCCTGTAAAGGTAACATCCTAAGACAAGAAGGAAAGGTAACATCCTAAATGTCATATAGTCTCCTATTTATAGATGTGGTACACAACACACCGATAAACAAGACTCTACTAGACACGGTCTGTAGACATTCCGAGGACCAAACTGCTCTGATACCACTTTTGTCATAATCCAACCCCGTAGGCCATGACTAATGCCTGAGTTGGACACCCATATGTACCTTTAACCCAATTAGCATATTAACAGATTAAACAAATATTAACATCAAACAAGTACGCTAGATCAAATAGAAATAGAAGTAGTATGGAAATGCCGCTACAGTCATCACTGAGTACAAAATCCCAAACCATATACAGAACCCACAACAAATATCTACAAACATCTATAAAAAGATAATCTAGTCATAGGACGGGATAGGGCCCCATTGTACCCCTTAGCAATGTATACATATAGCAGAAAGAGTCAGTACCAAAATATAAGCTCCGAACAAGGGAGCACTGTTAATGAATCAACGGATATCCTAAGTGGAATAATCGACAAATTGAACTTCTGTACCTGCAGGCATGTAATACAACCCCCGAAGAAAGGGGGTCAGTACGAAAAATGTACCGAATATGTAAAGCATGAACTGTAATAAATAAAACCGTAATCTAAATAGTATGTGCAGAAAATGAACTAAATATCCAGAACATCAAAATACTTATCATAATCATAAATCACATATGCAAAGTCATATGCCATATCCGGCCCCATTGTGTGGGACTCAGTGAACAAAATATGGTCGCCACCCCATCACTGGTGCCACAGCACAACATAACTTCAGAGTAGGAAATATCTCCGTAATAGATTATATCATATCAGATGACCATATCATATCATATCATATCATATCTGATCATATCATATCATATCATGTTATTAGACATCAGTAAATGTGTACATGGAAGAACATAACTCTACAAACACATGTACATAGTGTACCTACCCCCTCACATCGGGGCATGATGAATAATGCAAAGAAATATGCTTGATAACATATCCTGGCCTAGGCTCAGTGAAAGAGTAGTTACAGTATGCACAAGTAGAGTAGTGAGAAACTAAATATAATTTAAAATATAAAATATTTATACAGACTCGATAGCATAGTTTCGATAACAAATCATATATAAAAGTACTTGAGTAATAATAGTAGTGCAAGTCTTTCAAATGTCACGATAGTCTATGTAAAAATAGTTTTCTAAAATTATCTCTATATTCCAAATATATTATGGGACTTACCAGAATAATTAGTTGTATAATATATGGAAGAGTAGCAAAGAGTTTTTTTCAAATTTTACCTAGCATAAGCCAAATAGAATAACAAAGAAAAATTCAGAATAATGGAGCCTACCTCGGTCAAATGAGGTGGCGTATCTAAATTATGCGCGTTAAATTTTATAACGTTATTTATAAGAGTTTCAAGGTAGTCGGGTCCTATTTGTGTAAATTCTAGAAGTTTAGACAATTTTTCAAAAATATTCATAAATACTTAATTCAATTCTACTGAATAGAAAAAGGGTCAAATTTAGGTGTCGATTTCGAAGAGTAAAGTCATCTTCGAGGCTCGTATCCAAACCTATTGCACCTAATACATGCCAAGAGAAGAAAAGGTAAAGTTTTACATACCTTATTGTCCTTTTACGGTTGTCCAAATTCAATTCCCATTTCCTCCAAAATCTACAATTGGTCACATTTACCAATTACTATTCATAAAACTTTAAGAATTCCATTCTAACCAATACTTATCTACAAAAATTTCGATAGCATCTCCCCTATATATACAACCACCACGAGATTTCAACTCGGCCACGATATCAACAACCATGCCAACAACACCACCAATACCATCAATAATCAATTTAAAACGCATCACCACATAAACTAATTTCTTTTCCAAATAGTGCAATAATTTCCAATCTAATTTTGCACTTTCAAATAATATATGAATATTTTATGTTCATAAATGACTTTAAACTCATTCAAACATAGGTGAAAGTTTTCCAAGCCAGCTATCCAATATTCATAAATTCCATATATCACCTAAAAGCTCCATAAATGCAACAAAGCTACTATAATTCATTTTCTTCTTTCAATTTCATAATCAACAACAACAATCCACACTTTAACAACTTTATTTCTATAATATTATGAAATCATACTATAAGGATACAATTTCCTACAATCTATTTCAATACCTACTTAAATTATTCAAGCTTCAGTTATATTTCAAGAATCACAACAACAATTAACAAACTATACAAACTTAATGTTTTTCCATTTCATCACCTAACTCATATTTCCAACTTCAAATAAATTTATTCAACTTCCAATTCCAATATAAAATTTTTACCATAACTACTACTCCATAACTACTACTAAAATACTACACAAAAATTTAATTCATCTTGTCTCCACAATCTTCATATACATGGATTTATACATATGTAAAACCCACCATGCAAACTTCCATATTTCCATAAATTCTACACATCTTTACATACTACAACATAAACAACCTTCATAACATAATAAAAAGGAATTAATTCTTACCTTTTTCCTTCTAACTTTTTCACTCCAAAATCAATAAAACAAGCCTCCAATCTTCCAAAATAACTCCACCATGTTATAGAGGATCCTTGAATTAGTGGAAATACTAGAAAAAAATAATTTTTGGGATGAAATTTCAAGGGGTAATTTTTTGTTCACCTTGACCAATTTCCCTCTTTGTTTTCCTTAGAAATTTTCTTCTTCTTCTATCAACTTTCAAACTCTTGAAAGTTCTAGGAGCTAGATATTATAAAGACCCCCATGTAAAATTCTGAATTTTCCCCTCACCTTTTTGTAATATTTCCAAATTGAAATTCTAATTTTGTCCTTAACCTTTTATAGTATTTCCACATGTGAAATTCCAATTTTACCCTTAATCTTTTCTAGTATTTTCACTTTAAAATTCCAATTTTACCCTTCAACTTTTCTAATATTTCCACATTCCAATTTAGTCATAAGAATTTTGTATCCAAAAAGATCAAACATAGCCTTGCTCTTGACTTGTTACCATTATCCCCAAAATGTCCTAATGTGAAAAATACGGGTTATAACATGGATCATGAAAAACTTGATATCAGAAGAGAGGTTTTGAGATGGTCTTCAAAGTCCAATATATCGCATCAAATAGGTACTTGTTAATGGTTATGAAAGATGCCACAACTATAAATAGGAGAGTATGGGACGTTTAGGAAAGTCTTCCCTTCTTTCATGATTCATGTCGTGCCTTAGAGTGTCCTAAGTTGTCCTCCAACTAATGACTGATTTTATGTTCTTTAGATAATTCTTCGTGGAAGAGAAAATCCAATAGCAAGGGTTGACGATGAGGATCAAGCACCTCCAATTCCAGATGTCCCACACCATGAGGAAGGGGTAACCGATGCAGAATTTTGCAATATCATTACATTGTTAGCCAAAGACGTAGCCAACCAAGGGCATCAAGGTGGTCCTCCCCCAACAAATGCAAAATTCGGCCTCTTGGATTCTAGATTTCCAAAGGATAAATCTGCCCGAGTTTGATGATTCTAAACTAGATAAGGACCCTATGAAGTTATTTGATGAGGTGTATCGGATTATGGCTATCATAGGTGTGACACCAAATGAGAAGGATGAGCTAGTGGCTTATCCACTCAAAGGCATGGGTCAAGTATTGTACGAACAATGGGTTGTCGAAAGAGATGAAGAAATGGGGTCGATAGGATGGAAAGAGTCCAAAGGTGCCTTCCTAGACCGCTTCTTTCCATTGGATCTAAGGGAGGAAAAAATCCAATAGTTCATCAACCTCCATCAAGGGAGTATGCCTTCATTCACTAAGTTGTCCAAGTATGCTACCTTCAGGGTCTCTGACCCAAGCGCCAGGATGAACAAGTTTATTTTTAGCATATCAAGCTTGGTGTCTAAAGAGTGCAAAATATCCATGTTGGTCAAGGACATGGACAACTCCCGATTAATCACTTATGCAGAGCAAATTGAAGAGGAGAAGTTGAGGAAGAGATCAAGGGGGTTCAAGAAAGCTAGAGTAGATGGTGGAGGGTTCAACATTCAAAGGTTCGGTTATGGTAATAATGGAAAAGGCCCAGGTGGGCAATGGTTTGTGGGAAAAGGTTCTACTAATACTCCTCCTCCTAAGTTCAACAAGGACAAGAAAACTAATCCAATGGTCCCAATAGAAAATGTTGGTGCCCAAGTTTTTCCACCATGTAAGAAGTTTGGGAAGAGCCATAAAGAGGAGTGCTTGGTGGGCTCAAATGCGTACTTTAAATATGGCAAACTGGGGCATTATGCTCAGGATTGTAGAGGTTATGGTGGTGGTAGGATTCAAGGCCAAGTTGCTCATGGCCAACAAACTCAAGGTGGTGGCCGATGCACCAACCATTTTTATACTTTGCATGGGAGGCAAGAGGTTGAGGAAACACCAAATATTGTTACCGATATGTTAATGGTCTTCACTTTTGATGTATATGAATTGTTGGATCCGGATGCAAACTTATCATTTGTTACTCCATTCTTGGAAAATAGGTTTGATAGGTTGCCCAAAATTTTAGTAGAACCTTATTTGGTGTCTACCCTTGTAGGTGAGTCGGTTGTGGCTAGAAAAGCTTATAAGGGTTATCTCGTGTCCATCATACATAGAGTTAACCCTTGTGATCTAGTAGAGATTGACATGGTAGACTTCGATATTATACATGGGAAGGATTGGTTACATGCATTTGATGCTTTCATAGATTGTAGGACATATCGAGTCAAGTTCTAATTTCCAAAATGATTCAGTTCTTGAATGGGAGGATCGTGATTCGGTGGTGAAGAGTAAGTTGATTTCTTGTCTTAAGGCTTAAAAATTGATTTCTATATTTACCACATGAGGGTTAGGGATGTCTACTCCAAAATTCCTCATTTTGAGTCAGTTCCAATAGTCAAAGAGTTTCTCGATGTCTTTTCTGATGATCTTCTTAGTATCCCTCCCGAAAGGGAAGTTAATTTTGGTTTCGATCTCCTCCCCATTACCGAACCTATCTCTATTCCTCCTTACCGGATGGCTCCGACAAAATTGAAAGAGTTGAAGGAACAATTAAAAGACTTGTTATAAAAGGGGTTAATAAGGCCAAGTATTTTATTATTGGGTGTTCCCGTGCTATTTGTAAGGAAAAAGGATGGGTCCCTTTGAATGTGCATAGACTACCGGTAATTAAATAAGGTGACTATTAAGTATGAGCACCTAACCCCTAGAATTGATGACTTGTTTAATCAATTGCAAGGTACAGGTCACTTATCCAAGATTGATTTTTGGTTCGGCTATCACTAACTAAGGGTAAGGAAGTGTGACATTCCCAAAATGAATTTTCGGATAAGGTATGGTCACTTTAAGTTTGTGGTGATGAATCTTGGGTTGACGAATGCGTAGGCGGTGTTTATGTATTTAATGAATAGGGTGTGCAAACCCTACCTTGATACTTTTATTATGGTCTTCATTGACGATATTTTGATCTACTATCAGAGTGAGAAAGAGCATAAGAACCATTTGAGGGTTGTGCATCAAACGTTGAAGGATAAGCAATTGTTTACAAAATTTAGTAAGAGTGAATTTTGGTTGAAGTAGGTGTCAATGGGATCAAGGTTGATCCTAAGAAAATGGAGGTGGTCAAGAATTGTCCTAAGCCATTTTCTCCTTCAAAAATTAGGATCTTCTTGGGTCTAGCTAGGTACTATAGAAGGTTTGCTGAAGGGTTTTCTTTCATCTCATCTTCTATGATGAAATTGACCTAAAAGAAAGCAAAGTTCATATCGATGGATGAGTGTGAAAAGAGTTTCCAAATCTTGAAAGATCGACTTACCTCTGCTCTTATTTTGACCCTACCAAAAGTATAAGAAGGGTTTATGGTTTATTGTGATAATTCAAAGATTTGTTTGGGTTGTGTCTTAGTGAAAAATGGCAAGGTCTTAGCCTATGCTTCTAGGAAATTGAAAGTACATGAGCATAACTACCCTACTCATGATCTTGAATTGGTAGTCGTTGCTTCTGCTCTAAAGATTTTGTGGCACTACCTCCGTGGGATGCATGTAGATGTGTGCATCGACCACTAAAGCCTCTAATATGTGTTCACTCAAAAGGACATCAATATAAGACAAAAGAGGTGGCTAGAAATCCTCAAGGTCTACGATATGAGTATGCATTATCATCTGGGGAAAGCCAACGTGATTGCCGATGATCTTAGTAGAGTGTCAATAGGGAGCGTGGCCTATGATGATAATGGAAAGAGCAAGTTGGTAAAAGATGTTCACCGATTGCCTAGATTAGGGGTAAATTTTTGTGGTACCGATGATGGTGGTATGGTTGTTCAAAATGGGTCTGAATCCTCATTGGTTGTGGATGTTAAGTCAAACAAGGCCTTGACCGACACTTGTAGAGTTAAAGAAGTTAGTAAAGGAAAAAAAGATAGGGGTCTTTTCACAAGGGGGATATGGGGTGCTATTTACCAAGGTTGATTATCAGTTACAGATGTGGACGGCGTAAGGAATCTGATCTTGATGGAGGCTCATGAATCTACATACTCCATTCATCCCAGTTTATCGAAAATATACCAAGACGTAAAAAAGTTCTATTGGTGGAGTGGCATAAAGAAGGACAAATCATGGTTCTTGTCCGAATTACCAATAAGTGAAGGCCGAACATTAAAGGTCAGGTAACCTAGACCAAGTCATTGAAATCCCTACTTGGAAGCAAGAAGATGTGAATATGGATTTTTAGTGGTTTTGCCTCACACCCGGAAGAGTCATGATTTGATTTGGGTGATTATTGATAGAATGACCAAGTTGGGTCAGTTTCTACTGGTTAAGACTTCCTGTAGTTCTGAAGACTATGCCAAGTTGTATATTTGGGAGTTGGTGAGGTTATATGGTGTGTCATTGTCCATTATTTAGGATTAAGGTACCCAATTCACTTCTCACTTTTGGAGATCATTTCAAAATGGCCTCAGCACTAAGATAAAGTTGAGCACCACATTCGATCGTCAAATAGATGGACAAGCCAAAAGAATAATTCAAACACTAGAGTATAAGTTAAGGGCTTGTGTGCTGGAGTTTAAAGGAAATTGGGATGATCACCTATCGATGATTGAGTTTTCCTATACTAATTGTTACCAATCAAGTATTGATATGGCGCCCTTTGAGGCTTTGTATGGGAGACGATGTAGATCCCCAATTGGTTGGTTCGAAGTAGGTGAGTTGATTTTTCTCGGCCCTAATTTGATACTTGATTCTTTAGAGAATGTGAAAATCATTAGAGAAAGGCTGAGGACTACTCAAAGTCATCAAAAGTCCTATTCTGACACCAGAAGGAGGGATCTTGAGTGTTATGTGGATGATTAGGTGAATTTGAAGGTTTCACCCATGAAGGGTGTGGTTCGGTTTGGTAAGAAAGGGAAACTGAGCCCTAGGTATGTAGGGCCTTATAGAATCTTAAAGCGGGTTGGCAAAGTTGCTTATGAGTTGGAATTACCTTTAAAAATTCAAATGGTTCATCCGGTGTTTCATGTGTCTATGTTGAGGAAATATGTGGGATATCCTAGTTCCATTATGCCTTTAGAGATAGTGAATGTTGAAGAGAATTCGACCTATAAAGAGGTTCTGATTGAAATTTTAGATAGGCAAGTCAAGATATTGAGGAACAAAGAAGTTGCATCCGTTAAAGTTCTTTGGAGGTATCAACAAGTTGAAAGTTCTACAAGGAAAGGGGAAGAGGATATGATGAAGCATTAACCTCATTCTTTTCACCCTACTCAAGCCTAAGGTATTAAGTCATCCTTGCTAAATTACTTGAAATATTTGCATTTAATTTTTTTTACTATCATATGCATGCATAGTTATGAATTGTGTTTTGAATGATGTTTTAAAATTGCACAATTGATTTCATGAAGAGCTGTTAGTTTACACTCTACTCTACTCAAGCTAAATCTTGTCTCATTAGAGGATGAATGTTCCCAAGAAAGAGATATTGTAAGGTACCTGGGTTTTAAGGGTTAGAATATGTCATAATAAGGTAAAATAGAGAGAAAATGGCTTCGGAAAATTTTTCGGACTTGTATTTCGTGAGATGAAATTTTTAAAAAATTGGCCAAAATAGAAGACTTTGCAACCAGGCCGCGTCGCAGAGCTGTTCCGCGATAGAGCAAATTTGTCTGAGCTTGATTTACCTATTTTGGAAAAAATGAACTGAAATGGAACACCTCCGCATCGCGAACGTGTCCCTAGATAGTTTAAATTTGTGCGAAAATTTTCAAATTTAAGTAATGACAACTTGGACATTTCCCTGAAAGTGTGTAGGCAGGTTTTGATGATTTATGGGGTTATTTTCCACCCTTGTCAATACCTAGAACCCTAGAATTCAATCCTTCTAATTCCCAAATAATCTCCTACAAGATTACCTCTCAAGCTAAGGATTCAAGCTTCCCATTTAAGACCTAACATAAAAAATTCGTTTAGCCCATCAAGACTTCTCCAATTCTTCTTCAAGTACCTTTTCTAAGGTATGTGGGTTTTTTCATCCATGGATCCTTCCACCTATGGAGCCCAAAACCCTCTCCAACTAATTTCTTTAATTTCAAGTATTAATTCTTTATGGATACTTCTAATGTTTTCTTATTAGCATGAAGCATAATTGAAATTATGATTATTGACTGAAATTGCATGAAATTTGAATACTACCTATGAATGCCCAAATTTTCTATCTTGGGTTTATGAATCTTCAAATAGCTATTGTTCAATCCTTCTAAAATTTCTAGGTTATGGGTGAAATTATTGATATTATGTTTAAATAAGCATATATTACTACTCAATTGCATAAATTATTTAATTTTAAGTAATTTCCTATCTCAAGCTATTATGGATATTTAAAATGAATTGTGGGTTATTTAAAGTATATTTTGAATTGACTCAATTGATAATGTTCATGCATGGTCCTTTTGAAAAGAATGTTTGAAGATAAATTGAATAGAACCCACCTAGTTTTACTATATAACCAATCAAGTTTGACTGGAAAGCTTTTTGACTCCAAATGAAAGTTATAAAGTAAATATTTTTGTAAAGGGAGACTTATGATGAAATGATTGAATGATGAAAGGGCTTCTTAGCTAGAGCAAGGTTTCAATGTGAAAGGAAAATTCTCGCATTTAATCAAATAAAAAGTTTTAATGAGCTATTCCACCTAATAATTATTTGATATCTAAATGTATTCTGTGGGATTGACCTAGAACCAAATGTAGCATGTAGATGGGGAATCGACCAAAGGGGTCCTTAAGTAAATTCTCATGTTGCATTAACTATGTGCCACCATAGGAGACCATGTAGGCTAGGCCTTTGTAGCCATCAAATGTTAAATAAATGAATGTAAAATGAACGGAGTTTTACCCGGTAAGTAGTCTCCCATGCCAACATCGCGGATTATGTTGGATTTCATGTAATAGCTCGCATGGTCTTAAATGTCGGTTATGGTGATCCTACCACATATGTATGATTTAAATGCTATCTACTTGATTTCTCATGCATGGATTCACTCGTGTACTTTACCTTATGAATGTCTTAATATTTTTATCATGTTGCATGCCTACATACTTAGTACATTCAAAGTACTAACACATACTTTTGCCTACATAATATCACCATGTAGGAACTGTCGTTGCGCCATACAATCCTCCCCTTGGCTAGATTGTTCGTTAAAGGATACCACTATTAGTGAGTTCCCATGGTTCGGGAACAATACCCTTTTTTCCTTCTAGCTTATGTTATATTTAGAAACTTGAGTTACATTTTGTTTTATCGACTTAATATTGAGGGTGAGCTAGGGACATGTCATAGACCTCGCCAAGTCTTTAATGTAGAAGGTATTGTTGGACATAGTAAATAATGTTATGTTGACTCTGACTCTTATTGAATGTGGAATCCTTAGTCCCTCTATTCCTTTGTGTTTCCACTTGATTTTGTGATCATTACCGATGAGATGCTCAATAAATGTTAAGAGGCTTGGGTGAGGTACCTCCGAGTTCTTCATTCTCCATGTCACGTCTAGGCATTAGGATTTGGTCGTGAAAACGTTAAACATCTGGGACACCACCACGGGCCGTGATGATCATCACGGATTGGGACGGGTCCTCCGTGGTGGGTTTCAGGACCCAAACCCGCAGGCTGCGACTGGGGTCTAATCTAGACCCCTCGTATACATATCTATCAGTTGTGGTCATATTAAACTATAAATAAAATAATATCATGTAACAGAGCTCCACTGGGCGATAACATTTTCATAAACCTGTAGCCCTTTTCATTTGTATCACAACATGACAGGGCACGCAAGCCGACAAGGCTGCCATAACATATTAACATATATCATATATCATGTAGGCCCAACTGATGCAAACTGATACACACAACCCACATAAACATATGTCTACAGACCTCTAAGAATAGTAACAGAACATATGGTGGGATAGGGCTCCCGCCGTACCCCTGAATGCACAAATGTATACATTTAGTGACCAGTATAAACAATTAGGCTCTAGAACAGTGAAGCACTTCCGATATAGTTGAGAGGAACTCCTAAGCTGATGGATCTCCAGAATAAACATCTGTACCTGCGGGCATGAAATGCAGCACCCCCCCTCCCCGAAAAAAGGGGGTCATTATGATATATGTACTGAGTATGTAAAGCATAACACATCATAACTAAGATCATAACTAAAATAGGGATGCAGGGGACAAGTATACCAATTAACAAATTACTGTACCTGCACCTTAGAACACGTAATCCTATACACCATCATATACTGTACCCGACCCTCTAGTAAACTCGGTGTTATAGTCATATTCTCATATTCACATATCATCGTATCATCATGCATTTCATTTCATCATATCATTGTATATGGTATCATATCATCGTATACGATATCACATCATCATATATGGTATCATATCCTCGTACACGGTATAATATTATCACGCATGTCATCATATTACACCTTGTTCACTATGGGGATCGGGGTCACAATGTATCACTCTAATCTCATAAGCATGCCTACATAAAATATCCGGCCCTTTAGTGAGAGACTCGGTGAATAGAGTGGTGTACGTCTATAGCGTACCATCATAATATTCATATGTACCCGGCCCTCTAAGGAGGGACTCGATGTTCCTTCCTTATTTAACCACATATACTATCACAGTATTTCTGGCCCGGGACTCGGTGAATAATCATATTGTCATAACATATAACATATATCACACCTCACGTACGGCATCATCAACTCGTGCGTGGAACTATACACAATCGGCTCGGTATGTGGTGAAAGAAGTAGTAAAACTATGCACGATAATGTTCCCGGCCCATCGTGGGACTCGAGGAAGAATGGGTTACAGTATGCACGAGTAGAGTAGTGAGAAACCATATGCAACGAAGTTATTATTCGAGACTCGATGAAATAGTCAAGTGAACCGTCACTGAAGACTAGGAGAGTAATTATCCGAAGTACCCCTTTAGATGTCATTAGGGCTTTTATCAGTTGGGGCTTCAGGGATCACGGACACGCATCAAGATAATGCCACACCATTTATAAAATCAGAGATATAGTCTACGCAACCTGAACCACAATTTGTCTAGTCTAAGACTCAACTTACGCAATCAAAGGCATTTATCATTTCAAATCCTTTAAAAAGAGGAGTTGGTACCTCTACATACTATTCATTATATAGCAGGCTCGAGAATAGTAGTTTAACTACTTTCAGACTCTTAATATTCAGAAGTGATTACAAGTCACGAGTTACTCTCAGAGCTCATAAATGTAATTACCTCTAAACCCATATCACATATCATTTTACTTAAAATTAAGTCATTCTAAAGGAAAGAAGAGATAGGCTTTACATGTACTGGTTTTCATCACATAGAAGACTTAAAGGCAACGACTCAGCTATTGTAGGAGTTCTAATATCAAGAAGTAAATGAGAGTCTCCACTCATACTCAGGGCTTTACGAATGGATTGAATCCCAAATATCATATACATAGCATTTATAGCTTACATCTAAGATATGCCAAAAGAAAAGAAGAATAGCTCTACATACTTATTCCAAAAACACACCAAAAGAAAGCTTCACATACCTTGTCTGAGTTACTCCTTATCCTGTTCGCCTCGTCGTCCTTTGAATCTATCCAATAGCAGAGTAATATGCATATCAACTCTTCTTAACTTTCCAGCATCTTAGGTTAAACCTTAGTATTAATGGAATCTATTTCCTTAGTCGTTTCCTTGACTAGTTCTTTAGTTTGTTAAGGCGTTAACAAAAATTGGGAAGCACCTCCCCTATAATGTGTCCTATCCGAATTTCCAATTCGGTCCCTAATACCTACAGCCAACCAACAACAACAAACTGCAGCAATTCACACCAACAATATACAACATAAACTCCAAATGACTTATTCAAAAATACGATATCACAATAGGGCGTCTAGCCTTTATTTTATAACGCCTTTAAATATACGCAATGGGTGTCATGTAGCTTCTATCAGAAGCACCCTAACCCACATTAGAACATATTTAGGCCCTACAATAACAAGCCACACCCCTGCAGCAGCACCTCACAAGAGCAATACTTTATTTCGACGATAATTCAACTATAGCGACTCCAATTTAGTTTGTCTTCAACGTCCAGCATTTCTATACTATTTTCACGTTTCCAGACACACACACAAGGTGTAAAATACACTCCATAACAATAACATAAATTCCAAATTGAAAGAATAAACATTACCTTACCCAAAATTGGCCAAAATTGTCAAATCGCAACTCGGAACTTCTTCAACGCGCTGAACTTGAGCGGGCTATTTGTGCGACTTCCTCGCTGCCCCAAATTGGATTTTCTCATTATTAAACATCATCATATAACCATGGGATACCATAACTAATTAATTCATAGAACGAAATGCGGAGGCTTACCTCCAATAGGCCTAATCCGTAGCCCCTCTCTCTTGTCTCCAACGTTTTTCTCTTCTTCTTTCTTCCATGTTTCCAATTATAAAGCTGAAGTTTTGGTTTCTTAGACATCATTAAATACATATATACATATCCACATGCTTAAGGAACACCGTATATAATTAATTCACGGAGGAAAGTTGGAAAACTTACCTTTAAGCTTCCAAAGCCATGGCTGCCTCTCTCTCACATTTTCTCCCTATGCTTAGCTGATGTTTTTGGATAATTGAACAAATGAAGAGTCATATACACATATATATGAGGTGACATGTGTCAGCCCTAAGGGTGACACGTGTCAGGCCCTTATTGGGCTACCTCAACCATGCGACCAATGGGGTGCTGCCACATGGTAGTGGGGTCCACCTCCCCCAAGCAGGTAGGTCACCTACTTGACCCCAAGCAGGTGGGTCACTTGTCTGCTTGAGGTGCTACCACGTGTCACCCTCCTAGGTTTCCACGTGTCTAATGTTTTTTCATGCCTCGTGGGTTCATAATCTCGTCTTATTTTAAGAGCCTATGTAATTCATGCTACGCAAGCTTGGTACGTACTCCAATATCTTAAGTATGTAAGACTTCCAAGTTGGTAGCTTATGTAGGTAAATCGATTCCTACGACTCATTACTTGGCCTCCAATTCCTTCTGGATTCCTATGATTCCATTCCCAACCTTCTCTACTACGGGTATCACATCCTCCCCTCCTTGGAGTCATTTGATAGCGTCGTAGCATATCCGGCTCATATGATAATGTCCAAGGAACTTATGAGATATTTCAAGTTTAAAAAGGGTGGGGTGTAACATCCTTCCCCCCTTTAGGACATTCGTCCCCGAATGTTAGACAAAACTTCTCTTAGCACCTTTTACAAATTGTAGGGAGATTCTTTGCTACTTTCTTAACCCATACTTCCATACCAGCACTTCATATACGTGTTCCAGGAATTGGGGTTACCTGTAATTATTGGCTACAGGTACAAATACTTGTGTTTCATGTTCTCTTCAGTTTCCCCGGTCATCTTCTTTTTGGTTTTGGTTTTTTTTTCCAGCGTATCTTGACGGAAGGCACGTCTTTAGTCTACAATCTTCCCATTTGTCGATCTAAGATGGCGATAGGTTGTTCCTCATAGGATTCTATCTTCTGTACACCATCTATAGAATATACCTTGGGTGGCTCGTCAGTACCTTTGTGAAGCATCTCTATCTGAAGGACTGGGCTTATAGTTTCCAAATGAGGTGGTAAGCTCAACTTACCAGCCATATTGCCCACCTTATGAGTAACTTGATATAGTCTAACATATTCCGGGTTAAATTTCCTTTTCTAGGTGACTCTGTTATGACCATCCAATTATCAATTTAAACTCTATATATCGATGTCGATTATCTGTATATCATTTCTGCCGACTCTGGGTTGTTAGTCACTAGTTTGCGTAATCCTATTTGGCCTACCAGCTTAGTCTTTTCCCCAACAGGGGGACTTATACACTATGCCTTATAATATCTTGTAGGGGGTCATCTGGATACTGGAATGGTAGCCCTTCTCGTAGGTAAATTCAATATCTGGTGGACGATCGTCTCAGTTACTCTTAAAGCCAACCATATAAGCTCACAATATATTTTCTAGCATTTGATAGTATGCTCAATCTATTCAGCAGCCTAAGGAAAAGGCAGTACGAAGGCCTGTCTGTGCTCCTAACCTCTTCTTGTACTGCGGTCAAAACGTTAATCATAATTGAAGTCCTTCTATCTAAGATATTAGCTGGGGAAACCTCCCAGAACCTTACTACCTCCATGTTCTACAACTCCACCTAATTTTGGCTGCCTAGGTGCCCTTGCTTAAAAGAAAATGGGCTGATTCGTTAGCCTAGTATAGTCCTTCTCGACTCTTTTCAGAACTATAATTGGCATCCTATCTTTTGGGTCCTTCTTCTCCTCTTTCTTTCTGCTCCTTAGGGTTGGCTACCGAATAATGCTGCAGTCCCCTCATGTAATGGCTCTCATAGTCGTTCTGTGCTTTGTCTAACATGATCTGGTATAATCCCACCAAAATTTCTTCCCTTATTCTACATTCGATGTTAGGGGAGATATTTAGTCCACTTGTGGCCATGTCTTACTTCACCCATAGTACTAATTACATCTCGATAGTTTGACTTAACCTATCTTTGCATCTCTCAATAGTTAATTACAACTTGGGCTCCCTTGCATAGGACAATAGTTATGGGCACTCCGTAAGGTCCTACCACTCTTTTACTTTACAACTTTACACCTTCTCGGTGGAGTAGGTAACCTGTGATCGAAGGAGTAGGGACTAATATCGTTAATTCACAGGTAATATTTCCTTTAGATCCATCTGTCGATGGAGTGTGAAGTGAGTTTTGTAGTCCAGGTTATACTGTGGAATTTTCGACCTTGGGTATTACTTCCTGTCATCCGTAGGTTACATCAGCTGGTATCCTAACCTTTTGGGTTTTGCTTTTTCTCGCCCTCCGAGTTGGCTGCCAAGTGGTGTCGAAATTCCCTCGCCCACTAGACCATATAACCCTTCGGTGGTTTGCCTCTTATTGACAGGTACTATGTTGAAGAACTGTGGCATTCGAGTATGTCATGAGTTAGCAATTAGCTAATCCTTCTTGTTTTGCTTAATCCCTTGTTACAATTGCCTTAACGTATCTTATAATACTCTGGGTACATAATCTCATATCATTTCTCCATCGCTAGTTCAAATTCTTTTATCTCGTGTGATCATACCAGCACTAATGCATTAAGTTCCATCAGAATTTTAAAGTTAAGCGTACTGGGGCAAGAGTAATATTGGGATGGGTGACCTCCTTAGGAAGTGTTCATGTTGCGTTTCATTGTAATCCTTGCCATAATGTGTGGGGCACTCAACTTAGCTCCAGATTTACATCAGCGTTGTCTCGCGAGTCTTTATGTTTTGCCCTGTCCTTTTGTTTGTTATCTTGCATCGAGTATCGGCGTAGACCTTTAGTTCCACTATCCTCTATTCACTTTGTGTTCTCCTCCTTTTCTACCATAGGAGGCTTTCTATTCCTTTTTCTTTGGTTGTTTATCTATCGCAACATCATTTGCGACTAACTCTATAACCAACGTTTTGGCTTTTGGTCTAGCATGCTGTCACTATCCTTCGTAACATCTCTTAAGTTGGTTGATATCCTTTCATGGTTACACTCTTGTATTTTTATACGCAGCCGCCTTCTAGTGTTATGTTGTTCAGGGTCTCATCACAAACTTCTTAACGCTGCCTTATGTAGCATTCTGGCTTCTATCCAATCGTTGGTAGCTTCCGGACCTTTCCAACTTAACGTGGTTCAGTAAGATATCTTGTTGATGTTTAGAAGTCCGTCTCAAATATATTGCCACATCAGTTGCCTCCTCCTACTTTTGCCATTTTCTCATTAACTTCCCCCTCTTTAGAGGGTACTCGTACTCTCATTTATTGGTGCCTATAAGTGTTCTAACTTCAATTAGGCAGTGCTAGTATTCCGACGATAACTATTTAAGGTAGTCTTGAAGTAATAGCTTTATCCCAACCTATATCCTTTGCTTCTTGGGGCGAATAGGAGTTGTGCCATTTATTCCTTAAGTTTGCCATCCTCGTCTCTTAAGGGTTCCACCATTTTAAGGGCGACGTTGTGCACACACGCTATTCTTTTATATCTTAAGCTCCATACCCTTATTGCGTACTCAACGGAAGCTTTTAACTTAGTTATCCTCTACCAAGGGCGCCTTATTAGTGGTCTCACTTTATCCTTGTATAATTGTATCACCCTGTTCAATTCATACTTACATATCGATATTCCTCTTTTAGTTCGTATTCGTACTCAGCCCCTGACATTTCTTTAAGGTGCTTCTGTTAGTAGTTCTTTCCCCAATTAGTCGATGGAGATACCGTAGTCCGAACTTTCTACTTAAATAAGCTTTTGTTCCTCCGAAATAAAATTCTGCAAGTGAAAAGGATGCCTCTTATCAATGACCTGAAGGGCACCTCTTACAGCTTTAGTTAAACACGGTAGGGGTGCTTGGTATCAATTTCTCAGACATCTAAAAAAATCTATATTCCATTCCCTTTTCCTTGTTTTGGGAAAATTTCGGCAGAGTTCCCTCTATACCTCTTACTATTCCAACCTACACGCAAAAAAATACCAACAATGCCTCACAGGGCCAATATATATATATATATATATATATATATATATATTCGTGTCATGTCATATTACTGCCACAATGCCTCACAGGGCCAATATATACATGTGTTTATCACATTTCCTATTACAACCACACAGGGCCTTCTACACTATCTCCAAACAACACTGACAAAATTACCCTATGTAGTTAACAAAACTTCACCTATCCTGTGCCCTTAGCTCATTTAGTCCCTTGTTCATCCCGGTGACCTAGGAGGTGAAGTATACTCTTTCTCCTCATCTGTGTACCATCTACTTGTCTGTCCTTCATCATTTCCCTCGCTTGAGTCCACGAGACACGAATAACACGGTGACCTCTGGTTTACCGATGTCCAAGATAAGGGGCTTGAGTATGCAGTAATACTTACCATAGAAGCCGGCCTAACATAGTGCTCCGTCAACAAAGCAACTGGCGGGGCTTCCGAAACAGCTTCCCAAATTATTGGACATTCTGGGACTATCACCGTTGGGCATCCCAGGGAATCAGCCTTACTCGTATACTGGGAGTCCTTTGAAGGGTCGGTCTCGATCGAATAACTGGGGTCCTCTGAGGGGTCAGTCTTAATAGAATAGCTCAGACTCTTCCTGCTCTGTCCTGGAGCCGAAGATCTCAGCCCCGAAGGTCCCCTGGGGCCTTTCCCACACCCCTCCGCTGTCGGGAGTTGGTTTTTCCATCCTTCACCCCGATCTGTACATATCCATGAGAAAATACATTAGAATAATTTCCTTTTTAGAAACAATACCGTACACATAACAGTTTATTAAGGAGGGATTGTCCTAACGACATAGCTATCGCACAATCTTAGATACCAAAGAAAGGTAACATCTTAAATGCCCTGTAGCTTCCTGTTTATAGATGTGGCGTGCAACACATCGATAACCAAGACTCTACTAGACACGGTCTGCAGACAATCCAAGGACGAACTGCTCTGATACTACTTTTGTCACGACCCAACCCCGCAGGCTGCGACAGGGGTCCGATCTGGACCCCCTGTATACATATCTATCAGCTGTGATCATATTGAACTGTAAATAAATAATATCATGTAACATAGCCCCACTGGGCGATAACATTTTCATAAACCTGTAGCCCTTTTCGTTTGTATTACAACATAATAAGGCACGCAAGCCGACAAGATTGCCATGACACATTAATATATATTATATATCATGTTGGCCCAGCTGATGCAAACTGACACAGACAACCCACATATACATATGTCTACAGACCTCTAAGAATTGTAACAGCAACATATGGCGTGATAGGGCCCCCGCCGTACCCCTGAATACATAAATGAATACATTAAGTGACCAGTATCAAAAATTAGGCTCCAGAATAGTGAAGCACTTCCGATATAGTTGAGAGGAACTCCTAAGCTGATAGATCTCCAGAATAAACATTTGTACCTGCGGGCATGAAATGCAGCCCTCCTCCCCCCGAAAAAAGGGGGGTCAGTACGATATATGTACTGAGTATGTAAAGCATAACACATCGTAACTGAGACCATAACTGAAATAGGGATGTAGGGGACAAGTATACCAATTAATAAATTACTGTACCTGCACCTTAGGACACGTAATTCTATATACCATCATATACTGTGCCCGGCCCTTTAGTGAACTTGGTGTTATAGTCATATTCTCATATTCACATATCATCGTATCATCATGCATTTTATTTCATCATATCATCATATATGGTATCACATCATCGTATATGGTATCATATTCTTGTACACGGTATAATCTTATCACGCATGTCATCATATTACACCCGGTTCACTTCGGGGCTCAGGGTCACAATGTATCACTCTAATATCATAAGTATGCCTACATAAAGTATCCGGCCCTTTAGTGAGAGACTCGGTTAATAGAGTGGTGTACGTCTATAGCGTACCATCATAATATTCATATGTACCTGACCCTCTAAGGAGGGACTCGATGTTCCTTCCTTATTTCACCACATATACTATCATAGTATTTCCGGCCCGAGACTCGGTGAATAATCATATTGTCATAACATATAACATATATCACACCTCACATACGGCATCGTCTCCTCATGCGTAGAACTATACACATCCGGCCTGGGATGCGGTGAAAGAAGTAGTAAAACTGTGCACGATAACGTTCCCGGCCCATCGTGGGACTCGAGGAAGGATGGGTTACAGTATGCACAAGAAGAGTAGTGAGAAACTATATGCAACGAAGTCATTATTCGAGACTCGATGAAATAGTCAAGTGAACCGTCACTGAAGACTAGGAGAGTAATTATCCGAAGTACCCCTTTAGATGTCATTAGGGCTTATATCAGTTGGGGCTTCAGGGATCACGGACACGCATCAAGATAATGCCACACCATTTATGCAATCAGAGATATAGTCTATGCAACCTGAACCACAATTTGTCTAGTCTAAGACTCAACTTATGCAATCAAAGGCATTTATCATTTCAAATCCTTTAAAAAGAGGAGTTGGTATCTCCACATACTATTCATTATATAGCAGGCTCGAGAATAGTAGTTTGACTACTTTCAGACTCTTAATGTTCAGAAATGATTACAAGTCACGAGTTACTCTAAGAGCTCATAAATGGAATTACCTGTAAACCCATATCATATATCGTTTTACTTAAAATTAAGTCATTCTAAAGGAAAAAATAGATAGGCTTTACATGTACTGTTTTTCATCACATAGAAGACTTAAAGGCAACGACTCAGCTATTGCAGGAGTTCTAATATCAAGAAGTAAATGAGAGTCTCGACTCATACTCAGGACTTTACGAATGGATTGAATCCCAAATATCATATACATAGCATTTATAGCTTACATCTAAGACATGCCAAAAGAAAAGAAGAATAGCTCTACATACTTATTCCAAAAACACGCCAAAAGAAAGCTTCACATACCTTGTCTGAGTTACTCCTTATCCTGTTCGCCTCATCTTCCTTTGAATCTATCCAACAGGAGAGTAATATGCATATCAACTCTTCTTAACTTTCCAACATCTTCGGTTACACCTTAGTATTAATGGAATCTATTTCCTTAGTCATTTCCTCGACTAGTTCTTTAGTTTGTTAAGGCGTTAACGAAAATTGGGTAGCACCTCCCCTATAATGTGTCCTATCCGAATTTCCAATTAGGTCCCTAATGCCTACAGCCAACTAACAACAACAACCTGCAGAAATTCACCCCCACAATATATAACATAAACTCCAAATGACTTATTCAAAAATACGATATCATAATAGGGCGTCTAGCCTTTAATTTGTAATGCCTTTAATTATACGTAATGGGGGGTCATGTGGCTTCGACCAGCAGAACCCTAACCCACATTAGAACATATTTAGTCCCTGCAACAACAAGCCACACCCCTGCAGCAGCACCTCACAAGAGCAATACTTTATTTCGACGACAATTCAACTATAGCGACTCCAATTTAGTTTGTCTTCAACGCCCAGAATTTCTATACTATTTTCACGTTTCCAGACACACACACAAGGTGTATAATACACTCCATTACAATAACAAAAAGTCCAAATTATAAGGATAAACATTACCTTACCCGAAATTGACCAAAATTGTCAAATCGCAACTCGGAACTTCTTCAACGCGCTGAACTTGAGCGGGCTGTTTGTGCGACTTCCTCGCTGCCCCAAATTGTATTTTCTCATTATTAAACATATTCATATAACCATGGGATACCATAACTAATTAATTCACAGAACGAAACGCGGAGGCTTACCTCCAATAGGCCTAACCCATAGCCCCTCTCTCTTGTCTCCAACGTTTTTCTCTTATTCTTTCTTCCATGTTTCCAATTATAAAGATGAAGTTTTGGTTCCGTAGACATCGTGAAATACATATATACATATCCACATGCTTAAGGAACACCGTATATAATTAATTCACGGAGAAAAGTTGGAAAACTTACCTTTAAGCTTCCAAAGCCATGGCTGCCTCTCTCTCACATTTTCTCCCTATGCTTAGCTGATGTTTTTGGATAATTGAAAAAATGAAGAGTCATATACATATATATATATGAGGTGACATGTGTCAGCCCCTAAGGGTGACATGTGTCAGGCCCTTATTGGGCCACCTCAACCATGCGACCAATGGGGTGCTGCCATGTGGCAGTGGGGTCCACCTCCCCCAAGTAGGTGGGTCACCTACTTGACCCCAAGCAGGTGGGTCACTTGTCTGCTTGAGGTTCTGCCATGTGTCACCCTCCTAGGCTGCCATGTGTCCAATTTTTTTTCCTCCCTCGTGGGTTCATAATCTCGTCTTATTTTAAGAGCCTATGTAATCCATGCTACGCAAGCTTGGTACGTACTCCAATATCTTAAGTATGTAAGACTTCCAAGTTGGTAGCTTACGTAGTTAAATCAAGTCTTACGACTCATTACTTGGCCTCCAATTCCTTCCGAATTCCTATGATTCCATTCCCAACCTTCTCTACTATGGGATATCACATCCTCCCCACCTTGGTGTCATTTGATAGCGTCGTAGCATATCCGGCTCACATGATAATGTCCAAGGAACTTATGAGATATTATGAGTTTAAAAAGGGTAGGGTGTAACAGTGGGTCCTTGTTAGAGATAAATTAGGAGTATTTCAGCCTTTTTACTATTCTTTCATTATGTATGTGTATATTTTTGAACTACATTTAGTATGAAAATATCCTAAATACTTCTAGACCTATTCTTTTACCTCATTAATTTCCAAACAATTTTAAGACTTCTCTCTCAAGGATCATTGAAGGTTTTCATCTATCTTCAACATGCTTAGCTAGGGTTTCTTCAAGAACAAGTCTTCTCTTTCAATTATAAGGTAAATTTTAACGAGGTATGTTGGAATTGATCCATGGATCCCTTTCATCCATGTAGTCCTAAGATTTCTACTCAAAAACTCATGAATTTCAATTTGGTTTGTACCCCTAGTTTTATGAATTGCATTGGGCTATTTAAAATATGTTTTTAATCATTATGAATCATCATTATAAGTATGTTTCTACATTAATTACATGATTTCAAGTGGAATTATGATTTCCCATGCATGAAGCCTATTTTCTTTGATGATAATATGAAGTATGAATATGAATCCAATGATTTCAATGTATTATCATGATTTTCATTGAAATTAATTATGTATACGAGTTTTATTCTAAATTAAAATATGATTTATGATCATGAATGAAAAGTATGTTCAAGATATAATTTTCATGCAAGTTATGAAGAAAAGTGACTTAGGGCCCTATGGGGTGACCTAGGATCTAATTATATAAATTATGCAAATTTGATTTGTAATGATGAAATGACAAATCTCACCTTGAATTTATGCTATGAAATGAGCTATTCTATGAATTATGAAGTTTATGATGAGTTATGATATAAGCTAAGTATGTTTACTATGTTATGTCTTAAATGGAATTTGACTTACCACCGAGTGGACTTGTCACGATCCAACCCCGTAGGCCGCGACTGGGGTCCGACTGCAAAAGCATAGGTGCGATTCGAAGGATTGCTAGAACTAGAAATACCTCCCTGGCCTCTACTGCGGCCTGCTGATGTAGATGCACCGTGCCCCATGGGGCGTATAGCTACCAAAGCAGATGATGACCCAATAACTGATCTTGTATGCTGAGCTGCTCTGCCTGAATTACACTTATTCGGGCAATCCCTCATCATATGGCCTTGACAACTACAAGAAAAACAAGCTCTTATAGAATGGTGGCACTCTTCCGGATGATATATGCCACAATAAGAACACGGAGGCTTGGGTGGCCTCATCTGACTAGAGCCTCTGTCTAGCTACGAACTGGAAGCCCTAGAGCTCGGACCTGCTCCCGCATATCCTTTGCCACCTAATTTCCGGCCTGAGGATAGTAGAGGCATACTTCATGATGGCTGGGTCGGCTATCTACTACCCTGTTGTTGGAATGACCTGCTTCGGAACTCTCCAAAATTCCCAGCTGATCTGGCCCTCTTGGGATGACTCCTTCCAAATTCTCGGTCAGACTGGTGTCCTCTATGTCTATCCTCCATGCCCTGAGTATATGCTTGAATACGGGCGATGTCCATCCCTAGCTGGGCAGCTATCGCCAAATAATTATCAACTAAATACCGATCTAGGCCCATCACATATCTGTGCATCCTGTCAGTTATGTCAGCTACCAAAGTAGGTGCATGTCGAGCCAATAAGTTGAACTTTAAACTATACTCGCGAACACTATAGCCTCACTGCCTCAACAGTAAAAATCTATTTGCTCTGGCTCTCCGCATCTCAAGAGGCAAGAAATGACTGAGAAATGCCTCCATAAACTCATCCCATATAGCTGGATGAGCTACTCTACCCTGGATAACTTCCAAGACTCATACCTGTTAGCAGCTACCTCATGCAGTCTATATGAAGCCAACTCAATCGACTTTATCGAAGAAGCCTTAATCAGATGTAATATGCACTGTATCTCCCTAATAAACTCTTGAGGGTCTTCCTCAGGCTTTGTCCCGAAGAATTCTAGAGGGTTACAAGTTAGAAACTCACGAGCCCTCAAACTATCTGTCCTATGTACCTAATCTCTGCCCAAACTATTTCTGTACTCCTAACCTACCACCAATCTAGTCAATAGCTGGATTATATCCTCCATAGACCTACCCTCGGCTCCTGGCTGTAGAGCTAGGGGCTCAGGTGCTGAGGCTTCGAAAACTTATAGTGAAGCGGCCCTCTGATCTACAGCTGAGGTTGCCCTAATCCCCTTTAATACTAGCAGGATCGCGGAGTTGGCTATTGGGGTCACAGTCCCTAGCTCAGGCTGAGATCGGGCCCTGGTAACTCTGTGGGCCTGACTAGCCTTACCTAGCACTATCGATTTGCTGTTCTGGGTAGCCATTGCTTTCTTTGGAGGCATCATAGAAAATATACCAATTTATCCTGTAAAGGTAACATCCTAAGACAAGAAGGAAAGGTAACATCCTAAATGTCATATAGTCTCCTATTTATAGATGTGGTACACAACACACCGATAAACAAGACTCTACTAGACACGGTCTGTAGACATTCCGAGGACCAAACTGCTCTGATACCACTTTTGTCATAATCCAACCCCGTAGGCCATGACTAATGCCTGAGTTGGACACCCATATGTACCTTTAACCCAATTAGCATATTAACAGATTAAACAAATATTAACATCAAACAAGTACGCTAGATCAAATAGAAACAGAAGTAGTATGGAAATGCCGCTACAGTCATCACTGAGTACAAAATCCCAAACCATATACAGAACCCACAACAAATATCTACAAACATCTATAAAAAGATAATCTAGTCATAGGACGGGATAGGGCCCCATTGTACCCCTGAGCAATGTATACATATAGCAGAAAGAGTCAGTACCAAAATATAAGCTCCGAACAAGGGAGCACTGTTAATGAATCAACGGATATCCTAAGTGGAATAATCGACAAATTGAACTTCTGTACCTGCAGGCATGTAATGCAACCCCCGAAGAAAGGGGGTCAGTACGAAAAATGTACCGAATATGTAAAGCATGAACTGTAATAAATAAAACCGTAATCTAAATAGTATGTGCAGAAAATGAACTAAATATCCAGAACATCAAAATACTTATCATAATCATAAATCACATATGCAAAGTCATATGCCATATCCGGCCCCATTGTGTGGGACTCAGTGAACAAAATATGGTCGCCACCCCATCACTGGTGCCACAGCACAACATAACTTCAGAGTAGGAAATATCTCCGTAATAGATTATATCATATCAGATGACCATATCATATCATATCATATCATATCTGATCATATCATATCATATCATGTTATTAGACATCAGTAAATGTGTACATGGAAGAACATAACTCTACAAACACATGTACATAGTGTACCTACCCCCTCACATCGGGGCATGATGAATAATGCAAAGAAATATGCTTGATAACATATCCTGGCCTAGGCTCAGTGAAAGAGTAGTTACAGTATGCACAAGTAGAGTAGTGAGAAACTAAATATAATTTAAAATATAAAATATTTATACAGACTCGATAGCATAGTTTCGATAACAAATCATATATAAAAGTACTTGAGTAATAATAGTAGTGCAAGTCTTTCAAATGTCACGATAGTCTATGTAAAAATAGTTTTCTAAAATTATCTCTATATTCCAAATATATTATGGGACTTACCAGAATAATTAGTTGTATAATATATGGAAGAGTAGCAAAGAGTTTTTTTCAAATTTTACCTAGCATAAGCCAAATAGAATAACAAAGAAAAATTCAGAATAATGGAGCCTACCTCGGTCAAATGAGGTGGCGTATCTAAATTATGCGCGTTAAATTTTATAACGTTATTTATAAGAGTTTCAAGGTAGTCGGGTCCTATTTGTGCAAATTCTAGAAGTTTAGACAATTTTTCAAAAATATTCATAAATACTTAATTCAATTCTACTGAATAGAAAAAGGGTCAAATTTAGGTGTCGATTCCGAAGAGTAAAGTCATCTTCGAGGCTCGTATCCAAACCTATTGCACCTAATACATGCCAAGAGAAGAAAAGGTAAAGTTTTACATACCTTATTGTCCTTTTACGGTTGTCCAAATTCAATTCCCATTTCCTCCAAAATCTACAATTGGTCACATTTACCAATTACTATTCATAAAACTTTAAGAATTCCATTCTAACCAATACTTATCTACAAAAATTTCGATAGCATCTCCCCTATATATACAACCACCACGAGATTTCAACTCGGCCACGATATCAACAACCATGCCAACAACACCACCAATACCATCAATAATCAATTTAAAACGCATCACCACATAAACTAATTTCTTTTCCAAATAGTGCAATAATTTCCAATCTAATTTTGCACTTTCAAATAATATATGAATATTTTATGTTCATAAATGACTTTAAACTCATTCAAACATAGGTGAAAGTTTTCCAAGCCAGCTATCCAATATTCATAAATTCCATATATCACCTAAAAGCTCCATAAATGCAACAAAGCTACTATAATTCATTTTCTTCTTTCAATTTCATAATCAACAACAACAATCCACACTTTAACAACTTTATTTCTATAATATTATGAAATCATACTATAAGGATATAATTTCCTACAATCTATTTCAATACCTACTTAAATTATTCAAGCTTCAGTTATATTTCAAGAATCACAACAACAATTAACAAACTATACAAACTTAATGTTTTTCCATTTCATCACCTAACTCATATTTCCAACTTCAAATAAATTTATTCAACTTCCAATTCCAATATAAAATTTTTACCATAACTACTACTCCATAACTACTACTAAAATACTACACAAAAATTTAATTCATCTTGTCTCCACAATCTTCATATACATGGATTTATACATATGTAAAACCCACCATGCAAACTTCCATATTTCCATAAATTCTACACATCTTTACATACTACAACATAAACAACCTTCATAACATAATAAAAAGGAATTAATTCTTACCTTTTTCCTTCTAACTTTTTCACTCCAAAATCAATAAAACAAGCCTCCAATCTTCCAAAATAACTCCACCATGTTATAGAGGATCCTTGAATTAGTGGAAATACTAGAAAAAAATAATTTTTGGGATGAAATTTCAAGGGGTAATTTTTTGTTCACCTTGACCAATTTCCCTCTTTGTTTTCCTTAGAAATTTTCTTCTTCTTCTATCAACTTTCAAACTCTTGAAAGTTCTAGGAGCTAGATATTATAAAGACCCCCATGTAAAATTCTGAATTTTCCCCTCACCTTTTGTAATATTTCCAAATTGAAATTCTAATTTTGTCCTTAACCTTTTATAGTATTTCCACATGTGAAATTCCAATTTTACCCTTAATCTTTTCTAGTATTTTCACTTTAAAATTCCAATTTTACCCTTCAACTTTTCTAATATTTCCACATTCCAATTTAGTCATAAGAATTTTGTATCCAAAAAGATCAAACATAGCCTTGCTCTTGACTTGTTACCATTATCCCCAAAATGTCCTAATGTGAAAAATACGGGTTATAACATGGATCATGACAAACTTGATATCAGAAGAGAGGTTTTGAGATGGTCTTCAAAGTCCAATATATCGCATCAAATAGGTACTTGTTAATGGTTATGAAAGATGCCACAACTATAAATAGGAGAGTATGGGACGTTTAAGAAAGTCTTCCCTTCTTTCATGATTCATGTCGTGCCTTAGAGTGTCCTAAGTTGTCCTCCAACTAATGACTGATTTTATGTTCTTTAGATAATTCTTCGTGGAAGAGAAAATCCAATAGCAAGGGTTGACGATGAGGATCAAGCACCTCCAATTCCAGATGTCCCACACCATGAGGAAGGGGTAACCGATGCAGAATTTTGCAATATCATTACATTGTTAGCCAAAGACGTAGCCAACCAAGGGTATCAAGGTGGTCCTCCCCCAACAAATGCAAAATTCGGCCTCTTGGATTCTAGATTTCCAAAGGATAAATCTGCCCGAGTTTGATGATTCTAAACTAGATAAGGACCCTATGAAGTTATTTGATGAGGTGTATCGGATTATGGCTATCATAGGTGTGACACCAAATGAGAAGGATGAGCTAGTGGCTTATCCACTCAAAGGCATGGGTCAAGTATTGTACGAACAATGGGTTGTCGAAAGAGATGAAGAAATGGGGTCGATAGGATGGAAAGAGTCCAAAGGTGCCTTCCTAGACCGCTTCTTTCCATTGGATCTAAGGGAGGAAAAAATCCAATAGTTCATCAACCTCCATCAAGGGAGTATGCCTTCATTCACTAAGTTGTCCAAGTATGCTACCTTCAGGGTCTCTGACCCAAGCGCCAGGATGAACAAGTTTATTTTTAGCATATCAAGCTTGGTGTCTAAAGAGTGCAAAATATCCATGTTGGTCAAGGACATGGACAACTCCCGATTAATCACTTATGCAGAGCAAATTGAAGAGGAGAAGTTGAGGAAGAGATCAAGGGGGTTCAAGAAAGCTAGAGTAGATGGTGGAGGGTTCAACATTCAAAGGTTCGGTTATGGTAATAATGGAAAAGGCCCAGGTGGGCAATGGTTTGTGGGAAAAGGTTCTACTAATACTCCTCCTCCTAAGTTCAACAAGGACAAGAAAACTAATCCAATGGTCCCAATAGAAAATGTTGGTGCCCAAGTTTTTCCACCATGTAAGAAGTTTGGGAAGAGCCATAAAGAGGAGTGCTTGGTGGGCTCAAATGCGTACTTTAAATATGGCAAACTGGGGCATTATGCTCAGGATTGTAGAGGTTATGGTGGTGGTAGGCTTCAAGGCCAAGTTGCTCATGGCCAACAAACTCAAGGTGGTGGCCGATGCACCAACCATTTTTATACTTTGCATGGGAGGCAAGAGGTTGAGGAAACACCAAATATTGTTACCGATATGTTAATGGTCTTCACTTTTGATGTATATGAATTGTTGGATCCGGATGCAAACTTATCATTTGTTACTCCATTCTTGGAAAATAGGTTTGATAGGTTGCCGAAAATTTTAGTAGAACCTTATTTGGTGTCTACCCTTGTAGGTGAGTCGGTTGTGGCTAGAAAAGCTTATAAGGGTTATCTCGTGTCCATCATACATAGAGTTAACCCTTGTGATCTAGTAGAGATTGACATGGTAGACTTCGATATTATACATGGGAAGGATTGGTTACATGCATTTGATGCTTTCATAGATTGTAGGACATATCGAGTCAAGTTCTAATTTCCAAAATGATTCAGTTCTTGAATGGGAGGATCGTGATTCGGTGGTGAAGAGTAAGTTGATTTCTTGTCTTAAGGCTTAAAAATTGATTTCTATATTTACCACATGAGGGTTAGGGATGTCTACTCCAAAATTCCTCATTTTGAGTCAGTTCCAATAGTCAAAGAGTTTCTCGATGTCTTTTCTGATGATCTTCTTAGTATCCCTCCCGAAAGGGAAGTTAATTTTGGTTTCGATCTCCTCCCCATTACCGAACCTATCTCTATTCCTCCTTACCGGATGGCTCCGACAAAATTGAAAGAGTTGAAGGAACAATTAAAAGACTTGTTATAAAAGGGGTTAATAAGGCCAAGTATTTTATTATTGGGTGTTCCCGTGCTATTTGTAAGGAAAAAGGATGGGTCCCTTTGAATGTGCATAGACTACCGGTAATTAAATAAGGTGACTATTAAGTATGAGCACCTAACCCCTAGAATTGATGACTTGTTTAATCAATTGCAAGGTACAGGTCACTTATCCAAGATTGATTTTTGGTTCGGCTATCACTAACTAAGGGTAAGGAAGTGTGACATTCCCAAAATGAATTTTCGGATAAGGTATGGTCACTTTAAGTTTGTGGTGATGAATCTTGGGTTGACGAATGCGTAGGCGGTGTTTATGTATTTAATGAATAGGGTGTGCAAACCCTACCTTGATACTTTTATTATGGTCTTCATTGACGATATTTTGATCTACTATCAGAGTGAGAAAGAGCATAAGAACCATTTGAGGGTTGTGCATCAAACGTTGAAGGATAAGCAATTGTTTACAAAATTTAGTAAGAGTGAATTTTGGTTGAAGTAGGTGTCAATGGGATCAAGGTTGATCCTAAGAAAATGGAGGTGGTCAAGAATTGTCCTAAGCCATTTTCTCCTTCAAAAATTAGGATCTTCTTGGGTCTAGCTAGGTACTATAGAAGGTTTGCTGAAGGGTTTTCTTTCATCTCATCTTCTATGATGAAATTGACCTAAAAGAAAGCAAAGTTCATATCGATGGATGAGTGTGAAAAGAGTTTCCAAATCTTGAAAGATCGACTTACCTCTGCTCTTATTTTGACCCTACCAAAAGTATAAGAAGGGTTTATGGTTTATTGTGATAATTCAAAGATTTGTTTGGGTTGTGTCTTAGTGAAAAATGGCAAGGTCTTAGCCTATGCTTCTAGGAAATTGAAAGTACATGAGCATAACTACCCTACTCATGATCTTGAATTGGTAGTCGTTGCTTCTGCTCTAAAGATTTTGTGGCACTACCTCCGTGGGATGCATGTAGATGTGTGCATCGACCACTAAAGCCTCTAATATGTGTTCACTCAAAAGGACATCAATATAAGACAAAAGAGGTGGCTAGAAATCCTCAAGGTCTACGATATGAGTATGCATTATCATCTGGGGAAAGCCAACGTGATTGCCGATGATCTTAGTAGAGTGTCAATAGGGAGCGTGGCCTATGATGATAATGGAAAGAGCAAGTTGGTAAAAGATGTTCACCGATTGCCTAGATTAGGGGTAAATTTTTGTGGTACCGATGATGGTGGTATGGTTGTTCAAAATGGGTCTGAATCCTCATTGGTTGTGGATGTTAAGTCAAACAAGGCCTTGACCGACACTTGTAGAGTTAAAGAAGTTAGTAAAGGAAAAAAAGATAGGGGTCTTTTCACAAGGGGGATATGGGGTGCTATTTACCAAGGTTGATTATCAGTTACAGATGTGGACGGCGTAAGGAATCTGATCTTGATGGAGGCTCATGAATCTACATACTCCATTCATCCCAGTTTATCGAAAATATACCAAGACATAAAAAAGTTCTATTGGTGGAGTGGCATAAAGAAGGACAAATCATGGTTCTTGTCCGAATTACCAATAAGTGAAGGCCGAACATTAAAGGTCAGGTAACCTAGACCAAGTCATTGAAATCCCTACTTGGAAGCAAGAAGATGTGAATATGGATTTTTAGTGGTTTTGCCTCACACCCGGAAGAGTCATGATTTGATTTGGGTGATTATTGATAGAATGACCAAGTTGGGTCAGTTTCTACTGGTTAAGACTTCCTGTAGTGCTGAAGACTATGCCAAGTTGTATATTTGGGAGTTGGTGAGGTTATATGGTGTGTCATTGTCCATTATTTAGGATTAAGGTACCCAATTCACTTCTCACTTTTGGAGATCATTTCAAAATGGCCTCAGCACTAAGATAAAGTTGAGCACCACATTCGATCGTCAAATAGATGGACAAGCCAAAAGAATAATTCAAACACTAGAGTATAAGTTAAGGGCTTGTGTGCTGGAGTTTAAAGGAAATTGGGATGATCACCTATCGATGATTGAGTTTTCCTATACTAATTGTTACCAATCAAGTATTGATATGGCGCCCTTTGAGGCTTTGTATGGGAGACGATGTAGATCCCCAATTGGTTGGTTCGAAGTAGGTGAGTTGATTTTTCTCGGCCCTAATTTGATACTTGATTCTTTAGAGAATGTGAAAATCATTAGAGAAAGGCTGAGGACTACTCAAAGTCATCAAAAGTCCTATTCTGACACCAGAAGGAGGGATCTTGAGTGTTATGTGGATGATTAGGTGAATTTGAAGGTTTCACCCATGAAGGGTGTGGTTCGGTTTGGTAAGAAAGGGAAACTGAGCCCTAGGTATGTAGGGCCTTATAGAATCTTAAAGCGGGTTGGCAAAGTTGCTTATGAGTTGGAATTACCTTTAAAAATTCAAATGGTTCATCCGGTGTTTCATGTGTCTATGTTGAGGAAATATGTGGGATATCCTAGTTCCATTATGCCTTTGGAGATAGTGAATGTTGAAGAGAATTCGACCTATAAAGAGGTTCTGATTGAAATTTTAGATAGGCAAGTCAAGATATTGAGGAACAAAGAAGTTGCATCCGTTAAAGTTCTTTGGAGGTATCAACAAGTTGAAAGTTCTACAAGGAAAGGGGAAGAGGATATGATGAAGCATTAACCTCATTCTTTTCACCCTACTCAAGCCTAAGGTATTAAGTCATCCTTGCTAAATTACTTGAAATATTTGCATTTAATTTTTTTTACTATCATATGCATGCATAGTTATGAATTGTGTTTTGAATGATGTTTTAAAATTGCACAATTGATTTCATGAAGAGCTGTTAGTTTACACTCTACTCTACTCAAGCTAAATCTTGTCTCATTAGAGGATGAATGTTCCCAAGAAAGAGATATTGTAAGGTACCTGGGTTTTAAGGGTTAGAATATGTCATAATAAGGTAAAATAGAGAGAAAATGGCTTCGGAAAATTTTTCGGACTTGTATTTCGTGAGATGAAATTTTTAAAAAATTGGCCAAAATAGAAGACTTTGCAACCAGGCCGCGTCGCAGAGCTGTTCCGCGATAGAGCAAATTTGTCTGAGCTTGATTTACCTATTTTGGAAAAAATGAACTGAAATGGAACACCTCCGCATCGCGAACGTATCCCTAGATAGTTTAAATTTGTGCGAAAATTTTCAAATTTAAGTAATGACAACTTGGACATTTCCCTGAAAGTGTGTAGGCAGGTTTTGATGATTTATGGGGTTATTTTCCACCCTTGTCAATACCTAGAACCCTAGAATTCAATCCTTCTAATTCCCAAATAATCTCCTACAAGATTACCTCTCAAGCTAAGGATTCAAGCTTCCCATTTAAGACCTAACATAAAAAATTCGTTTAGCCCATCAAGACTTCTCCAATTCTTCTTCAAGTACCTTTTCTAAGGTATGTGGGTTTTTTCATCCATGGATCCTTCCACCTATGGAGCCCAAAACCCTCTCCAACTAATTTCTTTAATTTCAAGTATTAATTCTTTATGGATACTTCTAATGTTTTCTTATTAGCATGAAGCATAATTGAAATTATGATTATTGACTGAAATTGCATGAAATTTGAATACTACCTATGAATGCCCAAATTTTCTATCTTGGGTTTATGAATCTTCAAATAGCTATTGTTCAATCCTTCTAAAATTTCTAGGTTATGGGTGAAATTATTGATATTATGTTTAAATAAGCATATATTACTACTCAATTGCATAAATTATTTAATTTTAAGTAATTTCCTATCTCAAGCTATTATGGATATTTAAAATGAATTGTGGGTTATTTAAAGTATATTTTGAATTGACTCAATTGATAATGTTCATGCATGGTCCTTTTGAAAAGAATGTTTGAAGATAAATTGAATAGAACCCACCTAGTTTTACTATATAACCAATCAAGTTTGACTGGAAAGCTTTTTGACTCCAAATGAAAGTTATAAAGTAAATATTTTTGTAAAGGGAGACTTATGATGAAATGATTGAATGATGAAAGGGCTTCTTAGCTAGAGCAAGGTTTCAATGTGAAAGGAAAATTCTCGCATTGAATCAAATAAAAAGTTTTAATGAGCTATTCCACCTAATAATTATTTGATATCTAAATGTATTCTGTGGGATTGACCTAGAACCAAATGTAGCATGTAGATGGGGAATCGACCAAAGGGGTCCTTAAGTAAATTCTCATGTTGCATTAACTATGTGCCACCATAGGAGACCATGTAGGCTAGGCCTTTGTAGCCATCAAATGTTAAATAAATGAATGTAAAATGAACGGAGTTTTACCCGGTAAGTAGTCTCCCATGCCAACATCGCGGATTATGTTGGATTTCATGTAATAGCTCGCATGGTCTTAAATGTCGGTTATGGTGATCCTACCACATATGTATGATTTACATGCTATCTACTTGATTTCTCATGCATGGATTCACTCGTGTACTTTACCTTATGAATGTCTTAATATTTTTATCATGTTGCATGCCTACATACTTAGTACATTCAAAGTACTAACACAGACTTTTGCCTACATAATATCACCATGTAGGAACTGTCGTTGCGCCATACAATCCTCCCCTTGGCTAGATTGTTCGTTAAAGGATACCACTATTAGTGAGTTCCCATGGTTCGGGAACAATACCCTTTTTTCCTTCTAGCTTATGTTATATTTAGAAACTTGAGTTACATTTTGTTTTATCGACTTAATATTGAGGGTGAGCTAGGGACATGTCATAGACCTCGCCAAGTCTTTAATGTAGAAGGTATTGTTGGACATAGTAAATAATGTTATGTTGACTCTGACTCTTATTGAATGTGGAATCCTTAGTCCCTCTATTCCTTTGTGTTTCCACTTGATTTTGTGATCATTACCGATGAGATGCTCAATAAATGTTAAGAGGCTTGGGTGAGGTACCTCCGAGTTCTTCATTCTCCATGTCACGTCTAGGCATTAGGATTTGGTCGTGAAAACGTTAAACATCTGGGACACCACCACGGGCCGTGATGATCATCACGGATTGGGACGGGTCCTCCGTGGTGGGTTTCAGGACCCAAACCCGCAGGCTGCGACTGGGGTCTAATCTAGACCCCTCGTATACATATCTATCAGTTGTGGTCATATTAAACTATAAATAAAATAATATCATGTAACAGAGCTCCACTGGGCGATAACATTTTCATAAACCTGTAGCCCTTTTCATTTGTATCACAACATGACAGGGCACGCAAGCCGACAAGGCTGCCATAACATATTAACATATATCATATATCATGTAGGCCCAACTGATGCAAACTGATACACACAACCCACATAAACATATGTCTACAGACCTCTAAGAATAGTAACAGAACATATGGTGGGATAGGGCTCCCGCCGTACCCCTGAATGCACAAATGTATACATTTAGTGACCAGTATAAACAATTAGGCTCTAGAACAGTGAAGCACTTCCGATATAGTTGAGAGGAACTCCTAAGCTGATGGATCTCCAGAATAAACATCTGTACCTGCGGGCATGAAATGCAGCACCCCCCCTCCCCGAAAAAAGGGGGTCATTATGATATATGTACTGAGTATGTAAAGCATAACAAATCATAACTAAGATCATAACTAAAATAGGGATGCAGGGGACAAGTATACCAATTAACAAATTACTGTACCTGCACCTTAGAACACGTAATCCTATACACCATCATATACTGTACCCGACCCTCTAGTAAACTCGGTGTTATAGTCATATTCTCATATTCACATATCATCGTATCATCATGCATTTCATTTCATCATATCATTGTATATGGTATCATATCATCGTATACGATATCACATCATCATATATGGTATCATATCCTCGTACACGGTATAATATTATCACGCATGTCATCATATTACACCTTGTTCACTATGGGGATCGAGGTCACAATGTATCACTCTAATCTCATAAGCATGCCTACATAAAATATCCGGCCCTTTAGTGAGAGACTCGGTGAATAGAGTGGTGTACGTCTATAGCGTACCATCATAATATTCATATGTACCCGGCCCTCTAAGGAGGGACTCGATGTTCCTTCCTTATTTAACCACATATACTATCACAGTATTTCTAGCCCGGGACTCGGTGAATAATCATATTGTCATAACATATAACATATATCACACCTCACGTACGGCATCATCAACTCGTGCGTGGAACTATACACAATCGGCTCGGTATGTGGTGAAAGAAGTAGTAAAACTATGCACGATAACGTTCCCGGCCCATCGTGGGACTCGAGGAAGAATGGGTTACAGTATGCACGAGTAGAGTAGTGAGAAACCATATGCAACGAAGTCATTATTCGAGACTCGATGAAATAGTCAAGTGAACCGTCACTGAAGACTAGGAGAGTAATTATCCGAAGTACCCCTTTAGATGTCATTAGGGCTTTTATCAGTTGGGGCTTCAGGGATCACGGACACGCATCAAGATAATGCCACACCATTTATAAAATCAGAGATATAGTCTACGCAACCTGAACCACAATTTGTCTAGTCTAAGACTCAACTTACGCAATCAAAGGCATTTATCATTTCAAATCCTTTAAAAAGAGGAGTTGGTACCTCTACATACTATTCATTATATAGCAGGCTCGAGAATAGTAGTTTAACTACTTTCAGACTCTTAATATTCAGAAGTGATTACAAGTCACGAGTTACTCTCAGAGCTCATAAATGTAATTACCTCTAAACCCATATCACATATCATTTTACTTAAAATTAAGTCATTCTAAAGGAAAGAAGAGATAGGCTTTACATGTACTGGTTTTCATCACATAGAAGACTTAAAGGCAACGACTCAGCTATTGTAGGAGTTCTAATATCAAGAAGTAAATGAGAGTCTCCACTCATACTCAGGGCTTTACGAATGGATTGAATCCCAAATATCATATACATAGCATTTATAGCTTACATCTAAGATATGCCAAAAGAAAAGAAGAATAGCTCTACATACTTATTCCAAAAACACACCAAAAGAAAGCTTCACATACCTTGTCTGAGTTACTCCTTATCCTGTTCGCCTCGTCGTCCTTTGAATCTATCCAATAGCAGAGTAATATGCATATCAACTCTTCTTAACTTTCCAGCATCTTAGGTTAAACCTTAGTATTAATGGAATCTATTTCCTTAGTCGTTTCCTTGACTAGTTCTTTAGTTTGTTAAGGCGTTAACAAAAATTGGGAAGCACCTCCCCTATAATGTGTCCTATCCGAATTTCCAATTCGGTCCCTAATACCTACAGCCAACCAACAACAACAAACTGCAGCAATTCACACCAACAATATACAACATAAACTCCAAATGACTTATTCAAAAATACGATATCACAATAGGGCGTCTAGCCTTTATTTTATAACGCCTTTAAATATACGCAATGGGTGTCATGTAGCTTCTATCAGAAGCACCCTAACCCACATTAGAACATATTTAGGCCCTACAATAACAAGCCACACCCCTGCAGCAGCACCTCACAAGAGCAATACTTTATTTCGACGATAATTCAACTATAGCGACTCCAATTTAGTTTGTCTTCAACGTCCAGCATTTCTATACTATTTTCACGTTTCCAGACACACACACAAGGTGTAAAATACACTCCATAACAATAACATAAATTCCAAATTGAAAGAATAAACATTACCTTACCCAAAATTGGCCAAAATTGTCAAATCGCAACTCGGAACTTCTTCAACGCGCTGAACTTGAGCGGGCTATTTGTGCGACTTCCTCGCTGCCCCAAATTGGATTTTCTCATTATTAAACATCATCATATAACCATGGGATACCATAACTAATTAATTCATAGAACGAAATGCGGAGGCTTACCTCCAATAGGCCTAATCCGTAGCCCCTCTCTCTTGTCTCCAACGTTTTTCTCTTCTTCTTTCTTCCATGTTTCCAATTATAAAGCTGAAGTTTTGGTTTCTTAGACATCATTAAATACATATATACATATCCACATGCTTAAGGAACACCGTATATAATTAATTCACGGAGGAAAGTTGGAAAACTTACCTTTAAGCTTCCAAAGCCATGGCTGCCTCTCTCTCACATTTTCTCCCTATGCTTAGCTGATGTTTTTGGATAATTGAACAAATGAAGAGTCATATACACATATATATGAGGTGACATGTGTCAGCCCTAAGGGTGACACGTGTCAGGCCCTTATTGGGCTACCTCAACCATGCGACCAATGGGGTGCTGCCACATGGTAGTGGGGTCCACCTCCCCCAAGCAGGTAGGTCACCTACTTGACCCCAAGCAGGTGGGTCACTTGTCTGCTTGAGGTGCTACCACGTGTCACCCTCCTAGGTTTCCACGTGTCTAATTTTTTTTCATGCCTCGTGGGTTCATAATCTCGTCTTATTTTAAGAGCCTATGTAATTCATGCTACGCAAGCTTGGTACGTACTCCAATATCTTAAGTATGTAAGACTTCCAAGTTGGTAGCTTATGTAGGTAAATCGATTCCTACGACTCATTACTTGGCCTCCAATTCCTTCTGGATTCCTATGATTCCATTCCCAACCTTCTCTACTACGGGTATCACATCCTCCCCTCCTTGGAGTCATTTGATAGCGTCGTAGCATATCCGGCTCATATGATAATGTCCAAGGAACTTATGAGATATTTCGAGTTTAAAAAGGGTGGGGTGTAACATCCTTCCCCCCTTTAGGACATTCGTCCCCGAATGTTAGACAAAACTTCTCTTAGCACCTTTTACAAATTGTAGGGAGATTCTTTGCTACTTTCTTAACCCATACTTCCATACCAGCACTTCATATACGTGTTCCAGGAATTGGGGTTACCTGTAATTATTGGCTACAGGTACAAATACTTGTGTTTCATGTTCTCTTCAGTTTCCCCGGTCATCTTCTTTTTGGTTTTGGTTTTTTTTTCCAGCGTATCTTGACGGAAGGCACGTCTTTAGTCTACAATCTTCCCATTTGTCGATCTAAGATGGCGATAGGTTGTTCCTCATAGGATTCTATCTTCTGTACACCATCTATAGAATATACCTTGGGTGGCTCGTCAGTACCTTTGTGAAGCATCTCTATCTGAAGGACTGGGCTTATAGTTTCCAAATGAGGTGGTAAGCTCAACTTACCAGCCATATTGCCCACCTTATGAGTAACTTGATATAGTCTAACATATTCCGGGTTAAATTTCCTTTTCTAGGTGACTCTGTTATGACCATCCAATTATCAATTTAAACTCTATATATCGATGTCGATTATCTGTATATCATTTCTGCCGACTCTGGGTTGTTAGTCACTAGTTTGCGTAATCCTATTTGGCCTACCAGCTTAGTCTTTTCCCCAACAGGGGGACTTATACACTATGCCTTATAATATCTTGTAGGGGGTCATCTGGATACTGGAATGGTAGCCCTTCTCGTAGGTAAATTCAATATCTGGTGGACGATCGTCTCAGTTACTCTTAAAGCCAACCATATAAGCTCACAATATATTTTCTAGCATTTGATAGTATGCTCAATCTATTCAGCAGCCTAAGGAAAAGGCAGTACGAAGGCCTGTCTGTGCTCCTAACCTCTTCTTGTACTGCGGTCAAAACGTTAATCATAATTGAAGTCCTTCTATCTAAGATATTAGCTGGGGAAACCTCCCAGAACCTTACTACCTCCATGTTCTACAACTCCACCTAATTTTGGCTGCCTAGGTGCCCTTGCTTAAAAGAAAATGGGCTGATTCGTTAGCCTAGTATAGTCCTTCTCGACTCTTTTCAGAACTATAATTGGCATCCTATCTTTTGGGTCCTTCTTCTCCTCTTTCTTTCTGCTCCTTAGGGTTGGCTACCGAATAATGCTGCAGTCCCCTCATGTAATGGCTCTCATAGTCGTTCTGTGCTTTGTCTAACATGATCTGGTATAATCCCACCAAAATTTCTTCCCTTATTCTACATTCGATGTTAGGGGAGATATTTAGTCCACTTGTGGCCATGTCTTACTTCACCCATAGTACTAATTACATCTCGATAGTTTGACTTAACCTATCTTTGCATCTCTCAATAGTTAATTACAACTTGGGCTCCCTTGCATAGGACAATAGTTATGGGCACTCCGTAAGGTCCTACCACTCTTTTACTTTACAACTTTACACCTTCTCGGTGGAGTAGGTAACCTGTGATCGAAGGAGTAGGGACTAATATCGTTAATTCACAGGTAATATTTCCTTTAGATCCATCTGTCGATGGAGTGTGAAGTGAGTTTTGTAGTCCAGGTTATACTGTGGAATTTTCGACCTTGGGTATTACTTCCTGTCATCCGTAGGTTACATCAGCTGGTATCCTAACCTTTTGGGTTTTGCTTTTTCTCGCCCTCCGAGTTGGCTGCCAAGTGGTGTCGAAATTCCCTCGCCCACTAGACCATATAACCCTTCGGTGGTTTGCCTCTTATTGACAGGTACTATGTTGAAGAACTGTGGCATTCGAGTGTGTCATGAGTTAGCAATTAGCTAATCCTTCTTGTTTTGCTTAATCCCTTGTTACAATTGCCTTAACGTATCTTATAATACTCTGGGTACATAATCTCATATCATTTCTCCATCGCTAGTTCAAATTCTTTTATCTCGTGTGATCATACCAGCACTAATGCATTAAGTTCCATCAGAATTTTGAAGTTAAGCGTACTGGGGCAAGAGTAATATTGGGATGGGTGACCTCCCTAGGAAGTGTTCATGTTGCGTTTCATTGTAATCCTTGCCATAATGTGTGGGGCACTCAACTTAGCTCCAGATTTACATCAGCGTTGTCTCGCGAGTCTTTATGTTTTGCCCTGTCCTTTTGTTTGTTATCTTGCATCGAGTATCGGCGTAGACCTTTAGTTCCACTATCCTCTATTCACTTTGTGTTCTCCTCATTTTCTACCATAGGAGGCTTTCTATTCCTTTTTCTTTGGTTGTTTATCTATCGCAACATCATTTGCGACTAACTCTATAACCAACGTTTTGGCTTTTGGTCTAGCATGCTGTCACTATCCTTCGTAACATCTCTTAAGTTGGTTGATATCCTTTCATGGTTACACTCTTGTATTTTTATACGCAGCCGCCTTCTAGTGTTATGTTGTTCAGGGTCTCATCACAAACTTCTTAACGCTGCCTTATGTAGCATTCTGGCTTCTATCCAATCGTTGGTAGCTTCCGGACCTTTCCAACTTAACGTGGTTCAGTAAGATATCTTGTTGATGTTTAGAAGTCCGTCTCAAATATATTGCCACATCAGTTGCCTCCTCCTACTTTTGCCATTTTCTCATTAACTTCCCCCTCTTTAGAGGGTACTCGTACTCTCATTTATTGGTGCCTATAAGTGTTCTAACTTCAATTAGGCAGTGCTAGTATTCCGACGATAACTATTTAAGGTAGTCTTGAAGTAATAGCTTTATCCCAACCTATATCCTTTGCTTCTTGGGGCGAATAGGAGTTGTGCCATTTATTCCTTAAGTTTGCCATCCTCGTCTCTTAAGGGTTCCACCATTTTAAGGGCGACGTTGTGCACACACGCTATTCTTTTATATCTTAAGCTCCATACCCTTATTGCGTACTCAACGGAAGCTTTTAACTTAGTTATCCTCTACCAAGGGCGCCTTATTAGTGGTCTCACTTTATCCTTGTATAATTGTATCACCCTGTTCAATTCATACTTACATATCGATATTCCTCTTTTAGTTCGTATTCGTACTCAGCCCCTGACATTTCTTTAAGGTGCTTCTGTTAGTAGTTCTTTCCCCAATTAGTCGATGGAGATACCGTAGTCCGAACTTTCTACTTAAATAAGCTTTTGTTCCTCCGAAATAAAATTCTGCAAGTGAAAAGGATGCCTCTTATCAATGACCTGAAGGGCACCTCTTACAGCTTTAGTTAAACACGGTAGGGGTGCTTGGTATCAATTTCTCAGACATCTAAAAAAATCTATGTTCCATTCCCTTTTCCTTGTTCTGGGAAAATTTCGGCAGAGTTCCCTCTATACCTCTTACTATTCCAACCTACACGCAAAAAAATACCAACAATGCCTCACAGGGCCAATATATATATATATATATATATATATATATATATATATATATATATATATATATATTCGTGTCATGTCATATTACTGCCACAATGCCTCACAGGGCCAATATATACATGTGTTTATCACATTTCCTATTACAACCACACAGGGCCTTCTACACTATCTCCAAACAACACTGACAAAATTACCCTATGTAGTTAACAAAACTTCACCTATCCTGTGCCCTTAGCTCATTTAGTCCCTTGTTCATCCCGGTGACCTAGGAGGTGAAGTATACTCTTTCTCCTCATCTGTGTACCATCTACTTGTCTGTCCTTCATCATTTCCCTCGCTTGAGTCCACGAGACACGAATAACACGGTGACCTCTGGTTTACCGATGTCCAAGATAAGGGGCTTGTGTATGCAGTAATACTTACCATAGAAGCCGGCCTAACATAGTGCTCCGTCAACAAAGCAACTGGCGGGGCTTCCGAAACAGCTTCCCAAATTATTGGACATTCTGGGACTATCACCGTTGGGCATCCCAGGGAATCAGCCTTACTCGTATACTGGGAGTCCTTTGAAGGGTCGGTCTCGATCGAATAACTGGGGTCCTCTGAGGGGTCAGTCTTAATAGAATAGCTCAGACTCTTCCTGCTCTGTCCTGGAGCCGAAGATCTCAGCCCCGAAGGTCCCCTGGGGCCTTTCCCACACCCCTCCGCTGTCGGGAGTTGGTTTTTCCATCCTTCACCCCGATCTGTACATATCCATGAGAAAATACATTAGAATAATTTCCTTTTTAGAAACAATACCGTACACATAACAGTTTATTAAGGAGGGATTGTCCTAACGACATAGCTATCGCACAATCTTAGATACCAAAGAAAGGTAACATCTTAAATGCCCTGTAGCTTCCTGTTTATAGATGTGGCGTGCAACACATCGATAACCAAGACTCTACTAGACACGGTCTGCAGACAATCCAAGGACGAACTGCTCTGATACTACTTTTGTCACGACCCAACCCCGCAGGCTGCGACAGGGGTCCGATCTGGACCCCCTGTATACATATCTATCAGCTGTGATCATATTGAACTGTAAATAAATAATATCATGTAACATAGCCCCACTGGGCGATAACATTTTCATAAACCTGTAGCCCTTTTCGTTTGTATTACAACATAATAAGGCACGCAAGCCGACAAGATTGCCATGACACATTAATATATATTATATATCATGTTGGCCCAGCTGATGCAAACTGACACAGACAACCCACATATACATATGTCTACAGACCTCTAAGAATTGTAACAGCAACATATGGCGTGATAGGGCCCCCGCCGTACCCCTGAATACATAAATGAATACATTAAGTGACCAGTATCAAAAATTAGGCTCCAGAATAGTGAAGCACTTCCGATATAGTTGAGAGGAACTCCTAAGCTGATAGATCTCCAGAATAAACATTTGTACCTGCGGGCATGAAATGCAGCCCTCCTCCCCCCGAAAAAAGGGGGGTCAGTACGATATATGTACTGAGTATGTAAAGCATAACACATCGTAACTGAGACCATAACTGAAATAGGGATGTAGGGGACAAGTATACCAATTAATAAATTACTGTACCTGCACCTTAGGACACGTAATTCTATATACCATCATATACTGTGCCCGGCCCTTTAGTGAACTTGGTGTTATAGTCATATTCTCATATTCACATATCATCGTATCATCATGCATTTTATTTCATCATATCATCATATATGGTATCACATCATCGTATATGGTATCATATTCTTGTACACGGTATAATCTTATCACGCATGTCATCATATTACACCCGGTTCACTTCGGGGCTCAGGGTCACAATGTATCACTCTAATATCATAAGTATGCCTACATAAAGTATCCGGCCCTTTAGTGAGAGACTCGGTTAATAGAGTGGTGTACGTCTATAGCGTACCATCATAATATTCATATGTACCTGACCCTCTAAGGAGGGACTCGATGTTCCTTCCTTATTTCACCACATATACTATCATAGTATTTCCGGCCCGAGACTCGGTGAATAATCATATTGTCATAACATATAACATATATCACACCTCACATACGGCATCGTCTCCTCATGCGTAGAACTATACACATCCGGCCTGGGATGCGGTGAAAGAAGTAGTAAAACTGTGCACGATAACGTTCCCGGCCTATCGTGGGACTCGAGGAAGGATGGGTTACAGTATGCACAAGAAGAGTAGTGAGAAACCATATGCAACGAAGTCATTATTCGAGACTCGATGAAATAGTCAAGTGAACCGTCACTGAAGACTAGGAGAGTAATTATCCGAAGTACCCCTTTAGATGTCATTAGGGCTTATATCAGTTGGGGCTTCAGGGATCACGGACACGCATCAAGATAATGCCACACCATTTATGCAATCAGAGATATAGTCTATGCAACCTGAACCACAATTTGTCTAGTCTAAGACTCAACTTATGCAATCAAAGGCATTTATCATTTCAAATCCTTTAAAAAGAGGAGTTGGTATCTCCACATACTATTCATTATATAGCAGGCTCGAGAATAGTAGTTTGACTACTTTCAGACTCTTAATGTTCAGAAATGATTACAAGTCACGAGTTACTCTAAGAGCTCATAAATGGAATTACCTGTAAACCCATATCATATATCGTTTTACTTAAAATTAAGTCATTCTAAAGGAAAAAATAGATAGGCTTTACATGTACTGTTTTTCATCACATAGAAGACTTAAAGGCAACGACTCAGCTATTGCAGGAGTTCTAATATCAAGAAGTAAATGAGAGTCTCGACTCATACTCAGGACTTTACGAATGGATTGAATCCCAAATATCATATACATAGCATTTATAGCTTACATCTAAGACATGCCAAAAGAAAAGAAGAATAGCTCTACATACTTATTCCAAAAACACGCCAAAAGAAAGCTTCACATACCTTGTCTGAGTTACTCCTTATCCTGTTCGCCTCATCTTCCTTTGAATCTATCCAACAGGAGAGTAATATGCATATCAACTCTTCTTAACTTTCCAACATCTTCGGTTACACCTTAGTATTAATGGAATCTATTTCCTTAGTCATTTCCTCGACTAGTTCTTTAGTTTGTTAAGGCGTTAACGAAAATTGGGTAGCACCTCCCCTATAATGTGTCCTATCCGAATTTCCAATTAGGTCCCTAATGCCTACAGCCAACTAACAACAACAACCTGCAGCAATTCACCCCCACAATATATAACATAAACTCCAAATGACTTATTCAAAAATACGATATCATAATAGGGCGTCTAGCCTTTAATTTGTAATGCCTTTAATTATACGTAATGGGGGGTCATGTGGCTTCGACCAGCAGAACCCTAACCCACATTAGAACATATTTAGTCCCTGCAACAACAAGCCACACCCCTGCAGCAGCACCTCACAAGAGCAATACTTTATTTCGACGACAATTCAACTATAGCGACTCCAATTTAGTTTGTCTTCAACGCCCAGAATTTCTATACTATTTTCACGTTTCCAGACACACACACAAGGTGTATAATACACTCCATTACAATAACAAAAAGTCCAAATTATAAGGATAAACATTACCTTACCCGAAATTGACCAAAATTGTCAAATCGCAACTCGGAACTTCTTCAACGCGCTGAACTTGAGCGGGCTGTTTGTGCGACTTCCTCGCTGCCCCAAATTGTATTTTCTCATCATTAAACATATTCATATAACCATGGGATACCATAACTAATTAATTCACAGAACGAAACGCGGAGGCTTACCTCCAATAGGCCTAACCCATAGCCCCTCTCTCTTGTCTCCAACGTTTTTCTCTTATTCTTTGTTCCATGTTTCCAATTATAAAGATGAAGTTTTGGTTCCGTAGACATCGTGAAATACATATATACATATCCACATGCTTAAGGAACACCGTATATAATTAATTCACGGAGAAAAGTTGGAAAACTTACCTTTAAGCTTCCAAAGCCATGGCTGCCTCTCTCTCACATTTTCTCCCTATGCTTAGCTGATGTTTTTGGATAATTGAAAAAATGAAGAGTCATATACATATATATATATGAGGTGACATGTGTCAGCCCCTAAGGGTGACATGTGTCAGGCCCTTATTGGGCCACCTCAACCATGCGACCAATGGGGTGCTGCCACGTGGCAGTGGGGTCTACCTCCCCCAAGCAGGTGGGTCACCTACTTGACCCCAAGCAGGTGGGTCACTTGTCTGCTTGAGGTTCTGCCATGTGTCACCCTCCTAGGCTGCCATGTGTCCAATTTTTTTTCCTCCCTCGTGGGTTCATAATCTCGTCTTATTTTAAGAGCCTATGTAATCCATGCTACGCAAGCTTGGTACGTACTCCAATATCTTAAGTATGTAAGACTTCCAAGTTGGTAGCTTACGTAGTTAAATCAAGTCTTACGACTCATTACTTGGCCTCCAATTCCTTCCGAATTCCTATGATTCCATTCCCAACCTTCTCTACTATGGGATATCACATCCTCCCCACCTTGGTGTCATTTGATAGCGTCGTAGCATATCCGGCTCACATGATAATGTCCAAGGAACTTATGAGATATTATGAGTTTAAAAAGGGTAGGGTGTAACAGTGGGTCCTTGTTAGAGATAAATTAGGAGTATTTCAGCCTTTTTACTATTCTTTCATTATGTATGTGTATATTTTTGAACTACATTTAGTATGAAAATATCCTAAATACTTCTAGACCTATTCTTTTACCTCATTAATTTCCAAACAATTTTAAGACTTCTCTCTCAAGGATCATTGAAGGTTTTCATCTATCTTCAACATGCTTAGCTAGGGTTTCTTCAAGAACAAGTCTTCTCTTTCAATTATAAGGTAAATTTTAACGAGGTATGTTGGAATTGATCCATGGATCCCTTTCATCCATGGAGTCCTAAGATTTCTACTCAAAAACTCATGAATTTCAATTTGGTTTGTACCCCTAGTTTTATGAATTGCATTGGCTATTTAAAATATGTTTTTAATCATTATGAATCATCATTATAAGTATGTTTCTACATTAATTACATGATTTCAAGTGGAATTATGATTTCCCATGCATGAAGCCTATTTTCTTTGATGATAATATGAAGTATGAATATGAATCCAATGATTTCAATGTATTATCATGATTTTCATTGAAATTAATTATGTATACGAGTTTTATTCTAAATTAAAATATGATTTATGATCATGAATGAAAAGTATGTTCAAGATATAATTTTCATGCAAGTTATGAAGAAAAGTGACTTAGGGCCCTATGGGGTGACCTAGGATCTAATTATATAAATTATGCAAATTTGATTTGTAATGATGAAATGACAAATCTCACCTTGAATTTATGCTATGAAATGAGCTATTCTATGAATTATGAAGTTTATGATGAGTTATGATATAAGCTAAGTATGTTTACTATGTTATGTCTTAAATGGAATTTGACTTACCACCGAGTGGACTTGTCACGATCCAACCCCGTAGGCCGCGACTGGGGTCCGACTGCGACCCCTCATACATATATCTATTAGATGTGGTCACATTAAATCATAAATAAGATAATATCAAGTCACAGAGCCCCACCGGGCTATAACATTTTCATAAACCTGTAGCCCTTTACGTTTGTATCATGACATGACAGGGCACGCAAGCCGACAAGGCTTCCATAACATAATAACATATATAATCTATCATGAGGATCTAGCTAAATCAAACTAACATAAACAACCCACATATACATGTCTACAGACCTCTAAAAATATTAATGACAACATATGGCGGGACAGGGCCCCCGCCGTACCCCTGAATAGACAAAATAATTTTTGTACATCAATGGTCAGTATCAAAAACTAGGCTCCGATACAATAGAGCCTCCTCCGGCTGAGCAGAGCAGAATCCTAAGCTGACGGACATCCAAAACCTGTACCTGTATCTGCGGGCATGAAACGCAGCCCCCCCGAGGAAAAGGGGTCAGTACGATATATGTACTGAGTATGTAAAACGTAACATAATACAATCGGAGGTATATCCAAAATAGAGAAGCAGGGGAAACAATTATCAAATCAGAAACATGTACATGTACCCTGTAAATTACAAAAGCATGCATGCTCCATTTATACAATATAGCAGGCCTTTTCAGGGGTCCGCTGAATCATATCTGAAGGACCATCATAGGCCCGACGCCATTACCACCTTATTACAACACATCATCATATATATACATACGTACTCGGCCCTCTAGTGAGGGACTCGGTGAATAATACAGTGAATTGTGCACGATAACATACCCGGCCCTTCATGGGGCTCGATGAACCCCTATGGCATTGTAATCTTATTTTCGTATCAAATATATCTCAATGGAAATGAGAGATAGCTTCCCATACATTACATTTTGACCCATAGAAGCCCTACTAGGCAACACTTAATATTCACAGGAACTCTAATACTGAACAGTGGATAGGGGTTATGAGGCGTACTTGGAATCCTGGGAATGGAATTATCCCCATAGTCCACACACAATTCACTTAAGGCCAACACTTGCCAAAAGGAAAGAAAAATAGTTGTACGAACTTATACCAAAACATGCCAAGAGAAAGCTTTACATACCTTTTAGGAGTTATCCTTTATCCTGCTCGTCACGTCGTCTTCCGAATCTATTCAATATGAAAGTAATATGAATATTAACTACTCGTAACTTTCCAGCATCTTGGATTACGCCTTAATGTTAATGGAATCTATTTCCTTAGTCATTTCCTCGACTAGTCCTTTAGTTTGTTAAGGCTTTAACGAAAATTGGGCAGCACCTCCCCTATAATGTGCCCTATCCAAATTTCCAATTGGGTCCCTAAGACCTACAGCCAATCAACAACAACAACCTACAACAATACATTCCAACAATATACAACATAAACTCCGAACGACTTATTCAAAAATACGATATAACAATAGGGCGTCTAGCCTTTATTTTGTAACGCCTTTAATTATATGCAACGGAGGGTCATGTGGCTTCAATCAGCATCACCCTAAACCATATTAGAACATGTTTAGGTCATGCAATAACACACCACACACCTGCAGCAGCAACTCACAAGAACAACGCCTTACTTCGACGACAATTCGACTATAACGACTACAATTTAGTTTATTCCGAACGCCAAGTATTCCAATGATATTTACACACTTACAGCCACCTATAGGGTGTGTAACATGATCCATAAGAACACATAAATCTCAAATTTAAATAAGAAACCTTACCTTACATTAAACTTGTCAAACTCGCCAGAACTATCAAAACGAGAAATCTAGGCAGCCCACTGTCTTATATTGTCGCTTAGTTTTGGAGGGGTAATTGAGGGAAACAGGATTTATGGCCTCAATGAAAGTTATATACATATGTATCAAGGTCGCAAAAAATTTTGAATTATGCCTACAGCAATTTTGTATGAAAATATATGACCAAAATACTCATAGCTGTCCGTGTAGGATTTCCAAAACCCAATCTGGGCAGTACCTCCTCTCTACTTCATCACCCTTTTTCGTGAAGATAAAAGCAAAAATGGATTTGAAAGTCTAAATAAAAGTTATATACCTATGACATACCTTTCGAAAACATATTGAATCACCCGAAACTAAGATATACACAAGAAGTTATACCAATATTACTAACAACTGTACCCTCTAAAAATGGGTTTATGCCCTACCATTTTCTCTTTAAGTTTCTCTTAGTTTTCCAAGTGAAGAACTGAAAATATGGTTCCGTAAACATCGTAAAATACATATATACACCTCCACATATTTTAGGAATGTTCTATATAATTAATTAATGGAGAAAAAATTAGAAAACCTACCTTTAAACTTCCAAGCTATGGCTGCCTTTCTCTCTCACATTCTCTCCTTATGCTGCTGATGTTTTTGGACTGATTTTCGCTAAGAATGAACTAATTGGTCACAATACCCATATATATATGGTGGCTATGGGGCTACCACATGGCAGTGGGGTCCACCCCCACCCCCAAGCAGGCAGGTGGGTCACCTCCTTGCTTGAGGTTCTGCCATGTGTCACTCTCTTACTGGCTTTCTCATTTCATCTTGTTCCCTTCCCCGTGGGTTCGTAATCTCGTCTCATTTTAAGAGCCTATGCAATCCATGCTTCTCAAGCTTGGTACGTGCTCCAATAGATTAAGTATGTAAGACTTCCAAGTTAGTAGCTTACCTAGGTAACTCGAGTCCTATGACCTATTACTTGGCCTCCAATTCCTTCCATACTCTTATGATTTCATCTCCAACCTTCTCTACTATGGGGTATCACATCCTTCCTTCGTTGGAGTCATTTGATAGTGTCGTAGCATATCTGGTTCATATGATAATGTCCAAGGAACTTATGAGACCTTCCGAGTTTTAAAAGCATGGGGTGTAACATCCTTCCCCCCTTTAGAACATTCGTCCCCGAATGTTAGACAAAACTTCTCTTAGCACATTATACAAATCGTAGGGAGATTTTTTATTGTTTCCATAATACATATTTCTACCCAGGCACTTAATATACGAGTTTCAGGAGTTGGGGTTACCTGCTGATGTTGAGAATAGGTGAGAATACTTGTGTTTCCTGCTTTCCTAAGTTTCCCCGGTCACTCTCTTTTTGGTTTTGGTTTTTCCACCGTGTCTTGATAGAAGGCACGTCTTTAGTTTATAATCTTTTAGTTTGCCGATCTAGGATAGCGGTAGGTTTTTCCTCATAGGATTCTATCTCCTGGACCTCATTTATGGAATATACCCTGGGTGGTTCATCAGTATCCTTGCGAAGCATATCTATCTGAGGGACTAGGTGTATAGTTTTCAAATAAGGTGGTAAGTTCAACTTACCGGCCACTTTGCCCACCTTACGAGCAACTTGATACCATCTAATACAATTTGGGCTAAGTTTCCTTTTCTGGATTGACCATGTTATGAGCATCCAATAATCAATTTGAACTCTGTATGTCGATGTCAATTATCTATATGTTGTTTCTGCCGACTCTGGGCTTTTAGTTAACAACTTGCTTAATCATGTCAGGGCCTTTTTAGCTTAGTCTTTCTAACATCTACCCATCCAATAGGGGACTTACACGTCTTACTCTACCAGTCTTGTATGGAGTCATTGGGATACCAGAGTGGTAGCCATTATGGTAGTTAAACTTAATAAGTGGTGGATGATTGTCTCAGTTACTCTTAAAGACAACCATATAATAGTATGCTCAGTCTATTCAGCAGCTCAAGGAAAAAAATGTGGTATGCAGACCTATCTGTGATCTCGAGCTTTGCTTGGACTGTTCTCTAGATATTAATCATAATTGAAGTCCCTCTATCTGAGATATTAGCAGGGGAAACCTCACGAAACCTTACTACTTCCTTGTCATATAACTTCACCTGGTTCCAGCTGCATAGGTGGTCTTGCCTTAAAGAAAATGAGCTGATTCGTTAGCCTTCTCGCAACAACCCATATAACACCCTACTCTTGAAGAGTATAACATAGGTATGTAATGATGCTGCTAATTTGGGAATCCTTAGTCTCATATAGGCCTTCTCATTATTTTGTGTCATTCTTTACCTTTACAAGATTATGAGAGGATACAAAAATTATCCTAGCGTTACCTCGCTAGTCCTCATATTTTACCCTACCTTTTTCTCCCTTATCCTACACTCAATGTCGGGTTAGATCTCTGGTCTACTCGTGGCCATGTCTTACTCCACCCGTAGCACCAATTCCATCTCGTTAATTTGGCTTAACCTATTTTGCATCTCTCGGCAGTTAATTGTAACTTGGGCTTCTTGCCTAGAATAATAGCTATGAGGATTCCGTAAGGTCTTACCATTTCTTCACCCTATAATTTTACACCTTCTCGGCTGAGTAGGTAGCCTTTGATCAAAAGAGAAGGGACTAATATTGTTAATCCATAAGTAACCTTCCCCCAGAGTGATCTGGCGTTGGGGTGAAAAATGAGTTTTGTAGTCCTGGTCATATTATGGGATTTTCTACCTTGGGCACTGTTTCCTGTCATTCGTAAATTACATCAGCTGGTACCCTTACCTTTTGGGGTTCTTCTTTTTCATCCTCAGAGTTGGCTACCAAGTGGTGTCGAAATTCCCTCGCCCACTGGCCCATATAGTCATTCTGCGGTTTTCCTCTCATTAACTGGTTCTATGTTTAAGAGCAGTGACATTTCAGTGCATCGTCAGTTAGCAATTAGCTAATCCTTCTTATTTTGCTTAAGTCCTTGTTAGAATTGCCTTACGTATCTTATAATACTCTGGGTACATAATCTCATATCGTTTCTCCGTTGCTAGTTCAGATTCTTCCATCTCGCGTGATCATACCAGCACTAATGCATTAAGTTCCATTAGAATTTCGAAGCTAAGCGTGCTGTGGCGAGAGTAATAGTGGGATGGGTGAATTCCCTGGGAAGTCTTCATGTCGCGTTTCACTGTAATCCTTTCTACGATGTGCGGGCACTCAATTTAGCCCAAGATTTACCTCAGCATTGTCTCGCGAGTCTTTATGTTTTGCCTTGTCCCTTCCTCTGTTATCTTAAAACCAGTATCGGTGTAGACCTTTAGTTCCGCTATCCTCTATTCACTTTGTGTTCTCCCCATTTTCTACCACAGGAGGCTTTCTATTCCTCTTCCTTTGGTTATTTATCTATCGCAACATCATTTGCGACTAACTCTATGAACAACGTTTTGACTTTTAGTCTAGCATGCTGTCATTATCCTTCGTAATGTCTCTTAAGTTGGTTGATATCCTTTCACGGTTATACTCTTCTGTTTTTATACGCAACTGCCTTCTAGTGTTATGTTGTTCAGGGTATCGTCACAAACTTCTTAACGCTGCCTCATGTAGCATTCTGGCTTCTATCCAATTATTGGCAACTTCCGGACCTTTCTAACTTTGTTCGGCCGGATATCTTATTGAAGTTTAGACGTCCCTCTCAAATATATTCCCATATCAATTGCCTTCACCTTACTTTTGCCATTTTCTCATTAACTTCCCCCCTTTTAGAGGGTACTCGTACTTTCCTCTGTTTGTACTTGTAGTTATTCCAATTTCAATTAGGCAGTACTAATATTCTGACGATAACTATTCCAGGTTTTCTTAAAGTAGTGGCTTTGTCCCAACCTGTATCCTTTGTTTCTTGGGATGAATAGAAGTTGTGCCATTATTCCTTAAGTTTGTCGTCCTCTTCCTATAAGGGTTCCCTTATTTTTACGGCGACGTTATGTACACGCGTCATTTTTTTATATCTTAAGCCCCATGCTCTTACTGCATTCTCAACACGGGCTTTTAACTTAGTCAACGTATACCAGGAGCGCCTTACTAGTGGTCCTACTTTATCCCTATATAACTGTATCACTCTGTTCAATTCATACTTACACATCGATATCCCTCTTTTAATTCATATTCGTATTCAGTTCCTGACATCTCTATGAGGTACTTCTATTAGAAGTTCTTTCCCCAGTTAGTCGGTGGAGAGCTATAAACTGTTACGCTAAATCATTTTCCAACCATTGTTGGAAGAAATCAGAACTTCCTAAACATCACAATACATCTTTTAATACTTGACCCACCTAGTCTCCTTCTGAGTTTACCCTCGAGTTATGAACAACTTATCTAATTTACAATTAGGAGTTGAGGGCTTGGTATTTTTTTCTAGAAAGAGTGAAACTCATTCGCGTGACATCTTATCCTTCATCCTGAGCCTTCTGTTATATTCCCATAGTACAAATACGGCTGGAGATACCGTAGTCTAAACTTTACTACTTAGATAAGCTTTTGGCCCTCCAAAACAAAAATTTTCAACTGAAAAGGGTATCCCTTATCGATGACATGAAGAGTATCTCTTACAGCTTTAATTTAGCATCCTATAGGTACCCAATATCAATTTCCCAGACATGTTATAAGCTATGTTTTACTCCATTTTTCTTGTTCTGGGAGAATTTCGGTAGAGTTTCCTCTACACTTCTTACTATTCCATAACCTGCACGCAGAAAATACCAACAATGCCTCAAAGGGCCAACATATATATATATATATATACATATCATATCACAGCCACACAGGTCTTTTAATGTCATCTCATATCGCAGCCATATGGGGCTTTCAATATTAATAGTAATATAAAAATATTGGACTTACCTTGTATGTCCAACTTCAAACTGCATTTGTTGCACTTCCTGTCTGCTTTCCTTTCAGGTTTCAACTTTACATTTCAATAGTACTTCACTACCTTACCCGATGGATATCTTCTGTGGCTTTACTTTACTTACCTGTATGCTTCGTAACTTTCCATGTCATCAATTACTTCTTTCTGTTGGGGTCGTCCTTCTGTTAAGATCCAAGGTTAGTATAAGGAATTTTCCTATGACTCGGAGCTAAAGCACGATCTCAGATGTGAAAACAAAGAAACATCCTAAATGTCTTGTATCTTCCTATTTATAGATGTGGCACGCAATATATTGATAACCAAGACTCTACTAGACACAGTCTGCAGACAATCGAAGGACGAACTGCTCTGATACCACTTCTGTCATGACCCAACCCCGTAGGCCGCAACTGGAGTCCGACTTGGACCCTCCGTACACATATCTATTAGCTGTGGTCACATTAAATCGTAAATAAGATAATATCAGGTCACAGAGCCCCACTGGGCGATAATATTTTCATAAACCTATAGCCCTTTATGTTTGTATCACGACATGATAGGGCACGCAAGCTGACAAGGCTGCCATAACATAATAACATATATCATCTATCATGAGGATCCAGCTAAATCAAACTAACATAAACAACCCACATATACATGTCTGCAGACCTCTAAAAATATTAATGACAACATATAACGGGACAGGGCACCCGCCGTACCCCTGAATAGACAAAATAATTTTTGTACATCAATGATCAGTATCAAAAACTAGGCTCTGATACAATGGAGCCTTCTCCGGCTGAGCTGAGCGGAATCCTAAGCTGACGGACTTCCAAAACCTGTACCTATATCTGCGAGCATGAAACGCAGCCCCCCCCCCCCCTTCTGAGGAAAGGGGGTCAGTACGATATATATACTGAGTATGTAAAACGTAACAGAATACAACCGGAGGTATATCCAAAATAGAGAAGCAAGGGAAACATTTATCAAATCAGAAACATGTACCTGTACCCTGTAAATTACAAAAGCATTCATGCTCCATTTATATAATATAGCCGGCCCTTTCAGGGGTTCGGTGAATCACATCTGTAGGACCATCATAGGCCCAGCGCCATCACCATCTTATTACAACACATCATCATATATATACATACGTACCCGGCCCTCTAGTGAGGGGCTTGGTGAACAATGCAGTGAATTGTGCACGATAACGTACCCGGCCCTTCATGGGGCTCGGTGAACCCCTGTGGCATTGTAATCTTATGTTCGTATCAAATATATCTCAATGGAAATGAGAGATAGCTTCCCATACATTACATTCTGACCCATAGAAGCCCTACTAGGCAATACTTAAAATTCACAGGAACTCTAATACTGAAAGTGGATAGGGGTTATGAGGCGTACTTGGAATCCTAGGAATGGAATTATCCCCATAGTCCACACACAATTCACTTAAGGCCAACACTTGCCAAAAGGAAAAAAAATAGCTGTACGAACTTATACCAAAATATGCCAAGAGAAAGCTTTACATACCTTTTGGGAAGGCTTTAACGAAAATTAGGCAGCACCTCCCCTATAATGTGCCCTATCCGAATTTCCAATTGGTTCCCTAAGACCTACAGCCAACCAACAACAACAACCTGCAGCAATTCATTCCAACAATATACAACATAAACTCCAAACGACTTATTCAAAAATACGATATCACAATAGGGCGTCTAGCCTTTATTTTGTAACGCCTTTAATTATACGCAACGGGGGGTCATGTGGCTTCAACCAGCATCACCCTAAACCATATTAGAAAATTTTTAGGTCATGCAATAATACACCACACCCTTGCAGCAGCAACTCACAAGAACAATGCCTTACTTCGACGACAATTCGACTATAACGACTACAATTTAGTTTTTTCCAAACGCCAAGTATTCCAATGATATTTACACACTTCCAGCAACCTATAGGGCGTGTAACATGCTCCATAAGAACATATAAATCTCAAATTTAAAGAAGAAACCTTACCTTACGTTAAACTTGTCAAACTCGCCAGAACTATCAAAATGAGAAATCTAAGTAGCCCACTGTCTTATATTGTCGCTTAGTTTCGGAGGGGTAATTGAGGGAAACAGGATTTGTGGCCTCAATAAAAGTTATAGACATGTGTATCAAGGTCTCAAAAAATTTTAAATTACCCCTACAGTAATTTTGTATGAAAATATATGACCAAAATACTCACAACTGTCCGTGTAGGATTTCCAAAACCCAATATGGGCAGTACCTCCTCTCCACTTCATCACCCTGTTTCGCGAAGATAAAAGCAAAACTGGATTTGAAAGTCTGCATAAAAGTTATATCCCTATGAAATACCTTTCCAAAACATATTTAATCACCTAAAACTAAGCTATACACAAGAAGTTATATGAATATTACTAACAACTGTCTCCTCCAAAAATGGGTTTATGCCCTAGCGATTTCACTTTAAGTTTCTCTTAGTTTTCCAAGTGAAGAACTGAAAATATGGTTCTGTAAACATCATAAAATACATATATACACCTCCACGTATTTTAGGAACATCATATATAATTAATTCACCGAGAGAAAATTAGAAAACCTACCTATAAACTTCCAAGCTATGGCTGCCTTTCTCTCTCACGTTCTCTCCTTATGCTGCTGATGTTTTTGGACTGATTTTGGCTAAGAATGAACTAATTAGTCACAATACCCATATATATAGGGTAGCTATAGGGGTAACACGTGTCATCCCCCTAGGGATGACACGTGTCCAGCTGTGATTGGGCCACCAGATCTATTCAACCACTTAGGGGCTACCACGTGGCAGTGGGGTCCACCCCCACCCCCAAGCAGGCAGGTGGGTCACCTCCTTGCTTGAGCTTCTTCCACGTGTCACTCTCTTATTGGCTTCCTCATTTCATCTTGTTCCCTTCCCCGTGGGTTCGTAATCTCGTCTCATTTTAAGAGCCTATGCAATCCATGCTTCTCAAGCTTGGTACGTGCTCCAATAGATTAAGTAAGACTTCCAAGTTAGTAGCTTACATAGGTAACTCGAGTCCTACGACCCATTACTTGGCCTCCAATTCCTTCTGGACTCTTATGATTTCATCTCCAACCTTCTCTACTATGAATTACCACACCCTCCCTTCGTTAGAGTCATTTGATAGTGTCGTAGCATATCTGGTTCATATGAGAATGTCCAAGGAACTTATGAGACCTTCTGAGTTTTAAAAGCATGGGGTGTAACAGGACTTGAGGTGGGGGCCCTACCAAAAGTGTTAGTAGCACCTTCAAATCTCTGAAACTACGTGCTACCATAGGTTTTATTCATGGGTTAGCTAGTGGATCCACATATAGCATATGTTATGACCCGTCTAGCAGGGTAGAGTCTACCTTGGCAAGTAGATTCCCCTTTCTTCTATTGTATGGGGAGAATCGGGATTCAATGTTATAGCTAGCATGGTCTTAGTGTCGGTTATGGTTCAATCCCACATATGTATGATTTATTAAGTACTTTCATGATTGCAACTATGCTTTTCAAAATGTTTTTATCAATTCTCTCATGCCTTGACAAATCTCTTCTTACAATGTACTTTAGTTGATCATTGCATCTTATAATTTATATTGCATGTCATGCCTTCATACTTAGTACATTCAAGAGTACTAACGCATATTATTGCCTACATTGTATGATAATGTAGGGGTTGAGTTTGAGGATCGTATCCTTATATATGGCTAGTTGAGTTCCTATAGCAAAGTCTTGGTGAGTCCTCAATCCATCGAGGCCAGTTTATGCGTTGTTTCTTCTTTCAAAGACATCTATTTCCTTCACTTTGAGGGTGAGCTAGGTACTTGTCTTAGCCCCCTCTCATGAATTACGGTTTAGACTCTTATGACATTTATGCTTTTACTTACATTATTCATTCTTATGATATGTCAAGAGTCTTTGTGGAGTCTTTCGGGGTTTTGATTGCTATGTTGCGACTAGGCCCTATGTGGGGTCATGACAACTGTTAGTTAAACAACGTCACCATACAGAATAAGTACACTCTTCCCATAATCGATGACATATTAGACCAGCTTTAGGGTGCCACTTATATCTCTAATATAGACCTTAAATTAGGTTATCATCAGTTGAAAGTAAGCAAAATTGACATTGCGAAGATAGATTTCAGAACTACTTGTGGTCATGATGAGTTTGTTATTCTGTCGTTTTGTTTGACTTAAACTCCTTCAACATTCATGGCCTCATGAAAAGAGTGTTCAAGTAGTATCTAGGCCTTCTTGTATCATGTCCATTGACAATATTCTGATCTATTCTACAAATGAGGATGACCATGCAAACCATCTCACAGTTGTTCTCCAAACTCTCAAGGATAAGGATTTTTATGCTAAATTTTCTACGTGTGAGTTTTGGCTTGCACATGTAGCATTCCTAGGCCAAGTATTTGAGTTGATTTGCAAAAGATCAAGGAAGCAAAAAATTGGCCCAGATCCATATCTCTGGTTGATATAAGAAGTTGCTTGGATTTGTCTAGTTACTATAGAATGTTTGTAGATGGATTTTAGTCAACTCAAAAGAAATTTAAGTTCCAATTGTCTAAATCTTGTGAGAAAATGTTTTCAGGAATTGAAAACACGATTGACTACTTCTCCAGTATTGTCCCTACATGAGGGAATATATGGTTTTTCCATTTACTATTATGCATCCAAAGTTGGATGGGGTTGTGTGCTAATACAAAAAGGTAAAATTATAGCTTATGCTTTTATACAAATTAAGATTCACTAAAGGAATTATCTGACTCATAACCTCAAGTTGGAAGCAGTAGTATTTACTTTTAAAATATTGTGTCATTATCTTTATGGCATGCATATGGATGTTTTCACTGACTACAGAGGTCTTCAATATGTTTTTAGTCAGAATGTGTTAACTTGAGGAAGATGAGATAGCTTGAGTTTCCCAAGGACTATGATGTAAACATTGTCTATTACCCAAGTAAAGCTAATATTGTTCCTGATACTCTTAGCGAGTTATCCATGGGGTGTACTTCTCACATGGAGGAGGAAAAGAAGGAGTTGGCTAAGGAAGCACATACACTTACATATTTGGGATTTTGCTTTGTGAATTCAGATGAAGTTGACGTCATTGTTCACACTGAGGCTTAGTCTTAGTTAGTAGTGGAAGTAAAGGAAAAAGCAAGTCCAAGATCCCTTTCTACTTTAGTTAAAGGAAGATGTTCACAGGAAGAAAGTCATGACTTTTGCACAAGGGGGTGATGGTGTATTGATATATCAAGATAGATTTTGTTTTCCGAATGTTGATGTTTCTAAGGCTGAATTACGGCAAAGGCCCATAGTTCAAGGTATTTGATTCATCAAGGATCTACAAAGATGTGGCATTACATCAAAGAAGTCTACTGGTGGAACTATATGAAAAGAGATATTATATACTTTGTTTCGAAGTGCCGGAATTATCAACAAGGCAAAGTTGAACATCAATGGCCTTGTGGTGTAGCTTAAAATATAGAGCTACCAGATTGCAAATGAAAGATGATAAACATTGATTTTATTATAGGATTACTATGATCTCATTGATAGAATTGTTTGATTTGGGTGATTGTAGATAGAATGATTAAATCATACAACTTCCTACGGATTAAGACTACAGATTTAGTAGAGGACTATGCTAGATTTGTATATTCGTGAGATAGTCAAACTCCACAGAGTTCCTCTATCTATCATCTTAGATAGAGGTGCTCAATTTTGGATATCATTTCAGAAAGGATTAGGCTCAAAGGAAAATCATAGTACCGTTTTCCATCCTCATAGATATGATCAAGAAGAGCACACGATTCAGACTCTTGAAGACATATTGATAGCCTGCATGTTAGAACCCAAGCTAGACCCAAGGTGAGACATAATGATTAGAATCTCAGGGGACTACAACCAAGCCTCTTAGCATATCAGTCATGAGCATACATAAATAGTAAAGCAATAGACCTATGACATAGATAGAAAAATAAAGTCCCTATAAAAGAGCATAAATCTCAACTCTAAATGAAAGACAACATAGACTCCATAACATCCAATATGCCTCTACAAAACTAGATGGAGGCATAGGAAAATATCCTAGATCACTCATGAAAACATATATGTAAGAACCCATAAATGTGGAAGGTCCAAAACCAAGGAACACAGGAGAAAAATTTGGAAACTGGCACAAATGGGTTGACCACAGAAGCCATCACAGGCTATAGTAAACAACACAGACAGTGGTGAGCAACCATGGTAGAGATTCAGAGAGTCAAAATTGAAGGAAAGGAACAACATGGAGGACCACAAACCGTGGTGAGAACCATAGGTCGTGAGGACCTCCATGGTGACCCCTCCCTAAAGCCCTTAGAAAATATTCCAAGTGGAGGACCAAGGACGACCACCACGGTCTATGAAGATCTTCACGGACTATTGTGTAATCAATGATGGTCATTTCTGCAAGTCCTCTTGCAGGACCTGCAACACGGCCAAGTTTCACGGGCCGTGATACTCTAAACGTATAATTAAGATATTCTGTGAAGAAAGTGCAGAGACTTATCCTGAAGTCATTTCAAAAACTTTACCCAAGTCAAAAACCATGGGACCCCACCATGAGCTATGAGGAACACCACGGACCGTGAACGGTACCCATGAAGTCAGTTCCGGTCAGGTTTTAAAAGGGGTATTTTTGTCTTTTCCTTTATTTTAATTTAAAATGGAGTCATTTTGAGGGAAGAATTCTGTCATCTAACGAACCTAAACTCTCCAAAACCCCCATTCTTCACACTTAGAGTCAAGAAACATAAATTCTCTCCTCTCAAACTCTCCTAAGAACTTCAACCCAAGCTAGGGTTTCATCTCAAGGTATCTTCAAGTCTGCTTTCCTTTTCAAGCTTTCATTAGGGATTTTATTTTCCTAAGGTATGTGGGTTTTCATCCATTGGTTCTTCCACCCATGGAGCCCAAATATTTTCTCAACTTAGTATTTAAATTCTAAATGGTTGAATCTTATGAGTTGTTGCATAATGATTCTAAATACATGGATTAACATTTATTTACCCATATTAATTTGTATATCGACTCTCAATTTCATGAAAAAGGTTGTTTTGTCAATGTTTCTATATAAAGTCTTGTAAGTAGTGTTAAAGAGAAGGGTGGGTTATTTTAAGATGTTCTAGTTGATATATTTCTATTATTCTCGTGCATTTTTGCATTTTTTTTAATGTACTAAAAGTTTAATGAAGTAAACCCACCTAGTTTCCTTATGTTGAATGAAGTTGAAATAAAAGCTTTGAATGTAAATGAAAGATTATAAAGCAAATGTTTATGTTTAAGGGAGTCATATGGCATGATTGAATTATGATGAAAGGGCTTCTTAGCCAAAGAAGAGATTCAATGTGAAAGGATAATTCACACATTTGAAATTAAATGAAATATTTTAATAAGCCATTCCACTGAATGGTTATTTGATGTCTAAAGTCATTAAATACTTATGTTATTTGATACCTAAATGTTATTCCATGGGATTGACCTAGCACCGAATGTAGCATGTCGATGGGGACTTGACCTAAAGAGTTCCTAAGTGAACTCTCATGTTGCATTAACTATGTGCCAACATAAGAGCCTTTGTAGGCTATCTAAGCTAGTGGATACATGATTAGCCATTTAAGTTAAAGTTAAACAAATGATTAAAGTTGATGAAGTTCTACCCAGCAAGTAATCTCCATGTGCCAACATAGGGGGTTATGTTGGATTCTATGTCATAGCTCGCATGATCTTAAATATCGGTTACAGTTGTCTTTCCAAAAAATGAATATTTTAAGGTTTCATATGATAATTTTTGATATATGCGATATATGCATATTGCTTGTCAATGTTTTACATTCTTTATTGTAAAGAATTGTTACACCCCACATCTTCGAACTCGGAATGTCCCTTAAGTTACTTAGAAGCTAGCATGTGAGCCACTTAAGTTACGACACTATCAAACGGCTCTAAGGAAGGGAGAATGTGATACCCCATACTAGAGAAGGTTGGAGATGAAATCATAAGAGTCCGGAAGGAATTGGAGGCCAAGTAATGAGTAGTAGGACTCGATTTACCTATGTAAGCTACTAAGTTAAAAGTCATATGCACTTGATCTACTTAAGCATATATCAAACTTACGTAGCACGGATTACATAGGTACATAAAATAAGACGAGATTACGAGCCTGCGAGGAAGGAAAAAAAAGACGACACGTGGTAGCCAATGAAGAAGCGACATGTGGCAGCACCTCAAGCAGGCAGGTGACCCACCTGCTTGGGGTCAAGTAGGTGACCCACCTGCTTGGGGGAGGTGGACCCCACTGCCACGTGGCAGCACCCCATTGGCCGTGTGTTGAGGTGGCCCAATAAGGGCTTGACACGTGTCACCCTTAGGGGATGACACGTGTCACCTTATATATATATATGTGTATATGACTCCTTAGTTGTTCATTATCCAAAAATAGCAGCAGCCTTGGAGAAAAAAAACGTGAAAGAGGGAAATAGAGAGGCAACCATCGTTGTTGAAGATTTAAGGTTAGTTTTCCAGTTTTCTTCCGTGAATTAATTATATACGGTGTACCTTAAGTACGTGGATACGTATATATGTATTTTAAGACCTTCATGGAAGTAAAACTCCAGCTTTGCAATTGGAATTTGGAAGAGAAAATAAGAGAAAACGTTAATTAATAAACCCGTTTTTGGAAGGGACAGTGGTTAGTAATATTGGTATAACTTCTTGTGTACAGATTCGTTTTGAGTTATTTAATATGTTTTGGAAAGGTATTTCGTGGTTTTATAACTTTCATTCAGACTCTAAAATCCAGTTCTACTTGTATCAGCTTGAAAAGTGGTGATGAAGTATAGAGGAGGTACTGCTCAAATTTGGTTTTGGAAATTCTACACGGACAGCTGTAAGTATTTTGGTCATATCTTTTTGTACAAAATTGATGTAGGGATGATTCGAAATTTTTTACGACCCTAAGATATATGTATATAACGTTCATGAAGGACGTAAATCCTGTTTCCCTCCATTACCCCTTCGAAACAAAGCGACAAGGTAAAACAGTAAGCTGTCCAGATTTCACATTTTGGATAGTTTTGGCGAGTTTGACAAGTGTAACGTAAGGTAAGGCCTTTCCTTTTAAATTGGAGTTTATGGTAATGTTATATGGTGTATTACACCCCTTGTATGCTTATGGAAGTTTAAGAATGTCGTAGAAATGCTCGACGTTCGAAATAAACTAAATTGGAGTCGTTAGAAGTGAATTGTCATTGAAATAAAGTGTCGTTCTTGTGAGTTGCTGCTGCAGGGGTGTGGCTTGTTTTTGCAGGGACTAAATATGTCCTAAGGTGGGTTAGGGTGCTGCTGGTTGAGACCCCATGACCCCTCGTTACGTATAATTAAAGGCGTCACAAAAATAAAGGCTAGACGCCCTATTTTGATATCGTATTTTCGAATAAGTCGTTTGGAGTTTATGCTGTATATTGTTGATATGAATTGCTGCAGGTTGTTGTTGTTGGTTGGCTGTAGGTCTTAGGGACCTAATTGGAAATTTGGATGGGGCACATTATAGGGGAGGTGCTGCCCAATTTTCGTTAACGCCTTAACAAACTAAAGGACTAGTTGAGGAAACGACTAAGGAAATAGATTCCATTAACATTAAGGCGTAATCCAAGATGCTGGAAATTTAAAAGTAGTTGATATTTGTATTACTTTCATATTGAATAGGTTCGGAAGACAACGAGACGAGCAGGATAAAGGGTAACTCCCAAAAGGTATGTAAAGCTTTCTCTTGGCATGTTTTGGTATAAGTTCGTACAACTATCTTTCTTTCCTTTTGGCAAGTTTTAGCCTTAAGTGAAGTGTGTGTGGAATGTGGGGATAATTCCATTCCCAAAACCCCAAGTATGCCTCATAACCCATATCCACTACTTAGTATTGGAATTTCTGCAAGAATTGAGTATTGCCTAGTAAGGCTTCTATGTATTAAACACTAGTATGTGGAAAGTTATCTCTATTTCCTTTGATACGTATTTGCTACGAAAGTGAGATTATGATGCCATATTGATTCACCGAGCCCCATGATGGGCCGGGTATGAAATATGTGTATGCAGATCCCATAAAGGAAAGTACAGACCATATATAGTTTATTCTCTTTCTTCTTCTGGCATGTCTTAGTTGTAGGTTAAACATGATATGAGTTCCGGGGTAACTCCATTCTTAGCATCTCTTATTTACGTCTGAATATCAAACTTTTATAATAATCAAACTATTTCCCTGGAAACTTTTATATGTTAAAAAGGTAACAAATGTACAGGCTCCAAGTCTTACAGACTATATGTTAACAAATGTTTCTGGTTCCATAAGCGATTTGGCTTTACTTTAGTACATGTCTAGGAGCCCCAAGATTATAATTGAGACAGCCCATAATGGCATTTAGTGGACACTCGAGATGACTACACCGTTACTCGGGTTCTCAAACAAAAGCTTAACTTTCTTATTTTGTCGAGTCTCTGATAATGATTTAAATTGCATATGGTTACTCACTACTCTACTCGTGTATATTGTAACACTTTTTTCCCCGAGTCCCGGGCCAGGATATGTTCTCGTGCACAGTTCACTGCATTACTCACTGAGTCCCTCAATAGAGGGCCAGGATACGTGTATAAATATATGATGATGTGTTGTAATAAGGTGGTGATGGCACTAGGGCCATGATGATTTTACAGAGATGATTCACCGGACCCCCGAAAGGGTCGGCTATATGATATGACTCGAACATGTATGTTTTTGTAATTCATAAAGTACAGGTACAGGCTTCTGAATTGATATCTTATCCCCTGATTCTCTATCCCAGATATGTTTCCAGTTGTATTATATTATGTTTTACATACTCAGTACACATATCGTACTGACCCCCTTTCTCGGGGGGCTGCGTTCATGCCCACAGGTACAGATACAGATTTTGGGAGTCCGTCAGCTTAGGATTCCATGCAGCTCAGCTGGAAGAGGCTCCATTGTATCGGGGCCTAGTTTTGATACTGTCCACGGATGTATAGGAATTATTTTATCCATTCAGGGGTACGGCGGGGGCCCTGTCCCGCCATATGTTATCATTTATATGTTTAGAGGTCTGCAGACATGTATGTGTGGGTTGTGTATGTCAGTTTGATTAAGCTGGGTCTACATGATATATGATATATGTTATTATGTTATGGCAGCCTTGTCGGCTTGCGGGCCCTATCGTGTTGTGGTACAAATGAAAAGGGCTACAGTTTATGAAAATGTTATCGCCTAGTGGGGCTTTGTTACATGATATTGTCTTATTTACGATTCAATATGACCTCAGCTAATAAATATGTGTATGGGGGGTCCAGATCAGACCCCAGTCACGATCTACGGGGTTGGGTCGTGACAAGAATGCTCACTTACTTAGTACATTTAAAGTAATAACACATACTTCACTTACATGATATTATCATGCAGGGACTGGCACTGTTCCACACTCTTCTCCTTGTAGCTAAGTTTGATCGTTGAAGGCTATCACTATTTGGTGAGTTCCCATGTTTTGCGAACAATACTCCTATCTTTTTATCTTATGTTTGTATACACTCTTGAGTAACTTTTGGTACTTTTGACTTATATCTTGAGGGTGAGGTAGGGACATGCCTTAGCCCCTGCGAAGTCTTCAAAGCAGAGAGTATTGTTGGAAAACAAAATGTGTGATATTCAAGTGACTTGACTCTTATTCTATGTGGAATCCCTTAGTCCCGTTGTCCCTTACATTTTTGCTTGTTTTTGGTTATCATTACCAATGAAAAGCTTATTGAATGCTAAGAGGCTTGGGTGGGGTATCTTAGGGTGTTTCAATTATCGTGTCAAGTCTAGGCACTAGGCTTGGGCTGTGAAATACTTAGTATCAAAGCTCGAGATTTTAAAATAGTCCTCAAAGTCCAACATACCACGTCAAATAGGGTCTTGCTCATGGTTGTGAAGTGCACATCAATAATGAATAGGAGACTATGTGATGTTTAGGAAACTTTTCACTTCTTCCAAATTCTTGTCGTGCCTTAGAGTGTCCTAAACCTTCCCCTAACTAACGAACCATTTTTTTTCTCTAGATAATGCCTCAAGGAACAGAACCTCCAAGAGTAAGGATTGATGATGAGGACCAAGCTCTTCTAGTTCCCGATGACCCACATCATGAGGAAGGGGTAACCTATGCGAAATTCCAGAATATCATCACGTTGTTGGCTCAAGCCGTAACCAACTAAGGGACTCAAGGTGTTCCTCTTCCTCAATTGCAAAATCTAGCTCTGGGATTTCCAAAGGATGAATCAGCCCAAATTTGATGGTTCTAAAATATATAAAGACCCTATGGATATCATTACTGAGGTGTACCAGATTGTGGCTATCATGGGTGTTCTCTAAATGAGAACCTGAGCTAGTGGCCTATCAAATCAAAGGTGTGGGAGAAATTTGGTATGAACAATGGTTGTTGGGAGGGATGAAGAAATAGGGCCGATAGGATTAAAAGAGTTCACCGGTGCCTTCCTAAACTACTTCTTTCCATTGGAGCTAAGAGAGGCAAAGATCCAAGAGTTCATTAACCTTCATCAAGGGAGTATAAGTGCGAGGGAGTATGCTCTCAAATTCACCAAATTTTCTAAGTATGCTTCCTTTATGGTCTTCCACCTAAGGGCAAGGATGAGCAAGTTCATTTTCAATGTCTCTAGTTTGGTGTCCATAGAATGCAAAATGGCAATGTTGGTCAAAGAGATGGACATATCTCGACTAATGACATATGCGGAGCAAATTAAAGAGGAGAAGTTGAGGAAGAGGTGAAGGGGGTTCAAGAAGGGTAGAGTGGATGGTGGAGGGTTCAACCCTCAAAGGTCCGTTTATAGTAGTGGTGGCAAGGGCCAAGATGGGCAATGGTTTGTGGGACAAGGTTTCAACAACATTCCTCCTCCAAGGTTCAACAAGGACAAGGGTGCTAACTTAATGGTTCCAAGAGACAATATTGGTGGTTAAGCTTTCCCCGCTTGCAAGAAATGTGGAAGGACTCATAAAGGGGAATGCATATCCAGCTCCAATTCATGCTCTACGTATGGATAATTGGGTCATTATGGTTAGAATTGTAGAGGTGGAGGTGGTGTTGGGCATTAAGATCAAATTTCTCATGGTCAATAAGCCAAAAGAGGTAGCCAAAGCACCAACCACTTCTATGCCTTGCATGGGAGGCAAGAAGTTGTGGAACCACCAAATGTTGTTACATGTATGTTACATATGTTTACTTTTGATGTATTTTTAGCTAATAGGTTTAATGTGTTGCTCGAATGTTAGTAGAACCTTATTTGGTGTCTACCCCCATAGGTGAGTCAATTGTTGCTAGAAAGGTTTTTAAGGGTTTTCCCGTGTCTATATTGCATAAAGTTATTCCTTGTGATCTAATTGAGCTTGAAATGGTAGATTGTGATGTTATACTTGGGATGGATTGGTTACATGCATCTTATGATTTCGTATATTGTGGGACTTACTAAGTCAAGTTTTAATTCACAAATGAGTCTATTCTTGAATGGTAGGGTTAAGATTTGATAAAAAGGGTAGTCTCATCTCTTGTCTTAAGGCCTGAGAGTTAATTTCTAAGGGTTGAATTTACCACATTGTAAGGGGTAGGGATGTAGACTCCGAAAGTCCCCCTCTTGAGTTGGTCCCTATATTCAATGAGTTTCCTGATGACCTTCTCGGTATCTTTCCCAAAAGGAAAGTCAATTTTTATATCGATCTCCTCCCCGATATCCAACCTATCTCTATTCGTCCTTACCAAATCTCTCTGGTGGAATTGAAAGAGTTGAAGGAACAATTAAAGGACTTAATAGAAAAGGGGTTTATAAGGACAAGCACTTCTCCATGGGGTGCTCCTATGCTATTTGTAAGGAAGAAGGATGGATTGCTTCGAATGTATATAGACTACCATCAGTTGTACAAAGTTACCATTAAGAACAAGTACCCAATCCCTAGAATAGATGATTTGTTTGATCAATTGCAAAGAGAAAGTCACTTCTCCGAGATCATTTTTTGGTCCGGCTATCACTAACTAAGGATAAGGGTGTGTGACATTTCCAAGACTGCAATCTGAATAAGGTATGACCACTTTGAGTTTGTCGCGATGACTTTTAAGTTTATAAATGCACTGGCGGTGTTCATAGACATAATGAATAGGGTGTTCAAACCCTACCTTGATACTTTTGTTGTGGTCTTCATTAATGACATTTTTATTTACTCTCGGGGTGAGGAAGAACATAAGAATCACATGAGGGTTGTGCTTTAAATGTTGAGGGATAGACAATTGCTTGCAAAATTTAGTGAGTGCAAATTTTCATTGAAAGAGGTAGCATTCCTTTATCATATAATATCTGGTGATTGGATCAAGGTTGATTCTAAGAAAATAGAGTAGGTCAAGAATTGGCGTAGACCATTGTCTCCTTCATACAATAGGAGATTTTTGGGTCTATCCGGTTATTATAGAAGGTTCATTGAAGGGTTATCTTCCATCTCATATTCATGATAAAATTGACCCAAAAGAAGGCAAAATTCATACTGAAGGATGAATATGAAAAGAGTTTCTAAACTTTTAAAGATCGACTTGCCTTTGCTTCTATTTTTTTTTTATGGGAACAGACCCTACACGAGGCTCCCACCTCTCGTGCACAGCCAGGGGTTGAGCAACACCCCCAAGCCTTAACATAAATAACAAAAGTAAAAATACAAGGAGGGGGACATAAAACCTTACCTCCGATCCTATGTTGGTTCTTAAGTCGGCTAACCTACTAAGGTCGGCTAACTCATCCCCGAAACAAAAAAGGGCTAACAATAACTAGAAAGCAGTAAACCTATGAGAGGACTCCTCCCGGTACAAATCGACTAATAAAGCATAAATGAGGGAGACTCTCCCCTTCCATGAGAAAATAAGAAAGTAGCCTACACTAGTCCTATTCAAATATGCTACGACTCAGGCATAGCTACATTGAGGAAGAACAAGTATACGAACCTTCTATCTCGCATGGGTTGGGGAAATTCTTTTCATCTTTGCTCTTTTTAGACATGTCGTACCAAGTAGGTCCAAGGAAATTTGCAACAACAACAATCGTAGCTAAGGGGGATGAAATTATAGGAAGTAGATGTAGCCATAGCAGCCAGCTTGCTTGGGAAGAGTTCCAAGGCTGCAGCCCTGGCCTAAATGTTTGACTGAAGGTGCCTTGCACTTTGGAAGGGTCCATTGTTGCTGTTTGATATGCCTGCACATCAGCAAGTAAACAAGCAAAGAGTTCCAGGTGGATGTTGTATAATCAGCATTGTGTTTGTTGGAGCTCCGTCTTCTTGTCTTCTCATCAATGAAAATAGTCAAAGAGTTCCAAAGGACTTGTATGGAAGGGGGCTGCTGCAGGTGTTTAATGAATGCAACAGGTATGCATGGAGAGTTGATGGGAATATGTGAGGCCCTTGCAAATGTGGTTGTTATGTCCCTTTGTCTGTGACTTTGTTTACCTGCGCAAACAAGCAAATAAGGAACCAAACAAGTGTGATAGTTGTGGGGGTTGTTGCAAACCTGTAGACAGTTTCTTGTTGCCTCCAAAGGAGTCTTGGAGTACCTGCACAGATAAACAAAACCAACAAACCACACTATTGTAACTATTAACTTGTATTTGTTCCTTGTCTGTTGCAGGTTGGTGGAGTTGTTGCTGGGGTGTGTTGATAATAGATAATGTGGATGGCAAGCTGAGTGTGCTGCTCCATAGAAGCCCCAGGTTACTGCAGCCCCTATAGCATTTCCAGAGAGGGTCTGCCATCTGGATGACTGGAAGGAGTGCATCCGGAATGTAAGGAATGCTGAAGGGAATAGATGAGGCCCCTACATGTGGGTCTGTTGTCTTCCTTTGTTTGAGGCTTTGTAGACCTGCACAAGAAGTAGCAAAGGACCCAAACAAGTATGGAAGTTGTTGCAGACCTGTATGCAGCTCCTTGTTGCTTCCAAAGACAAAAAGCAAAGAGCTGTAAGATTCTTGTGATGCTGAATTGTTGCTGCAGGTATTTCATAAGAGAAATTAGCCTGGAAGGAGGGCTGATGTGTTGATGAATTCCTAACATGGTAGGCTGCTGTCTCCATGTTATTGCCTTTTATTTGCCAAGGTGCCCCTGATGCTATTGTGTCTACATATAGACCATCAATAGAATACAAACATCCAACCAAACAGAATAACCAGTAGGGGCCATATGAAGTCCTCTTAGTGGGGATTTTTGATTTGATGGTTGTATCTGTGATGACCTGTATGTATTTGTTGTTAAGGCCTGTTGATGTATCACTCCAGCAACCTGCAATAATACAACAAGCAAACCCAGGCAAGAAAGGATTTACACAAGCTAGCAAAAAGGAAAAGACCTGAAAGTGTGCTTTGGAGACTGTTAGCTTTGTCCAAGTCGCTCGACTAACGTCTCCAACTATCCGTTTGAGTTGAAACTTCATGAGGTCTGCACTTATAGCCTTTCCTTTACACCTGAAAAATTTAAAGGCTTTTTGCCCATGTTGGAAGTTCCAAACAGCAAAATGCTTTCTCTTTATGCTTAAGGCAGCTGATTTTTTCAAGGTCGCTCGCCTAACATCTCGAGTTATCCGTTTGGGCTGAAACTTCTTGGGCCTTGTCAACATAGTATGTGCTGCAATCCTGCAAAGTTTTAAGGCCATTGTGCAGGTCCACATGCTACAACTCACCCTGCACATCTTACCCTGCTGAAGCTTAGTTACAGATATTGCAGGAAGGGTGTTGGCCTGAATGAGAGGCTGACTATTTGGTGAAGTCCTAGCATGCCAGGTTGTTGCTTCTCTTTTGTTGAGGTAACTTGAACCTATAGAGACAAGTGACAAGAAGACAAACAAGGAGGATAGATACACAGGCTGCTGCAGGTTCTTTTGTAGCTCCAAATTACTTCCATAGTAAAGGAGGTTAAGATGCATGTTGTTGCAAGTTACTTCCAAGAGGGGACCCTTAGTTGTGATCAGGATCAGCTCCTTAAGGTACCTGCACCCACCAACATAAACAGAAAAACACACATACAAACAATTCTGCAAGTTATAGTAACTACTACTAATGACTTGTAGGTGTTCCCTGAGTGTTGCAAGTTGGTGGATCTGTTGCTGGAGGGTGTTGTTATTGAGGAATGTAAGAGGCAAGCTGAATTTGCAATACAAAGGATTCCCTATGCAGGATCCTGTTGCTGCTGTAGTGTAGCATATGCAAGTGATGTTGCTGAGATGCTGCAGGTCTATGGTAGGTTGTTGGTCCAAGAATTCCAATCTCAGCTGCTGAAACTCCAATACCAGGCTCAAAGATTCATGATACCTGCACCAGATAAAGAAATAAAAGGAAAAATCCCTTTGTTGATTCCTGTGTTGCATAGAGCAGTCCACATCCTTAGTCCAAAACAACCAAATCTTGTTATTGGGATTATGAATGGCACTGTCCATTCTCAGCTGAATTCTGTAGTGGTTGAGATGTGATTGATTAGCAAATGGTTCCAGGATTGCCAACATAGTTAATTTGTGATAATCCTTGAGTTTTTGGAGTCTATCCAAGGCACCTTGAGTATCAATACTCCTTGCATTCCAGCATATTGTGGGATTAGAAGGGTTTGTGGTGTATTGTAATTCTTTAAAGATTTGATTGGGTTGTGTCTTGAAGCAAAAGGGAAAAGTAATAGCATATGCTTCTAGACAATTAAAGGTTATAAGCATAACTACCCTACCCATGATCTTGAGTTGGCAGCCATTGTTTTTTCTTTAAGGATGTGGAGGCATTACATCTATGGGGTGCATGTGGATATGTATATCCATCATAAAAATCTCCTATATGTATTTACCCAAAAGGACCTCAATCTAAGGCAAATGAGGTGGTTAGAAGTCGTCAAGCACTATGACATGACTGTGCATTATGATCCGGTCAAGCCAATGTGGTTGCTAATGCACTTAATAGAGTGTCTATGGGGAGTGTGGCTCATGTGGATGAAGGGAAGAGGGAGTTGGTGAGAGATGTTCACTAGTTGGCTAGATTAGGGGTGATGTTTTGTGGTACCGATGATGGTGGTATGGTGGTTCAAAATTGGCCTGAATCCTACTTCATGGTGGATGTCAAATCAAAACAAGACCATGATCTGATACTAGTGGAGTTAAAAAAGTTGGTGAAGGAAAAGACCTTTACCTTCTTTTCCTTCACCAACAAGACCATGTTCCGAATGTAGTTGGACTAGGAGTTTAATTTTGAAGGAAGCTCATAATTCTTCATAATCTATTCATCCCGGTTCGACGAAAATATACTGAGACTTGAAGGAGTTTTATTAGTGGAGTGGCATGAAAAAGGACATAGCAAGATTCGTGTCAGATTGTCCGAATTTCCAATAAGTGAAGGCCGAACATCAAAGGTCGGGTGGCCTAGCCCAAGATATTGAAATCCCTACTTGGAAGTGGGAATATGTGAATGTGGATTTTGTAGTGGGTTTGCCTCGTACTCGGAAACATCATGATTCGACAAGGGTAATTGTCGATAGAATGACTGAGTTGGCTTACTTTGTTTCTGTCAGGACCTCTTATAGTGCCAAAGATTATGCCAAATTGTATATTCAGGAGTTGGTAAGGTTGCATGGTTTTACAATGTCATTTATTTTGGATCATAGTACCAAGTTCATTTCTCACTTTTAGAAATCATTTCAAAGTAGCCTTTGTACTAAAGAAAAGTTAAGCACCTCATTCCATCCTCAAACTGATGGGCAAGCTGAAAGAACAATTCAAAAACTAGATGATATGTTAAGGGTTTGTGTTTTAGAACTAAAAGGAAGTTAGTATGATCATCTAGCGCTCATCGAGTTTTCCTATAATAATAGCTACCACTCAAGAATTGAGATGGCACCGTTTGAGGCTTTGTAAGGAAGAAAATATAGGTCTCTGGTTGGTTGGTTCAAAATAGATGAGATGACCTTGTTGGGACCCAATTTGGTGGTAGATGCTTTAGAGAAGGTGAGGGTTATTATAGAAAGGTTGAAGATGGCCCAAAATCATAAAAGTCCTATTTCGATACAAAGAGAAGAGTCCTTAAGTTTCATGTGGATGATTTGATGTATTTTAAGGTTTCAATGGTTTGGTTTGGTAAGAAAGGGAAATTGAGCCCTAGGTATGTAAGGCGTTATAGAATCTAGAAACATGTTGACAAAGTTGCTTATTAGTAGTAATTGCCTTTAGAAATGGCCATGGTTCATCTGGTGTTCTATGTTTCTATGTTAAGAAAATGTGTGGATGATCCTAGTTCTATTGTGCCTTTGGCGATATTAAATGTTGAAGAAAACTTGACCTATGAAGAGATTGAGGGACAAAGAATATTCATCCATTAAAGTCATTTGGAGGAATCAACAAGTCAAAAGTGTGACTTGGAAAGTAGCAGCGGATATGATGAAACATGACCCTCATCTCTTTCATTCTACTCAAGCCTAAGGTAGTAAGTCATTTATGCTCAAATTTTTAAGACTCTTATGTTTCAGTTTTCTAAAGTCTTCTTATGCATGCATGTTCAAGAAGTTGAGTTTTAAAGTTATATTTTCTGCTAAAGTTTAAAGATCTAATATTTGGTGTATTTCAAGTTTCCTTGTGTTCATGTTGGGTTGCTAGTTCCCATGATGTGTCATTTTCAATGATAACGAATCCCATTCAAGGATAAATATTCCCAAGGGGGAGATATTGTAAGAGCCTAGAAATGTGGAACGTCCTAAACCAAGGAATTAAGGAAAAAAAATTCAAAATGTTGCAGAAACTAGCACCAGGGGTTGACCACAAAATCCATCATAGGCTGTGGTAATCACCACAGACTGTGGTGACAAACCGTGATAGAGATTGAGAGAGTCATACTTGCAAAAAAGGTGTTATACCCCGTACTTTTGTACCTTGGAAGGTTCGTAAGTTACGTAAGCTTCTTAAGATCTTAAGTTTCTTGAAAGGCTCATAAGCTTTTTAGAAGTCACCATGTGAGCAAGATAATCGATGACGTCATCAAATAACTCTAAGGAAGGGAGAATGAGATACCCTGTATAAGAGAAGATTAGAAATAGGGTCGTAAGAATCCGGAAGAAGTTGGAGACAAATTAATTAGTCATAGGACTTGACTTACTAAATTAAGCTACCAACTTGGAAATCTTACATACTTAAGCTACTTGAGTACATACCAAACTTACGTAGCAAGGATTACATAGGTTTGTAAAGTAAGATGAGATTATGAACCCACGAGGGGGAAAATAAAGTGACATATGGAAGCATGGGAGAGTTCCATATGGCATAATCTGGAGCAAGGGGTGGTCCCCCACATGCCATGTGGCAGCTCATGGTTGGAGGAGGTGGTGCATTGGTCCAATGAGGTCTTGACACATGTCACCACTTAGGGGTTGAAACATGTCACCTCCTAAGGTGGCCTATATATATATATATATATATATATTATGACTCATTCTTATCAAAAATTCATTCTTATATCCATAGTTTAAGAAAATTCTCGAGAAAAAAAGAAGAGAAGAAACCCTAGAGCTAGAGAGAAAATAGTGGCGGCCAAGGCGACAAAAAGGTAAGTTTTCCGATTTCATTCCGTGAATTAATTATATAGTTTATACAATGATGGTATGAAGGTGTTAATAACTTAAACTCATGGTTTGGAGCAGCACCAAAAAGATAATAAAAAGCCAGGAAGTTTCAGCCACGCTAGGAGAACTTCCGAGGGGAGTTTTGGCAAGTTTTAACAAGTTTTGGGCAAGGCAAGGCTTTCTCTTTAAAATTAGAGTTTATGATGTTATTATGAGGTATATTAAATGTATTAAATAAGGTTGGTAGTGGATAAATTGCATAAGGATGCATGACGTTAGAAACAAACTAAATTGAAGTCGTTATAGTTAAATCAGAGTCGAGTAGTGTGTTGTGATTATGGTGCTGCAGATGCAGCTGGGTCGATTGTCTGGTAAAGGGATGGAAATTGTTCTAAAATGGGTGTGGGTACTTCTGGTTGTATCCACATGACCCTTCATTTTGTATTGTTAAAGGTTTATGAAATAAAGGTTAAAAACTCTATTTTGGTATCGTAGTTTTGAGCTAGTTGTTTGGTAATATGGCTACTAATATTAGCAGTTCGATAGGGCAAGTTATAGGAGAGATGCTGCCCGATTTTCGGCAACCTCAGAACTAGTAATAAACTAGTCGAGGGAAGTGGATAAGGAAATGATTTCTATGGATACTTGGCTGTGGAGTTGGAAAATGGAAAGTGGGTATTAACCTTAGTATTGTTTTCATGTTAAATAGGTTCAAAATACAACGAGGCGAACGTGGTTAAGAGTAAACCGTAAGAGGTATGTGAAGCTACCTTCTTTCTCTTGGCATGATTTTGGCATAAGTATGTGAAGCTACCTTCTTTCTCTTGGCATGTTTTTGGCAAAAATATGTGAATCTATCTCCTTTCTCTTGGCATGTCTTTGGCATGAGTAAATAGAGATATCCTTCTTTCCTCTTGGTATGCTTTTGACATAAGTATGATGCTATTATGCTATAATTATTCACTGAGCCATGACGGGCCGGGTATGATATATGCATATAATGACTCCATGAGGGAAAGTAGAGAGTATGTAAAGCTTATTCTTTCTCTTTTTTTGGCATGTACTAGATGTACGTAAAATATTATACAATCTCGGAGGTGACTCCATTCCTAAGTGTTTCATACTTCTCCTCTAATGTTGGAACTCTTACAATAATTGAGCTATTGCTTCTCAAGTATTTTTATACATTGGGAAGTAGTAAGTATGTAGAGCTAATCTTCCCTTCTTTTTGACACGATCTTTATGAAACATATAGATGAAATGTATACGATTCCAAGGAAGTTCCTTTTTTCAAAGCCACTAGGATAGCCAACTTCTTGATTCTCAAAAGATATTTGATGATGACTTGATATGGGAATATGATTCCAAAAGTTCCATTTTGACATAATCCATAGTGGTACTCAAAAGGTACTTGATATGACTCTTGTCTTGGTTTTTGAATGATAGCACATTTTGAGTATTTCATCGAGTCTCAAATATGATCTAAAATTCATATGGCTACTCACTACTCTACTCGTGTATACTGTAACCCTTCTTTCACCAAGTCTCGAGCCGGGTACATTATCATGCATTGTTCACTGCATTATCCACCGAGTCCCTCACTAGAGGGCCGGGTACGCTATATAAGAACATGATTTTAGTATGTACGACTTTATGTTATAAGCTATAGGTACAGTAAATGATTAGATGTCATACTTTCCCCTACATCCCTATGCCAACTATAATTTTCTTATGATGTCTATGCTTATATACTCAGTACATATGTCGTACTGGCCCTCTTTCTCAGAAGGGCTGCATTTCATGCCCGTAGGTACAGATACACACATTAGGGATCCGCCAACGTAGGAGTCCCACTCAGCAGTTTAGAAGCACTCTATTGTGCTGGAGCCTAGATTTTGGTACTAACCCTCGATGTATATGTTTATTTGTTTAGGGTATGGCAGGGGCCCTGTCCCTCCTTATGTTACTGTTATTACTCATTCTTAAAGGTCTGTGGGCATGTATGTGGGTTGTATATGTGTGTGTGTACAATTGTCCTCATATGTTATGATAGCCTCGTCGTCTTATATGTTATCATGCTTGTTGATACATTATAACTCAAACCGGGGACATGTTTGCTTATAGTTAGCAGGGGTATACGCGAGAGTCCAATTTAGGCACCCGTCATGGCCTATGGGGTTGGTTCATATTAGAAGTGGTATCAGAGCGGTTTGGTACCTGTCACGGCCTACGAGCTTTTATTCCCTAGAGCCGAAATGATTTTTCAACCTAGTAGTTAAATTCTAAATGGTGGAATCTTATGAGTTTTTGCATAATGATTCTAAATGCATAGATTAATTTTTATTTGAAGCTTGTTTACCCATATTGATGTATATTGACTCTCAATTTCATGAAAAGTGTATTTGGAAGTAGTTTTAAAGAGTAAATGGTGGGTTGTTTTAACATGATCTAAGTGATACATTTCTATCATTCTCATGCATGCTTGCATTGTTTTTTTTGAAATGTATTGAAAGTTGAATGATGTAAACCCACCTAGTTTTCTTATGTTGAATGAAGTTGAAATGAAAACTTTGACTCCAAATGAAAGATTATGAAACAAATGTTTATGTTTAGGGGAGTCATATGGAATGATTGAATTATGATGAAAGGACTTCATAGCCAAAAAAAGGATTCAATGTGAAAGGACGATTCTCACATAGTTGAATCAAATGAAATATTTTAATGGGATATTCCACCGAATGATAATTTTGATGTCTAAAGTTATACAAATGCTTATGTTATTATGATAATCAAATATTATTCCATGGGATTGATCGAGCACCGAATATAGCATGTAGATGGGGAATTGACCTAAGAGGTCTTTAAGTAAAGTCTCATGTTGCATCTACTATGCGCTAACATCGGAGTCATTATAAGCTATTTAGGCTAGTGGATCTTCGATAAGCCATTAACGTTAAAGTTAAAGAAATAATTAAAGTTGACTGAGTTATACCCAGCAAGTATTCTCCCTATGCCAACGTAGGGGGTTATGTTGGATTCTATGATATAGCTTGCATAGTATTAAATATCGGTTATGGTCATCTTCCCACAAAATAAATGTTTTAAGGTTTCATATGATGATTTCTGATGCATGCATTCACTTATGCATATTTCTTATAAATGTATTACTTTCTTCATTGTAAAGCATGCTCACATACTTAATACATTCAAAGTTCTAACACATACTTATGCTCACATGATATCACCATGCAGGTACTGGCATTGTTCCGTACTCTTCTCCTCGTGGCTAAGTTCGATTATTGAAGACTACCACTATTTGGTGAGTTCCCATATTTCGGGAACAACACTTCTATGTTTCTAGCTTATGTTTGTATAGACTCTTGAGTTACTTTTGTTACTTTTGACTTATATCTTGAGGGTGAGATAGGGACATGTCTTATCCCCTTCCAAGTATTCATAGTAGAAGGTATTGTTGGACAACAAAATGTATAATGTGCAAGTTACTAGACTCTTATTCTATGTGAAATCCATTAGTCCTATTATCCCTTACATTCCCACTTGTTTTTTTTATTATTATTACCAATGAAAAGCTTAATGAATGTTCAGAGGTTTGGATGAGGTACCTTAAGGTGTCTCATTCTCCGTGTCTTTTTTGAAGAAGTATGCATGCACAATGAATAGGACATAACCAATATGAATCATGAGATGGATCACCAATATCTTAAAACATGAGTAAAACCTTGAGAACCTTATAGCATATCACAATATGGTCAATGCATCAAAATATCGTCATGAGAACTTTGTACATTTTGTTATACATAGTGTGGGATAGGACCTTTAACCTACATATAAGATCATATGAGTTGTAACATGGCATCCAATGTTCCCCACATCGAGAAGGGGGAGGCTATTTTGCCAAGGTAGTCTCCGTGATGGTACTTCCTCTAACTTTGTGCTATATGTGGATCCACTAGCTACACTATAGGCAATTTAACAACTATGCATGTAACCTAGTTAGAGACTAAAAGTTTCTACTAGGATTCCTTTGGGTAGCTACTATGCCTACTGGACCGAACCCCATCTTAAATTCCTCTTAGTGCTTAGTCATTATTTTTATAAAAACATAGTAATTAACATAATTAGGAAAGAAACTAATAGATATCAATCCCCATCATAATAAATCATAAGAATCCATGAGTTGGTGAGAACTACTTTATCACCTCTTTAACACAATTGTGTGAGAACTACCTTATGACACCATACTTTTTGCATAAAACATCAATGAAACATTATTCATAGTCTTTCATGAGTCATTCATAAATATTGGTAATCATTCGTAAAGCTTCCACTGAAATCACTTGAAATTCATGATAATTATTCATTAGTAACATGCTAGAAACTAGCATATAGTATAGGTCATTGAAATTCAGCTTGAAATCATGCAATATAATGTGAATTATGAAAAATATGATCAATAATCATATGATATATCATAAGTAATATGACCCAATGCAAATTGATGAAATTAGGTCTTCTAGAAGAACTTATTGAGATTTTGAGAGAAAATATGGATTCCATGGGTGAAAGGGCCCATAGATGAATTTCCACATACCTCAACTTTTAGAAGTCCTAAATTGTTCTTGACTTGAAGACTTGACTTAATTTGTTCCTTTAATTTTTTGAGGAAGAAGAAGACTCCTGATAGAACACTTTAGAGAGAATATTTTGGATTTTTAGTGTTAAGATGAGAATGAGAGGGTTAGTAGGGCTTAGGGTAGCTATTAGGATAGAATACACCCCTAAAACTGTCTACACTCATTAATGAAAACATAGGAATAAAACAAAACACCCTTAAATCAAACTGAGTCGGCACCTAGATGGAACACCCACCATAGTCCGTGAAGCTCACTACGGCCCGTGGTAGTGGTTTTGGTGAGGGAATCGATCTACAACCTAAAGGGGTTACCTCCATAGGGGCCACCATGGATCATGATACTCACCACGGCTCATGGTACCCCTCGTGTTTCTCACCCTATGTCATAGGTCTTAGGGGTCAAGTTAATGGGAGGATTCACGGTGCATGAAACTCCCCATGGGCCATATAGCCCTCCGTAGAACTCCCCTATTAACTCCCCTAATCTTTGATACTCAAACGGACCTTCTGCATGAACCATGATGCTGAGTACGACCCGTGAATGGTCGTGTGTCCACTATTTGGTGCAATGTTTCTACAAATTCCTTCAATACCTCATTTCCTAACTTTCCAACTCCTTAGGTCTAACTATATCTCCCCCTCGGGAATATTAGTCCTCAAATGGGAATAAGCTAGCATGAATGGAATAGGAAAGAGACATAGCAGCCCAAAATGAATGCAAAATATAACAAAAATGTATAAAAATAAGGAATATTCTATCCCAAGCTTAAACATGACTTTAAAACTCATTTCATGGATATTAAAGCATATAAAATGAGAATCACTAAAATACTTGGATTTGTGAGTGGATCATGACTCAACATAAGGTGAGAATAAGAGGGTTAGGAGCGCTTAGGATAGTTACTAGGATAGAATAAACCCCTAAAACTATCCACAATCTGTTACACCCCACATTCTTGAACTCGAAAGGTTCCTAAAGCTACTTAGAAGCTATCATGTGAGTTACCTAAGTTACGACACTATTAAATAATTCTAAAAAGGGAGAATGTGACACCCCATAGTAGGGAAGATTGGAGATAAGGTCAAGAGAAGTCGGAGGAAGTTGGAAGCCAAGCGATGAGTCGTAGGACTTGATTTGCTTACGTACGCCTCTAACTTAGAAGTTTTACTTACCTAAAGCTATTTGAGTACACACCAAGCTTCCATAGCATGAATGACATAGGCTCTTAAACTAAGACGAGATTACGAACCCACGAGGAAAAAAAATAAATTTGTGGGGCAGCCAATAGGAGGGTGACACATGGCAGCCCTAAGCAAGCAGGTGATCCACCTACTTGGGGTCTAGTAGGTGACCCACCTGCTTGGCGGAGGTGGACCCCGCTTCCACGTGGCAGCACCCCATTGGTCGCATGGTTGAAGTGGCCCAATGATGGCCTGACACGTGTCACCCTTAGGGGCTGACACGTGTCACCTTATATATATATATGAATATTTAATGTTTCAGCTATTAACTTATCCCAAAAACAGCAGATGCACTTAGAAAATTACGTGAGAAGAGAGAAAAGAGAGGCAGCCTTAGTTCTTGAAGATTAAAGGTGAGTTTCTCAACTTTCTTCTGTGAATTAATTATATACGGTGTATATTAAGTACGTGGATACGTATATATGTGTTTTAAGACGTTGATGGAACTGAAACTCCAGCATTGCAACTGAAATTTGGAAGGAAAAAACAAGAGAAAACATGAAAAGGGGCAAGGGAGAAGGTTACGGATTTGACCCTTGTTGGGTAAGCTTCTGGGTTTCTTTCCGTGAATTAATTATTTGAAGTGTCCCTAAGTTGTATATTAGTGTTTTATAACCTAAAAATTCAATTCGGGGCAGCGAGGAAGTACCATAAGCAGCCTGCTCAATTTCAGCACATTGAAGAAGTTCCGAGGCACAATTTCGGCTAGTTTTAACCAATTTCGGGAAAGGTAAGTTCTTCCCCTCTAATTTGAAGTTTATGATGTTAAATTAGAGTGTATTATACACCTTAGTATCTGATGGAAGTTGGGGAAAAGGCTTCACAAGTTCGACGTTCGAAATAAGCGAAATTGGAATCGCTATAGTTAATTGTAATCGAATAATGCCTTGTGCTTGTGGTATGTGACTGCTGGTCGTGTGATGAGTTATTAGGGTGATGGAATGTGTGTTTTTAAGGGCATGGGTGGCTGCTGGTTTCATCCACACGACCCTCCGCTTTGCAATTAAAGAATTCGCGAAAGAAAGATTAAAAACTCTAGTTTTGGTATCTTAGTTTTGAGTGAATTGTTAAGGGTTTATATTGTGTAATGTTGTCGTAATATGTATATTTTTGGGCTGCTGGTTGTTTTTTTGGTTAGCTTCAGGTTCTAAGTACATGGTTGTGTATTCGTATAGGGCACGTTATAGGGGAGGTGCTGTCCGATTTTCGTTAACTTCTTAACTGGTTAAGGAACTAGTCGAGGGTGCGAGCGAGGGGACGAGCTCGATGAATACTCGTAGGTAGTCTAAGTTGCTGAAAAGTCTAAGGTTGTTAATACTTGCCTTACTTCCATGTTAAATAGGTTTCGAGGACAACGACGTATACACGATTACGGGAAATCCATAAGAGGTAGGTAAAGCCTATTCTTTCTCTTCTTTTGGCATGTCGTAGAGGTAAGTGAACAATGATGTGATCTCTGAAGTAATTCCATTTCTAAGTGTCTTTTATTCACTTCTAGGTAATGAACTTTTATAACAGTTAAGCTACTTTCCTTGAGCCTTACCTATACTAAGGATTTAATGAATATATGGGCTCCTAGTTGTAAGGACTATATAAAAACATGTATTCTGGAGTCCTTAAGCAGTTAGCATTATCTTAGTACGTGTCTAAGGACCCCGAAACACTAACTAGTATAGCCCCTAATGGCATTTAAAGGGCATGTAAGGTGATTACATTACAATCCTGATTCTCAGACAATAGCTTAATTTTCTTCTACGGTTGAGTCTTCGATAATGATTTAAATTGCATATAGTTGCTCATTAATCTACTCGTGTATATTGTGACCCATCTTTCTCTAAGTCCCGGGCCAGGATATGTTCTCGTGCGCAACTCACTGCATTATTCCTCGAGTCCCTCACTAGAGGGCCGGGATACGTGTATATATATATGATGATGATGAATGGTAATAAGGTGGTGATGGAATTGGGCTGTGATGATATTACAGAGGTATCCACAGGACCTCTGATAGGGCCGGCTATACGATACAATTTGAACATGCATACTTTGATACTTCACAGGGTACAGGTATAAGTTTTCATATGATATGTTATCCCCTGCTTCGCTGTTTCAGATATGTGTTCAGTTGTGCTATATTATGTTTTACATACTCAGTACATATGTCGTACTGACCCCCTTCTCTGGGGGGATGCGTTCATACCCGCAGGTACAGGTACACAGTTTGGGGAGCTGTCAGCATAGGAGTCCCACTCAGCAGTCCAGAAGTGCTCCATTGTGCTAGAGCCTGATTTTGGTACTAAACGTGGTGTATATATTCGTTTGTTTACGGGTACGGTATGGGCCCTATCCCACCTTATGTTACTGTTTTCTTACTCTTAGAGGTCTGTGGATACGTATGTGGGTTGTGCATGTATATGAGTGGTGTATGAGCCGTATATAGGTTGTATATAAGTTGTATATGAGTGGGATCTGAGCTATATATATGTATGTACAATTGTACTGATATGACCTGTAATTTAGGGCGTTCCCTGTATTGTGGCAGCCTTGTCGGCTTGCATATATGTGTGTTATGGAACGACCCTATAAATAGTACTACAGCCTTGTTGGCTTGTATGTTTTCGTACATATTAATGCATTTTGGGTATAAACAGGAGCCAGGTTATGTATAAGTAGCAGGGGTACGCGTGTGTGTCCGGTTCAGGCACCCATCACGGCCTATGGGGTTGGGTCGTGACACAATCATTAATGAAAACATAGGGAAAACCCAAAACATCCCTAACTTAAATTGAGCCGCCACCTAGAGGGAAGACCCACTATGGTCTGTGAAGCGCACTATGGCTCGTGGTGATATTTTTGGTGAGGGACTCTATCTACAGCTTAATGGGGTTACCTCAATGGAGGCCACCATGGCTCATGATGCTTACAACGGCTCATGGTGCCTCTCAGGCTGCTCACCCTAACTCATGATGTCACGACCCAACCCCGTATGCTGCGACTAGGGTCTGACCTTGACCCTCCCTCCCCCGTATACCTAGCTATCAGTTGTGTTCACATTGAACTATAAATAAAACAATATCATGTAACAGAGCCCCACTGGGCGATAACATTTACATATACCTGTAGCCCTTTTTATTTGTATCACAACATGATAGGGCACGCAAGCCGAAAAGGCTGCTATAACATAACAACATGTACAATATATCATATAGACCCAGCTGAACCAAACTGACATATACAAACCACATATACATGTCTACAGACCTCTAAAAATATAAATGACAACATATGGCGGGACAGGGCCCCTGCCGTACCCCCAAATGGACAAAACAATGTTATACATCAGTGGACAGTATCAAAAACTAGGTCCCAATACAATGGAGCCTCTTCTAGCTGAGCTGCGTGGAATCCTAAGCTGATGGACTCTCGAAACCTATATTTGTACCTGCGAGCATGAACACAGCCTCCCAAGAAAGGGGGTCAGTATGACATATATACTGAGTATGTAAAATGTAACATAATGCAACTGGAGGCATATCCAAAGTAGAGAAGCAGAGGAACTAATTATCAAATCAGAAACATGTACCAGTGCTTTGTGAATCACAAAAATATGCATGCTTAAATTTTCAATATAGCCGGCCCTTTCAGGGATCCGGTGAATCATATTTGTAGTATCAGTATCAGGCCCCGCGCCATCATCACCTTATTACAATACATCATCATCATATATATATATACATACATACCCAACCCTCTAATGAAGGGCTCGATGGACAATGTAGTGAGTTGTGCACGATAACGGACCCGGCTTGGGACTCGGTGAAAGAAGTGTTACAGTATACATGAGTAGAGTAGTGAGAAACAAAACACAGTTTAAATCATTATCTGAGACTCAATGAAGTCATCAAGTGAACCATCACCTGGGGATCAGGGCAGAAGGTATCTGACGTATACTCTCTAACTGTCACTAAGGACAATGTAAAAGGAGTTTTTAGAAATCTTAGACGTATGCCAATGTGAAATATCTTATAGCAGTCTGAGCATTGATTATCTCAGAGCCTTTCTATTTTTACAAATAAGAGTTTAGTCGAATCAATTGTTATGCAATCATATAGAAGACTCGAAGATAGCAGCTTACTACTTTAAAGTTTAACATTCAAAAGTGAGTGAGGGTCCTGAAGTCCTATTCAGAACCTAGGACTGGAATTACCCCCAAAGCTCATATCATATCCTGCTTACATCTAAGACATGCCAAAAGAGAAAAGATAGGCTTTACACACCTATACAAAAAATATACCAAGAGAAGATTCACATACCTCTTGGGAGTTACTCTTTATCCTGCTCATCTCGTCGTCCTCTGAACCTATTCAATATGAAAGTAATACGAATATCAACTACTCTTATCTTTCCAGCATCTTAGGTTACACCTAAGTATTAATGAAATCAATTTCCTTAGTCGTTTCCTCGACTAGTTCTTTAGTTTGTTAAGGCGTTAACGAAAATTGGGCAGCACCTCCCCTATAATGTGCCTTATCCAAATTTCCAATTAGGTCCCTAAGACCTACAGCCAACCAATAACAACAACCTGCAGCAATTCACACCAACAATATACAACATAAACTCCAAACGACTTATTCAAAAATACGATATCAAAATAGGGTTTCTAGTTTCCATTTTGCCAAATCTTTAACCGTACGAAGAAGGGGGTCGTGTGGCTGCAACCAGCATCTTCCCAAACTCATTTAGAATATATTTAGACCCTTCAACCACAAGCCACACCCCTGAAGCAGCACCTCACAAGAACAACACTTTATTTCGACAACAATTCAACTATAGCGACTTCAATTTAGTTTATTCCGAACGTCGAACTTTTTATGACTTTTACCCAACTTCCAGCATCCCAAAAGGTGTGTAATACACCCTATAATAACATCATAAAGTGTAAATTTAAATGAGAAGCCTTACCTTACCCTAAATTGGCCAAAACTAGCCAAAATTGTGCCTCGAAACGTTTTCTAGCGCGACTTGAACGCCGTGGCTGCTTGCTGTCCGATTTTTTCTGCACCAAGCCATGAATTTATACTTTTAATACCTACATATCATCGTGTTATATGATAGATAATTAATTTATGGAACGAAATCGGGACTTACCTATTTTTTTTCCCTTGGCCGCCCTCTTTTTCTCTCTAGCTTAGGGTTTTTAGTTCCTTTGTTGCTGCTGCAGTTTGTGAATACAAACTGAACATATAACATGATATACATGTATATTGGTGGTCCTAGGAGGCGACACGTGCCATCCCCTAAGGGGGACACGTGTCCAGACCCTATTGGGCCACCATCTCTATGCAAGCAAGGAGAGGCTGCCACATGGCAGTGGGGCCCACCTCCCCCAAGCAGGTGGGTCACCTGCTTGCTTAGGTGCTTCCACGTGTCACCCTCCCATTGGCTTCCCCGTGCAATTTTTTTTCCTCCTCGTGGGTTCATAATCTCGTTCGTAATGTCGTCTCACTTTAAGAGCCTATGAAACCCTTGCTACGTAAGATTGGTATGTAATCAAGTAACTCACATATGTAAGACTTCTAAATTAGTATTTTACGTAGATAAGTCGAGTCCTACAACTCATTACTTGGCCCCCAACTCCTTTCGACTTCTCTTGACCCTATTTCCAACCTTCCCTACCATGAGGTGTCACATTCTCCCTTCTTAGAGTTGTTCAATAGGGTCGTAACTTAAGTGGCTCACATACTAGCTTCTAAGTAACTTAAGGAACCTTCTGAGTTCAAAGATGTGGGGTATAACATATGGTACCTGAGTATCAAGTTCACGGGAGGCTTTATAGTGCGTGAAACTCTCCATGGGCTATAGAGCCCTTCATATACCTCCCCCCTTAACCCCCTAATCTTTGATACTTAAACGAACCTTCCCCATGAACCATGATACTGAGTACGGTCTATTAAGGCTCCCGTGGTTACTATCTGGTGCAAAAGTTTCTACAACTTCCTTCAATACCTTGTTTCCTGACTTTTCAAGTTTTGGAGTATTACTATATCTTCCCCTTTGGAACATTAGTCCTCTAGGACTCAATATAGCATGAATGGAATAGGAAAGAAACATAGCATCCCAACATAAATGCAAAACATAACGAAAATGTATAAAAACAAGGAATATTCCATCCCAAGCAAAAACATGACTTTAAAACTCATATATTGAATATGGAAGCATATGAAATGAGAATTACTGAAATATGTGGATTTGATTGAGTGGATTATGAAGGAACTTAAGGTGAGAATGAGAGGGTTAGGAGGGGTTTGGGTACTTATTAGCATAGAATATAAAACTGTCTACACTCATTAATGAAAACATAGAGAAAAATCAAAACACCCCTATCTTAAACTAATACCACTTCTGTCACGACCCAACCCCGTAGGCCGCGACTGGGGTCCGACCTGCACCCCCTTATGCGTATATATCAGTTACCCTTAAGTTGAACCGTGTGTGATGTGATACCATACACAAACCCCAATGGGTCAAAAACTTTTTTTCATAAACTTATACCCTCATTCACTTGTATCATGACAGGAAAGGGCATGCGAGCCGATGAGGCTGCCATACCACGAAAACATTTGCAATACGTCGGATGAGCACAACTGTACCCTTAGCCCCACTGAGTATGTTAGCTGAACAAACAAATTAGGAAATCAAAAGAGATCGCTAGAGAGAGAGCACGAAAATAGATGTAGCACACGAAGGCCATTAAGGCCATCACTGAACACAGGCCCAAAACACATATATAAAACCCACAACACAAGTCTACAGACCTCTAAAGAATGGTAGCATAATCATATGACGGGACAGGGCCCCCGCTGTACCCCTGGACAAATAAATATATACATATCAAATGACCAGCATCAAAAGTTAGGCTCCGGAATAGTGGAGCGCCCCCAACATCGCTGAGTGGAAACCCTAAGCCGACAGACTTCCAAAATAAACATATGTACCTGAGGGCATGAAACGCAGCCCCCCAGTGAACGGGGGGTCAGTACGATATATGTACTGAGTATATAAAGCATGGACTATAACTAGTAAAGCCATTACCATAATAGAAGGTGCAAAACTGAGCAAACTATCCAGAATACCAAAATGCTTTTCATAACCACAGATAATGTATGCAGAGAAACATATGCCATATCCGGTCCCATTATGGGACTCGGTGAACAAATATAAAATGTGGTCGCCGCCCCGTCACTAGTGCCACAACACATCATAACTCCAGAGTAGGGATTATCTCCGTAACAGATCATATCATATCAAATGGTCATATCAAATCATATCATATCATAGGTGTACATGGCACATCATAACTCCACAAATCAAACCCATGTACAGGTCGTACCTTCCCCCTCATGTCGGGGCACGGCGAACAATGCAGAGAAGTATGCACGATAACAAAACCTGGCCCGGGCTTGGTGAAGAAAACATTGAGGCATCCACGAGTGGAGTAGTGAGAAACTATATGCAATTTAAATCATATTTGAGACTCGACAGAATAATCAAAATGAGCTTTTCTTCAAAATCGAGACAAAAGTCATATCAAGTACCTTTTGAAAGTCACTATGGACTATATCAAAATAGAACTTCTGAGAATCATATGGAAATCATATACTTGTTTCGTAAAAACCATACCAAAAAGGGAGATTAGATTTATATACTTATGTCAAATTATGCTAAGAGAAGGAATAAGATTTACATACTTATGCCAAAGAAATACTAAAATAAAGTATAAGCCTTACATACGTATGCCAAAACATGCCAAAAGAAGGAAACGTTAACTTTACATACCTGTTACGGGTTACTTTTTATCCCGTTCGTCTCGTCGTCCTTTAAACCTAAGTAACATAAAAGAAATATGAGTATCAACCCTTCTTAACTTTCCAGCACCTTAGGCTACACCTTAGCATCAATAGAATCTATTTCCTTAGTCGTTTCCTCGACTAGTTCTTTAGTTTGTTAAGGCGTTAACGAAAATTGGGCAGCACCTCCCCTATAATGTGCCCTATCCGAATTTCCAATTAGGTCCCTAAGACCTATAGCCAACCAACAACAACAACCTGCAGCAATTCATACCAACAATATACAACATAAACTCCAAACGACTTATTCAAAAATACGGTATCACAATAGGGCGTCTAGCCTTTATTTTGTAACGCCTTTAATTATACGCCACAAGGGGTCATGTGGATTCAACCAGAAGCACCATAACCCACATTAGAAAATATTTAGTCCCTGCAACAACACATTACACCCCTGCAGCAACAACTCACAAGAACGACACTTTATTTCGACGACAATTCACTTGTAGCGACTCCAATTTAGTTTATTTCGAACGTCCAGCATTTTTATCATATTTTCATATTTACAGCCACTTACACAACGTAAAATACCCTATATAACAACACCATAAACTCCAATTTAAAATAAAAGGCCTTACCTTACGTTAAACTGGTCAAACCCGCCAAAACTTATCAAAACGCGAAATCTGGGCAGCCCACAGTCTTATATTGTCGCTTAGTTTCGGAGGGGTAATTGAGGGAAGCAATATTTGTGGCCTCAATGAAAGTTATATACATGTGTATAAAGGTCGCAAAAAATTTTGAACTACCCCTACAGCAATTTTGTACGAAAATATATGCCCAACATACTCACAGCTGTCCGTGTAGGATTTCCAAAGCACAATATGGGCAGCAGCTCCCCCAAGATTCACCACCACTTTTGGAGTAGAGAAAAGCAAAAGTGGGTTGTAGAGTCTACATAAAAGTTGTAGCCCTATGAAATATATTTCCAAAACTTCTTGAATCACCCATAACTAAGTCTTACACAAGAAGTTATACTCGTATTACCAACAGCAGTCCTATTCAAAAACGGGTTTCTTAACAAGAACAAAAACCTCCTCGTTGCCCCAATGATAAAATTTTATATGGTCAAACACCGTTATTTAATCGGGGTATACCTTGAATAATTAATTCCCGAATTGAAAATGGAGGTCTTACCTTATTTGGTTGCTGCCGTAGCTCTCTCTTCTCTCCCTCAAGTTGTCTCCAATTTTCCTCAAGTGTAGATGCTGAAAAATGACTTCCTTAGTCATAATTTCAGCATATATATCCAACTTTTGGAGGTTACACGTGGAATCCCCTAGGGGTGACACGTGGCATCCCCCTAGGGTGCCGCCTCATCAATGCATCCAACCCAAATCCGCCATGTGGCAGCATAGGACCCACCTAGGTGTGTCACCTGCTTGCTTGTCACCTGCTTGCTTCGCTTTCGCTGCGTCGTTTCCTTATTTCTCTTCTATGGGTTTGTAATTTCGTCGCACTTTAAGAGCCTATGTATTCCTTACGACTTAGTCTCAACACGCACTCGAGTAGCTTAAGTACGTAAGAACTCTAAGTTGGTAGCTTACTCGAGTTAATCGAGTGATACGACTCATTTCTCGACCTCCAACTCCTTTCAAATTTTTATAACCTTATTTCCAATCTTTCTTATTATGAAGCATTTCGTTCTCCTTTCGTTGGAGTTATTTGATAGCATTATAAACTATCCAACTCACATAACGATTTTTAAGAAACTTAAGAGCCTTCCCTGAAACTTCAGAAGCTTAAGAAGCCTTTTAAGGTACCAAAGTACGGGGTGTAACATCTTTCCCCCTTTAGAACATTCGTCCCTGAATGTTAACTAGCCTCATAAGGTCTTACGAGTGCTTCAGGATTCTTCTGTACTGGTTGCCGTTCATAGGCCTTGTATTAACTCATATGGTCTATTTAAGAAGGTAGATTACCTGTAGGCATAGGGAACAAGTGATATTTCTTTTCCATTTCAACTTTCGAGTTCCTTTACCACACATCATATTGCACCCTTTACACGAACATGTGTAGGAGCTTAAAGTAGCCCGAAAGATGCTTTAGCATTACCATACTAGTTTGTACGTAAACCTGTATCATTTCTTACTTCCTTCCTCTACTTACCCTTGAGTTTCCTCATATTCCAGTATAGGAGAGATCTCTCATCCTTTCCTTGTTTTGCTGCTTGTACACCACAATATTAGTAGTCAGTAACTTTGTTACCAACATCTTACCTTCAGTCGAGTATAGCCTGGCTATTCCTCACAGTATGTTTTAAGTTCTCATCATAATTCTCTTGTTGTATTCATCCCCTTTGTGTGAACCTATTCTTTGATGTCATACTATTCAATTCCTTACTATTAATTCTCCACACTGTCTCTGGTATCATGGCTTTTATCCATTTATTGCTGGACTTTAGATCCTATTAACTCGTGCCAGTATGGGATCTCACTTGAAGCCACTTCCCCCCTTTAGGGTGTACCCATGTCACTATCTGTTGTGTTCTACCTTACGCCTTTATTTCCAATTTTCCAATACGTGTGATTCTTTTCCAACACATTCGGTATACTGCACCATATCTATGCCTTTCTTTATATCTTCCATACCTTTGGTTGCCTAGGTACGATAACTTAACACAATCATGAGGTGCTAATCCAGTCTAATTATGGGTACTCGAGTCACGTAGCAATTTATTCAAAGCCATTTGCCATTTATTTTGATCAACAACTAGCTAGGGCTTATAGTCGTTTCCAATCCTCAAATAGGCAGTACTTTCCTTCCGACACTCGGTGTCCCAAGCTTTGTCATAGTCCTAGCCTTATCCCAGTGGGTACTACTTGTCCCTTTAATGAATTCACAATGCGCTAGTTGTTTTGCAAAGCTACATCCCCTATCTCAAAGGGTCTTATCATCTTTCACGGTAGAGTTACGTATCCACAATACTTCTTTATATCAATAATGCCATGCACGGCCAACGTGTATATATACATGCATATCATCTCATATCACAGCCACACAGGGCTTCCCAGGAGGTCACCCATCCTAATATTACTCTTGCCCAAGCACGCTTAACTTCGAAGTTCTGATGGGATTCGATACGTTAGTGCTGGTATGATCGCACCCTCCCCCATAGGGCGCATATCTATCGAAGAAGATGATGACCCAGCAGCTGATCCAGTAGGCCAAGCTGCACCGCCCAAGTTACCCGTCTTAGTTAGTCTTATCCTTAATATATCGTCCTATCCAGAACTACCAGTCTTTCCTAAATCATTTTCCTTTTATTTCAAGGGAAATTTGGGCAGAGTTTCCTCTGTATTTCTTACTGTCTTAACACCTGCATGCAGAAAATGCCAACAATTACTCACAGGGGCAATACACAGAAAGATATATATATATACGTATCATATCACGTCATATCGTAGCCTCACAGGGAGCCCAATATCAACAATAGTATAACTGATGGACTTACCTCGTATGTCCAACTCGAACTGCACCTGTTTAGACTTTCTGTCTACTTTTCCTTTCAATTTTCAACTTTACATGTCAACCGTAATTCAATACCTTACCTGGTACCTATCATTCGTGCCTTGCTTACCTGCGTGCTGTGTAACTTCCAATATTGTCAGTAACCTTCTTATATTGATGTTATCCTTCTGCTGAAATCACAAGTTAGTATGAGGAATTTCATTCCCTATGAATCGACTCTATCGCACGATCATAGATATAAAAGAAAGGTAACATCCTAAATGTCCTGTAGCCTTTTGTCTATAGATGTGGTGCATATCACACCGATAAACAAGACTCTACTAGACATGGTCTGTAGACACTCCAAGGATGAACTGCTCTGATACCACTTCTGTCACGACCAAACCCCATAGGCCGCGACTAGGGTCCGACCTGGACCCTCTTATGCGTATATATCAGTTACCCTTAAGTTGAACCGTGTGTGATGTGATACCATACACAAACCCCAATGGGTCAAAAACTTTTTTTCATAAACCTGTACCCTCATTCACCTGTATCATGACAGGAAAGAGCATGCGAGCCGACGAGGCTGCCATACCACGAAAACATTTGCAATACATCGGATGAGCACAACTCTACCCTTAGCCCCACTGAGTATGTTAGCAGAACAAACAAATTAGGAAATCAGAAGAGATCGCTAGAGAGAAAGCACGAAAATAGATATAGCACACGAAGGCCATTAAGGCCATCATAAAACACAGGCCCAAAACACATATATAAAACCCACAACACAAGTCTACAGACCTCTACAGAATGGTAGCATAATCATATGACGGGACAGGGCCCCCGCCGTACCCCTGGACAAATAAATATATACATATCAAATGACCAGCATCAAAAGTTAGGCTCCGGAATAGTGGAGCGCCCCCAACATCGCTGAGTGGAAACCCTAAGCCGACAGACTTCCAAAATAAATATATGTACCTGAGGGCATGAAATGCAGCCCCCCAGAGAACGGGAGGTCAGTACGATATATGTACTGAGTATATAAAGCATGGACTGTAACTAGTAAAGCCATTACCATAACAGAAGGTGCAAAGATGAGCAAACTATCCAGAATACCAAAATGCTTTTCATAACCACATATAATGTATGCAGAGAAACATATGCCATATACGATCCCATTATGGGACTCAGTGAACAAATACAAAATGTGGTCGCCGTCCCGTCACTGGAGCCACAACACATCATAACTCCAGAGTAGGGAATATCTCCGTAACAGATCATATCATATCAGATGGTCATATCAAATCATATCATATCATAGGTGTACATGGCATATCATAACTCCACAAATCAAACCCATGTACAGGTCGTACCTTCCCCCTCACGTCGGGGCACGGTGAACAATGCAGAGAAGTACGCACGATAACAAAACCTGGCCCGGGCTTGGTGAAGAAAACATTGAGGCATCCACGAGTGGAGTAGTGAGAAACTATATGCAATTTAAATCATATTTGAGACTCGACAGAATAATCAAAATGAGCTTTCCTTCAAAATTGAGACAAAAGTCATATCAAGTACCTTTTGAAAGTCACTATGGACTATATCAAAATAGAACTTCTGAGAATCATATGGAAATCATATACTTGTTTCGTAAAAACCATACCAAAAAGGGAGATTAGATTTATATACTTATGTCAAATTATGCTAAGAGAAGGAATAAGATTTACATACTTATGCCAAAGAAATACTAAAATAAAGTATAAGCCTTACATACGTATGCCAAAACATGCCAAAAGAAGGAAACGTTAACTTTACATACCTGTTACGGGTTACTTTTTATCCCGTTCGTCTCGTCGTCCTTTAAACCTAAGTAACATAAAAGAAATATGAGTATCAACCCTTCTTAACTTTCCAGCACCTTAGGCTACACCTTAGCATCAATAGAATCTATTTCCTTAGTCGTTTCCTCGACTAGTTCTTTAGTTTGTTAAGGCGTTAACGAAAATTGGGCAGCACCTCCCCTATAATGTGCCCTATCCGAATTTCCAATTAGGTCCCTAAGACCTATAGCCAACCAACAACAACAACCTGCAGCAATTCATACCAACAATATACAACATAAACTCCAAACGACTTATTCAAAAATACGGTATCACAATAGGGCGTCTAGCCTTTATTTTGTAACGCCTTTAATTATACGCCACAAGGGGTCATGTGGATTCAACCAGAAGCACCATAACCCACATTAGAACATATTTAGTCCCTGCAACAACACATTACACCCCTGCAGCAACAACTCACAAGAACGACACTTTATTTCGACGACAATTCACTTGTAGCGACTCCAATTTAGTTTATTTCGAACGTCCAGCATTTTTATCATATTTTCACATTTACAGCCACTTACACAACGTAAAATACCCTATATAACAACACCATAAACTCCAATTTAAAAGAAAAGGCCTTACCTTACGTTAAACTGGTCAAACCCGCCAAAACTTATCAAAACATGAAATCTGGGCAGCCCACTGTCTTATATTGTCGCTTAGTTTCAGAGGGGTAATTGAGGGAAACAATATTTGTGGCCTCAATGAAAGTTATATACATGTGTATAAAGGTTGCAGAAAATTTTGAACTACCCCTACAGCAATTTTGTACGAAAATATATGCCCAACATACTCACAGCTGTCCGTGTAGGATTTCCAAAGCACAATATGGGCAGCAGCTCCCCCAAGATTCACCACCACTTTTGGAGTAGAGAAAAGCAAAAGTGGGTTGTAGAGTCTACATAAAAGTTGTAGCCCTATGAAATATATTTCCAAAACTTCTTGAATCACCCATAACTAAGCCTTACACAAGAAGTTATACTCGTATTACCAACAGCAGTCCTATTCAAAAACGGGTTTCTTAACAAGAACAAAAACCTCCTCGTTGCCCCAATGATAAAATTTTATATGGTCAAACACCGTTATTTAATCGTGGTATACCTTGAATAATTAATTCCCGAATTGAAAATGGAGGTCTTACCTTATTTGGTTGCTGCCGTAGCTCTCTCTTCTCTCCCTCAAGTTGTCTCCAATTTTCCTCAAGTGTAGATGCTGAAAAATGACTTCCTTAGTCATAATTTCAGCATATATATCCAACTTTTGGAGGTTACACGTGGAATCCCCTAGGGGTGACACGTGGCATCCCCCTAGGGTGCCGCCTCATCAATGCATCCAACCCAAATCCGCCATGTGGCAGCATAGGACCCACCTAGGTGTGTCACCTGCTTGCTTGTCACCTGCTTGCTTCGCTTTCGCTGCGTCGTTTCCTTATTTCTCTTCTATGGGTTTGTAATTTCGTCGCACTTTAAGAGCCTATGTATTCCTTACGACTTAGTCTCAACACGCACTCGAGTAGCTTAAGTACGTAAGACCTCTAAGTTGGTAGCTTACTCGAGTCAATCGAGTGATACGACTCATTTCTCGACCTCCAACTCCTTTCAAATTTTTATAACCTTATTTCCAATCTTTCTTATTATGAAGCATTTCGTTCTCCTTTCGTTGGAGTTATTTGATAGCATTATAAACTATCCGACTCACATAATGATTTTTAAGAAACTTAAGAGCCTTCCCTGAAACTTGAGAAGCTTAAGAAGCCTTCTAAGGTACCAAAGTACGGGGTGTAACATCTTTCCCCCCTTTAGAACATTCGTCCCTGAAGGTTAACTAGCCTCATAAGGTCTTACGAGTGCTTCAGGATTCTTCTGTACTGGTTGCCGTTCATAGGCCTTGTATTAACTCATATGGTCTATTTAAGAAGGTAGATTACCTGTAGGCATAGGGAACAGGTGATATTTCTTTTCCATTTCAACTTTCCAGTTCCTTTACCACGCATCATATTGCACCCTTTACACGAACATGTGTAGGAGCTTAAAGTAGCCCGAAAGATGCTTTAGCATTACCATACTAGTTTGTACGTAAACCTGTATCATTTCTTACTTCCTTCCTCTACTTACCGTTGAGTTTCCTCATATTCCAGTATAGGAGAGATCTCTCATCCTTTCCTTATTTTGCTGCTTGTACACCACAATATTAGTAGTCAATAACTTTGTTACCAACATCTTACCTTCAGTCGAGTCTAGCCTGGCTATTCCTTACAGTATGTTTTAAGTTCTTATCGTAATTCTCTTGTTGTATTCATCCCCATTGTGTGACACCTATTCTTTGATGTCGTACTATTCAAGTCCTTACTATTAATTCTCCGCACTTTCTCTGGTATCATGGCTTTTATCCGTTTATTGCTGGACTTTAGATCCTATTAACTCGTGCCAGTATGAGATCTCACTTGAAGCCACTTCCCCCCTTTAGGGTGTACCCATGTCACTATCTGTTGTGTTCTACCTTACGCCTTTATTTCCAATTTTCCAATACGTGTGATTCTTTTCCAACACATTTGGTATACTGCACCATATCTATGCCTTCCTTAATATCTTCCATACCTTTGGTTGCCTAGGTATGACAACTTAACACAATCATGAGGTGCTAATCCAGTCTAATTATGGGTACTCGAGTCACGTAGCAATTTATTCAAAGCCATTTGCCATTTATTTTGATCAACAACTAGCTAGGTCTTATAGTCGTTTCCAATCCTCAAATAGGCAGTACTTTCCTTCCGACACTCGGTGTCCCAAGCTTTGTCATAGTCCTAGCCTTATCCCAGTGGGTACTACTTGTCCCTTTAATGAATTCACAATGCGCTAGTTGTTTTGCAAAGCTACATCCCCTATCTCAAAGGGTCTTATCATCTTTCACGGTAGAGTTACGTATCCACAATACTTCTTTATATCAATAATGCCATGCACGGCCAACGTGTATATATACATGCATATCATCTCATATCACAGCCACACAGGGCTTCCCAGGAGGTCACCCATCCTAATATTACTCTTGCCCAAGCACGCTTAACTTCGAAGTTCTGATGGGATTCGATACGTTAGTGCTGGTATGATCTCACCCTCCCCCATAGGGCGCATATCTATCGAAGAAGATGATGACCCAGCAGCTGATCTAGTAGGCCAAGCTGCACCGCCCAAGTTACCCTTCTTAGTTAGTCTTATCCTTAATATATCGTCCTATCCAGAACTACCAGTCTTTCCTAAATCATTTTCCTTTTATGTCACCTGCTTGCTTGTCACCTGCTTGCTTCGCTTTCGCTGCGTCGTTTCCTTATTTCTCTTCCGTGGGTTCGTAATTTCGTCGCACTTTAAGAGCCTATGTATTCCTTACGACTTAGTCTCAACACGCACTCGAGTAGCTTAAGTACGTAAGACCTCTAAGTTGGTAGCTTACGCGAGTCAATCGAGTGCTACGACTCATTTCTCGGCCTCCAACTCCTTTCAAATTTTTATAACCTTATTTTACAATCTTCCTTATTATGAATCATTTCGTTCTCCTTTCGTTGGAGTTATTTGATAACATTATAAATTATCCGACTCACATAACGATTTTTAAGAAACTTAAGAGCCTTTCCTGAAACTTGAGAAGCTTAAGAAGCCTTCTAAGGTACCAAAGTATGGGGTGTAACAGACACCTCGACGAAAGACCCACCACAGTCTGTGAAGCTCACTATGGCCCGTGGAAATGTAATGTAAGAGAAATCTTCCACAAACCATCTATAATAACTATCTAAGCCCAAGATACTTCAAATATCAGAATGAGACAACGGTCTAGGCCAATTCTTAACCGCTTTGGTCTTCTTAGAATCAACCATAAATCCTTCACCTGAGACAATATGGAAGGAGAGCAACTGACCTCAACCAAAACTCAAAGTTGCAAAACTTAGCAAATAACTGAAGGTCCTTGAGAATTTGCAAGACAAACCTCAAATGACCATCCATGAACACAATTACGAACATATCCAAATATTGTTTGAACACACTATTCATCAAATCCGTAAAAGCTATAGGAGCATTTGTTTGTCCAAAAGACATAATATAGAATTTAAAGTGACCATAGTGAGTTCTAAAAATCATCTTCGAAATATAACATTCTCTTACTTGGAGTTTTTGGTAACCTGATTGAAGATCAATCTTTGAAAAATAGCTTGCTCCTTGAAGTTGATCAAATAATTCATCAATCCTTAGAATGGGATACTTATTCTTAATTGTGACCTTATTCATCTTTTGTTAGTCAATACATATATGGAGAGAATATGTCCAAAACTTATTAAAAATCAAAACTGACTCAAGAGTATGAGATTCAAAATTTGAATCTCTAACCCAGACTAGATGATAAATCCAACCCATAGAAATCATTTTTTGAGCTTTAAGGCATGAGATAAATCGACCCTTAAACACATAATTACTACCTTGTCATTCTAGGACTGGCTTATTAGGAATCTAAAACTTGGCCACACGGGTCCTACAACATATAGAATAATACCATCCATGAAGCCAATCTATAGCGAGACTAACATCAAAATTTGTCATTTGAAGCCCTACAAGATCGTCTGAGGTGACCTTGTGGAAAACTAAAATTGGGAATTGTAATAGACTCTTTTAGCCACAATTGGATCACCAACAAGAGTATAGGCTGAAAAAGGCTCTAGCAGGATCTCGCGGCTAATAATGTATTTCATAGAAAGATAAGGTGTAGTAAATGATATTTTGAAGGGTATAAAATCTATTTTGTCATAGAACGCCACTTGAAGTAGTGCCATACTGATCCAGACGACAGGTAGCCTGAGTTTGAGTCTAGGATCTAGTACCACTCCTACACTTCTTTGCCTAGTAACCCGTCTTTCTATACCCATAACCTACATCCAATCCCGCTAAGCATTCAGCCTTGTGATTTCATCCACACTTCTTGCATAAAGGGAGACTTGACCACTCGAAACTCCTCCTTGTGCCTTAGGATTAGGCACATTTCCTATATAAAATTTGGAGCTAGTGTATTTGATGAGGTTTTGCCAAAAATACCTTTGAAGAAAGTAAGGACGACCACCATTTCTGGACTTACCATATGAGAAACTACAGAAATCAATTTGAGCCCTCTCGGACTCCCTTCTAGACATCTCCTTTACCTTTTCCTCCTCAATTTGCTCAGCATGTGTAATAAGTCTAAAAAATTCCATCTCTTTGATAAGCATGATGGTTCTACATTCTTTGAACACCAAATCGTACACAATTAAAAAAATGTTGCTCATACGAGCCATTCGATCGGTGAAGATGAAAGGAGCATATTTTGACAATTGAGTAAACTTGAGGGCATAATCCCTTACATTGAAGTTACCTTGGCGCAAATTGATGAACTCTTTCCTCCCTCAATTCCGAAGGAAATAATCGATTAAGAAAATCATCCTTGAACACCTCTCACTCAACGGGACCATCCTCTCCACCCTCTCACCTTTCCATTGATCATACCACACTTGACCTACCCCTTCGACTTGATAGGCTGCTAAGTCTTTTTTTTCCACCGTGCTAATACTTATGATGTCAACAATCTAACAATACCCTCTGTGAACTCTTATGGATCTTCATCCAGTTTAGAACCATGGAACTTGGGAGGGTTCATGCGAGTGAAATCAAGAAATCAGCTAGCCTTTGCACCCACATTTTGGTTCGTGGGAGATAGCATCTCTTGATTAAATTAAGCCTCCATGACTTGAGCAAGAACTTGGAAAGTGGCTTGGAATTCCGCATCAAAGATTTTTTTATTCAAAGGATTATTTGAAGCTTGTTGCTCTTCCTCAACGTTCCTTTGGAAGATGTTCCATCTTGGAGGCATATTTTTGAAATCGCAAAGAAGAAGCCTTAGAGGAGGAAACATTAGAGTTCAACTCTATCGCATGATGAGATCATCAAAAAAGTGATGTTTTTGCTAAAATGTCTCATAACTATTCATAGATGTGGTGCACTTTACACCGATGAACAATAGTCTACTCGATGCGACATGTTAGACATCCTAGGAAACTTTAAACCTTGTGCTCTAATATCAAGTTTGTCAAGACCCAAGCTAGACCCTAGGTGTGACACGGTGATTAGAATCCCAAGGTACCCCAACCAAGCCTGTAAGCATATCATTCCTGAGCATATATAAGGTAAGTAAAGTAATAAATCTATGACATATATGTGAAAATAAAGTCTCCACAAAAGAGCATAAGTCTCAACTCCAAATAAAAGATGATATAGACTCCATAACATCCAGCATGCTTCTACTAAACTATATGGGGCATAGGACAAGCTACTAGCTCACTCATGACATCATATAGATAGATGAAAAGTTATATGAAGAAATGAAAATAAAGTTTCTTATCCTCAAATGGTGAGGAATCACCAACACTAGAAGTAAACAAGTTCAACTCTACTCACAAATAGGAGGTTCACGATGATCTTCCATCCTACATTATGATGCAATGGTCTATGCATCAAAATATCATCGTGAGAAATTTGTTCCTTTTCTTAAATATGGTGTGGGATAAGACCTTTAATCGATATATAAGACCATGTGAGCTATAACATGGAATCTGATGTGCCCCATATTGAGAAGGGGAGGCTACTTTTCCAAGGTTGTCTCCGTGATTGTAATTTTTCTAACCTTGTGCTATATGTGGATCTAATAGCTACACCATATAGGTACTTTAAAACCTATAAAGGCAACATAGTTAGCGACTACAGGTTTCTACTAAGACTCCCTTGGGTAGTTACTATGGCTACCATACCAAACCCCAACTTAAAGTCCTTTCAATTAATAGTCATTATCCTAAAATAATTTCATAAAAAACATAGTTATTAACATAATTAGGAAATATAATAATAGATATCAATTTTCATCATAATCAAATCATTATAATATCTCATTAGCATGATCGATTGATAAGAATCCATGAGGTGGTGAGAACTACCTTATCACCTTTTTAACATGATTGTGTGAGAACTACCCTATCACACCATAACTTTTTGCTTAAAATATCCTTGAAACATCATTTATAGTCTTTCATGAGTCATTCATAAACATTGGTAATCATTCATAAAAGTTTCAATGAAATCACTTGAAATTCATGATAATGATTCATTGGAAACATAGTTGAAATTAGCATATATTATGGGTCATAGAAATTCACCTTTAAATCAAACAATATGATGTGAATTATGCATAATTTGATAAGTGATCAAAATATATATCATAAGTCAGAACACCCAATTGAAATTCATGAAATTAGGGCTTCTAGAGGAACTCATAAGGATTTTGAGAGAAAATCTGGGATTCCATCGGTGAAAGGACCCATGAATAAATTCCAAGATACCTTAGATCTTAGAATCCCTAAATTTTTCGTGACTTGAAGACATGGCTAGATTTTCTCCTTGAATTGCTTGAGGTTGAACAAGACTCTCGAGGGAACAATTTAGAGAGAAAATCTCATGTTTTTGAGTGTTAAGATTAAAATGAGATGGTTAGGAGGGATTATGGTAGTTATTACCATAGAATAAACCTCTAAAAGTGGACACATTCATTAATGAAAACATAGGGAAAGACCAAAACACCACGAACTTAAACTGAATCCACACCTGGATGGAAGATCCACTATGGTCTATGAAGATCACTATGTCCCTTCAACGTTGTTGTGGTGAGGGTCTCTATCTAGGGCCTATAGTGGTGACCTCAATGGAGGCCATCGTGGTGTTCACCCTAACTAAAGGGTGTTATGGTTTGAGTTCATGAGAGGCTTCACGGCCCGTGAAATTTTCCACGGGTCGTAGATCCTTCCATATACCCCCCTAACTCCTCTAATCTCTGTATCACAAACCAAGTCTAGGGCCTAGACGTGACACAGATAATGAAGCACCCGGAGGAACCCCACCCAAGCATCTTAACATTAATTAAGCTTTTTATTGGTAATGATAAACGATACAAGAAGAAATGTAAAGGTTAACGAGAATAAGTGATTCCATATAAAATAAGTGTCCAAGTCATTTAAAGTTAATAAATTTGTTGTCCAACCATACCTTATACTTTAAAGACTTGGAGGGATCTAAGACAAGTCCCTAGCTCACCCTCAAGATATAATTCAAAAGTACCAAAAGTAACTCAACAGCTTATACAAAGCATTATCTACAAAGATAGGAATGTTGTTCCCGAAACATGGGAACTTACCATCTAGTAGTAGCCTTCAACGACAAAGTTAGCCATGGGTAGGGGAATTTGGAGCAATGCTGGTCCTTATATAGTCATATCATGTAGGTAATAGTATGCGTTAGTACTTTGAATGAACCAAGTATATGAGCATGCTATACAATGAAAGACGTAAGACATTTATAAGAAATATGAATAAGTGAATGTATGCATGAGAAATCATTATATGAAACCTTAAAACATTTCCTTTGTGGGAAGATGACTGTAATCGACATTTAAGACCATGCGAGCTATTACACAGAATCCAAGATAACCCCTTGCATTGTCATGGGGAGACTACTTGCCGAGTAGAACTCCATCAACTTTAATTATTTTTTTAACTTTAATTTAATGGATAATCGTGGATCCACTAGCCTAAATAACCTACAAGGCTCCTATGTTGGCACATAGTTAATACAACATAAGACTTTACATAACGACCCCTTAGGTCGAGTCCCAATCTACATGCTACATTCGGTGCTAGGTCAATCCCACATAATAACATTTATATGGCATAATAACATAAATATTTATATAACTTAAATATCAAATTATCATTCAGTGGAAGAGCTCATTAAAATATTTAATTGTATTCAAATGTGAGAATTGTCCTTTCACATTGAATCCCCTTTTTGGCTAAGAAGCACTTTCATCGTCATTCAATCATTTCATAAGACTCCCTTAAACATAAATATTTACTTCATAAACTTTCATTTGGAGTCAAAGCTTTCAATTCAACTTCAGTTCAGTTAAAATAAAATTAGGTTGTTGCATTTCATATAACTTTCAAATACATTTAAAAAGATGCATGCATGAGAGTTATGGATGGTGGAGGGTTCAACCCTCAAAGGTCCATTTATAGTAGTGGTGGCAAGGTCCAAGATAGGCAATGGTTTGTGGGACAAGGTTTCAACAACATTCCTCCTCCAAGGTTCAACAAGGACAAGGGTGCTAACTCAATGGTTCCAAGAGACAATATTGGTTGGTAAGCTTTCCCCGCTTGCAAGAAATGTGGAAGGACTCATAAAGTGGAATGCGTAGCCAGCTCCAATTCATGCTTTATGTATGGAAAATTGGGTCATCATGCTTAGAATTGTAAAGGTGGAGGTGGTGTTGGGCATTAAGATCAAATTTCTCATGGTCAATAAGCCGAAAGAGGTAGCCAAAGCACCAACCACTTCTATGCCTTGCATGGAAGGCAAGAAGTTATGGAAGCACCAAATATTATTACATGTATGTTACATATGTTTACTTTTGATGTATATGCATTGTTAGATTCGGGTGCAAAATTTTAATTTGTTACTCTATTTTTAGCTAATAGGTTTAATGTATTGCTCGAAATGTTAGTAGAGCCTTATTTGGTGTCTACCCCCGTAGGTGAGTCAATTGTTGCTAGAAAGGTTTTTAAGGGTTTTCCCGTGTCTATATTGCATAAAGTTATTCCTTGTGATCTAATTGAGCTTGAAATGGTAGATTATGATATTATACTTGGGATGGATTGGTTACATGCATCTTATGATTTCCTATATTGTGGGACTTACTAAGTCAAGTTTTAATTAACAAATGAGTCTATTCTTGAATGGTAGGGTTAAGATTTGATAAAAAGGGTAGTCTTATCTCTTGTCTTAAGGCCCGAGAGTTGATTTCTAAGGGTTGAATTTACCACATTGTAAGGGGTAGGGATGTAGACTCCGAAAGTCCCCCTCTTGAGTCGGTCCCTATATTCAATGAGTTTCCTAATGACCTTCTCGATATCTTTCCTAAAAGGAAAGTCGATTTTTATATTGATCTCCTCCCCCATATCCAACCTATCTCTATTCGTCCTTACCAAATCTCTCCGATGAAATTGAAAGAGTTGAAGGAACAATTAAAGGACTTAATAGAAAAGGGGTTTATAAGGACAAGCACTTCTCCATGGGGTGCTCCTATCCTATTTGTAAGGAAAAAGGATGGGTTGCTTCGAATGTGTATAGACTACCATCAGTTGTACAAAGTTACCATTAAGAACAAGTACCCAATCCCTAAAATAGATGATTTGTTTGATCAATTGCAAAGGGAAAGTCACTTCTCCGAGATCGATTTTCGGTCTGGCTATCACTAACTAAGGATAAGGGTGTGTGACATTTCCAAGACTGCAATCTGAATAAGGTATGACCACTTTGAGTTTGTCGCGATGACGTTTAAGTTTACAAATGCACTGGCGGTGTTCATAGACATAATGAATAGGGTGTTTAAACCCTACCTTGATACTTTTGTTGTGGTATTTATTAATGACATTTTTATTTACTCTCGGGGTGAGGAAGAACATAAGAATCACATGAGGGTTGTGCTTTAAATGTTGAGGGATAGACAATTGCTTGCAAAATTTAGTGAGTGCAAATTTTCATTGAAAGAGGTAGCATTCCTTTATCATATAATGTCTGGTGATTGGATCAAGGTTGATCCTAAGAAAATGGAGTAGGTCAAGAATTGGCGTAGACCATTGTCTCCTTCACATAATAGGAGATTTTTGGGTTTATCCGGTTATTATAGAAGGTTCATTGAAGGGTTATCTTCCATCTCATATTCTATGATAAAATTGACCCAAAAGAAGGCAAAATTCATACTGACGGACGAATATGAAAAGAGTTTCTAAGCTTTTAAAGATCGACTTACCTTTGGTCCTATTTATTTACTACTTGTGGGATTAGAAGGGTTTGTGGTGTATTGTAATTCTTCAAAGATTTGATTGGGTTGTGTCTTGAAGCAAAATGGAAAAGTAATAGCATATGCTTCTAGACAATTGAAGGTTATAAGCATAACTACCCTACCCATGATCTTGAGTTGGCAGCCATTGTTTTTTCTTTAAGGATGTGGAGGCATTACATCTATGGGGTGCATGTGGATATGTATATCCATCATAAAAATCTGCTATATGTATTCACCCAAAAGGACCTCAATCTAAGGCAAATGAGGTGGTTAGAAGTCGTCAAGCTCTATGACATGAGTGTGCATTATGATCCGGTCAAGCCAATGTGGTTGCTAATGCACTTAGTAGAGTGTCTATGGGGAGTGTGGCTCATGTGGATGAAGGGAAGAGGGAGTTGGTGAGAGATGTTCACTAGTTGGCTAGATTAGGGGTGATGTTTTATGGTACCGATGATGGTGATATAGTGGTTCAAAATTAGCTCGAATCCTACTTCGTGGTGGATGTCAAATCAAAATAAGACCATGATCTGATACTAGTGGAGTTAAAAAAGTTGGTGAAGGAAAAGAAGGTAAAGGTCTTTTCATAAGGGGAAGATGGAGTACTATACTACCAATATTGGTTATGTGTTCCGAATGTGGATGGACTAGGAGTTTAATTTTGAAGGAGGCTCATAATTCTTCATAATCTATTCATCCTGGTTCGATGAAAATATACTGAGACTTGAAGGAGTTTTATTAGTGGAGTGGCATGAAAAAGGACATAGCAAGATTCGTGTCCGATTGTCCGAATTTCCAACAAGTGAAGGACGAACATTAAAGGTCGGGTAGCCTAGCCCAAGATATTAAAATCCCTACTTGGAAGTGGGAATATGTGAATGTGGATTTTGTAGTGGGTTTGCCTCATACTCGGAAATATCATGATTCGACAAGGGTAATTGTTGATAGAATGACTGAGTTGGCTTACTTTGTTTCTGTTAGGACCTCTTATAGTGCCAAAAATTATGCCAAGTTGTATATTCAGTAGTTGGTAAGGTTGCATGGTGTTACAATGTCAATTATTTCGGATCGTAGTACCAAGTTCATTTCTCACTTTTGGAAATCATTTCAAAGTAGCCTTTGTACTAAAGCAAAGTTAAGCACCTCATTCCATCCTCAAACTGAAGGGCAAGCTGAAAGAACAATTCAAATACTAGATGATATGTTAAGGGCTTGTGTGTTAGAACTAAAAGGAAGTTAGGATGATCATCTAGCGCTCATCGAGTTTTCCTATAATAATAGCTACCACTCAAGAATTGAGATGGCACCGTTTGAGGCTTTGTAAGGTAGAAAATGTAGGTCTCCGGTTGGTTGGTTTGAAGTAGATGAGATGACCTTGTTGGGACCCAATTTGGTGGTAGATGCTTTAGAGAAGGTGAGGGTTATTATAGAAAGGTTGAAGATGGCCCAGAATCATAAAAGTCCTATTCCGATACAAAGAGAAGAGTCCTTAAGTTTCATGTGGATGATTTGATGTATTTTAAGGTTTCAATGGTTTGGTTTGGTAAGAAAGGGAAATTGAGCCCTAGGTATGTAAGGCGTTATAGAATCTAGAAACATTTTGGCAAAGTTGCTTATTAGTAGTAATTGCCTTTGGAAATGTCCATGATTCATCTGGTGTTCTATGTTTCTATGTTAAGAAAATGTGTGGATGATCCTAGTTCTATTGTGCCTTTGGCGATATTAAATGTTGAAGAAAACTTGACCTATGAAGAGATTGAGGAACAAAGAATATTCATCCATTAAAGTCATTTGGAGGAATCAACAAGTCAAAAGTGTGACTTGGAAAGTAGCAGCGGATATGATGAAACATGACCCTCATCTCTTTCATTCTACTCAAGCCTAAGGTAGTAAGTCATTTATGTTCAAATATTTAAGACTCTTATGTTTCAGTTTTCTAAAGTCTTCTTATGCATGCATGTTCAAGAAGTTGAGTTTTAAAGTTATATTTTCTGCTAAAGTTTAAAGATCTAATATTTGGTGTATTTCAAGTTTCCTTGTGTTCATGTTGGGTTGCTAGTTCCCATGCTGTGTCATTTTCAATGATAACGAATTCCATTCAAGGATGAATATTCCCAAGGGGGAGATATTGTAAGACCCTAGAAATGTGGAACGTCCTAAACCAAGGAATAAAGGAAAAAAAATTCAAAATGTTGCAGAAACTAGCACCAGGGGTTGACCACAAAAGCCATCATGGGCTGTGGTAAACACCACAGACTGTGGTGACAAACCGTGATAGAGATTGAGAGAGTCATACTTGGAAAAAAGGTGTTATACCCCGTACTTTTGTACCTTGGAAGGTTCCTAAGTTATGTAAGCTTCTTAAGATCTTAAGTTTCTTGAAAGGCTCATAAGCTTCTTAGAAGTCACCATGTGAGGAAGATAATCCATGACGTCATCAAATAACTCTAAGGAAGGGAGAATGAGATACCCTATATAAGAGAAGATTGGAAATAGGGTTGTAAGAATCCGGACGAAGTTGGAGACCAATTAATGAGTCATAGGACTTGACTTACTTAATTAAGCTACCAACTTGGAAATCTTACATACTTAAGCTACTTGAGTACATACCAAGCTTACGTAGCAAGGATTACATAGGTTTGTAAAGTAAGATGAGATTATGAACCCACGAGGGGAAAAATAAAGTGACATATAGAAGCATGGGAGAGTTCCATATGGCATAATCTGGAGCAAGGGGTGGTCCCCCACATGCCACATGGCAGCTCATGGTTGGAGGAGGTGGTGCATTGGTCCAATGAAGTCTTGACACATTTCACCACTTAGGGGTTGAAACATGTCACCTCCTAAGGTGGACTATATATATATATATATATATATATATTATGACTCATTCTTATCAAAAATTCATTCTTATATCCATAGTTTAAGAAAATTCTCGAGAAAAAAAGAAGAGAAGAAACCCTAAAGCTAGAGAGAAAATAGTGGCGGCCAAGGCGACAAAAAGGTAAGTTTTCCAATTTCATTCCATGAATTAATTATATAGTTTATACCATGATGGTATGAATGTGTTAGTAATTTAAACTCATGGTTTGGAGCAGCACCAAAAAGATAATAAAAAGCCAGGAAGTTTCAGCCACGCTAGGAGAACTTCCGAGGGGAGTTTTGGCAAGTTTTGACAAGTTTCGGGCAAGGTAAGGCTTTCTCTTTAAAATTAGAGTTTATGATGTTATTATGAGGTATATTAAATGTATTAAATAAGGTTGGTAGTAGATAAATTGCATAAGGATGCATGACGTCAGAAACAAACTAAATTGAAGTCGTTATAGTTAAATCGGAGTCGAGTAGTGTGTTGTGATTATGGTGCTGCAGATGCAGCTGGGTCGATTGTCTGGTGAAGGGATGAAATTTTTTCTAAAATGGGTGTGGTTACTTCTGGTTATATCCACATGAACCTCCATTTCGTATTGTTAAAGGTTTACGAAATAAAGGGTAAAAACTCTATTTTGGTATCGTAGTTTTGAGCTAGTTGTTTAGAGTTTTGTTGAGTAATGTGGAAGTGATCTGATTGTATATATAGCTACTGGTTGTTTTTGGTAATATGGCTACTAATATTAGCAGTTGGATAGGGCAAGTTATAGGAGAGATGTTGCCTGATTTCCGGCAACCTCAAAACTAGTAATAAACTAGTCGAGGGAAGTGGATAAGGAAATGATTTCTATGGATACTTAGCTGTGGAGTTGGAAAATGGAAAGTGGGTATTAACCTTAGTATTGTTTTCATGTTAAATAGGTTCAAAATACAACAAGGCGAATGTGGTTAAGAGTAATCCATAAGAGGAATGTGAAGCTACCTTCTTTCTCTTGGCATGATTTTGGCATAAGTATGTGAAGCTACCTTCTTTCTCTTGGCATGTTTTTGGCATAAATATGTGAATCTATCTCCTTTCTCTTGGCATAAATATGTGAATCAACAGTGGCCATCGTGGTGTTCACCCTAACTAAAGGGTGTTATGGTTTGAGTTCATGAGAGGCTTCACGGCCCGTGAAATTTTCCATGGGTCGTAGATCCTTCCATATACCCCCCTAACTCCCCTAATCTCTATATCACGAACCAAGTCTAGGGCCTAGATGTGACACAGATAATGAAGCACCCGGAGGCACCACACCCAAGCATCTTAGCATTAGTTAAGCTTTTCATTGGTAATGATAAACAATACAAGCAGAAATATAAATGTTAACGAGAATAAGTGATTCCATATAAAATAAGAGTCCAAGTCATTTGAAGTTAATAAATTTGTTGTCCAACCATACCTTATACTTTAAATACTTGGAGAGGTCTAAGACATGTCCCTAGCTCACCCTCAAGTTATAAGTCAAAAGTATCAAAAGTAACTCAACAACTTATACAAAGCATTATCTACAAAGATAGGAATGTTGTTCCCGAAACATGGGAACTTACCATCTAGTAGTAGCCTTCAATGACAAAGTTAGCCATGGGTAGGGGAGTTTGGAGCAACGCTGGTCCTTATATAGTCATATCATGTAGGTAATAGTATGCGTTAGTACTTTGAATAAACAAAGTATATGAGCATGCTATACAATGAAAGACGTAAGACATTTATGAGAAATATGCATAAGTGAATGTATGCATAAGAAATCATTATATAAAACCTTAAAACATTTCTTTTGTGGGAAGATGACTGTAATCGACATTTGAGACCATGCGAGCTATTACACAGAATCTAAGATAACCCCTTGCATTGTCATGGGGAGACTACTTGCTGAGTAGAACTCCATCAACTTTAATTATTTTTTTAACTTTAATTTAATGGATAATCATGGATCCACTAGCCTAAATAGCCTACAAGGCTCCTATGTTGGCACATAGTTAATACAACATAAGACTTTACATAACGACCCCTTAGGTCGAGTCCCAATCTACATGCTACATTCGGTGCTAGGTCAATCCCACATAATAACATTTAGATGGCATAATAACATAAATATTTATATAACTTAAATATCAAATTATCATTCAGTGGAAGAGCTCATTAAAATATTTAATTGTATTCAAATGTGAGAATTGTCCTTACACATTGAATCCCTTTTTTGGCTAAGAAGCACTTTCATCGTCATTCAATCATTTCATAAGACTCCCTTAAACATAAACATTTACTTCATAAACTTTCATTTGGAGTCAAAGCTTTCAATTCAACTTCAGTTCAATTAAAATAAAATTAGGTTGTTGCATTTCATATAACTTTCAAATACATTTAAAAAGATGCATGCATGAGAGTTATGGAAATGCATCAATTTAAAACATCTCAAAACAACCTACCATTTACACCTTTAAGTCTACATTTAGGTCTTCATATAAAAACTTTACCAAATCCTTCTTATCATAAAATTGAGAGTCAATATAGATCAATATAGGTAAATAAACTTCAAATATATCAAAATCAATGCATTTACAGTCATCATGCAGAATTCCATAAGATTTCATCTTTTATAATTGAAATATTAAGTTGAGAAAACATTTGGAATCCATGGGTGAAAGAACCCATGGATGAAACCCACATACCTTGAGGAAAACTGTTACACCCCACATCTTTGAACTCGGAATGTCCCTTAAGTTACTTAGAAGCTAGTATGTGAGCCACTTAAGTTACGACACTATCAAACGGATCTAAGGAAGGGAGAATGTGATACCCCACACCAGAGAAGGTTGGAGATGAAATCATAAGAGTCCGGAAGGAATTGGAGGCCAAGTAATGGGTCGTAGGACTTGATTTATCTACGTAAGCTACTAACTTGGAAGTCTTACACACTTAAGCTATTGGAGTACGTACCAAGCTTGGGTAGCATGGGTTACATAGGATCTTAAAATAAGACGAGATTACGAACCTACGAGAGGGAGCAAAAACTAGTTTCTGAACTTACAAAAGTGAAGCAAGCAGGTGACAAGCAGGCAGGTGACTCACCTACTTGGGATGGAACCCACTTCCACATGGCAGCATGTGATTGGCCGAATAAGTTGAGGTGGCACCCTAGGAGGCTGCCACGTGGCACCTTCTAAATAGGTGAATATATATGTGTTAAGTGACTCTTAGTCACACTGTTTCATCCAAATTCACAGCCAAAAGAAAGGAAAAAAAATGTGAAGAACACAAGGAACAAGGCAGCCACAATTTTGGAGGAATTAAAGGTAAGTTCTTCAATTTTTCCTCCGTGAATTAATTATCTATGGTGTTCCTCAATTACGTGGAGGTGTATATATGTATATTATGATGCCTACGGAACCATGGTTGCAGTTTACACTTGGAAAGAAATAAGAGAAAGTTGAAGGAGAAAATGTTAAGAACTAATCAACAAACCCGTTTTTGGAAGGAACTGTCGTTAGTAATATTAGTATAACTTCTTGTGTATAGATTCGTTTAGAGTGATTTAATATATTTTGGAAAGGTATTTCATGGTTATATAACTTTCATTCAGACTCCAAAATCCAGTTTTACTTGTATCATCTCGAAAAATGGTGATGAACTGTAGAGGAGATACTGCTCAGATTGGTTTTGGAAATTCTACATGGACAGCTGTAAGTATTTTGGTCATATCGTTTTGTACAAAATTGATGTAGGGATGATTTGAAATCTCTTTCGACCCTAAGACATATGTCTATAACTTTCATGAAGGACGTAAATCCTGTTTCCCTCCAATTCAACTTCGAAATGAAGCGATGAGGTAAAACAGTAAGCTGTCCAGATTTCACATTTTGGATAGTTTTGGCGAGTTTGAAAAGTTTAACGTAAGGTAAGGCCTTTACTTTTTAAATTGGAGTTTATAGTATTGTTATATGGTGTATTACACCCCTTGTATGCTGATGTAAGTTTAAGAATGTCGTAGAAATGCTCGACGTTCGAAATAAACTAAATTGGAGTCGCTAGAAGTGAATTGTCATTGAAATAAAGTGTCGTTCTTGTGAGTTGCTCAGCAGGGGTGTGGCTTGTTGTTGCAGGGACTGAATGTGTCCTAATGTGGGTTAGGGTTCTTCTGGTCAAAGCCACATGACCCCTTATTACGTATAATTAAAGGCGTCACAAAATAAAGGCTAGACGCCCTATTTTGATATCGTATTTTCGAATAAGTCGTTTGAAGTTTATGCTGTATATTGTTGGTATGAATTGCTGTAGGTTGTTGTTGTTGGTTAGCTGTAGGAATTAGGGACCTAATTGGAAATTTGGGTAGGGCACATTACAGGGGAGGTGCTGCCCAATTTTCGCCGACGCCTTAGCGAATAACAAAACTAGTCAGGGAAACGACTAAGGAAATAGATTCCATTGATACTAAGGTGTAACCTAAGATGCTGGAAAGTTAAGAGGGGTTGATATTTATATTACTTTCATGTTGAATAGGTTCAAAGGACGGCGAGGCAAGCAGGATAAGGAATAATTCAGACAAGGTATGTAAAGCTTTCTCTTGGCATGTTTTGGTATAAGCTCGTACAGCTATCTTGATTTCCTTTTGGCAAGTTTTAGTCTTAAGTGAATTGTGTGTGGAATGTGGGGATAATTCCATTCCCAAAACTCCAAGTACGCCTCATAACCCCTATCCACTGCTTAGTTTTGGAATTTCTGTAAGGATTGAGTATTGCCTGGTAAGGCTTCTACGTGTTAAAAAGTAGTGTGTGGAAAGCTATCTCTCATTTTTCTTGATACATACTTCGTACAAAAATGAGATTATGATGCCATAATGATTCACCGAGCCCCATGATGGGCTGGGTACGAAATATGTGTATGCAGAGCCCGTGAAAAAAAGTACAGACTACATAAAGCTTATTCTCTTTCTTCTTCTGGCATGTCTTAATTGTAGGTTAAACATGATATGAGTTCTGAGATAACTCCATTCTTAGCATCTCTTATTTACGTCTGACTATCAGACTTTTATAATAATTGAACTATTTCCCTGAAAACTTTTCTATGCTAAAGAGATAACAAATGTACAGGCTCCAAGTCTTACAGACTATATGTTAACAAATGTTTTTGGTTCCATAAGCGATTTGGCTTTACTTTAGTACATGTATAGGAGCCCCGAGATTATAATTGATATTGCCCATAATGGCATTTAGAAGTCACTCGAGATGACTACACTACTACTCGAGTCCTCTGACAAAATTTTAATCTTCTTATACGGTCAAGTCTCTAATAATGATTTAAATTGCATATAGTTACTCACTACTCTACTCATGTATATCGTAAGACTTCTTTCCCTGAGTCCCGGGCCAGGATATGTTCTCGTGCACAGTTCACTGCATTATTCCCTGAGTCCCTCAATAGAGGGCCAGGATATGTGTATAAATATATGATGATGTGTTGTAATAAGGTGGTGATGGCACTGGGGCCATGATGGTTTTACAGAGATGATTTTGCAAAGATGATTCACCGGACCCCCGAAAGGGCCAGCTATATGATATGACTCGAACATGCATGTTTTTGTAATTCACAGAGTATAGGTACAAGTTTCTGAATTGATATCTTATCCCCTGATTCTGTATCTCAGATATGCTTCCAGTTGTATTATATTATGTTTTACATACTCAGTACATATATCGTACTGACCCCCTTTCTCGGGGGGCTGCGTTCATGTCTGCAGGTACAGATACAGATTTTGGGAGTCCGTCAGCTTAGGATTCCATGCAGCTCAGCTGGAAGAGGCTCCATTGTATCGGAGCCTAGTTTTTGATACTGTCCACGGATGTATAGAAATTATTTTATCTATTCAAGGGTACGGCGGGGGCCCTGTCCCGCCATATGTTGTCATTTATATGTTTAGAGGTCTACAGACATGTATATGTGGGTTGTGTATATCAATTTGATTCAGCTAGGTCTACATGATATATGATGTATGTTATTATGTTATGGCAGCCTTGTCGGCTTGCGTGCCCTGTCAGGTTGTGATACAAACGAAAAGGGCTACAGTTTATGAAAATGTTATCGCCCAGTGGGGCTCTGTTACATAATATTGTCTTATTTACGATTCAATATGACCTCAGCTAATAGATATATGTATGGGGGGTCCAGGTCGGACCCCAGTCGCGACCTACGCTGTTGGGTCGTCACAGAAGTGGTATCAGAGCAGTTCGTTCTCGGATTGTCTACAGACCGTGTATAGTAGAGTCTTGTTTATCGGTGTGTTGCGCGCCACATCTATAAACAGGAGGCTACAGGATATTTAGGATGTTACTTTTCTTCTACATCTGAGATCGTGCTATAGATCTGAGTTATAGGAAAATTCCTTATACTAAACTTCGATCTTAACAGAAGGACGACACCAACAGAAGAAAGTAATTAACGACATGGAAAGTTACGAAGCATGCACGTAAGTGAAGTAAAGCCACGGAAGATATCCATCGGGTAAGGTATTTAAATATAAAGTTGTAACCTAAAAGAAAAGCAGACAGGAAGTGCAACAGATGCAGTTTGAAGTGGGACATATGAGGTAAGTCCAGTATTTTTATATTATTGTTAACGTTGAAAGCCCTGTGTGGCTGCGATATGAGATGATATTGAAAGCCCTGTGCGGCTGTGATGTGATATGTATATATATATGTTGGCTCTGTGAGGCATTGTTGGTATTTTCTGCGTGCAGGTTTTGGGATAAGTAAGAAATATAGAGGAAACTCTGCCGAAATTTTCCCAGAATAAGGAACAGGGAATGAAACATAGATTTTTTAGATGTCTGAGGAATTGATACCAAGTACCCCTATTGTGTTTAACTAAAGCTGAAAGAGGTATCCTTCAGGTCGCCGACAAGGGGCACCCTTTTTACTTGAAGAATTTTATTTCGGAGGAACAAAAGCTTAATTAAGTAGTAAAGTTTAGGTTACGGTATCTCCAACTGTATTTGTATTGTAGGAATATAAACAGAGGGCTTAGAATGAAGGATAGGATGTCCCGCGAATGAGTTTCACTCTTTTGGAAAAAAATACCAAGCCCTCAACTTCTAATTGTAAATTAGATAAGTTGTTCCTAACTCGAGATAAACTCAAAAAGAAACCAGGTAGGTTGAGTATAAAAATGGAAGTACTATGATGATTAAGGGATTCGAGTCTCTTCCAACAATGATTGGAAAAGGGTTTACGATAACAGTTTATAGTTTTCCACCGACTAATTGGGGAAAGATCTTCGAATAGAAGCACCTTAGAGAGATGTCAAGAACTGAATACGAATACGAAATAAAAAGGGGATATGTGAGTATGAATTGAACAGTGTGATACGAGTATGCAGGGACAAAGTAGAACCACTAGTCAGACGCACAAAGTATGCGTTGACTAAGTTAAAGGCCTGCGTTGAGAACGCAGTAAGAGCATGGGGCTTACGATACAAAAAAATGACGCGTGTACACAACGTCGCCCCAAAAATACTGGAACCCTAAAGGGACGAGGATGGAAAACTTAAGGAACAAATGATGCAACTTTTATTCGTCCCAAGAAACAAAGGATATAGGTTGGGACAAAGCCACTGCTTCAAGAAAACTTGGAATAGTTATCGTCGGAATACTAGTACTGCCTAATTGAAATTGAACGACTACAAGTACAAACAAATGAAAGTACGAGTACCCTCTAAAGGGGGGAAGTTAATGAGAAAATGGCAAAAGTAAGGTGAAGGCAATCGATATGGGAATATATCTGAGATGAACGTCTTAGCTTCAATAAGGTATCTTACCGAACCAAGTTAAAAAGGTTCGGAGGCTACCAATAGTTGGATGGAAGCCAGAATGCTACGTAAGGCAGTGTTAAGAAGGTTGTGACGAGACCCTGAACAACATAACACTAGAAGGTGACTGTGTATAGAAACGAATGAGGGTAACCATGAAAGGGTATCAACTAACTTAAGAGACATTACAAAGGATAATGACGGCATGCTAGACCAAAAGACAAAACGTTGGTCATAAAGTTAGTCGCAAATGATGTTGCGATAGATAAATAACTAAAGGAAAAGGAATAGAAAGCCTCCTGTGGTAGTAAATGGGGAGAACACAAAGTGAATCGAGGATAGGGAAGCATATATGTCAAATTCCTTTAAAGCTATGCCAGCTAATAATAGACAAGAGTCAAAGCGGCTCCAAGGGTCATTATATGAACGAACTTTGACGCTACTCAGTAGCCCACCCTAATGCATGGGTGCGTACAAAAAGGGATATGGTCATAGCGGAACTAAAGGTCTACACCGATATTGGTTGCAAGATAACAGAAAAGGGGACAAGGCAAAACATAAAGACTCGCGAGACAACACTGAGGTAAATCTTAGGCTAAATTTAGTGGCCGCACGTCATGGAAAGGATTACAGTGAAATGCGACACGAAGACTTCCAAGGGAGGTCACCCATCCTAATATTACTCCCGTCCCAGCACGCTTAACTTCGAAATTCTGATGGAACGTAATGCGTTAGTGCTGGTATGATCACGCGAGATGGATGAATCTGAACTAGGGACGGAGAAACAATATGGGATTACGTACCTGGAGTATTATAAGATACGTTAAAGTAATTCTAACAAGGAGTTAAGCAAAACAAGGAGGATTAGCTACTTGCTAACTGATGACACATTCGAATGCCACAGTTCGTCAACATAGTACCTGTTAATAAGAGGCAAACCACTGAAGGGTTATATGGACCAATAGACGAGGGAATTTCGACACCACTGGGCAACCAACTCTGAGGGCAAGAAAAAGCAAAACAGTTGATGTAACTTACGGATGACAGGAAGTAATACCCAATGTTACCTGTGAATTAATAGTGTTGACCCTTGCTCCTTCGATCACAGGTTACCTACTCCGTAGAGAAGGTATAAAGTTGTAAGGTAAAAGAGTGGTAGGACCTTACGGAGTCTCCACAGCTATTGTCCTAGGCAAGGGAGCCCAAGTTGTGATTAACTATTGAGAGATGCAGAGATGGGTTAAGTCAAACTATCGAGATGGATCTGATACTATGGGTGAAGTAAGACATGGCCATGAATGGACCAAAGATCTTCCCCGACATCGAATATAGGATAAGGGAGAAGAAAGACCCAAAAGAATAAAGTGTCAGTTAAAATTCTGAAAGAAGTCGAGAAAGACTATACGAGGCTAACGCTTCCCAAATTATCCACGTCATTACGCACCCATTTTATACTCGGTAGGAGTAGGGTGCTATATGAGTTATTGTGATTAGGCTAATGAATCAGCCCATTTGCTTCCAATCAAGAGCACCTATGCTGCTGAAATTAGAGGGAGTTATAGAACATGGAGAATGGTAAGGTTCCGTGAAGTTTCCTCATCTAATATCCCAGATAAAAGGACTTCAATTATAATTAATGCCTTGAGATCAGTCCAAGAAAAGATCAGGAGCACAGAAAGGTCTTAGTACCGTATTTCTCCCTCGAGCTACTAAACAGACTAAGCGCACCATTAGAAGCTAGAAGATATGCCACAAGCCAGGAGATTAACTTTGATGGTAGCCGGAATGATTATCCATCACTTATAAAGTTGCCTACAATAATAATTACTACTCTAGTATGCCAATGGCCTCAACATGATTAAGCAAGCTATTGACTAAAAGCCCAGAGTCGGCAGGAATGATATACAGATAATCGACGTCGACATATAGAGTTTAAGTTGATGATTGGATGTTCAACATAGGGTCACCTAGAAAAGGAACTTAACCCAGAATACGTTAGACAATATCAAGTTACTCATAAGGTGGGCAACGTGGCTGGTAAGTTAAGCTTACCACCTTAGTTGGAAACTATACGCCCAGTCCATTAGATACTGACGAGTCACCCAGGGTATATTCCATAAATGAAGTCCATGAGATGGAAGAGTTATCCTATGAGGAGAAAATTATTGCCATCTTGGATTGGCAAATTAGAAGGTTGCGAACTGAGGACGTGTCTTCCGTCAAGTTACGGTGGAAAAAAACCAAAACCAGAAAGAGAATGATTGGGGAACTAAAGAGAACATAGAATACAAGTATTTGCCCCTGTAACCGATGTGTATAGGTAATTCGAACTCTTGAGCACTCGTATGTTAATAATATAAATGGGAATATATGTGATGGCATAAGGGAAAGAAACCCCTCTATAATTTATATAAAGTCTTACAAAAGGTTGCATTTAACATTCGGGGACGAATGTTCTAAAGGGGGGAAGGATGTTACACCCCACATCTTTGAACTCGGAATGTCCCTTAAGTTACTTAGAAGCTAGTATGTGAGTCACTTAAGTTACGACACTATCAAACGGATATAAGGAAGGGAGAATGTGATACCCCATACCAGAGAAGGTTGGAGATGAAATCATAAGATTCCGGAAGGAATTGGAGGCCAAGTAATGGGTCGTAGGACTTTATTTATCTACGTAAGCTACTAACTTGGAAGTCTTACACACTTAAGCTATTGGAGTACGTACCAAGCTTGGGTAGCATGGGTTACATAGGATCTTAAAATAAGACGAGATTACGAACCTACGAGAGGGAGCAAAAACTAGTTTCTGAACTTACAAAAGTGAAGCAAACAGGTGAAAAGCAGGCAGGTGACTCACCTACTTGGGATGGACCCCACTTCCACATGGCAGCATGTGATTGGCCGAATAAGTTGAGGTGGCACCCTAGGAGGCTGCCACATGGCACCATCTAAAGAGGTGAATATATATGTGTTAAGTGACTCTTAGTCACATTGTTTCATCCAAATTCACAGCCAAAAGAAAGGAAAAAAAACGTGAATAACACAAGGAACAAGGCAGCCACAATTTTGAGGAATTAAAGGTAAGTTCTTCAATTTTTCCTTCGTGAATTAATTATCTACGGTGTTCCTCAATTACGTGGAGGTGTATATATGTATATTATGATGCCTACGGAACCATGGTTGCAGTTTACACTTGGAAAGAAATAAGAGAAAGTTGAAGGAGAAAATGTTAAGAACTAATCAACAAACCCGTTTTTGGAAGGGACTGTCGTTAGTAATATTAGTATAACTTCTTGTGTACAAATTCGTTTCGAGTGATTTAATATATTTTGGAAAGGTATTTCATGGTTCTATAACTTTCATTCAGAATCCAAAATCCATTTGTACTTGTATCATCTCGAAAAATGGTGATGAAGTGTAGAGGAGATACTGCTCAGATTGGTTTTGGAAATTCTACATGGACAGCTGTAAGTATTTTGGTCATATCGTTTTGTACAAAATTGATGTAGGGATGATTTGAAATCGCTTTCGACCCTAAGACATATGTATATAACTTTCATGAAGGACGTAAATCCTGTTTCCCTCCATTACAACTTCGAAATGAAGCGATGAGGTAAAACAGTAAGCTGTCCAGATTTCACATTTTGGATAGTTTTGGCGAGTTTGACAAGTTTAACGTAAGGTAAGGCCTTTCCTTTTTAAATTGGAGTTTATATTATTGTTATATGGTGTATTACACCCCTTGTATGCTGATGGAAGTTTAAGAATGTCGTAGAAATGCTCGACATTCGAAATAAACTAAATTGGAGTCGCTAGAAGTGAATTGCCATCGAAATAAAGTGTCGTTCTTGTGAGTTGCTCTGCAGGGGTGTGCCTTGTTGTTTTAGGGCCTGAATATGTCCTAATGTGGTTTAGGTTGCTGCTGGTCTAAGCCACATGACCCCTCCTTACGTATAATTGAAGGAGTCACAAAATAAAGGCTAGACGCCCTATTTTGATATCGTATTTTCGAATAAGTCGTTTGGAGTTTATGCTGTATATTGTTGGTATGAATTGCTGCAGGTTGTTGTTGTTGGTTGGCTGTAGGTCTTAGGGACCTAATTGGAAATTTGGGTAGGGCACATTACAGGGGAGGTGCTGCCCAATTTTCGCTGAGGCCTTAGCGAATAACAAAACTAGTCGGGGAAACGACTAAGGAAATAGATTCCATTGATACTAAGGTGTAACCTAAGATGCTGGAAAGTTAAGAGGGGTTGATATTTATATTACTTTCATGTTGAGTAGGTTCAAAGGACGGCGAGGCAAGCAGGATAAGGAATAATTCAGACAAGGTATGTAAAGCTTTCTCTTGGCATGTTTTAGTATAAGGTCGTATAGCTATCTTTCTTTCCTTTTGGCAAGTTTTAGTCTTAAGTGAATTGTGTGTGGAATGTGGGGATAATTCCATTCCCAAAACTCCAAGTACGCCTCATAACCCCTATCCACTGCTTAGTTTTGGAATTTCTGTAAGGATTGAGTATTGCCTAGTAAGGCTTCTACGTGTTAAAAAGTAGTGTGTGGAAAGCTATCTCTCATTTTTCTTGATACATACTTCGTACAAAAATGAGATTATGATGCCATAATGATTCACCGAGCCCCATGATGGGCTGGGTACGAAATATGTGTATGCAGAGCCCGTGAAAAAAAGTACAGACTACATAAAGCTTATTCTCTTTCTTCTTCTGGCATGTCTTAATTGTAGGTTAAACATGATATGAGTTCCGAGATAACTCCATTCTTAGCATCTCTTATTTACGTCTGACTATCAGACTTTTATAATAATTGAACTATTTCCCTGAAAACTTTTCTATGCTAAAGAGATAACAAATGTACAGGCTCCAAGTCTTACAGACTATATGTTAACAAATGTTTCTGGTTCCATAAGCGATTTGGCTTTACTTTAGTACATGTATAGGAGCCCCGAGATTATAATTGATATTGCCCATAATGGCATTTAGAAGTCACTCGAGATGACTACACTACTACTCGAGTCCTCTGACAAAATTTTAATCTTCTTATACGGTCAAGTCTCTAATAATGATTTAAATTGCATATAGTTACTCACTACTCTACTCGTGTATATCGTAAGACTTCTTTCCCTGAGTCCCGGGCCAGGATATGTTCTCGTGCACAGTTCACTGCATTATTCCCTGAGTCCCTCAATAGAGGGCCAGGATACGTGTATAAATATATGATGATGTGTTGTAATAAGGTGGTGATGGCACTGGGGCCATGATGGTTTTACAGAGATGATTTTGCAAAGATGATTCACCGGACCCCCGAAAGGGCCAGCTATATGATATGACTCGAACATGCATGTTTTTGTAATTCACAGAGTACAGGTACAAGTTTCTGAATTGATATCTTATCCCCTGATTCTCTATCTCAGATATGCTTCCAGTTGTATTATATTATGTTTTACATACTCAGTACATATATCGTACTGACCCCCTTTCTCGGGGGGCTGTGTTCATGTCCGCAGGTACAGATACATATTTTGGGAGTCCGTCAGCTTAGGATTCCATGAAGCTCAGCTGGAAGAGGCTCCATTGTATTGGAGCCTAGTTTTTGATACTGTCCACGGATGTATAGAAATTGTTTTATCTATTCAGGGGTACGGCGGGGGCCCTGTCCCGCCATATGTTGTCATTTATATGTTTAGAGGTCTGTAGACATGTATATGTGGGTTGTGTATGTCAGTTTGATTCAGCTGGGTCTACATGATATATGATGTATGTTATTATGTTATGGCAACCTTGTCGGCTTGCGTGCCCTGTCAGGTTGTGAAACAAACGAAAAGGGCTACAGTTTATGAAAATGTTATTGCCCAGTGGGGATCTATTACATAATATTGTCTTATTTACGATTCAATATGACCTCAGCTAATAGATATGTGTAAGCGGGGTCCAGGTCAGACCCCAATCATGTTCTACGGGGTTTGGTCGTGACAAAAACAAATCTCTAATGAAGACTTGAGAAGGAATGGTGTCTTGGAGAGGTCTTGAGATGAAACACTATTCTTTCTTACAATTCTTCGATGAGCTTGAGAAGAGAGAATTTGAGAGTCTTGAGCCTAAGGGTGATGAATGAGGTCTTGGAAGGATTTAAGGTCTTTAGATAGAAGAACTCAGTCCCCAAAACAATCTCATCTTGATTTAAAATGCCAAAAAAGACCCAAATGTCCTTTTTAAAATTTGGTCTGAATAGGCCTCACGGGGACCCTTCACGCTCTTTGGCACTTACCACGGCCCATGGTGGGGGTCCTATGGTAAGGGACTTGGAAAAATATTTTGAAAATGTCCTGTAGGGTAGTCTAAAAAGTTTCACCACGGAAGCCCTTCATGGTCTGTGAAGAGCACGATGGGCAATGAAAGGAGGTCGTGGTGCAGGCCCTATAGATAGACTTACAGAGTATCCACTATGAGGACACTCTACGTAAGGCTTCATGGCCCAATGGTGCTCACCACCATCCATGTACTACATCGTGGTTCCTTCCTTGAAAGTCTGAGTCTATAAATCTCTACCACAGTATCTCACCACGGTCTGTGATGCTTACCACAGACCGTGATGGGTTCCGTGGTCAACTCTTGGTGATAGTTTTTGAAAATTTCTGAGATTTTCTCCTTTGTTCCTTTGTGTAGTACCTTCCACATTTTAGAGGTATTACAATATTTCCACTTGGGAACATTCATCCTCGAATGAGATTTATTAGCATTGAAAAGGACATGGCACGAGGACTAGTAATTCAACATGTATACAATAACACTTGAAAAGCATCAAACATGAAATCTTTAAACTTTAGCATAAATCATAACTTTAAAATTCAACTTCATGAATATGCATACATAGGAAGACTTAGGAAAACTGAAACATAAGAGTCTTAAATGAAAGAGATGAGGCTAACATTTTATCATATCCGCTTCCACTTCCCATTTAGCACTTTCAACTTATTGATTCCTTTAATGGACTTTAACTGATGCAAATTCTATTTTCCTCAATCTCTTGACTTGTCGGTCCAAAATCTCAATTGTAACCTTTTCATAGGTTAAATGTTCCTCAGCATTCACTATCTACAAAGGTATAATGGAACTAGGATCTCCTATGCATTTCCTCAACTTAGACACATGGAACACCGGATGAACCATGGACATTTTCTATGGCAATTCTAACTCATAAGAGACTTTTCCAACTTGCCTCAAGATTATATAAGACCCCACATACCTAGGGCTTAATTTTCGTTTCTTACCAAACCAAATCATGCCTTTTATGGGTGAAACCTTCAAATACTACCAATTTTTTACATTAAACTCAAGATCTCTTCTCCTAATATCGAAACAGGACTTTTGATGACTTTGGGGCCTTCAACCTTTCTCTAATAACTCTCACTTTTTCTAAATCACCTAGTACCAAATTGGGACCCAACAAGGTCATCTCACCAACCTCGAACGAACCAACCAGAGACCTACATTGCCTCCCATACAAAGCCTCAATCGGCTCCACCTTGATGCTCGAGTGGTAGCTATTGTTATAAAAAAACTCAATAACGGGTAAATGATCATCCCAACTCCCTTTAAACTCTAACACACACACCCTTAACATATCCTCTAGTGTTTAAATTATTCTTTTGGCTTGCCCATCAATTTGAGGATGGAATGCGGTGCTTAACTTTACCTTAGTTCTAAGGCCTCTTTAAAATGACCTCTAAAAGAGAGAAGTGAATTAGATACCACTATCCGAGATAATTGACATTCGCTTACCATGTAACCTCACCAACTCGTAAATATACAGTTGGCATAATCCTCGGTACTATAGGAAGTGTTGACTAGTAGGAAGTGAGCTAACTTAGTTATTCTATCAATAATTACCCAAATTGAATCATAACATTTCCATGTATGAGGCAAACCCACTACAAAATCCATATTCACATATTTCCACTTCCATGTAGAGATTTAAATATCATCTGCTAGCCCACCCAGCCTTTTATGTTCATCCTTCACTCTTTTGCAATTCGTACATTAGGACACAAACCCCTCTATGTCCTTTTTCATGCCACCCTACCAATAAAACTCTTTTAAGTGTCGATACATTTTCATCGAACCAGGGTGAATAAAGTATGAAGAATTATGAGCCTCTTTCGAGATTAAACTCTTTAGTATATCCACATCTGGAACACACAACCTACCCTGGTAGTATAGAACCCCATTTCCCCCTTGTAAAAAAACTCTACCTTATTCTCCTTCACCAACTTCTTTAACAACACTAACGTCGGTCAAGGTCTTGATCTGACTTGACGTCAACCACCAAGGAGGATTTGGACCTACTATGAACAACCATACAACCACTATCAGTACAACTCAACTTCACCCCCAACCTAGATAACCAGTGAAAATCTTTCACCAACTTCTTCTTGCCTTCATCTACATGAGCCACACTTCCCATAGACACTCTACTAAGTACATCGGCAGCCACTTTGTCTTTACCCGGATAATAATGCATACTTATGTCATAGTTCTTGATAAGTTCTAGCCATCTCTTTTTCATTAGGTTGAGGTCATTTTGTGTGAACACATATTAAAGACTTTTATGATCAGTATGCATATCCACATGTACCCCATAGAGGCAATGCCGCCAAATCTTTAAAGCATCATAATAAACCACAAACCCTTCTAATCCTTTCGGTAGAGTCAAAATAAGAGCGAAGGTAAGTCAAATTTTCAATGTTTGGAAACTCCTTTCACCCTTATCTGTCCATATGAATTTTGCTTTCTTTGGGGTTAATTTCATCATAGGAGATGAGATGGAAGAAAACCCTTCAATGAACCTTCTATAGTAATCGACTCCACCCAAGAAGCTCCTAATGTCTGAAGGAGATAATGGTTTAGGCCAATTCTTGACCGCCTCTATTTTCTTAGGATAAACCTTGATCCCTTCACTGGACACTATATGATCAAGAAATGCCACCTCCATCATCAAAAATTTACAATTGCTAACATTTGCAAACAATTTCCTATCCCTTTATATTTGGCACACAACCTTCAAGTGATTCTTATGTTCTTTCTCACCCTGATAGTAAAGAAAAACATCGTCAATGAAGACCACAACAAAAGTATAAAAGTAAGGTTTCAACACCCTATTCATTAGGCCAATAAACACCGCTGGTGCATTTATCAACCCAAAACTCATCACTACAAACTCAAAGTGACCATACGTTGATCGGAATACCATTTTGGGAATGTCACACTCCCTCGCCCTTAGTTGGTGATAGCAGGACCAAAGGTCAATCTTGGACAAGTGACCTTCCCCTTGCAATTGATTAAACAAATCATCAATCCCAGAGATTGGGTACTTGTTATTAATGGTCACTTTGTTCAATTGACGTAAGTTTATGCACATTCGAAGTGACCTATCCTTCTTCCTTACAAATAGCATGGGATCACCCCATGGTGAAATACTTGGTCTTATGAACTCTTTTTTAACAAGTCCTTCAATTGTTCCTTTAACTCCATTAATTCCATTAGGGCCATTCGGTAAGGAAAAATAGAGATAGGTTGGGTATCGGGGAGGATATTGATACCAAAATCAATTTTCCTCTTAGGAGGGATAACATCAAGTTCATTGGGAAAGACATCAGGAAAGTCATTGACTATGGGAACTGACTCAAGAGGAGGACTTTTGGCATCGACATCTGTAACCCTCACAATGTGGTAGACCAGACATAAACTTACCCTTCACTACTAAATCATGACCCTTCCATTCAATGATAGGTTCATTTGGGAATTGGAACTTTATTTGATGAGTCCTATAATCTATGGAAGCATAAGATGCATGTATCTAATCAATCCTAAGTATAACATTAAAATCTACCATATCAAGCTCAATGAGATCACAAGGAACAACATTATGCAAAATGGATATGGGACAACCCTTGTAGACTTTTCTAGCCACAACAAACTCACCAATGGGGGTAGAGACCAAATAAGGCTTTACTAACATTTCAGGTTGCACATCAAACCTATTAGCTAAGAAGGGAAGAACAAATGAAAACTTTGCTCCCAGATCTAAGTATGCATATACATAAAAAGTAAAGACCTTTAACATACCGATAACAATTTTTGGTTCTTTCTCAACCTCTTGCCTCCCATGCAAATAATACAAGTGGTTGGTGCATTAGCCACCTCTTTGAGCTTGTTGACCATTAGAAATTTGGCCTTGAGGCTTACAACCACCATCACCTCTATAATCCCGAGCATGATGACCCAATTTGTGATATTTGAAGCACATATTAGAGCCGGCGAAGTACTCCCTTTTGTGAGTCCTCTCACACTTCTTGTAAGAACGGAAGGCTTGGGCACCAACATTCTCTCTTCTGACCATTGGGCTAGCACCCTTATCCTCGCTAAACTTTGAAGGAGGAGTATTAGTAGAACTTTGTCCTACAAAACCGTTGTCCACCTTGGCCTTCGCCATTATTACCATAATCGGACCTTTGATGGTTGAACCCTCCACCATCCACTCTATCCTTCTTGAACCCTCTAAACCCCTCTCTAAACTTTTCTTTTTCCATTTCCTCCGCATAGGTCATTAGTAAAGAGATATCTATCTCCTTGACCAATATAGTCATCTTGCACTCCTTGGAAACCATGCTTGAGATACCAGAAATGAACTTTCTCATCCTTGCCCAGGGGTCAGAGACCATGAAGGTACCATACTTAAACATCTTAGTGAATTCGAGGACATACTCCCCCAAACTCATACCCTCTTGATGAAGGTTGATAAACTCTTTGATCTTGACCTCCCTTAGCTCCTAAGGGAAAAAGCAATCTAGGAATGAACCCTTGAACTCTGCCCATCCTGTCGGTCCCATTTCTTCATCCCTCTCAACAACCAATTATTCGTACCAAACTCACGCCACACCTTTGTGTTGATAGACCACTAGCTCGACCTTCTCATTTGGATGCACACCTATGATAGCAAGAATTCGGTACACCTCATTAATGAAATGGGGTCCTCATCTATTTTAGAACTATCAAATTTGAGCAGCTTCATCCTTTGGAAATACTGAATCCTAGAATCCAAATTTTTCACTTGAGGAGGATAAATACCTTGATTTCATTGGTTGGTTATGGTTTGGGCCAACAATGTGATGATATTGGAAAAATTCGCAGAAGTTACCCTTTCTTCATGATGTGGGGCATCCTGAACCGGAGGAGTTTAGTCCTCATCGTCATCCCTTACTCTTACAGGTTCTCTTTCTTGAGGCATTATATAAAGAATACAAAATGGGTCATTAGTTAGAGGATGACTTAGGACACTCTAAGAAACCATATGAATTTGAAAGAATTGAAAACATTCCTAAATATTTCATAGTCTCCTATACACAGTTGTGGAGTGATTTACAACCATGAATAAGAACTTATTTGATGCGGTATGTTGGATTTACGAGGACCATTTCAAAACCTCAAGCTCTAATATCAAGTTTATCAAAATCCAAGCCTAGGGCCTATATGCAACATGGTGAATGAAGCACCCGGAGGTTCCCCACCCAAGACTCTTAGGATTTATTAATCTTTTCATTGTAAATGATAACAACACAAGCAAAAATGCAAGGGATAACTGGACTAAGGGATAAGAGTCCAAGTCATTTGAAGATCATACATTTTTCGTCCAACCACACCTTCTGCTATAAGGCTGGTACTAAGACATGTCCCTAGCTCACCCTTACGATATAAGTCAAAAGATCCAAAAGTAACTCAATAGTCTATCTAAAGCCTAAGTTAGAAACATAGGAATATTGTTTCCGAAAAAGAGGAACTCACCAACTAGTAGTAGCCTTCAACGACAAAGTTAGCCATGGGTAGGAGAGTTTAGAGCAACGCTGGTCCCTATATAGTCATATCATATAGGTAATAGTATGTGTTAGTACTTTGAATGTACCAAGTATATCCTATACAATGAAAGACGTAAGGTATTTATAAGAAATATGCATAAGTGAATGTATGCATGAAAAATCATCATATGAAACCTAAAAACCTTCATCATATGATAAGATGACTATAATTGATATTTGAGACCATGCGAGCTATTATATGGAATCCAGCATAACCTCCCTAAGTTTGCATGGGGAGACTACTTGCCCGACAGAATTCCATCAACTTTAATTATTTTCTTAACTTTAATTTAATGTCTAATCTTGGAACCACTAGCCTAAATAGCCTACAAGGGATCCTATGTTGACACATAGTTAATGCAACATGAGACTTTACATAAGCACTCCTTAGGTCGAGTCCCCATCTACATGCTATATTCGGTGCTAGGTCAATCTCATGGAATAATATTTAGATAGCATATTAACATAAGCTTTTATATAACTTAAATATCAAATCATAATTCGATGGAATAGCTCATTAAAATATTTAATTTGATTCAACTATGAGAATTGTCCATTCACGTTGAATCCTTTATTTTTCTAAGAAGCCCTTTATTCTTCATTCAATAATTTTATAAGACTCCCTTAAACATAAACATATACTTCATAAACTTTCATTTGGAGTCAAAGTTTCCAATTTAACTTCAGTTCAATCACAAGAAAACTAGGTGGGTGCATTTCATATAACTTTCAAATATGTTTAAAATGATACTTGCATGCATGAGAGTGATGTAAATACATCTATTTAAAACAACTAAAAATAACCTACCATTTACACCTTTAAGGGTAATTTCAAGTCTTCATATAAACACATTAGAAAATCCCTCTCTTCATGAAATTGAGGGTTAATATACATTAATATAGGTAAATAAACTTCAAATATATCATAATCTATGCATTTAGAGTCATCATGCAAAAACCCATAAAATTTCATTATTTGAAATTGAAATACTAAGTTGAGAAAATATTTGGGCTCCATGGGTGAAAGTACACATGGATGAAACCTACATACCTTAGAGAAAACAATTCCCTATTGAAGACTTGAGAAGGAATGGAGACTTGGAGAGGCCTTGAGATAAAATCCTAATGTTGCATTGCAATTCTTGGGAGAGCTTGAGAAGTGAGAATTTCAGAGTCTTGAGCATAAGTGTGAAGAATGAGGTTTTGAAAGGGTTTAAGGTCTTTAGATGGAATAACTCAATCCCTAAGACGACCTCATCTTGAATTAAAGCAACGGAACAGACAAAAATGTCCTTTTTAAAAATTTGTCTAAACAGGCTTCACAGAGACCCTTCACGGTCCAAGTACTCACAATGGCCCATGGTGGGTGTCTCTTAGTAAGGGAATTGGAAAAATATTTTTAAAATGGCCTGCAGGTTTATCTCTGAAGTTTCACTACGTAAGCCCTTCACGGTTCATGAAGGACATGACGGGGCCGTGAAAGGTGGGCGTGGTGCAATTCCTTGAGGTAGACATGTAGAGTGTCCACAATAAGGACACTTCACAGTTCGTGGATAGTTTCACCATCCGTGGTGGTCATCCGTGGACCTCACCTTGGGAAATTTCCTCAAGATTTTGGGGAGGGGTCACCACGGAAGGTTTCACGGCCAGTGGTCCTCCATAGTAATTCCTTCCTTGCAAGTCTAAGTCTATGAATATCTACTACGGTTACTCACCACAGTCCGTGATTCTTACCACGGCCCATGATGTCTTCTATGGTCAAGTCCTGGTGTCAGTTTTTGCAACTTTCTCATATTTTCTCCTTTTTTCCTTTGTTTAGGACCATCCACATTTCTAGGGTCTTACACTCTAATACTTACAAAGACCTTCTCCATGAATCGTGAAGCTAAGAATGACCCATTGAAGGGTCTCGTTATTAACATCTATTGCAAAATTTTCTATAACCTCCTTTAACATCTTGTTTTTCGACATTCCAACTTCTAGGGTCTTAAACTTTATCATTGGGTTTAAAGGTAATTGGGATGGTTATTTTCCTCTCATAGATTTTGCGTACAACAACAGTTATAACTCAATTATAACTCAACTATTCAGTGGGCCCTTATGATGCTCTTTATGGGAGGATATATAGATAACCAATTGGTTGGTTTGAAGTTGGTGAAGCGAGTTGATAGGACCGTATTTGGTTCATTAGGCCATGGCAAAGGTGAAGATCATTCAAGAGAGGTTGAAAATTCTATAATATCATCAAAAGTCTTACACGGATATTAGGAGCAGAGACTTAAAGTTTGAGGTGAATAGTTGGGTATATTTAAAAGTTTCGCCCATGAAAAGTGTTATGATATTTGGAAAGATAGGAAAGCTTACCCCCTAACAAATTATAAAGAATGTTGGAAATCTAGCTTACAAGTTAGAACTACCATCAGAGTTAGTAGCGGTTCATCCAGTGTTTCACATTTCTTTGCTTAAGAAGTATTTGGGAGATCCTTCACTCATTGTTCTTACAGAAAACATTGGTGTGAAAGATAGCTTGTCTTATAAGGATATTATTGTTCAACTTCTTTATCATCAGGTTCACAAGTTGTGGACCAAAGATGTTGCTTCAGTGAATGTTTTGTGGAGGAATCATTTTGTTGAAGAGGCTACATAGGAACTCGAAAAGGATATGAAAGATAGATACCCTAATCTATTAATTCCTCCTAGTGTTGATGTTAAAGGTAATACTTCTTTACTTATTTTAGACTGAGTGTCTTATCAAGTGTTTGAGCATTTCAATTCTTGCATTGTATTCGTGGAAAGTGTAAATTCTTAGCTTGGTCATCATTAGAGGATGAATGATCCCAAGAGAAAGACACTGAAATACCCTGAAATATTCTAATTAAGTTTAGTCCAAAGAGCCTTGAGGAAGAGACTGAGTTTTTATATTAGATTAGTTTTATGCGTGCCAACTACATCCAGCACAAACTTCTTGTTACACCCCACACTCTTGAGCTCGGAACGTCTTCTTGAGTTCCTTAGACACTATCATGTGAGCCGGATAAGCTACGACACTATCAAACAACTCTAAGGAAAGAAGATTGTGATACCTCGCGAGAAGGGAGGTTGGAGATAGAGTCATAAGAATCCGAAAAGAGTTGGAGGCTAAGAAATGAGTCGTAGGACTCGATTTACCTACGTAAGACACTAAGTTAAGAGTCTTATACACTTAAGTTTCTTAAGGATATATCAAGCTTACGTAGTACGGATTACATAGGCTCTTAAAGTGAGACGAAATTACGAACCCGCAAGGAAGGGAAAAAGACGACGTGTGGCAGCCAATGGAGGAGCGACACATGGCAGCACCTCAAGCAAGCAGGTGATGCACCTACTTAGGGTCAAGTAGGTGATGCAGCTGCTTGGGGGAGGTGGACCCCGCTACCACGTGGCAGCCCCTAATTGGCAGCCCCTAATTGGCAGCATGACATGGTGGCCAATCATGGGTTAACACGTGTCATCCTTAGGGGATGACACGTGTCACCCCTTGGGATCACATGTATGTATGTATATTATGGATATACTTCAGAATTGGGTCTTCAAACTGCAGCAACAAAGCAGCAACAAGAGAAAAACGTGAAGAACAAGTGAGGGCAGCCACGGGCTTGAGCAAAACAAAAGGTAAGGACCGATTTCGTTTTGTGAATTAATTATTTAAGGTATCCTACGGTGATATAGCGGTGTTTAATAATGAAAATTTCGGATTTGGGGCAGCAAGAAGCCACACAAACAGCCCCTTAGTTTCAGCCGCGTCGAGGAGTTCCGAAGTTAATTTTCAGCACGTTTGAAGAGCCGTTTGTTAAGGTATGGTTGGATTCTCTTCTCCCACATTTTTGTGAGAGTTTATACATGATATGGAGGTGTTATTAACGTAAAGTTATGATTCGTAGCAGCACCAAAAAGATACAAACAGTCCGCTAAAGTTTCAGCATGTTAAGAAACTTCCGAGGCGCGATTTTGGCTTGTTTTTGCCAATTTCGGGTTAGGTAAGGTTTCTCCTTTAAATTAGGACTTTATAAGGTTGTTATGTAGTGTATTATGTAACTTTTATACTTCTGGAAGTATGAAAAAAATCGTGGGGATGCTAAGCGAAAGAAACAATCTAAATTGAAGTCGCCGTAGTTAAATTTTAGTCAAAGTGAGGCGTGGTGTGTTTGGAGGCTGCTGCTGGTTGTGTGGTGTGTGTTGCAGGGTATAAATGTGTTCTAAAATAGGTTTAGTATCTTATGTTTGCAGAAACATGATTCCACGCTTCGTACGGTTAAAGGTTTCGCAAAATAGAAACTAGAAACCCTCTTTTGATATCGTAACTTCGGACGAGCCGCTTGGAATTTATATTGTGTAATTTTGTCGTAATATGTATATGTATGGGCTGCTGTTTGCATTGTTGGTTTGCTTCAGGTGCTAAGTACATGGTTGGGAATTCGGATAGGGCACATTATATGGGAGGTGCTGCCCAATTTTCGTTAACATCATAACTAGTTAAGGAACTAGACGAGAAGGCGAGCGAAGGGATGAATGTTATGAATACTCGTGGGTAGTCTAAGTTGCTGAAAAGTCCAAGGTTGTTAATACTTACATTACTTCCATGTTAAATAGGTTTCGAGGACAACGATGTGGACGTAATTAAGAGAAGTCCATACAAGGTATGTGAAGCTTTCCTTTGGCGTGTTTTTGGAATAGATATGTAGAACTATTCTTCTTTTCTTTTGGCATGTCTTAGATATAAGTTATGAATGATATGTATACGATATTTGGGATACAATCCATTCGTAAAGCCCTGAGTATGAGTCGAGACTCTTGTTTACTTCTTGGTATTAGAACTTCTGCAATAGCTGAGTCATTACCTTTTTGTCTTCTATGTGATGAAAACTAGTACATGTAAAGCCCATTTCTCCTTTCCTTTGGAATGGCTTGATTTTAAGTGAAATGGTATATGATATAGGTTTAGAGCTAATTCCATTTACGAGCTTTGAGTGTAACTCGTGACTTGTAATCACTCCTGAACATAAGAGTCTGAAAGTAGTCAAACTGCTATTCTCGAGACTTCTATATAATGAATAGTAAGTGGAGGTACCAGCTCCTCTTTTTTATAAAGGCTCTAAAATGGTAAATGCATCTGATTGCATAAGTTGAGTCTTTGACTAGGTAACTGTCACGACCCAACCCCGTAGGCCGCAACTGGGGTCCGACCTGGACCCTCTTATGCGTATTTATCAACTACACTTAAGTTGAACCGTGTGTGATGTGATACTATATACAAAAACCCTAATAGTTTAAAACTTTTTCATGTACATGTAGCCTCTTTCATTTGTTTCATATCATGAAAGGGCACGCGAGCCGACAAGGCTGCTATAACAAAAACATTCACAACATATCGAATAGGCAACATCGAAACTAACTCACAAACAACCCACATATATACATGTCTACAGACCTCTAAGAATAGTAACAATAACATATGGCGGGACAAGACCTCCGCCGTACCCCTGAATGTACAAATATATACATTAAGTGACCAGCATCAAAATTTAGGCTCCAGAACAGTGAAGCACTTCCGACACAGCTGAGAGGAACTCCTACGCTAATGGATCTCCAGAATAAACATCTGTACCTGTGGGCATAAAACGCAGCCCCCCGAGAAAAGAGGATCAGTACGATATATGTACTGAGTATGTAAAGCATAACACATCGTAACAGAGATCATAACTGAAATAGGGATGCAGGGGACAAGTATAATAACTAAATGAATTACTGTACCTGCACCTTAGGACACATAAATCATACACATCATCATATGCTGTGCCCGTCCCTCTAGTGAACTCGGTGTTATAATCACTTCTTCATAATCACATATCATCATATCATAATGCATTTCATTTCATCATATCATCGTATACGGTATCATACCATCGTATACGGTATCATCTTATCATGTATATCATCGTATCACACCCGGTTCACTGTGGGGCTCAGGGTCACAATGTATTGCTTTAATCTCATATGCATGCCTACATAAAGTACCCGGCCCTTTAGTGAGGGACTCAGTGAATGGAGTGGTGTACGTCTATAGCGTACCATCATAATATACATATGTACCCGGCCCTCTAAGCAAAGACTCGGTGTTCCTTCCATATTTCACCACATATACTATTATATTACAGCCGGCCCGGGACTCGGTGAATAATCGTATCGTCATAACATATAACATATATCACACCTCACGTACGACATCGTCTCCTCGTGCGTGGAACTATACACATCCGGCCCAGGGCGCGGTGAAAGAAGTAGTAACACTGTGCATGATAACATATCCCGGCCCATCGTGGGACTCGAGGAAGGATGGGTTACAGTATGTACGAGTAGAGTAGTGAGAAACCATATGCAACTAAGTTATTATCTAAGACTCGATGAAACAGTCAAGTGAACCGTCACCTGAAGACTGGGGGAGTAATTATCTGAGGTATCCCTTTAGATGTCATTAGGGTTTATATCAATTGGGGCTTCAGGGATCACAAACATGCATCAAAATAATGCCACATAATTTATGCAATCATAAATATAGTCTATGCAATCAGAAACACAATTTATCAAGTCAAAGACTCAACTCATGCAATCAATGGCATTTATCATTTCAGAGCCTCTAAAAAGAGGAGCTAGTACCTCTACTTACTATTCATTATATAGCAGGCTCGAGAATAGTAGTTTGACTACTTTCAGACTCTTGATGTTCAGGAGTGACTACAAGTCACGAGTTACAATCAGAGCTCATTAATAGAATTACCTCTAAACCTATATCATATACCATTCAACTTAAAGTTAAGCCATTCCAAAGGAAATAAGAAATAGGCTTTACATGTACTAGTTTTCATCACATAGAAGACAAAAAGGCAATGACTCAGCTATTGCAGAAGTTCTAATACCAAGAAGTAAACAAGAGTCTCGACTCATATTCAGAGCTTTACGAATGGATTGAATCCCAAATATCATATACATATCATTCATAACTTATATCTAAGACATGCCAAAAGAAAAGAAGAATAGTTCTACATATCTATTCCAAAAACACGCCAAAGGAAAGCTTCACATACCTTGTATGGACTTCTCTTAATCACGTCCACATCATTGTCTTCGAAACCTATTTAACATGGAAGTAATGTAAGTATTAACAACCTTGGAATTTTCAGAAACTTAGACTACCCACGAGTATTCATAACATTCATCCCTTCGCTTGCCTTCTCGGCTAGTTCCTTAACTAGTTAGGATGTTAGCGAAAATCGGGCAGCACTTCCCCTATAATGTTCCCTATCCGAATTCCCAACCATGTCCTTAGAACCTGCAGCCAACCAACAATGCAAATAGAAGCCCATTCATATACATATTACAACAAAATTACACAATATAAACTCCAAACAGCTCGTCCGAAGTTACGATATCAAAAGAGGGTTTCTAGTTTCTATTTTGCGAAACCTTTAACCGTAAGAAGCGTGGAATCATGTGGCTGAAAACAGAAGATGATAAACCTATTTTAGAACACATTTATACACTGCAACACACACCACACAACCATCATCAGCCTCCAAACACACCACGCCTCACTTTGACTAAAATTTAACTACGGCGACTTCAATTTAGATTGTTTCTTTCGCTGAGCATCCCCACGATTTTTTTCATACTTAAAGCAGTATAAAAGTTACATAATACACTCCATAACAACCTTATAAAGTCCTAATTTAAAGGAGAAACCTTACCTTACCCGAAATTGGCCAAAACTAGCCAAAATCGCGCCTCGAAAGTTTCTTAACATGCTGAAACTTTAGCGGACTGTTTGTATCTTTTTGGTGCTGCTCCGAATCGTAAATTTACGTTAATAACACCTCCATAGCATGTATAATCTCTCACAAAAATGTGGGAGAAGAGAATCCAACCATACCTTAACAAACGGCTCTTCAAACGTGCTGAAAATTAACTTCGGAACTCCTCGACGCGGCTGAAACTAAGGGGCTGTTTGCGTGGCTTCTTGCTGCCCCAAATCAGAAATTTTCATTATTAAACACCGCTATATCACTGTAGGATACCTTAAATAATTAATTCACGAAACGAAATCGAGCCTTACCTTTTGTTTTGCTCAAACCCGTGGCTGCCCTCACTTGTTCTTCACGTTTTTCTCTTGTTGCTGCTTTGTTGCTGCAGTTTGAAGACCCAATTCTGAAGTATATCCATAATATACATACATACATGTGGTCCCAAGGGGTGACACGTGTCAGCCCTTAAGGATGACACGTGTCAAGCCATGATTGGCCACCGTGTCATGCTGCCAATTAGGGGCTGCCACGTGGCAGCGGGGGTCCACCTCCCCCAAGCAGCTGCATCACCTACTTGAACCTAAGTAGGTGCATCACCTTCTTGCTTGAGGTGCTGCCACGTGTCGCTCCTCCATTGGCTGCCACGCGTCATCTTTTTCCTTTCCTCGCGGGTTCGTAATTTCGTCTCACTTTAAGAGCCTATGTAATCCGTACTACGTAAGATTGATATATCCTTAAGCAACTTAAGTGTATAAGACTCTTAGCTTAGTGTCTTACGTAGGTAAATCGAGTCCTACGACTCATTTCTTAGCCTCCAACTCTTTCCGGATTCTTATGACTCTATCTCCAACCTCCCTTCTCGCGAGGTATCACAATCTTCTTTCCTTAGAGTTGTTTGATAGTGTCATAGCTTATCCGGCTCACATGATAGTGTCTAAGGAACTAAAGAAGACGTTCCGAGCTCAAGAGTGCGGGGTGTAACAGTAACTGTGTCTCTTATTGCATAACTGTGTCTCTGATTGCATAATCGTGTCCTTGATTGTATAAACCATGTTTCTGATTGCATAAGCTATATGGCATTGTCTGGATGCATGTCTGTGATTCTTGAGGCCCCAACTGATGTAAGCCCTAATGACATCTAAAGGGATACCTCCGATAATTACTCCCCCAGTCTTCAGGTGACGGTTCACTTGAGTGTTTCATCGAGTCTTAGATAATGACTTAGTTGCATATGGTTTCTCACTACTCTACTCGTACATACTGTAACCCATCCTTCCTCGAGTCCCATGATGGGCCGGGATATGTTATCGTACACAGTGTTACTGCTTCTTTCACCGCGTCCTGGGCCGGATGTGTATAGTTCCATGCACGAGGAGACGATGCCGTACGTGAGGTGTGATATATGTTATATGTTATGACGATACGATTATTCACTGAGTCCCGAGCCGGCTATAATATGATAGTATATGTGGTGAAATAAGGAAGGAACACCGAGTCCCTCCTTAGAGGGCCGGGTACATATGTATATTATGATGGTACGCTATAGACGTACACCACTCCATTCACCGAGTCCCTCACTAAAGGGATGAATACTTTATGTAGGCATGCGTATGAGATTAAAGCAATACATTGTGACCCTGAGCCCCACAGTGAACCTGGTGCGATACGATGATATACATGATAGGATGATACCGTATACGATGGTATGATACCATATACGATGATATGATGAAATGAAATGCATTATGATATGATGATATGTGATTATGAAGAAGTGATTATAACACCGAGTTCACTAGAGGGCCGGGCACAGCATATGATGATGTGTATGATTTACGTGTCCTAAGGTGCAGGTACAGTAATTCATTTAGTTATTATACTTGTCCCCTGCATCCCTATTTCAGTTATGATCTCTGGTACGATGTGTTATGATTTACATACTCAGTACATATATCGTACTGACCCCCTTTTCTCAGGGGGCTGCGTTTTATGCCCGCAGGTACAGATGTTTATTCTGGAGATCCATCAGCGTAGGAGTTCCTCTCAGCTGTATCGGAAGTGCTTCACTGTTCTGGAGCCTAAATTTTGATGCTGGTCACTTAATGTATATATTTGTACATTCAGGGGTACGGCGGAGGTCTTGTCCCGCCATATGTTATTGTAACTATTCTTAGAGGTCTGTAGACATGTGTATATGTGGGTTGTTTGTGAGTTAGTTTCGATGTTGCCTATTCGATATGTTGTGAATGTTTTTATTATAGCAGCCTTGTCGGCTCGCGTGCCCTTTCATGATATGAAACAAATGAAAGAGGCTACATGTACATGAAAAAGTTTTAAACTATTGGGGTTTTTGTATATAGTATCACATCACACACGGTTCAACTTAAGTGTAGTTGATAAATACGCATAAGAGGGTCCAGGTCGGACCCCAGTTGCAGCCTATGGGGTTGGGTCGTGACACTTCTACGGACCATAGAATGGACTCATAGGTTACTTCCTGACTAAGTGAAATTTTAAGGTCACAAAGATACTTCTACCGATGGCTTCAACTACCTATAGAAGTTTCTACGAACCATATAAAGTGTGTGTAGAACATATCCATGACCCGTATTCAGACCTTTTCCATGAGTCAATTCCTACGACAAGTTGGAGGGTCTACAACCTGTAGAAGGGACTTGTAGATCCAACCCTATAATTGCAGTAGTCACCGTTTAGTGTGCCTAGTTTCTAAGACTACAGTCTCAGACCTGTATGTAAGTATACGACCCGTAGAAGGCTCTATAGACCCAACTCTCAAATAACCTCAGTACTCTTTTACGAGGAGGGTCTACGACTCATAGAATGGTTTAGACCTATAGAAGGGATCCGTAGACCCAACCATGCAATTTCCATTGAGTAAATCTATGGCACTATTTCCACGAGGGGTCTCCTATGGCCTGTAGAAATTTCTACGGTACGTAGGTCGACCCATAAATGGTCTAAATTTAATTTTAATGAAGGTTATTTTGGTCTTTTCCCACCCTTTTAAAAATAAAACCATGAAATTTTGTGTCCAAATTGAGTACCTTATCATAACCCTACGACATTTTTTGATCATTAACACATAGAAGACATAGAGCAAGGATTTAAGAGGAGAAAAAGCTAGGATTGAAGCATATCCATAGAGTTCTTCGAGTTTCGCCAAGAACAACTTTCTTCCAGGCATAAAAGTATAAGTATAGCATTGGACTGAGTTCATTCTTGCGCCCTACAAATAAATTCTTTTATTATGATTTCAAACTTGAGTTTTAATCCCAGTATATTAAGTTGTTAAGTGAGTTATGTTGTCTTTTATTGTGTTCTTTGTATATTTATTCCCATTGAATTATTTTCTGAATTAAAATTCTTGAATTTTGTTCATGCTTGCATTCGAATGAACCCTAGTTGAGTATTTACATTGCTTGTTACTATGAAGGATATATTTTTATGTGTTGAGCAAAGATTAGTTTTGAGGGAACATGAGTCTCCCAAATGCATACATTATTCGAGTTATGAGGATGCATACATTACTAATTTTATGCATGATTTTACCAATTCTAAATTATTTACAGTATTAAGCATAAATAGTATTTTGAGAATGAGTTTTGAGGGAATGCGAGTACTCCCAAATTATAATTTTTTTAAAAAAGTGTAGTAAGGAATTTTGAGAAATGAGGTTGAGCTTATTAAGGTAAATTCCAATGAGACTAAATGAGATATATTTTAAGTGTTTTCAATCGCATGAGTATATGAGCACTATTGCATATTTTTGGGAGTAGTATTGAGCACCAATTTGAGTAAGAATTTAGATAATTCAAACCCCATAAATTAAATAGTCATCATAGGATTAGATCGTGTCGTTTGTTTGGGTAAAACCTCAATTTAGTCCTTGATATGGACTTTTATATGGATCCATGATTTGAGTTTGTGTCCCTTATCCTATCAAGGTAATGGACGGCTCTGGCAATATGACTAGTATGTTTATCATCACGAGGCTCATAGTGATAGTTGTCGGTTTGAGAAACTCCCCAATAAGAGAAAATACTATATTATTTTGAGTTGTATTTATTCCCTTATATTGTGGTAAAGTTGTGAAGTTTTTATTGCACATACATGGTTTACTTTTAGTCGAAGATTTTCAGTATTCCTCTCAGTTTAGTAATCAGAGAGTATGTTCCTTCAAGGTATTTTACATATCACACCTTGTATGTACTAACGTATTTCAAAGATGCATCATTTTACAATGCATAAACATGTGTTACAGATCCGCAACAAGTGCATTGTTAAAGATAAATAGGTGTTACAGATCCTCACCAGGCATATCGTTAAAGATCACATTCATCCATCAATTGGTGAGACCTCTTTTCTTTCGTCAAAACTCTATTTAGTTCATTATTCTTTATTTATCAGCTCTTTTTAGGTAGTCTTGGGCCTTTCCTGGTACCTATTTACAATATTTTGAATTTTCACATCCAAAGAACAAACTCAGATTAGTGTTTCATTATTATTGTTTTTAAAGTTGATTCATTTTATATATATTTTAGAGTATTTTAGACTTATCTTTGAGCATCTCTATTCTTGCACTTTTTATACCCATCTTGTTAAAACTATTATATCTGAGTTGAGTTTTCCACTGACTAGTTAGCCAGGCCAAGGATTCTCTTAAAACCAACAATGATTTTTGAGTGCCAACCATGCCTACAGTATAGACTCGGGGCGTGGCATACTTGGTATCACAATGTACAGTTCAAGAGTCCTACGATGTCTATGAAGTCGAGTCAGTCCTATTTATCAATGCGAAGTGCACCAAATTTATAACGGGGAACCTACAGGCTTTAGGAAGTGTCTCACTTCTTTCATACTCTAAATTCGTGGGATAGAGTTTAACTCTATAAAAGTTTCATTTAACTCGTGTGTTAACATGAGTTTAGATCATGCCTCTAAAAATCACAGTTTGTCAGAGGAACGTCTCTAACACTAAGATCCCGCAAACCATTAGGCCTTCATAATATGTAATGCAGACAAGAGATAGAGCATGTGTAGTTGAGTAGGAGAATGAGAATGGAACTCAAGAGTCTTCTCAGACACCCAGTAATCAACCTCCCCCAACTTTTGATGTGGAGTTTAGAGAAGCTATCACTATGCTCACTCAATTGATGGTTGCCTAGTCTTGTTGTAAAAGTACCGTTGTCACTAACTCTAGATCCTAAGTGTCTTCAACATCTATGAGGAATAGAGACTTCTTGAGGATAAACCCACCAATCTTCACTGGGTCCAAGGTTGAGGAAGATGGCCAGAACTTCATCGATGAGATGTGGAAGATCCTAAAGGCTATGCATACGATAGAGATCGAGAGAGTTGAACTTATTTCTTATCAGCTCAAAGATGTGGTTAATATTTGGTACAACTAGTGGGAAGAGATTCATGGTGAGGATGTTGAGCTTGTTGCTTGGGATGTGTTTGAGAGTGCATTTCTATACCACTTCTTTCCTCGAGAGTTGAGGGAAGTAAAAATTTCATGAATCTAAAACAAGAGGGATTGATGGTAAAACAATACAGTCTTAAATACATCCATCCATGTATGCTCCAGATATGGTCCCTGATGTTAGGTACAAGATGAGGAAGTTTGTCTCTGTCTTGGGAAAATATGTGAAAAGGAGCGTAAGGTTGCTTTACTGCTTTCTGACATGGACACCTCCAGACTCATGGTGTATGCACAACATTTTGAGGAGGACAAGAAGAATGACAGGGAGGAGCACCAGAACAAGAAAGCAAGGTCTTTGGAGAATGAATGTAATTACCAGCAGAATGGTAATAGAAATTGGTCATTCTTTAAGTAAACTTCTTCTGGCAATGCACCATCCTAAGCAAGTTCACAAAAATCGAAAAATAGGAATGATTAGAGGTCACAGAGTAACCAAAACTTTAGAGCTTGGGATTTTCAGTCTCAAAAAGTGTGTCCCATGGTTCTTCGCAGAAGCCACCTTGTGGTATGTGTGGTAGACTTCATTTGGGACAGTGTTGTGATGGCACTAGTGGCTGATACAAGTGTGGTTAGATGAGTCACTACATGAGAGACTATCCATCGAAAGGATAAGGTAATAGAGGCAACAAGGTCCATTCTTTTTCAACAGCACCATCCAATAGAGTTGCCCAAAGAACCCTTAACCCTTAGCCCTGAACCAGAGGCAATGGGATATCAAGAAAAAGATAAAAATAAAGTGGAAAATGAATAGCAAAGAGAAGAGGAGGAACAATTGCAAAAAAATACAAGGAACTACTGCAAGACATGGTATTTATAAGTCTATAATCGAGCATCTAAATCAAAATATGAGTACAAGGCTTCTACAGATACAAATATAAGTACAGACAGTCTTCGCAAGCAAGTAAAGACTGGTCTTAATCCAACATAGATAAAAATTGGCAACCCTAAATGCGAAAACCTCACCAAATCAATAGAAATAACCCGTACTACTATCTGTAAGGGGCAAAAGAGTAGTATGAGTACCAGTAGGCATAGGCCGACTGAGCTCCACATATAAAGCAAGTATAAATCACAGGTAATCAGGAAAATATAGGAAAAGTAAAGAAATAAGTTCTAACACAAGGTAAAGAAGGAAATGGGAGTAAAGAGGTAGTATATATATAAATATACGAGACAGAGTCAAAGAATACACTTTCACGCGCAATCCATAACCTATTTACAGTAAGGAGGAACTAAAGGATCCTACTAATGAATGATGGAAGCACTGTCTACCACAACTAATCAAATACCACCTAAGGATAAAACCAATTGAGTCTAACTGGAAACACCACCAACAACAACCCAGACTAAGACACCCTACAAACAAACTATAAGTATGATAATAGAAAAAACATGTATAATTGGTCAATAACCAATCGGACGACCATACCACCAAAAAGTACAAATAATGACAAACATACCCTCGGCCCTTATAAACTGGAGGACCACACCAAATATGTATATTGCTGATACACGATGATAATAAATGCAAGTTTGTAGTAAACTCTAGTGACATTATCGATGGCTCTCAGAGATCAACAATAATAAGTGTATAGACCCGCCCCGGTTCTTTGCCAGTTAGGTGGGACCCATGCAACTCCCTCATCAATATCACTAGTACACTAGATAGAGGGGCCTATAGGGGATGCGGGAAGTTTGTATACACTGACTGGGACATAACCAGGTCCTACATAAACATATAGCATCCCTATAGTGGTACACTAAAGTGAGTGGCAAAGCTGATATGGAAAAGGGAGACGCTAAGCTGGATAGTCAATTACTGGCCAATGGCATCCTGGATAAAGCCAAAGTATAAAAGGGAGACATCGCGATGGATATCTATAAAGACAAAGCGTGTCTTTGATGCCTCTAAAACTGTCAGTATAAAATGATCATGTCCTCAATGCCTCGTAGAACTCAAAACCAGTACCCAATATCTCAGGTGGTACGACTCCCTTTAAAACTAGGTTTAAAAATAGTAAAAGTGTGAGAAATCCTTATAAAAATCAATTGTTAAAATCCAACAAAATACCAAGACCGTTAGAAAAAATGAGTGAATATGCTCAATCAATGCAAGCATGCCATAACCAGCATCTAAACAAGAAACACACAATCGACACAGTAACATCAAACTAAACCACACTATCAAGGAAAAAAGGAACTAACATGGGATCCAATTGCTCCTTGAGCATGGCCTCGAGCCCAATCAATAGATAATAAATATAGAGGCATCCAAAACCTACCGCTAAACAAAAGCAAACAAACGTAGACATAGCTAAGAATTAGATAGGGGGAGAAATATCTCTAGGATCAACGTCTAACCTCAAAAGATGTCATCTCTATTCCCAACAACCACAAATAAGCCAAACCTATGGCTATGATGAACCACAGAGGTCTCGGTACGAGCACTAAGTTCCACCGACCATCATAATCCCTTACCAGAAGCTACTCCTTGCTATATGGGCATTGGGACACAAGCTAAAGTATCTAAGGTTGAAACCCAGCCTAAGTCCATTAGTACAGATCTTAAGAAGGATAATCTCACCCGACCATAATTCAGCCTAAACTACAAGCCTAAACTAAGGATCTCAACAGACTATGCTAGTCTTAGGCTTAACCGGAGTCAAAGAAATGAGATAAAAGGAGGAAGTACCTAAACTCGGACAATACCAACCTAAATAATATGCAATATATACTAGATGATATCTAATAAAACTCAATCAAATAGGGAGAATGTAGCCTACCTTGAAGCTGAACACACGATCTCTAAATCCACCAAAATAAATCTCTCGGCCTCTGAATCACCTCCAATCGCCGCCATGTTAACAAAATATTGATCACCTCATCAATACCGATGTTTAGACACTAAATTTGTATTTTTTAGAGATGGACTAATTTTGGAGTCAAAATCAAGAATTGTGGGACTTGCTCCATGAATTACACAATTAACTGCGTGAAGAGGTCCTAAGAGCTACCCTGAACTTGTGCTCTGAAAAGGAAAACAATCTAGTGCCTAAAAAATCCCAAACACCTTTATGCATCCACATTCTCAATTAAGCTAAAAACAAGGAGGGGCAGCTGAAAAATAGGGGAAATTACCTTCAACAAAGCTCCCACAACTAATTATGGTCACACCACCAAATTTGTCATGAAAACCCCCACACTTAAGCCCTTTGAATCACCCAATTGTCCTTAGAATTGAGAGAGAAATGGTATTTCAAACTTTGAAAAATAACTAAAAATAGGAAATTAAAAATAGGCCTCAGTTGTTGCAAAAGAGACCCCGACGATCGCTTAAGCGACACCCACCAAGAGGTAGGAATTGCTTTAGCAACACCAGGTCGCTTAAACGATATATCGTTTAGAGATAGGCCCGTTTCTTTTGCGACCCCCGCCCATGGTGTTGTGGTCTCTTTAGGAACTAGGAATTACAAACACGATGGCTCCAGACACAGCTGGTGCGAAAAGGAATTTGGCTTGTCCAAGTCTTCGATGGGGTGTTCAGAATTCGTTCTGAACCCTGTGCACGCAAATAAGATATGCTACCCCACCAAATTCACCGATCCAGACTCAATGGACCATTCAAAATTCCTATACATGGTGAGTTTAATGAAAAGTGGGTCCCACACCCAAGTTCCATTTTTAGCTAAGTTCCACAACGGATTTCAGAAGTATAACGGAAGCCTCGGGAAGTAAACGCATGGTCATTCTAGACCAAACTCGACATTCTAGAACTAACTGTAATAATGGAATTTTCATCCGAGCGCATTTTCCAAGAATGTTCACCAAAGTCAACTATAGGCCAAAGTTCAAAGGCAAAAGCTCCAAATGACCCCAAACTCGTATCGATTGCCTTGATACTCATGTCGACTATGCTAATAACCTAATCTAGCCATTTTAGAATTGATGGAACAGTTAGAATTCCATTCTGAGGTCGTTTACATAAAGTTATGATTGAAGTCAACTTGTCAAGTTATAAAATCTCTAAAACAGAGAAATGACCCTAAAACCCAAATGAACGACCAAGCGATCGAACAGTTAGTTCCAGAAAATAATAAATGACTTAGGGTCACTACAGGAAAGATCAAAAAGTTTAAAAGGTCAAAAGATGAAATAAATGACCTGGAGGGTCGTTACAACACCCACTACAAAAAGAACTTTCATTTGCGAAACAAAAGGTACAGTAATAGCTTGGAGGAACGAAAGGATGAGGGTACGGACCCCCATGCTTTTCCAGACACTCAAACACCCTCTTGGATTGAGCAGCACCATTAGAAAACTCAGGCTGAGAGAAAAAGCCTCAAATTCACTTCCAACTACAAAAACTCCTCGAATTCCTTCTTGAGCTCCAACTCTCGCTCTCTTAGCCTGATCTTCACTAAAAACACAGGATTTCTATTGAGGATGACCAAACTAAATCAAAAATACCAAAATGAGCAACACAAGACCATGGTAGATGCAACTCACTCTAAATTGCAAATACTTATCTTAAGCTCTAAATTCATTTTCTTCTAGCAACAAGGGTATTCTGCCGATCCATAGCTATCCTGAAAACCTTCAACGCCATCCGAAACTTGCTTACTGAACACACTGCACAAATCTTAGGGAAACCACATATTTCTATTGAACATCAATGGATGACAACAACCAAAACCAGGGAACCAACCGGGGCAAAGCCAAAAATTTCAATAGTAACTTTAAAAACCAAGACCCTAAGCCGAAACATACCTTTTGAAAAAGAAAAATCCACCCACATTAATGATTATCCTATAAATGAGCAGGCTGTACTGAGTCCAATTCCGCCGACTTACTCCTACCATAGGAACTGCTGAAACACCTACACCATATGACTACCAATCACTCGTCCACCTCAAATTCTATCCAACTATCCAAGTCCAAGGAAAACCATGCTGGTAGGTGACACAAACATGGAAACCTGATCAGTAATAGTCCAAGAGAACCAACTCCCACACACAACACCGTAAGCTACCGAGTATAACAAAGGCAAACCTTATATTATGAACAAAATCAAAATCATAGAATACAAGAGTTACTTTGATCCCATCATATAGATGAACGTTCTAAACACTTCTAATTCTCCAACAAAAGTTTGTCTGAATCTGCCAAGGAACCCCACCATTCCAGCTCCATAACATTACTCGGACCTCGAGATCTACCATCCCAACCATAAAGAACCAACCACAACAGCAAAACGTGTAATAAGAGATCACACTTTCTGAATCCCAACTACCCAAAACTGATACCAAAACTTTCAATAAGAAGGATTTAAAAAGATTGAACAAATGGAGTATCGCAACACAGTCGAGAATAAGACCAAGACAGAAGTGAAAAGATGACTAACTAGGATTACCACAATACCCTCGAAATCTACTTAACCTTTCTCACAACTCCAACAGTCACACTTCTCCCGACAATAAATAAACCCAAGCACCAAGAATTCAATACAAAAACAAATCAGGCAGGCAAAAAAGAGCAAACCTCAACTTCGCAGTCTAAGGACTCAAAATACCAATAAGGCATAGGGAGGAATCGACATGCAAAATCTACCACACCTCCAAAGATTATATGCCTCCATTCACATGGTACCTAGACAACCAATCTTTCAACTAGGAACTAAAAGAGGTCAAGCAATGTAAAATAGTTATCTAAGCCAAGGGAACCACAACAGCCAAAGAGAAATACTAGTCAAAGCCACGCTAGTTAAGTTATGAGAAACAATTCAACCCCTACGCAATTGGGGAAAATATGCAACTAAGGCGGCCCTCAATACCAACTAGATCCTCCTGTATCATAACTACTAGAACTAACAACGCTGACCTAACAACCTATCTAACAAGGATCGGCACCACAACAAATTTGACAGTAAAAGGGGACAAAACAAAGATAACTAGTTCGATGTAACCTTATATAAAATCACCAAGGCAAAGGCACAGGGAGTTGCTCAACCCCTACTACTAAACATAGAGCCTCGGCCTAGTTGATCCGCTATTAAAAAAAATTAGCTACAATATTGAAACATATACACACAAGTCAAAGTAAGGCTACTACTATACTCATGACATACATAACAAATCAAATAGCCATGTACCTGGAGACTCGACCTCTGGCTGATCGGTAGAAGTATGGAACGAATGGCGACCAACCTTGGTTTTAACACATGAAGCACCATCAACAACAGTTTAAGAACTACCCCTAAATGGAGCTGACATAAAACCATGATACTGAACTTGCTCAGCAAACTCCCCATGGGTCCCATGCCGAGGACAATCTCTAGATCGATGGTCATGCTCTCTACAAGTACAATAAGACCCAATAACTTTAGTCCGGTAAGTAAGAGGAGTCTAAAATATATGGAGTACCAAACCACGCCTAGCGCACTCTGAGTACTAGTGGCCAAGTGAACCGCAGTCATAAAACCCTGAAGCTGAATGCCTAATTTGTTATACCCTGTACCTTTATGCTTCGAAACCTCTTCTTAAGCTTCTTGAAAGTTATCCCATGACCCAGATTATCTATAACATGATTAAATAACTCTAAGGAAGGGAGGACGTGACGCCTCTTAAGAGTGAAGGTTGGAAATAGGTCCATAACGATTTGAAATAAATTGGAGGCCAAAATAATAAGTCATAGGACTCGACTTACTTATGTAAGATACCAACTTGGATGACTTATATAACTAAGCCACTGGAGTACATGTTTTTTTTTTTTTTTTTTTTTTTTTTTTTTTTTTACGGGAACAGACCCTACACGAGGCTCCCACCTCTCGTGCACAGTCAGGGGTTAAGCAACACCCCCAAGCCTTAACATAAATAATCAAAATAAAAATACAAGGAGGGGGACATAAACCTTACCTCCGATCCTATGGTGGTTCATAAGTCGGCTAACCTATTAAGGTCGGCTAACTCATCCCCGATACAAAAAAGAAACTAACTATAACTAGAAAGCATTAAACCTGTGAGAGGACTCCTCCCGGTACAATTCAACTATGAAAGCATAAATGAGGGAGACTCTCCCCTTCCATGAGAAAAAAGAAAAGTAACCTACACTAGTCCTATTCAACTATGCTACGTACCAGACATAGCTACATTGAAGAAGAACAAGCATACGAAACTTCTATCTCGCATGGGATGGGAAATTCCTTTCATCTTTGCTCCTTTTAGTCTTGTCGTACCAAGTAAATCCAGGTGAAGTGTGCCTTTGTATCAGCATCATGATTACCAGCTATGGAGGTTGAAAGGAAGGAAGTAGCTGCATGGTGGTCCAAATGTATGGTTGCTGCAGACCTGTACCTGCACAGCCAAACAAGACCAACAATACATTCAACCAAAGAGGTGTGCAAGCTGCTGTAGCATTAGCTTGTATTTGTTCCTTGGCTGCTGCAAGTTGGTGGAGCTGTTGCAGCTGTTGATGGAATGCATCCAAGGCTGCCAATCTGCAGGTGGCTGCAGGTTCCCTAGGCTGCTTGTTGGTCTTTGTTTTGAGGTGGTTAGGCCTCTTGGAGCACCTGCACAAAATAACAAAACCAACAAACTTGTATATGTTTCTTGTCTGCTGCAGGTTGATGGAGTTGTTGCTGGAGTGTGTTAGTAGTGGAGAATGTGTTTGGCAAGCTGAGGGTGCTGCTCCAAAGCAGCCCCAAGATACTGCAGTCCTTTTAGCAGTCTGCCAGCTGCATTGGTGAAGCTGAGAATGACTGGTCATGGAGATCAATGCATTCTCCTGGAGGGGGGTGAAGCTGAGGTACCTGCATAGACAAACACAACCAACAAGACAAACAGCCAAATACAAGCAACCAAACAACCACAAAATCCAGAAGGAAGTTGCTGCTCTGCATAGTCCTTGTGTAGGCCTCTTAGTGAAGGTATTTGTTTTGGTGGTTGTATCTGTGCTGTGCTCTATGTAGGTGTTGGAAACACATGTTGATGAGTTCATCCTGACATCTGCATCTACACCACAAACAAGAACCAGCAAGAAAGGAGCTGCTGCAAGTGTTGTGTTATTAGAGTTATTAGAGAAGGCATAGGTGGATTGGATTTGTTCCTTGTCTGCTGCAGGTTGGTGCTGGGGTGTGTTGATAATAGAGAGTGTGGTTGGCCAGCTGAGTGTGCTACTCCATATAAGCCCAAGGTTACTGCAGCCCTCATAGCAGTGCCAAATAGGTTCTAAGCAAAGAAAGTCAACCAAAGACAAGCAACAAAGCAAACAAGTGTTGAGCTGCTGCAGGTGTTGCAGGTGTTGGGCTGCTGCAGGTGTTGAGCTGCTGCAGATGTTGTCCTCTATGATTTTGATGTTAAAGCATGTTGGTGTAAGTCTCCAACAACCTGCAAATACACAGCAAGTAACCAAAGACAAGCATAGACATATACAGGTTAGTAGAGAGGAATGGATCTCAAATAGGATTTTGGAGCCTGTTAGCATTTTCCATGTCGCTCGACTAACGTCTCCACTTATCCGTTTGAGCTGAAATTTCATGAGGTTTGCATATATATTCTTTACTTTAGCCTTGCAAAGTTTGAAGGCTTGATTCCCAAGTTGGAGCTTCCATTTAGCAAATTTCTTCCTTTTTAAGCTTAAGACAGCTGATTGTTTCAAGCTCGCTCGCCTAACGTCTAAAATTATCCGTTTTGGCTGAAATTTCTTGGGCCTTATCAAAAATATATATGCTACCATCCTGCAAAGTTTGGGAGACTTTGGACAAGTCCACAAGTTACTCCCTACCCTGCACCTACTGCCCTGCTGAGGCTTAGAGGTTGCAGGGGGTTTGGAAGATGTTGTTGTGCTCTTGTCTATGTATTTGTTGTTGAAGAATGCTAATATATTGCTCCAGACACCTGCAATAATACAACAAACAAGCCCAAACAAAACATAATATACACAGACTATCAATAGAGAGGGGACCTCAGTAAGAGCTTTGGAGAGTGTTATCATTTTCCAAGCCGCTCGACTAACGTCTCCAATTATCCATTTGAATTGAAACTTTATGGAGTTAGCATGTATATCCTCTCCTTTAGTCCTGCAAAGTTTGAAGACTTGTTTCCCAAGTTGGAGGGTCCAAATTACTAAAGACCCTCTCTTTAGGCTTAAGGCAGCTGAATGTTTCCATGTCGCTCGCCTAACGCCTCCATTTATCCGTTTGGGCTGAAACTTCTTGGGGCTTGTCAAAATAATATATTCTAACTTCCTGCAAAGTTTGGGGGGCATTGGACAAGTCCACATGCTACTCCACACCCTGCACCTGCTGCCCTGCTGAAGCTTAGAGGTTGCAGGGTGTTTGGAAGTTGTTTTTGTGCTCTTGTCTATGTATTTGTTGTTGAAGAATGCTAATATATTACTCCAGACACCTGCAATAATACAACAAACAAGCCCAAACAAAAAATAATGTACACAGACTAGCAATAAAGAAGGGACCTCAGTAAGAGCTTTGGAGAGTGTTATCATTTTCCAAGTCGCTCGACTAACGTCTCCAATTGTCCATTTGGGTTGAAACTTTATGGATTTAGCATATGTATCCTCTCCTTTAGTCCTGAAAAGTTTGAAGACTTGTTTCCCAAGTTGGAGGGTCCAAATTACTAAAGACCCTCTCTTTAGGCCTAAGGCAGCTGAATGTTTCCATGTCGCTCGCCTAACGCCTCCAATTATCCGTTTGGGCTGAAACTTCTTGGGGCTTGTCAAAATAATATATTCTAACATCCTGCAAAGTTTGGGGGGCATTGAACAAGTCCACCTGCTGCAACTCACCCTGCACATCTTACCCTGCTGAATCTCAGTTACAGGTGTTGCAGGGAAGGTGTTAGCATTAGTGAGAGGCTGAATATTTGGTGAAGTCCTAGCATGCCAGGTTGTTGCTTCTCTTTTGTTGAGATACTTTGAACCTGTAAAGACAAGTGACAAGAAGCCAAACAAGAAGGATAGGTGTACAGGCTGCTGGAGACTCTTTTGTAGCTCCATGTGACTTCCATAGTAAATGAGGTTAAATTGCATGTTGTTGCAGGCTTCTCCCAAGAGAGGACCCTTAGTTGTACTCAGAACCAGCTCCCTATGGTACCTGCACCCACCAACAGAAAAACACACATACAAGCAATTCTGCAATATTCTAATTACTTGTAGTTGGTTCCTGATTGCTGATTCCCATTGCTGGTTCCTGTGCTGCATCACTACAGCTTTCCTTGCCTGGCTTGCAATTGTTGGTTCCCATTTTCCAAATCTACTGATACCTACACAAGCAAGAATGAAAAGAAAAAAGAAGCTATCTATTCTAATCCTTACCTCTAGGGGTAGGTTGATTGCTCTAGGAATGCAATAAGTAAGGGAGATTGTCCCCTTTACAAAACTCCTACCTATGAATTTATACATAGGGAGTTCTGTACTACTATTATTGGTATGCAAATCAAGGAGGTTGTTTGATCCTCTTCAGTTTTGTCCTCCTAAAATTTGGCATCCCCATCTTGTCTAGGATGTAATATCCTCTTGTTTCCTTAGGAAGCTGTTGAACACTGTAGAATTGAGCCATGCTATCTACACTGTGGCTATGCTTGGAGAGTGTATCAGCAACAAAATTAGCCTCCCTATAGATGTGCTTACATTGAAAGAGATCCAGCATTATGATCATCTCCTGCAGGTTTGTGACTGGAGTACATGTTGAGCTTACGTATCAAGGATTACATAGGCTCCTAAAGTAAGATGAGATTACGAACCCACGGGAGAGGCGGAAGGAGGAGTAGCACCTACTCGGAAGCAAGCAGGTGATGCACCTACTTTTACTAAGTAGGTAATGCACCTACTTGGACCAAGTAGGTGACAAACCTACTTGAGGTGGGTCACACATCGCCACATGGCAGCATGTGATTGGTTGCATGAGGTGATGTGGCTGCCTAAGAGTGTGACATGTGTCACCCTTAGGGGCTGCCACATGTCACTCTCCAAAAAGGTATATATATATATATATATATGTATGGATGACTAGGAAATTCATTGTTCATCCCTTGCTACACTTAAAAATTGAGAGAAAAGTTAAGAGGGAGAAGGGAGGAGCTACGGCAGCACCTAGAAGGAGGTAAGTCTCCAATTTTTTTTCCGTCAATTAATTATCTACAGTGTTGCTCAACTACGTGGAGGTGTATATATGTATATTACAATGCCTACGGAACCATATTTTCAGTTATACACTTGGAAAACTAAGAGAAACTTAAAGAGAAAATGCTAGGAAACAGACCCATTTTTGGAGGAGACAGTTGTTAGTAATATTGATATAACTTCTTGTGTATAGCTTCATTTCGGGTGATTCAATATGTTTTGGAAAGGTATTTCATAAGTCTATAACTGTCAGTTAGACTTTCAAATCCATTTTTTCTTTTAGATTCCCGAAAAAGGGTGATGATGTGTAGAGGAGGTACTGCCCAGATTTTGGTTTTAGAAATTCTACAAGGACTGCTGTTGGTATTTTAGGCATATCATTTTGTATGAAATTGCTGTAGGGTTAATTAGAAATTGTATGTGACCCTGTGACACATGTATATAACTTTCATTGAGGACACAAATCTTATTTCCTTCAATTACCCCTTCGAAACTAAGCGACAATTCAAGACAGTAGGCTGTCCAGAATTCACATTTTGATAGCTTTGGCGAGTTTTGGCCTATTTTGGGAAAGGTAAGGTCTTTACTTTCAATTTGAAGTTTATGATGTTGTTATATGATGTATTACACCCCTTGTATTCTGCTGGAAGTTTAAGAATGTCGTAGAAATGCTCGATGTTCAAAATAAACTAAATTGGAATTGCTATAGTTAAATTGTCGTCGAAGTATAGTGTTGTTCGTGTGAGTTGTTGCTGCATGGGTGTAATGTATTGTTGCAGGGCCTAAATGCATTCTAAAATGGATGTAGATGCTGCTGGTTGCAGCCACACGACCCCTCGTTGCGTATAATGAAAGGCGTTACAAAATAAAGGCTAGACACCCTATTGTGATATCGCATTTTTGAATAAGTTATTTGGAGTTTATGTTGTATATTGTTGGTGTGAATTCCTGAAGGTTGTTGTTTTTAGTTGGCGGTAGGTCTTAGGGACCTAATTGGAAATTTGGATAGGGCACATTATAGGGGAGGTGCTGCCCAATTTTTGTCGACGCCTTAGCGAATAACAGAACTAGTCGGGGAAACGACTAAGGAAATACATTACATTAATACTAAGGTGTAACCTAGGGTGATGGAAAGTAAAAGGGGTTTATATTCATATTACTTTCATGTTGAATAGGTTCAAAGGACGGCGAGGCAAGCAGGATAAGGAATAATTCAGACAAGGTATGTGAAGCTTTCTTTTGGCGAATTTTTGGAATAAGTATGTAGAGCTATTCTTCTTTTCTTTTGGCATGTCTTAGATGTAAGCTATAAATGATATGTATATGACATTTAGGATTCAATCCATTCGTAAATCCCTGAGTATGAGTCAAGACTCTCGTTTACTTCTGGATATTAGAATTCCTGCAATAACTGAGTCATTGCCTTTAAGTCTTCTATGTGATGAAAACTAGTACATGTAAAGCCTATATCTTCCTTCCTTTAGAATGGCTTAATTTTAAGTGAAATGATATATGATATAGATTTGGAGAAAATTCCAATTATGAGCTCTGAGTATAATTCGTGACTTGTGCTCACTTCTGACCATTAAAAGCCTGAAAGTAGTAAACCTATTATTCTCGAGCCAGCTATATAGTGAATAGTAGGTGGAGATACAAGCTCTTTTTCTTGAAGGCTCCGAAACCATCAATGTCTCTGATTGCATAACTGTGTCTCTGATTGCATAACTGTGTTTCTGATTGCATAACCGTTTCTCTAATTGCATAAACCATGTTTCTGATTGCATAAGCTATATAGCATTGTCTTGATGCATGTATGTGATTCCTGATGCCCCAATTGATGTAACCCCTAATGACATCTAAAGGGCACTTCGGATGAGTACCTTCCTGGTCTTCAGGTGACGGTTTACTTGAGTGTTTTATTGAGTCTCAGAGGGTGACTTAGCTGCATATAGTTTCTCATTACTCTACTCATGCATGCTGTAACCCTTCTTTCTTCGCATCCCACGATAGGCTGGATATTATGTCGAGCGCAGCTTTACTACTTCTTTCACCGCATCTCAGCCCGGATGTGTATAGTTTTATGCACAAGGAGATGATGTCGTACATAAGGTGTGATATATGTTATATGTTATGATGATATAATTATTCACCGAGTCCCGGGCTGGCTGTTATATGATAGTATATGTGGCGAAATAAGGAAGGAAAACCGAGTCCCTCCTTAGAGAGCTGGATACGGTATGTATATTATGATGGTACACCATAGACATACACCACTCCATTCATCGAGTCCCTCACTAAAGGGGCCGAATACTTTATGTAGGCATGCATATGAGATAAGAGTGATACATTTGCGATCCCGAGCCCCGTAGTGAACCGGATGTAATATGATGACATACATGATAAGATTATACCGTATACGATGATATGATACAGTATACGATGATATGATAAAATAAAATACATGATGATACGATGACATGTGAATATGAGAAAATGCTTATGACACTGAGTTCACTAGAGGGCTGGGCACAGCATATGATGATGTGTATGATTTAGTGCAGGTACAGTAATTCATTAAGTTGTTATACTTGTCCCCTGCATCCCTATTTTAATTATGGCCTCAATTACGATGTGTTATGCTTTACATACTCAGTACATATATCGTACTGACCTCCCTTTTCTCGGAGGGCTACGTTTCATGCCCGTAGGTAAAGATATTCATTCTAAAGATCCGTCAGCTTAGGAGTTCCTCTCAGCTATGTCGTAAGTGCTTCACTGTTCTGGAGACTAATTTTTGATACTGATCACTTAATGTATATATTTGTACATTCAGGGGTACAACGGGGGCCTTGTCCCTCTATATGTTGTTGTTACTATTCCTAGAGGTCTGTAGACATATAGATGTGGGTTGTTTGTGAATTCATTTTGATTGTGCCTATACGACATGTTGTGAATGTTTTTTTTGTTATAGCAGCCTTGTCGGCTTGCATGCCCTTAATGTGTTATGAGATGAATGAAGGAGGCCATACGTACACGAAAAAGTTTTAACTCATTGGGGTTTTGTGTGAGTAATATCACCTTGTTCGTGGTACAGTTTGACTACAACTGATAGGTAGGTATACGGGGGTCCAGGTCGGACCCCAATCACGGCCTACAGGGTTGGATCGTGACAGAAGTGGTATCAGAGCAGTTCGTCCTTGGAGTGTCTATAGACTGTGTCTAGTAGAGTCTTGTTTATCGGTGTGTTGTACACCATATCTATAGATAGGAGGCTACAAGAAATTTAAGATGTTACTTTCTTTCATATCTAAGATCGTGCGATAGAGCCGAGCCATAGAAAATGAAATTCCTCATACTAACCTACAATTTTAGCAGGAGGACAACGCCGATAAAAGAAAGTAACTGACAATATTGAATGTTACGAAGCACGCAGGTAAGCAAAGGCATGAAGGACCTATGCCAGGTAAGGTGTTGTAATACAATTGATATATAAAGTTGGAAAATGAAAGGAAAATTATACAGGAAAGTGTAACAGGTGCAGTTAGAGGGGACATACGAGGTAAGTCCATGTTCATACTGCTAATGTGGGCGCCTTGTGCAGCTGCGATATGACTATATATGTGTGCCCTATGTGGCTGAGATGTTATACAATATGAATATATATATATGTGTGCCCTGTGAGGCATTGTTGGTATTTTCTGCGTGCAAGTGTTGAGATAGTAAGAAATACAGAGGAAACTCTGCCTAAACTTTCCTAGAAATAAAAGGAGAATGAGATACAGGGCTGTAGTATGTCTTGAAAGGTTGTTCTCACAACAATGATGAGATTTGACTAAACGAGTATGGCTGACCTCGAGAAATAAGTTAATTGTTGAGTTAATGGCAATAGAAACTAGGAGGTCAATACTAGTATGGTAGAATGAAGTTAGAAAGGAATGTCATGTAAAACTAATGTTTTCCGGAGGGTATAGGAGTGACATGGAATGTAAAGATGCGTGTGAAATGGAAAAGCAAGCTACGGAACAAATAAGGAAGATTTATCAAGTTTTGTAAGGAAAGTTTCGAATAAAGATTGTGTGATGACAAAAAAGATAGCTAGTACAAGAAAATAAAGAGTAATATGGAATTCCTTGCGCCCAACCAAAAATGGAAATGAGCTGGAGGAATAATAGAGAAGTTATAATATAGGCATTCAAGATAGATGTGATTAATTAAGTATGAGTACCAAACAAAAAGGGAGATAGACAGTTACGAATTGAAAGTATAGTATGATGAAAGAGTAATAAGATAAGGCCCCTATTACAATGAAGTTAATATGGTTTTAAATAGGATTAAAAAGGAGCCTGAAGCACATGACAAAGATGAAAGTTCAGAAGGCATAATGAAGTTAATATACGTGACTCCACCTTGATGGTTAGTGAGATGCTACAAGGAGAGGGTATGTCAATTTGCAGAATAACTGCTGCATTACGAGGTTATTAGAAGAATAAGTTGTATCCACGGGAATAAAGTTAGTATAATGACGAAGCTTGAAACATGAGTCATTAAAGTATAAGTACACTCGAGTGGGGAATTTGCACCAATTATGAGCCCTCGCTAATTACTGATTGGGATAAATGGAATGTGGCTTTGAATGTACTAATATATTATGGATATTACTCGAGTATCAATCGTTAGATGAGATTTTATACGATACATTGCGAATACTAAAGTACCCTACGGTTATGCTAGGGTTTCCTAGAAAGGCAACCTAACATGAGGATGATTTAACAGAGGATGTAGATATGGTGTAGCACGTTAAATATGTTGGAGTAAGAATCATTCGCGTGTGAATAGTTAAAAATAAATGGAGGATGACATGGCTACACCCAAAAATGGGGGAAGTGGACAAGAGAAATACAAGCATAAGAGAAAATCAACCGACGCTATCATATATAAATGGGAACGCTTAAACTTCAAATGAGACCCCAAAAGGCAGGATGCAATCATACCAACACTAACACACCGAATCCCATCAGAACTCCAAAGTTAAGCGTGCTTGGGTGAGAGTGGTACTAGGATGGGTAACCTCCTAGAAAGTACTATGTGGCTATGACATGAGATGATATAGATGTATGTATACGTTGGCCTTGCATGGCATTGTGGTATAAAGAAGTATTGTGGATATGTGATTCCACCGTGAAAGATGATAAGACCCTTTGGGATAGGGGATGTAGCTTTGCAAAAGAATTGATGCAACCTATGAATGGAGGTATGCCAAGAGTAAAACCAGGTGATTACTTGATAAAAGAAGTCGGTAGTAGCCATGTAACTGCCATACTCAAATACATTAAAGGAAGGTATAAGATGGTTTGAAGCAAAACCTTTAAGGTATAATCAGTACTAAGAACAAAAGCTATAGTAGAGCCTTAACATTAGATGAAGGAAGTAAGGAACGATACAGGTTTACGTGCAGACTAGTATGGCGATGCTAAGGCATCTTCTGAGCTATTTTAAGCTCCTACACATGTTCGTGTAAAGGGTGCAATATGATGTGTGGTAAGAGAACTGGAAAAAAGAAATGAAAAAGAAATATAACCTGTTCCCTATGCCTACAGGTAATCCTAACCTTTGGAACTCTGATATTGATTGCTCAATGAAAGTATATGTTATATCAACGGGATAGAGGACCTCTCCATATAATCGGTATAAGGTCCGGAGGAAGGTTTTGGTTTACATTCGAGGACAAATGTTCTAAATGGGGGAAGGATGTTATACTTGTCCTCTGCATCCCTATTTCAGTTATGGCCTTAGTTATGATGTGTTATGCTTTACATACTCAGTACATATATCGTACTGACCCCCCCTTTTTTCGGGGGGCTGCGTTTCATGCCCGCAGGTATAGATGTTCATTCTGGATATCCATCAGCTTAGGAGTTCCTCTCAGCTATGTCAGAAGTGCTTCACTGTTCTGGAGCCTAAATTTTGATATTGGTCACTTAATGTATATATTTGTACATTCAGGGGTACGGCGGGGGCCTTGTCCCGCCATATGTTGCTGTTACTATTCCTAGAGGTCTATAGATATATGGATATGGGTTGTTTATGAGTTCGTTTTGATTATGCCTATACGGCATGTTGTGAATTTTTTTGTTATAGCAGCCTTGTGGGCTTGCATGCCCTTATGTGTTATGATACGAGTTAAGGAGGCCATACATACACGGAAAAGTTTTAAGTCATGGCGTTATGTGTGAGTAATATCACCTTGTTCATGGTTCAATTTGACTACAACTGATAGGTGAGTATACGGGGGTCCAGGTCGGATCCAGTCGCGGCCTACGGGGTTGGGTCATGACACAATTATAATCCGACTGCGATACAAAAAGAGTGAATCTGATACCCTCGAGCACTGGCCAGCACTAGAACCATCCTGACAGGGCAGGCTTCGATAGGTATCCTCACCCCTAGTTGACTGAATCAGGGCCCTATGACACTCTCTAATAAAGTTGCCTTCCTTGTTTTCCTCATAAAAACTGTCACCAAAAACATTCTACTCAAACGACCCAAATGGGAAAGGAAAAGCTCCAACACCTAAAGGCCCAATTACTCATCTTGAGAAACCTGAACTAAATCTATCTGTTGTAAGATTCTCGACCTAACTCAAAACCTTCTGGAACCTGAGGTGCTACCGTCATAGGCTTGATGGGTTGAGAAGGAAGATAACCCTCGCTAAACTGATACTCGCTATGAAGTGAGATGTTGTCACCATTGTGCTGAGGGCAAGGTCTCTTACCACTACCTTTGTATGCCTCAAAGCATACCTGCTCTTCTACACTCACGTGGCTAACAATTAAGGGAAAGGTAGACCCACCTTCGATCAAATACTCTGATGCCAAATGGAGTAGCAAAGATCACCCCTAACAAGCTCCCAACTCATATCCCTATCCATAAGGGACGATATGGGGTTATTCCTAGCCCACTCATGAAATTTCATAACATATACCAATACCAATGATGAACCATAGTAGGGAACTACCAACCCCTCTCTGGCCTAGGAACTTTTTGCCGAAGCACCAGTAGAACCTGCTAATGATCTGATCGGGTCTACTGGAAACCTCATGCTATCTATCTAAGAGAGAGTAGATTCCAAAGGGTCAGTTTCAAAATTTATTCAAAACAAGGACACATGATAAGAAGTCAAGAACAAAATTTCCGAAATATGCCCATAGCCTCCCAAAGATAGGACATGGACATCTGCACACTAATCTGTAGGACTCTACTAGTAATTTCTCTCATACTAATGATGTCGGTCAACCTCAAGCTCTGATACCAACTTGTCACTACCTGATTTCTCAGATCATGATAGCACCTTTTAACACCCAGTAACAGGTAAGCCTAAGCCTTAACCTTTAACCCTGAACCAAACGAAATGGTCTATCTAGCAGAAGATAACAATAAAGTAGAATATGAATAGCAAAGAGAAGGGGAGGAACAACGACAATAAAACATAAGGAAAAACCCCAAGACCTGGCATCAGTAGGTAATTGAGCATCTAAATCAAAATATAGAGTACAAGGCCTTTACAAATATAAATATAAGTACAGACAGTCTTTAGCAACCACAAACGTTAGGAGCTCACCAAATTTTCGAATCAAGCTACTCTACACTAATCCAAATCAATAATGATAACCCTTACTAGGATCTGCAAGGGGAAGAAGTGTAGTATGAGTACCAAATAAATATTACTCATTAGGCATAGGCTGAGTGAGCTCTACAAATAAAGCAAGGATAAATCACAGGTAATCAGGCAAATATAACAAAAGTAAAAAAGTAAGATCTAACATAAGGTAAAGAATGAAATAGGGTAAAGAGGCAGGATATATGTAAATATAAAAGACAGAGTCAAAGAGCATATCTGCACGCGCAATCCACAATCTATTTACAGTAAGGAGGAACTAAAGGAGACAACTAATCAAGGACGGAAGCAGTGTCTACCACAACTAATCACATTCCACCTAAGGACAAATCCAACTGAGTCTAACCAAAAATACCAACAATAACAACCAGGACTAAGACACCCTGCAAACCAACTACAAGTACCACAAGAGATAAGAACAGGTATAATCAGATAATAATTCAGATGCCCATACCCCCGAAAGGTACAAATAATGACAAACATACCCCTTGACCCCATAAACTCAGGGACCACACCAAACAAGTATACTGGTAATAGGTTAGTCTAATGAATGAAAGTTTTTAGTAAAATCCAGTGATATCATTGGTGGGTCTCGGAGATCAACAACAACAACTGTATAGACCTCTCCTGGCCCTTGGCCTACTAGGTGGGACACATATGACTCCCTCATAGAGTTCAGTGGTGCACTGGATAGAAAGGCCTATAGGAGAAGCAGGAAGTTTGTGTATACTGTCTGGGCCAAAACCAGGTCTTAAGTAGACATATAGTATACATGTAGTGGTACCAGAGAGTTAGTTGCCAAGATGATATAGAAAAGGGTGACTCATCGCTGGATAATCAAGTACAGGCTAAAGGCATCCCGGATGTAGCAAAAATATTAAAAGAAGATGCCACACCTAATATCAATAAAGACTAAGTACATCCTCGATGACTCTGAAACTGTCAGCATAAAAGGAGCATGTCTTCGATGCCTCATAGATCTTAAAACACTATCCAATATCCCAGGTGGTACGACTCCCTCTAAACCCAGTTTTAAAAGTAGTAAAAGTGTGAGAAATCCTTCTAAAATAGTAGTTAAAATCTAATGAAATACCAGGATCGTACCACAAAATGAGTGAATGCGCAATCAATGCAAGCATGCCATCACCATCATCCAAACAAGAAAACAATCCATACAGTAACATTGATCTAAACCATACTATTAGGGAAAAAAGAATAAACTTGGTATCCAATCACCCCTCAAGCACGACCTCAAGCCTAATCAATAGATAATAGATAAAGAGACATCCTAAGCCTACCGCTAAATGAAAGCGAACAATCAAGACATGGCTCAAAATCAGATAGGGGGAGAAATATCTCTAGCATCGATGCCTTACCCCAAAATATGTCATCTCAACTCTCAATGAGCACATTAAAGAAAAACCTATGGCTACAACAAGTCATAGAGGTCTCCGGCACTAGCACTAAGTTGCACCAACCATCACAATCCCCTACTGAAAGCTACGCCTAGATATAAGGGTAGTTGGACATAATCTAAAGCATATAAGGTTCAAACCTAGCCTAAGACCATCAGTATCGATCTTAAGAACGATAATCTCACACATAAATAATGCAACCCAAACTACAAGCCAAAAATAACGATTACAAGAGACAACGCTAGTCTAAGGCCTAATTGAAGTCAAGGAAATGACATAAAAGGAGAAAGACCCTAAACCCAGCCAATACCAATATCTAAATAATATGCAATAAATACTAGACGTTATCTAATAAAACTCAGTCAAAAGGATAGAATGTAGCCTAATTCAAAGCCAAACACTCATGCTCTAAATCCACAAAAATGAATTTCTCAGCCTTTAAATCACCTCTAATCACAGCCACGCTGACAAAATATTAATCACCTCATCAATACAGATATTTTGAACTAGATTCCCAATTTTAGAGATGGACCAATTTTGGAGTCAAAATTGGAAATTATGGGACCCACTTTGTGAATTGCAAAATTAACCCCGGGAATAGGTCCTACATGATACCCTGAACTTATTTTCCAAAAAAGAACATAATTCAATGCCTAAAAATGCCCAAACACCTTCATGCATCCACATTCTCAATTAAGGTCAAAAACAAGGAGAAGCGACGGAAAATCAGGGGAAATTACCTTCAACGAAGCTACCACATCTAATTCTGGTCACACTAATTAATTCTTCACGTAAGCCTTGCTATTAGCTCTTTGAATCACCCAAATCATCTAAGAATTGAGAGAAAAATGGTATTTCAAGCTTTGAGAAATAACTGAAATTAGGAAATTAAAAATAGACCTCAGGTGTTGCAAAAGCTGCCCTGACGATCGGGCATTGCTTTAGCGACACCCACCAAGGGGCGGGCATTGCTTTAGCGACACTAAGTCTCTCAAGCTACCTATCTCTTTAGGATAAGGAAGACACATTAGCGACCCTTATCCCTGGTGCCAAGGTCACTTTAGCGACCCCCTTGTAGGATTTAGTAACTAGGGATCACAAACGCGATGGCACCAAACACAACTAGTGCAAAATGGATTTTGGCATGTCCAAGTCTCCGATGGGGTTCTCATGATTCATTCTAAATCCGTTCACACAAATAAGATATACTACCCTACCAAATTCAATGTTCCAGACTTAATGGCGCATTACAAATTTTCATACAAGGCCAATTTAATGAAAAGTGGCTCCCACACCCAGTGCCTTTTTCAGCCAAATTCTGTAATGGGCCTCAAAATTAGATCGGAAGCCTTGGGAAGCAAATCTAAGAACCTTAAGTCAACATTTTGGAACTTACCACACTAACAAAATTTTCATCCCAGCACGTTTTCCCAGAATATTGACCAAAGTCAACTATAAGCTAAATTTCAAAGGCAAAACCACCGAATGGCCCCAAACTCGTACTGATTACCTCGATACTCATGCCAACTATGCTACTAGCCTAATTTGGCCATTCCGGAGCTGATGGAACTATAACAATTCCATTCTAACGTTGTTTATAAAAAGTTATAACTGAAGTCAACTTTTTAAGTTATAAAAGCTATAAAATAGGGAAACTAGCCTAAAACCCCAATGAACGATCATGTGACAAAACAGTCAGTGCCAGTAAGTCATTAATGACTTGGGGTCACTATAAGAAAAATCTGAAAGCTTAAAAGGTCAGAAGATGAAAGAAAAGACCTTGACGGTAATTACATGTACAAAATAATTAAGGCAAAAACTCAACTATGGTTCATGTGAATGTAAACATAAACAATAATCTCAACAACTCAAACTCATATCAATGATCTCAATTGAAATAAATATATAAGGAACTCAATAAAAGATTCATAATTAACTCAAAACTCAATATACGAGATTTAATTCAGACTCAAAACTCAACTCAAACGAATGAAGATGTAGGCACGAGAAAGAACTGAGTCCAACATTGAAATTAGCCTAACATACCTTTAACACTCCATAAATCTTTAAGAAAAAACCTTAACTTAAAGAAAAATGATCAAGAAACCCTTTCTTGATATCCTTAGATTAATTTCTTTAAAATCTTATGTTTCGATAGGAGATTCTTGCTAAGGATATATAATCATATGTTAGACTCACTATGAAATTGTGAGAGTAAGCTTTCCTTGATTTGGAAAGAGGACTTTGAGATGGACTTTTTCAGAAATAAAGTCTTGAACCCTAGAATTGAATTCTTGATATTCACTCGAGATGGGAATAAGATTTGATGTCAAGATCTTGTACAAAATTAAGGATTTATGTTGAAAACTCATCATGAACACTTTCCATGACTTACTAGGGTTGAATTGAGCTTTTGGGGGCTGTTGGAGTCGATCAAATAGTGAAAATGAGAAATGAAACTTAAGATAACATTTTTTATAAAATTTAGATGATATACAACTTTTATACATGATATAGGGGGTGATATACATAAATACAGACCCTTTAACGACCCATAAAATGATCCACAGCTCGTCTAAAGTTTCGATGGAACTTAAGAAAAAATGTAAACTATTTAAAATCATTCCATGAGTGAACTCTATGGGTCGTACTAACCTACGACCCATGGTCCTACTGGTCGCGAAAACTCTGACCTGACAGTCTTTGGTAAATCAGTCATATTACTTTACTCCGAACTTTAAATGAGGAAAACTTAGCGGCGTTTGGAGAGTACACATAGACATTTAATTTGATAGGTCAGAGGCCACCTAATTCAATATATGCTGAGAGATATGATCATTTGAAGTTGACTCTTGCATTTTCTTATGCTTCAACTTAATTAGTAGAGGATCTTTGATCTCGACTAAGTACTAGATATTCCTGATGACCCTAATTCATATAAAATAACTTAAAATATTTAGGAATTGACCCAAACACATATATACAATTAAAATTAATAGGTTCAAGCATTTACACATATGAAGAATAGTTTAGGTCTTAGCATAGAAATTTTTGGGGCGTTACAATATCACCCATTGGGATCATTTGTCCATGAATGATAACCAAGCTAGGAAAATACACATAGACTGAATGCAATACTGGAATTGATTCACTCAGAAATAGATACTCAATTTTAAACAGTAAAAGGAGTATTACATTATAACACCCCAAAATTTTTTAATCTAAGACCCGAACAAATCTTCATATGCATAAAGGTCCAAACTCAATGAATTCTAATTATATGTATTTGTAGGATAAATTTCTAAGTAAATAAAGTGTATTAGATGTGGTTTAAGGGTACAAGGGATCTTTAACACCAAGCCACATCCAAAAAAATTCTATCTGCTAAGTTTTTGCCTTAGTCCATATAAGCCTGAAATATAAATGACCATACTCTCAATATAAAAAAGTTAGGTCGTCCATCACCTACAAAATTAAAGGTATATGAGTCTTCTTTCCAACGTCACCAATATTGCATCAATTAAAGTTCAGAGTAAAATTTGATGGCTATTTTACCATAGACGCTCCAACTTGGTAGAGGTCCGCGATGGCTCGCGAGGCGTAGAGGATACAGACTTCACTGCCTAAGTTGAATGGTATCTCTTTTATTTTCTGAGGTATTTTTGTCATATAACCTTTGGGGAGTTATTTTAATATTCCTAAATGTGTAGAATATCAGTTTTTCATAATTAAAAACCCTCTCATTCACTCCTAAACTTGAACCTCAAGAATTTTCAAGAACACACCAAGTTAGGGTTGTCATTCAAGTTTCTTTATCAAGGTAAGTTCTTCACAATAGATATCAATCTTTCCAACCAAAATTTCTTCTTCAATTCATTAATATCTAAGAGAAATATTAAATCTTAACCATAGGTTATCCAAGAAAGCAAATTCTAGAATTTTATGAAAGGGCCTCTTGAGTGTTCTTCTTTAAGTTAGGATTTATTCATCAATATTTATACAGTGAAGTAGTGGCAAGACAGGAAAGTCTGTGTCACGGGACTGGGTAGATATATTTGGGTCCAAATGAATTTGTGAGATGGTAGAGTATGTGATAATTCCACTTCATGGAGAAGAAAAATATTTTGGAACCTAAAGTTGTGGAACAGGTCCGCGACTTAAAAATTGTCCGTTCTAATGAAAGGAAAACTGGTCTTTCCCCACCTTTCCAAAAAAAAACCAAGTCATTTTGGGACTAAAATTCATCCCTTATCAATTTCCGACATGAATTTGCTCTCATTATTACTCAAACTCTTTTGAGAGAAAGAATTGGAGGGAAGGAGAAGAGCTAGGGTTCAAGAGTTTCAAGACAAATCTTTGAATTCTACTTAGATAATCTTTGTTCCAGGTATGTAAGGCTATCAAACATTGGACTACATTTGTCAAGGGGCTCTACATGTTCATAAAGTCAAGTTCTATTTTGATTTCAAGTTTCCAATTCCAATAAAGTGAATTTTTGAGTTATCTATATAAATTTTATTGAGTTATTGTATATATTTAAATATATGTTGATGATTTTCATGAGTTGAGTTCTTGTTATATTTTTTGATGGTCGCATTCATATGAACCCTAATTTAATTTTTGCATTAAATATTTTACGCATTATTTTGAGTTAAAGAATGATTATTTACATCACTTAATTAAGAAAGAGTTAAGCATGAGTCGACTTGGATGAAGTTTGTTGATGTCAATTTTAAAGCATGAGTATTTATATAATTTAAAACTCTATTTTTGAGGTTTATTTGAGAGGCTAATGTATGTTATTTAAATGCATTATTGAGATGAGATGTTACCTATATGTACGAGAAAAGATGAGATGAGAAAAATTGAATAAATTGATGTAAAAGTCCAATAAGACTAGATGAGATACATTTTGAGTATTTCACTCACTTGATGTATATGAGAACCATAAGTATTTTGGGAGTAGTATTGAGGACCGACTTGAGAAAGAGTTTAAATAACTCAATCCTCAAAAACTACGTAGCCAGCTTAGGATAGGATTGTGCAATTCATTTGGGCGACTCTTCCTAGTCCCAAAAAGGACTTTTGATTTGGATCCAGAGATGGACGTTCTTTTCCCTTGCAAGGTATTGGATGGCTGTGTAAACGAAACCTCTTTTTTGTATCATCACTAGCTCGTAAGTTATGGCTGTCGGTTAGAGAAACTCCCCAAGAAGTAAAGTATCATATTTCATAGACTGAGTTACATTTATCATTTTATGTCTTTTAAAGAATTATCTTTCAATATATTGCATGCTTTATTGAGTTGAGTTATTTTTAAAGTTCAATAAGTTTCCTTTAGGCTATTTTACAAATCGTACATTTCATGTACTGACGTTATTCAATAATGCATCATGTAATGATGCAGATTCTGGTACTCATGATAGTAGATGCTTCAGTAAGACCTCTATTCATCAACAGTTAGTGAGACCTCCTAATCAGTGTATCTACTTTTGAGTTATGTTTAGTTGAGTAGTCAGGTAGCCTTGGGTTTTTTCTCAGTACCTATCGTAGTTTAGTAGAGGCTTCATGGATAGAGTTAGTGAGTCAGTTGGTCTATTCATTCAGATGTTTATAAATATTATTTGTTATTTATACTAAAAGTTAGTTTCAAGTTTTTGAGAAAAGTATGATTGATATGTATTTAATTATTCATAAATATTTTAAAGGTTCACTTATTAAAACTTCTGCATGTATGTTGAGTCTTCATTTTAGTATTATGCTAAGCCAAGGGTTTGGTTGGGACTAGAAATAGTATTTCAGTGCCAGCCACTTCCAAGGTGTAGGCTCGAGGTGTGACATACCTTAAACTTTTATTAGAATTACTCAACAACTTTTGGAAAAATAATTACGGGCATGATATAAGAATTGGACTGCTATTCATTACGTGATACGAATGATAGCTTTCAAGCTTAACATCTCATCTCCACTATGCTATATTTTCTGAATACTACATTTCATTTTTGAAACTTATAACTCCCACCAAAGCCTAAGTCTAACTATATGCTCTCACAAAATTCAATCCTAACTCAAAGTCATAAGACTACTCATAAGATGATCATACTAACCTGAACTACAGGATTCTTGTTCATGTCCTCTGTAGGGACTTTCCTTTAGAAAATACTACTCCCTCTTAACACTCTAATACACTTACTTGAACCTCTTAACAAGAATTTATCAATAGCCTACTTGTAACACTCTGTACTATTTTAACGTAGATTAATTTTAGAACAAAGAGAAAATTTATGAAAAAATGAAACAGGAGAACAGGTCCGTGGTGGAACATTTTCTATGAATAAAATTTTGAGATAGTAGAGTGTGCGATGTGTCGGCATCGTGTAGAAGAAAAGTTTAGACAAATTTATCTAGAGACAAGGTCTGCATTGTGGACCGAGGAGTTAATTTTTGTTGTCATTTGTTTTATGTAGCGACATTTTCTTTTTTTCTCCACCTTTCCCAAACTTAGCCTAATACATTTTGGGACCCAAAAGTTGTAGCTTAAAAGTACAAACTGGGGTTTTTCCATCATTAACACCCAAAATATTTTGAAAATAAGAACTAAAGAGAAGAGGAAAAGCTAGGGTTTAAGGATTTCAAGCCTAATCTTCAATTTGCGATTATTAATTCTTCATTCCAGGTATGCAAGCATATCATAATGTTAGACTAATTTCTTTATCATGCCCTTCATCTCTATATAGTCAAGTTGAGTTTTAATATTGAGTTTTTAATTTTGAGAATGCGAATTCTTTAACGATCTATATAAATTCCATTGTGTTCTTGTATATATTCAAATATGCCTTGATGAATTTTGTAAATTCAGTTTTTTGAGATTATGGATTCATGTTTGCATTCATTAAAAATCCTAGGTGAGTTTCGCATTGATTATATTATACATGTTTGAATTAAACAATGAGTAATTATTTTAATCATTCAGTTGAAAAAGAGTTTGAGCATCAGTTGAGTTGGAGAAGTCTTTTATTTATCATTGTGCGCATGGATTAAGTTTGAAAAATCTTTATTTATAATTTTAAGCATGATTTTAGAAGTTTATTAATCACTATTTTGAGCGTGAGACTTATTGAGTGTAAATCTTATTGAGTGTAAATGATGTGAGAATTTTTTAACACCTATTTTAAGATTGAGTTGAGAAGTCAAAATTTTCTTTTAAATGCATTCATTAAGTTGAGTTTATGCCTATTTTTAAGAGATTAGATGAGTTGAGAATAGTTAGGTTTTGAGCTAAGTCCAAGAAGAGACTAAGTGATCTAATAGAGTGAATACACTCATTTTAGTTACAAGCATAACAAATACTATATTTGGGAGTAGCATTGAGCACCGATTTGGATAAGAGTATAGAATAACTCGAACTCCATAAATAACATAGCTAGCATAGGATAGGATAGGATCATATCATTCATTTAGCCGACTCCTCATTATCCTAAAGATGACTTTTATTGGGTCCAGAGATGAGTTTGTGTCCCTTACCTTGGCAATGTAATAGACGGTTGTGGCAAGGACACCAATTCGCTGTATCATCACCTAGGTCATAAGTGATGGTTATTGGTTAGAGAAACTCTCCAAGAAGTAATTATTATATTTCTATACACTGAGTTGCATTATTATCTTTTTAAGGTATTATCTCTTCTTATATTTCATGCTTATTCGAGTTGGGGTGTTTTCACAGTAGAGTTATTGAGTTGAGTATCCTTTGTAAGTTTCCTTTTACCATTTTACATACTTGGACGTTCCATGTACTGATATCATTCGACCTTCATCATTTTATGATGCACTACATGAAATAGTGATCTTCAATAGGTGCATCCTTGAAGATCTAGTTTTCTACCCAATATTTTGTGAGACCTCTTCGCATTCAGAGGTACTCTTGAATCTTTAATTTTATTTATTAGTTATTATGTTGAAGTAGCCATGGGCCTGTCCAGTACCTATTTCAGAGTCAATATTCTACAGGTTTTATAGGCTATCTAGGCAATGTTAAGTTTATTTACTAGAGTATATTTTTAAAATATTGATTTATGTCTCATAAATTATTATATATTTGGGTTTTTATGATTTATGTTAAATAGTATTAAGTTTTGAGCTTCATTGTGCCCATATGAGTTTATTTACGAGTTAAAGTCTTTCGCCGAGTGAGTAGCCAGGACAAGTAGTTCACTTGGGACCTACAATTTTTTTAGTGGCGACTATATCCAAGGTGCAAGATCGGGGTATGAAAAACTTGGTATCAGCACATGGTTAAAGAGTCCTAGGGTGTATATGAAACTGAGTCTAGTAGAGTCCTTCTTATCCGTAAGAACTACGCCATATCTATAATAATAAGGCTATAGGACTTTAGAAATTGTTTAACTTCTAACTCCATCTTGTGCTATAGAGTTTAACTTTATGAAATCTCCTTCAAATTCGTGTTTTTTCATGATTTTCAAATCATTCCTTTGAAGAGAACATTGAGTCAAAGGAACATTGCTGAGAATGAGACTCTGCAACAATCTGGAATGCAGACCCAGAACCGAGCCCTAGCAATTATGGATAAAGTAGAGAATGGGACTCAGGAAGTTCCATAGATAGCATAACCCACAATGACTTCTGAGGCTGAATATAGGAGAGCTATCTATATTGTCACATAGTTGATGGCTCTACTGACAGGTCATCACAATGCTCCAATTCAAAGCTCTAGTTCTCAAGAGATGTCTTCTTTAAATTGAATTCATGATTTCATGAGGATGAGCCTCCAACCAAGACTCTTAGTATAACATTCGTGATAATACATAAGGTACTTGAAATACATAAACAAGAGTCAATGATAAGGAAGCATAGTGTCAATAGATCATAAGTCTCAAAAGAAATGTGGAATAATAGATAACATAGACTCCTATGAACATCTAACATGGCTCTACTAGTCTACATGGGGGTGTAAGACAATCTCCTAGCTCACCCAATATGAAAGATAGAGAATTCATAAACTTATAAGAACAAAATTTCTCGTCCTCGGAATGTGAGGACTCACCAATAAACACTATTACTAACTCTGGCCATGAACGGGAGGAGGATGAACATAATCGTCGGTCCCTATATTATAATAAAATGTAGGCAAAAAGTATGTGTTAGTACATAGAATGCACTTTGTATATGTCACGACTCAATCCCGTAGACCGCGACTGGGGTCTGACCTGGATCCCCGTATACATATCTATCAACTATAGTCAAATTGAACTATGAGCAAAGTGATACTACTCACAAAAACCCCAATAAGTGAACTTTTTTATGTATGTGTGGCCCCTTTCATTCATATCGTATCATGAAAGAGAATACAAACCAACGAGGCTGCCATAATGTAAAAACATTTACAACGTGCCGTATAGGCACAACCGAAATAAACTCATAAACAACCCACACATACATGTCTACAAACCTCTAAGAATAGTACGGTAACATATGGTGGGACAGGGCCCCCGTCGTACCCCTGAATGAACAAATATATATATACACCGGAGGACCAGGGTAAAAAAACTAAGCTGCGGAATAGCAGAGCACCTCCAATCATAGGTGAGCGGAAATTCTAAGCTGGCGGATCTCCAAAATGAACATCTATACCTACGGGCATAAAATGCAGCCCCCCCTCCGAAGAAAGGGGGTCAGTACGATATATGTGTACTGAGTATATAGAGCATAAAACATCATAATTAAGACAACAACTGAAATAGGGATGCAAGGGCAAGTATAATATTTAGCCATCTACCATACCTGCATTTTATAAAATAAAGGCATACATACTATCATCACGTACTATATCCGGCCCGTTCGGGGACTCAATGTAACAAATGCATCATTTTGTCATCATAAGAACATATATTCCATTAGCACTGCAGAACCGTACAGCGTGATCCATGTATATACAAAGTACATACAGAAGAACGATGGCCCGATCCACATACCTTATAGTAATGCCAAGGAACGACGGCCCAATCCATATGTCACATAATAATGCTGAGGTACGATGGCCCGATCCATATATTACATGATGATGCCGAGGTACGACAGCCCAATCCGTATAATTCATAATAATGTCGAGGTACGACAGCCCGATCCGTATAATACATAACCTGTCATGGACCGTACGACTCGATCCTTACATAGCAAAATATGCCGAGGTACGTCCGGCCTGATCCATATATATATCATAATGCATATACGTTCACGCAAAACTCTGTAACATATCAAACATCCCTTAGATATCATCATAAAGCATGTTCAAGAGCCCTTAGGTATAGGAGCTTACACATCCCAATACTATTCAACCTATAGGAGGCTCAAGGGTCATAGTTCAACTACTTCAAGGCCCTTATCATTCAAAAGTGGGTACAAGTCATGAGTTACTTTCAGAATCTATTAATGGGGCTATATCAAAATCCATGTTCTATAGCACCTTCATCCAGTCTTTCTAGAAGTAGGAAAGGACAAGCTTTACATGTACTATTTCCTATCACATGAAAGACTTTGAAAAGTAATGACTCAACTTGTTATATGAGTTCTAATCAGTAGGAAGTGAACAAGAGTCTTAACTCACCCTGAGAGGTTTAAGAGTAGAATAACTTCAAACTTCATATACACAATACTTACATCTAACTCATGCCAAAAGAGAGGAAGAATAACTTTACATACACTACTTCTCAGCATATAGAAGACTTGAGGAATGGAAGCTTAACTACTTTAAGAGTCTTAACATTCAACAGTGAACACGAATTATGAATCATGAATCATGTTCAGAGCTCATGAATAGAGTTACCCCAAGCTTTATACACATATCATTTGTCACATGGATCTAGGACATGCCCAAAAGAAAGAACAGATAGGCTTTACATACTTAAATCAAAACATGCCAAAATAAGGAATAGCTTTACATACTTATGCCAAAAACATGCCAAAAGAAAGCTTCACATACCTCATATGGACTTCTCTTAATCACGTCCACGTCGTCGTCCTCCAAACCTATTTAACTTGGAAGAAAGGCAAGTATCAACAATCTTAAACTCTTCAGCGTCTTCGGTTGCACCTTAGTATTCACATAACTCATTCTCTCGCTCGCCTCTTCGACTAGTTCCTTAACTCATTTAAAGAGTTACCAGAAATTGGGCACCATCTCCCCTATAATATGCCCTATCCAAATTCCCAATTACATACCTCATTATTACAGCCAACCAACAACAACAACCTGCAGCTCATATACTGTTACACCCTACATCTTTGAACTTGGAAAGGTTCCTTAAGTTACTTAGAATCTAGTATGTGAGCCACTTAAGTTACGACCCTATTGAACAACCCTAAGAAGGGAGAATATGATATCCCATGGTAGGAAAGATTGGAAATAGGGTCAAGAGAAGTCAAAAGGAATTGGACGCCAAGTAACGAGTCGTAAGACTCGTCTAATCTATGTAAACTACTAATTTAGAAGTCTTATATACGTGAGTTACTTGATTACATACAAAGCTTACGTAGCAAGGGTTTCATAGGCTCTTAAAGTGAGACGAGATTACAAACGAGATTACGAACCACGAGGAGGAAAAAAAATTATGCGAGGTAGCCAATGGGAGGGTGACACATGGCAGCATCTAAGCAAGCAGGTGACCCACCTGCTTGGGTCAAGTAGCTGACCCACCTGCTTGGGGGAGGTGGGCCCCACTGCCACGTGGCAGCCCCTCCTTCAGCATGTAGATACGGTGGCCCAATAGGGGCTGGACATGTGTCACCTGTTGGGGATGACATGTGTCACACCCTTCATCCACATATATGTATGTATATGTATCCTAAAATTCAGCTTTCATTCACAATTTCCAGCAAAAGCAACGTGAACAAACCCTAGAGCTAAGGAGAAAATTGCCACGACTTTGGGAGAAAAAAATAGGTAAGTCCCATTTTCGTTCCATAAATTAATTATATAGAGTATACCATGATGATATGGAAGTATTATTAGAATAAAATTAGAGTTCGGTGCAGCCAAAAAACGGACAGCAAGCTGCCACGACAATTCAGCACGCTAAAACAATTCCGAGGCGCAATTTCGGCAAGTTCTAGCCAATTTCGGGAAAGGTAAGTTCTTCCCCTCTAATTTGAAGTTTATGATGTTAAATTAGGGTGTATTACACACCTTAGGGGCTGCTGGAAGTTTGGTAAAAGGTTAGAAAAGTTCGGCGTTCGAAATAAATGAATTTGGAATCGCTATAGCTAAATTGTTGTCGAAATAAGGTGTTGTGCACGTAGGGGCTGATGCTGGTTGTGTTGTGGCGTGTTGCAGGGTCTAAAAGTGCTCTAAATGAGGTGGGGGAGCTACTGGTTACAGCCACATGACCCCCCGCTTCGTACGGGTAAAGGTTTCGCAAAATAGAAACTAGAAACCCTCTTTTGGTATCGTAACTTAGGGCGAGTCATTTGGAGTTTATATTGTGTAATGTTACCATGTTATATATATATGAGCTTCTGGTTGTATTTTTGGTTGTCTGCAGGTGTTAAGGACATGGTTGGGAATTCGGATAGGGCACATTATAAGGGAGGTGCTGTCCGATTTCCATTAACATCTTAACTAGTTAAGGAACTAGTCAAGAAGGCAAGCGAGGGGATGAATGCTATGAATACTAGTGGGTAGCCTAAGTTGCTGAAAAATCGAAGGGTGTTAATACTCGCCTTATTTCTGTGTTTAATAGGTTTCGAGGATGACGACGTAAACACGACTAAGGGAAGTCCATAAGAGGTATGTAAAGCTTTCTTTTGACATGTTTTGGCATAGGTAAGTAAAGCTCATTCTCTTTCTTCTGTTGTCATGTCCTAGTTGTAAGCTGAGTGTGATACGAGCTCTGGGGTAACTCCATTCTTAAGTATCTCTTATTTACTACTGGATGTTGAACTCTCTGGTAGTTAAACTATTTCCCTGGAAACTCTTATATGTTAAAGAGGTATGATTGTACAAACTCCTAGTCATAAAACTATTCGAAGACAAATACTCATGAATTCTTAAGTGAATAATCTTACTTTGGTATATGTCTAGGAACCTCGAGATGTAATCAATGTATCCCTAATGGCATTTAGACGGAAGCCAGAATGACTATACAGTTACTCGAATTCTGAAACAATAGAATTCTGAAACAATAACTTAGTCCTCTTATATAGTTGAGTCTTGGATAATGATTTAAACTATGTTTGGTTTCTCACTACTCTACTCGTGTATGCTGTAACCTTTCTTCTCTGAGTCCCAGGCCGGTTATTAGATTCGTGCAATTCACTGCATTATCCACCGAGCCCTTCACTAAAGGGTCGGGTATGTATGTATATATATGATGATGATGTGTTATAATAAGGTGGCGATGGCATGGGGCCTGATACTGATACTACATATATGATTCACCGGACCCCTGACGGGGCCAGCTATATTGAAAATTTGATCATGCATGTTTTTGTGATTCACAGAGTTCTGGTACATATTTATGATTTGATAATTGGTTCCCTTGCTTCTCTATTTTGGATATACCTCCAGTTATACTATGTTACGTTTTACATACTCAGTACATATATCGTACTAACCCTCTTTTTCAGGGGGCTGCGTTCATGCCCACAGGTACAGATACAGGTTTTGGGAGTCCATCAGCTTAGGATTCCACGTAGCTCAGCTGGAAGAGGCCCCATTGTATCGGGGCCTAGTTTTTGATACTGTCAACTAATGTATAACATTGTTTTGTCCATTCGGGGGTACGGCAGGGGCCCTGTAACGCCATACGTTGTCATATATATTTTAGAAGTCTACAGACATGTATATATGGGTTGTGTATGTCAGTTTGATTCAGCTGGGTCTACATGATATATGATATATGTTATTATGTTATGGCAGCCTTGTCGGCTTGCATGCTCTGTCATATTGTGATACAAACGAAAAGGGCTACAGGTTTATGAAAATGTTGTCGCCCAATGGGGCTCTGTTATATAATATTGTTTTATTTACAGTTTAATTTGACCACAGCTGATAGTTGGGTATACGGGGAGTCTAGGTCGGGCCCTAGTCACGGCCTACGGGGTTGGGTCGTGAATGAAGTGGTATCATAGCAGTTCGTCCTTGGAGTATTTGCAGACCGTGTCAAGTAGAGTCTTGGTTATCGATGTGTTGCGCGCCACATCTATAAACAGGAAGCTACAGAGCATTTAAGATGTTACCTTTCTTTTGTATCTAAGATCGTGCGATAGAACTGTGTCGTTAGGACAATCCCTCCTTAATAAACTGTTATGTGTATGGTAATGTTTCAAAAAAGGAAATTGGTTCTAATGTATTTTCTCATAGATATGTACAGATCGGGGTGAAGGATGGAAAAACCAGCTCCAGACAGTGGAGGGGGTGTAGGAAAGGCCCTAGGGGACCTTCGGGACCGAGATCTCCGGTTCCAGGACCGAGCAGGAAGAGTCCGAGCTATTCTATTGAGACAGACCCTTCGGAGGACCCCAACTATTCGATCGAGACTGATCCTTCAGAGGACGTCCAGTATACTAGTAAGGCTGATTCCTTGGAAGGCCCAACGACGATAGTCCCAGAATATCCGATGACCCGGGAAACTATTCTGGAGGCCACGCCAGTTGCTCGAATGTCGGAGCGCTACGTTAGGATGGCTTCTACGGTAAGTGTTATTGCATACTCGAGCCCCTTATCTTGGACCTCGATAAACCAGGGGATACCGCGTTATTCATTTCTTGTGGACTTAAGTGAGGAAGATTATGAGGGACAGACAAGTAGATGGCACACAGATGAGGAGGAAGAGTATACTTTACCTCCTAGGTCACCGGGATGAACAAGGGACTAAATGAGCTACAGGCACAGGATAGGTGAAGTTTTGTTAAATATATGGGGTAATTTTGTCAGTGTTGTTCTGAGATAATGTAGAAGGCCCTGTGCCGCTATAACAGGAAATATGATAAACACATGTGTATATTGGCCCTGTGAGGCATTATGGCAGTAATATGATATGACACGAATAAATGTATATATATGTTGGCCCTATGAGGCGTTGTTGGTATTTTCTGCGTGCAGGTTTTGGGATAAGTAAGAAATGTAGAGGAAACTCTGCCAAAATTTTCTCAGAACAAGAAAAAGGGAATAAAACATAGCTTATAACATGTCTTGGAAATTGATACCGGGTACCTATAGGATGCTAAATTAAAGCTGTAAGAGATACTCTTCATGTCATCGATAAGGGATACCCTTTTTACTTGGGGAAATTTATTTCGAAGAAATAAAAGTCTGTCTGAGCAGTACAGTTCAGACCACAGTATCTCCAACTGTAACTATGCTGTAAAAAAAAGAGAAGCTCAGGTTGAAAGATAAGATGTCCAGTAATTGAGCTTCACTCATTTTTGAAAATACCAAACCCCCGACTCCTATTGTAAATTAGATGAGTTGTTCATAACTCGAGGATAAACTCGGAAGTGGACCAGGAAGGTCAAGTATTAACAAAAGTACTGTGATGTTTAAGAGATTTTGGTTTCTTCCAACAATGGTTGGAAAATGGTTTACGATAACATTTTATAGTTCTCCACTAACTAATTGGGGAAAGAGCTTCTAACAGAAGCACCTTAAAGAGATGTCAAGAACCGAATATATGTACGAATTAAAAGGGGGATTTGTAAGTATGAATTGAAAAGTGTGATACGAGTATGCAGGGACAAAGGAGAACCACTAGTAAGACGCACTTAGTACGCGTTGACTAAGTTAAAGGCCTGCGTTGAGACCACAGTAAGAGCATGGGGCTTAAGATACAAAAAAATAACGCGTGTACACAACGCCGCCCCAAAAATAGTGGAACCCTTAAGGGACGAGGATGGAAAACTTAAGAAACAAATGACGCAACTTCTATTCGCCCCAAAAAGCAAAGGATATAGGTTGGGACAAAGCCACTACTTTGAGAAAACCTGGAATAGTTATCGTCAGAATACTAGCACTGCTTAGTTGAAGTTAGAACGCCTATAAGCACCAACAAATGAAAGTACGAGTACCTTCTAAACGGGGGAAGTTAGTGAGAAAATAGCAAAAGTAGGAGGAGGCAACTGATATGGCAATATATTTAGGATGGATGTCTAAATATCAACAAGATATCTTGCTGAACCAAGTTGGAAAGGTCTGGAAGCTACCAATAATTGGATGGAAGTCAGAATGATACATAAGGTAGCGTTAAGAAATTTGTGACAAGATCCTGAACAACATAACACTAGAAGGCGGCTGCGTATAAAAATAAAAAAGTGTAACCATGAAAAGATATCAACCAACATAAGAGACATTACGAAGGATAATGATAGCACGCTAGACCAAAAGCCAAAATGTTGGTTATAGAGTTATCCATAAATGATGTTGCGATAGATAAATAATCAAAGAAAAAGGAATAGAAAGCCTCCTGTGGTAGAAAATGGGGAGAACAAAAAGTGAATAGAGGATAGTGGAGCTAAAGGTCTACGCGATACTGGATGCAAGATAACAGACGAAAGGACAGGGCAAAACATAAAGACTCGCGAGACAATGCTAAGGTAAATCTGGAGCTAAATTGAGTGCCCCACACATTATGGCAATGATTACAATGAAATGCGACATGAAGACTTCCTAGGGAGGTCACCCATCCCAGTATTACTCTCACCCCAACACGTTTAACCTCGAAATTCTGATGGAACTTAATGTGTTAGTGCTGGTATGATTACGCGAGATGGAAGAATTGGAACTAGCGGTAGAGGAACAACATGAGATTATGTTCCTGGAATACTATACCTTACATTGAGGGTATTGTATAAAGAATTTAAGCAAGACAAGAAGGATTATCTAACTGCTAACTGACGATGCACTCAAATGCCACAGCTCTTCAACATAGAACTAGTTAATAAGAGGAAAACCACAAAATGACTATATCGACCAGTGGGCGAGGGAATTTAGACAACACTTGGCAGCCAACTCAGAGGGCAAAAAAGCAAAACCTAAAAGGTTAGAATACCAGCTGATGTAATTTACAAATGACAGGAAGCAATACCCAAGGTCAAAAATTCCATAATATGACCAGGACTACAAGACTCACTTCGCACTCCAGTGCCGGATGAATCTAGAGGGAATGTTACTTGTGGATTAACGATAGTAGTCCCTGCTCCTTTGATTAAAGGCTACCTACTCAGCCGAGAAGGTGTAAAATTGTAGGGTGAAGAAATGGTAAGACCTTACGGAATCCCTAGAGCTATTATTCCAGGCAAGAAGCCCAAGTTATAATTAACTACCAAGAGATGCAAGATAGGTTAAGCCAAACTATTGAGATAGAATTGGTACTACGGGTGACATAATGTATGGCCACAATTGGTCCAAAGATCTCCTCCGATATCGAATGTAGGATAAGGGAGAAAAAGGCAAGGTAAAACATGAGGACTAGCGAAAAATGCTAGGATATTTCTTGTACCCTCTCGTCATTTTGTAGGGAAAAAATGACACAGGATAATGTGTCTAGAGGGTTGCAAATGGGGGTAAGGAAAGTAGTGAAAGAGTTTAAACAAAACTGGCAGAGCTAGCTGGTTACTATAGAATGACGAGTATATACGCCAAAAATTCCATCAGAATTATACCATACCATGTTACACAAAGCACAAAACGACTATGAGAGCCATTACATGAGGGGGACTGCAGTATTTTTCTGTAGCCAACCCTAAGGAGTGAAAAGAAAGAGGAGAAGAAGGACCCAAAAGATAGAATGCCAATTACAATTCTGAAAAGAGTCGAGAAGGACTATACTAGGCTAACGAATCAGCCCATTTGCTTTCAAATAAGAGCACCTATGTAGCTGAAACTAGGTGGAATTATAGGACATGAAAATAGTAAGGTTCCGGGAGGTTTCCCCGGCTAGTATCTTAGATAGAAGAACTCCAATTACGATTAACATTTAGACCTCAGTCCAAGAAGAAGTCAGGAGCACCGACCGGCCTTCGTACCGCATTCCCCTCAGGTTGCTAAACAAACTGAGCCTATGAAGTTGGCTTTAAGCATAGCTAGGACTATCATCCACCATTTATTGAATTTTCCTACGAGAAGGGCTACCATGCCAGCATTCAGATGACCCCCTACAAGATGTTGTAAGGCAAAGTGTATGAGTCCCCCGTTGGGAAAAAAAAACTAAGTTGGTAGGCCAAACAGGATGAAGCAAACTATTGACTAACAACCCAGAGTTGGCAGAAATGAGATACAAATAATTGACATCGACATTCAGAGTTTAAATGGATGATTGTATGCTCATAATGGAGTCACAAGGGATGTTCCATAGATAACGTCCAGGAAATGGAATCTTGTGAGGGAAAACCTATAATCATCTTAAATCGGCAAACTGGAAGATTGTAGACTAAAGATGTGCCTTCCGTCAAGATACAGAAAGAGGATGACCGGGGAAACTGAAGAGAACATAAAACACAAATATTCGCACCTATTCCCAATGTCTACAAGTAACTCCAACTCTTGAGCACTCGTATGTTAATAATATAGGTGGAAATGTATGTGATAGCATAAAGGAAAGGAACCCCTCTATAATTTATATAAGGTCTTAAAGGAAGTTGCATTTAACATTCGGGGACGAATTTTCTAAAGGGGGGAAGGATGTTACACTCCACATCTTTGAACTTGGAAGGTCCTTAAGTTACTTAGAAGCTAGTATGTGAGACACTTAAGTTACGACCCTATTGAACAACCCTAAGAAGGGAGAATGTGACACCCCATGGTAGGGAAGATTGGAAATAGGGTCAAGAGAAGTCGAAAGGAGTTGGAGGCCAAGTAACGAGTCGTAGGACTCGTCTTATCTACGTAAACTACTAATTTAGAAGTCTTATATACGTGAGTTACTTGATTACATACTAAGCTTACGTAGCAAGGGTTTCATAGGCTCTTAAAGTAAGACGAGATTACGAATGAGATTACGAACCCACGAGGAGGAAAAACAAATTGCGCGGGGCAGCCAATGGAAGGGTGACACATGGAAGAACCTAAGCAAGTAGGAGACCCACCTACTTGGGGTCAAGTAGGTGACCCACCTACTTGGGGGAGGTGGGCCCCACTACCACGTGGCAGCCCCTCCTTCAGCATGTAGATACGGTGGCCCAATAGGGGCTGGACACGTGTCACCTTTGGGGCTGACATGTGTCACACCCTACAGCCACATATATGTATGTATATGTATCCTAAACTTCAGCTTTCATTCACAATTTCCAGCAAAAGCAACGTGAACAAACCCTAGAGATAAGGAGAAAATTGCGACGGCTTTGGGAGAAAAAAATAGGTAAGTCCCATTTTCGTTCTATAAATTAATTATATAGCATATACCAAGATGATATGGAAGTATTAGTAGAATAAAATTAGAGTTCGGTGCAGCCAAAAAATGGACAGCAAGCTGCCACGATGATTCAGCACGCTAAAATAATTCCGAGGCGCGATTTCGGCAAGTTCTAGCCAATTTCGGGAAAGGTAAGTTATTCCCCTCTAATTTGAAGTTTATGATGTTAAATTAGGGTGTATTAAACACCTTAAGGGCTTCTGGAAGTTGGGGAAAAGGTTTGAAAAGTCCGGCGTTCGAAATAAACGAATTGGGAATCGCTATAGCTAAATTGTTGTCAAAATAAGGTGTTGTGCATGTGGGGGCTGCTGCTGGTTGTATTGTGGCGTGTTGAAGAGTCTAAAAGTTCTCTAAATGATGTGGGGGAGCTTCTGGTTACAGACACACGACCCCCCGCTTCGTACGGGTAAAGGTTTCACAAAATAGAAACTAGAAATCCTCTTTTGGTATCGTAACTTCGGGCGAGTCGTTTGGAGTTTATATTGTGTAATGTTACCATGTTATATATATATGAGATGCTTTTTGTATTGTTGGTTGGCTTCAGGTGTTAAGGATATGGTTGGGAATTCAGATAGGGCACATTATAGGGGAGGTGTTGTCCGATTTCCGTTATCATCTTAACTAGTTAAGGAACTAGTAGAGAAGGCAAGTGAGGGGATGAATGCTATGAATACTAGTGGGTAGCCTAAGTTGCTGAAAAATATAAGGGTGTTAATACTCGTCTTATTTCCATGTTAAATAGGTTTCGAGGACGACGACGTAAACACGACTAAGGGAAGTCCATAAGAGGTATGTAAACCTTTCTCTTGACATGTTTTGGCATAGGTAAGTAAAGCTCATTCTCTTTCTTCTGTTGGCATGTCCTAGTTGTAAGCTGAGTGTGATACGAGCTCCGGGGTAACTCCATTCTTAAATATCTCTTATTTACTACTGGATGTTGAACTCCTAGTCATAAAACTATTCAAAGACAAATACTCCGAAATTCTTAAGTGAATAGTCTTACTTTGGTATATGTCTAGGAACCTCAAGATTTAATCAATGTAGCCCCTAATGGCATTTAGAGGGCAGCCGGAATGACTATACAGTTACTCGAATTCTGAAACAATAACTTAGTCCTCTTATATAGTTGAGTCTTGGATAATGATTTAAACTGTGTTTGGTTTCTCACTTCTCTACTCGTGTATGTGGTAACCCTTCTTCTCCGAGTCCTGGGCCGGTTATAAGATTCGTACAATTCACTGCATTGTCCACCGAGCCCTTCACTAGAGGGCCGGGTACTTATGTATATATATGATGATGATGTGTTATAATAAGGTGGTGGTAGAACGGGGCCTGATACTGATACTACATATATGATTCACCTGACCCCTGACGGGGCCGGCTATATTGAAAATTTGAGCATGCATATTTTTGTGATTCACAGAGTACTGATACATGTTTCTGATTTGATAATTGGTTCCCCTGCTTCTCTATTTTGGATATACCTCCAGTTATACTATGTTAGGTTTTATATACTCAGTACATATGTCATACTGATCCCCTTTCTCGGTGGGCTGCATTCATGCCTGCAGGTACAGATACAAGTTTTGGGAGTCCGTCAGCTTAGGATTCCACGCAGCTCAATTGGAAGAGGCTCCATTGTATTGGGGCCTAGTTTTTGATACTATCCACTGATGTATAACATTGTTTTGTCCATTCGGGGGTACGGCGGGGACCCTGTCCCGCCATATGTTGTCATTTATATTTTTAGAGGTCTGTAGACATGTATTTGTGAGTTGTGTATGTCAGTTTGATTCAGCTGGATCTACATGATATATGATATATGTTATTATGTTATGGCAACCTTGTCGGCTTGCGTGCCCTATCATGTTGCGATACAAACAAAAAGGGCTACAGGTTTATGAAAATGTTGTCGCCCAATGGGGCTCTGTTATATAATATTGTTTTATTTACAATTCAATTTGACCACAGCTGATAGTTGAGTATACAGGGGGTCCAGGTCGAGCCCTAGTCGCGGCCTACGAGGTTGGTTCATGACATATACAAGTAAAACATGGCAACATTGCATAATATAAACTCCACCCAACTTGCTGAAAATTGTAATACCAAAATAGGATTTCTAATCTTTGTTTCACAAAACCTTCAATTATATGAAATGAGGGGTCGTGTAGATGCAACCAGAAGCACCCAAAAACCTTTTTAAATACATTTAGTCCCTGCAACATATAGCCACACACTTGCAGCAGCACCCCACACGCACAACACCCCATTTCGACTACAATTTAACTACGACGACTTTACTTTCGATTATTTCTATCATCGAGCATTTTCATGACTTTTTTATACTTCCAGCAGTATAAAAGGTGTAAAACACACTACATAACAACCCCATAAACTTCAAATTAGAAGGTAAAACTTTACCTTTCCCGAAATTGGCCAAAACCCGCTTCGGAAAATCTCTTGATGTGCTGAAACAGAGTGGACTGTTTGCTGTCCGTTTGGTGCTGCTCCAAACCTTAAATTCACATTATTAATACCCTCATAACATTTAAAAACCCTTAACAAAACGTGGAAGAAGAAAATCAAGCCATAGCTTATCAAATGGCCTTCCAAACACGCTGAAAATTAACTTCGAAACCTCCTTGACGCGGCTGAAATATTGTGGCTGCTTGTTACTCGTTTTTGGTACCCCAAATAGGTAAGATACATTGTTAACCACCTCTAATTGATATAATAATAACTTATCTAATTAATTATGGAGCGAAATTGGGACGTACCTATTTTTCTCCTCCAAGCCATCATGTTTTTCTCTCTTGTTCTAGGGTTTGTTTTTGACTTCCTTTGCTGAAGATTTTATGATAAGGAACTGGACTTATGAGTCATTTAGCATGTATATACGGTCAGCCTTGGAGGTGACACGTGTCAGCCCCCTTGGTGACACGTGTCAAGCCATGATTGGCCACCGTATCATGCTGCCAACTAGGGGCTGCCACATAGCAGTGGGGTCTACTCCCCAAGCAGATGTATCACCTACTTGCTTGAGCTGCTTCCATGTGTCGCTCCTCCATTGGCTGCCACGTGTCATCTTTTCCCCTTCGTAGCGGGTTCGTAATCTCATCTTATTTTAAGAGCCTGTGTAATCCATGCTACGTAAGCTTGGTATGTCCTTAAGCAACTCAAGTGTATAAGACTTCTAAATTAGTAGCTTACGTAGGTAAATCGAGTCCTACGACTCATTACTTGGACTCCAATTCCTTCCGGATTCTTATGACTTTATTTCCAACCTTCTCTACTATAGGGTGTCACATTCTCCTTTCCTTGGAGTCATTTGATATTGTCGTAGCTTATTCGGCTCACCTGATAATGTCTAAAGAACTTAAGAGACATTCTGAGCTTGAGAGTGTGGGGTGTAATAGTATATGATAATATGCAGGATCAATAAACAAAGGACGTAATCAATATGAATAATGGAAAGTAAGACCAATATCTTTAAAACATGTGAAAAGTCATAAAAACATTAAAACATTTATCTTATTGGTCAATACAGCAAAAAAATCTCATAATCATTATAAAAACTCATAACTCATTTGAAATTATATAGGATAGGACCTTTAATCAACATATAAAACTATGCGAGCTAATATATGGAATCCAATAACTCATACATCGAAATAGAAGAGGCTACCTTGACAAGGCATACTTCATAAATAACTCTTTAATTAGGCTATGTAGATCCACTAGCCTCGCCATATTGGCATATTTAAACTTACGCGGGCAATGTAGTTTATGAATAAAGGTTTCTACTAGGATTCTCTTAGGTAAATAACTATGTTACCAGACCGAACCCCACCTAAAAGTCCTCTTGGTGCTTAGTCAATATCCCAATAGAACTCATAAAACATGATTATAGACATCATAAGGAAAGATAATAACTACTATCAATCCATCTTTATAAAACATCAAAAAAAGCTCATTTAACATCATCATAGAAAAATTATAGAATTAGCTCATCTATCATGTGTCTCATGTAATGTGGTGTAGGATATGATCATGCAATTCAATTGGGTGACTATTCCTATTCCCAAAAAGGACTTTTGATATGGATCCAAAGATATGAGATTCTTTTCTCTGGCAAGGTATAGGACAGTTGTGGCAAGGATATTGCTTTGCTGTATCATCACTAGCTCATAAATAATATTTGTCGGTTAGAGAAAATCTCCAAGAAGTAAAGTATTATATTTTATAGACTGAGTTACATTTATCATTTCATGTCTTTTAATGAATTATATTTCATTATATTGCATGATTTATTGGCTTAAGTTATTTTTAGAAATGAGTAAGTTTTCTTTCAGCTATTTTACATACCGTACATTTGATGTAATGGGTCATTCCATGCTACATCTTTTCATAAAGAAAATCCAGGTACCCAAGATCGTAGATGCTTCAGTAAGACTTCTATCCATCAGCAGTTGGTGAGACCTCTTCAATCTGAGAAGGCTCCATTTTAGTCAAATCAGTGTATCTACTTTTGAGTTCTGTTTAGTTGAGTAGTCAGGTAACCATGGGTTTTGTCTCGGCACCTATCATAGATTAGTAGAGGCTTCAGGGATAGAGTTAGTGAGTCAGTTAGTCTATTTATTTAGATGCTTTTAAACATTATTTGTTATTTATATTAAAAGTTAGTTTTCAATTTTTAAGTAAAGTATGATTGAGATATTTTGAGTTATGCATAAATGTTTTAAAGGGTCACTTATTAAAGATTCTACATTTATGATGAGTATTTATTTTAGTATTATGCTAAGTCAAGGGTTTGGTTGGGACCAGTAATTGTATTTCAATGTCGGCGACTTCCAGGGTATAGGCTCGGGGCATGAAATACCTCAAACTTTTGTTTGAATTTCTCAATAACTTTTAGGAAAATAATTATAGGCATGATATGAAAGTTAGACTACTATGCATTATGCGATGTGAATGATAGTTCTTGAGCTTAACATCTCATCTCCAGTATGCTATATTTTCTGAATACTACACTTCATTTTTGAAACTTATAACTTCCACCATATTTTTTATGGGAACAGATCCTATACGAGGCTTCCACCTCTCATGCACAGTCAGGGGTTGAGTGTCACCCCCAAGCCTTAATATAAATAACAAAAGAAAAATACAAGAAGGGGGACATAAAACCTTACCTCCGGTCCTATATTGGTTCATAAGTCGGCTAACCAACTAAGATCGGCTAACTCATCCTCGGTACAAAAAGGGCTAACTATAACTAGAAAGCAGTAAACCTATGAGAGGACTCCTCCCGGTACAAGTCGACTAAAAAAGCATAAATGAGGGAGACTCTCCCCTTCCATGAGAAAACAAGAAAGTAACCTACACTAGTCCTATTCAACTATGCGACGCATCATACATAGCTAAATTGAAGAAGAACAAATATATGAAACTTCTATCTCGCATGGGATGAGAAAGTTCTTTTCATCTTTGCCTTTTTTAGTCTTGTCGTACCAAGTAAATCCAGATCAAGTATGCAACTATATCAGTATCATGATTATCAGCTAAGGAGGATGAAAGTAGAGGAAGTATACGGAGCTATAGTAGCCAGCAGCCTTGGAGTTGTTGTTGAGGAAAATGAGTGAATGAATAAAAGAAAAATGTAGCTTGTAGATGATGCATCCCTGGCTTGAGCATCTGCTTGGAAGAATAACTGAGTTTTCCTTGCACTTTGCAAGGTTCCAGAGCTGCTGAGGTTGTTCAGGGGCTCTTAGGTACCTGCACACCCACAAGCAAACAAACAAGGAGCTCCAAAAAAACTTGGATACAAGAAAGCTATTGCAGGAAGGCCTCTGCTTGAATAGTTGTTGTCTCCCTTTGTTTGAATCTTTGTGGACCTGCACAAGGAAGAATAAGCCATCTAGAGAGGGAGTTATGAAGGCTATTGTAAGCTGCAGGGTGAAGTTGTTGAATTTGTCGTTGGAGGTTGTTGTTGGTGCATGTGCTGCAACAAAAGGCCTAGAGGAGGTTCTTGTCTGAGATCCTGTACAAACCAAATAACCAAGAAATGAAAGGCTCCAAACATTCGTAGGAGTGTCATAGCTTCTTAGAATATCATGCTTGTACAAGTTACCAAATCCTGCAAAAGAGAGATAAACAAGAAAGGAGTACAGGTTTGCAATGTGTTGCATCTATGCAAGTGTAAGGGGGAAGGTGGATGATGAGGCAATGGTGTCCCTGCACAAAAAGCAACCAACAATAGAGAGAGGGACTGCAACTTTGTAATTGTGTCTCCACTTTGCCAACATTGGTGGCCTGTACTTCTGAGCTGTGCTGGTGCAAGGTTGCACTTGTTTTATCTCAGTAGAGTTGTGTACCTACAAGAAAACCAAATAGGATTCCTGCACAATAAGGTAAACTAGGAGACAAATCACAATTATGTAGCTCTGTTGGTCAGAGAGGGAGTTGTTCAGCAGTTGCAGGTTAAGAGGGCTTCCTTGTGATGGCCTCAATATGTAGCTCAGCCCTGATATTATCAGCCAGCCTAGCATGTCCTGTAGTAGCTTGGATTCAACTATAGCAGGGAATTCATCGCAGGAAGTCTTCCTAAGGTTGGCCCAAGGGTGGAAGGTGAAACTTGCAGCTGCACAACAAGGTACACTCATTGGAAGCAACACAAGGGAGACTCTCCCTTTTACATTGATGCTAACAGTAGTCTTCAAAGAAGCTATAACTATGAAAAATAGAGACACCCTAGTTGAACAGACAGTTGGATCATCAAAGTTTACTGCCATGTGGGTGTGATTGGTTAGCAGTGCTTTAAGAGGTGTTGCAGTCCTAGGATGATGAAAAATCTCCATTAGATACTCAGTTGTTGTAGCTGTGTCCTGAGTTGTAGTTGCAACAGACCTGCCAGGGCCTGCATAAAGGGAAAAAGGCAAGGTCCCAAAAGATAAAGAAGAACAAAAACAAGAGCTGGAGTAGTTGCTATGGGATTGCTGCTGAAGATTCCTAGTGAGAATCTCCAACTTGTTCTGCTGGAGTTTAATGTTGTTGCTAGTGAATAGCTCCCCAGTGATTGTTGCACCTACACAAAAACAATCAAACAAAGACAAGCAACCAAACGTTACAGAAACCAGGAGGGACTTGCAATTCTGCACAATCTTTTTGTAGCCCTCTTGGTGAAGATAATTGATTTGATGGTTGTATCTATGGTGTCTTCTATATAGTTGTTGTTAGATCATGTTGATGTATCCCTCACGCCATCTGTAACTACACAACAAACAAACAACAACAAGAAAAGACTTGTACAAGCTAGCAAAAAAGACAGGACCTCTGAGAGTGCATTGGAGCCTGTTAGCTTTTTCATGGTTGCTTGACTAACGTCTCTAATTATCCGTTTGAGCTAAAACTTCTTGGGCTTTGCCCAAATAGACTCTTCTATAGTCTTGTAACATTTGAAGGCCTTTTCCAAAAGTTGGAATTTCCCAATTGCAGAATGCTCCCTCTTTAAGCTTAAGTCTGCTGACGTTTTCAAGGTCGCTTGACTAACGTCTCTAATTATCTATTTGAGTTGAAACTTCTTGAGCTTTGCCACTACTATCATTTCTGTAATCCTACAAACTTTAGAGGCCTTGGTACAGGTCCACATGGTGTGTATCACCCTGTACAGCCTACCCTGCTGTAGCTTGGTCTTAGTCAGAGCTTAAAGAGTGTAGTAGCTCTTAGATGAGGAGCTACTACTCTTTGTTGTACCTCTACAAAAGGGGAAAACAAAGTAGTATTCCATCTCAAGGTTTGCCCAAAGGTGGCTGAAACCTGTAGCTGCATAACAAACTACACTCAAAGGCAAAAAAAAGAATACTCTCCCTTTTACATTGATCCCAATAAGTATCTTTAAAGGGGCTATAACTATCAAAAAAAGAGACAGCCAAGTTGAAGAGACAATTTGAACATCAAAGCTTGCTGCCGTAGAGGCTTGTTGGAGTGGCAGTGGTTTGGGAAATGTTGGAGTCCTGAAGTGTTGATGGGAAGCATCCTCCATAGGTGTGTGTGTTGCAACTTAGACCTGTGCTGGAATTGTTGCAGCCCTATAGTGTCCCTGCAATGGTAAATAACAAAGTAGGTGCTCCAATGGTGTTCCAAGCTAAAGGGTAATCATGATAGCTGAAAGTCTAGGAACCTGCAAAGTCAGAAAAATGAAAGAGAAGGCGGAATCTATACTATTTCTTACCTCAAGTATTAAGTTGGTTATTCTAAGCAAGTAATATGTTGGGGAGATTCTCCCCTTTACAGTGGTTCTAACTGTGGAATCTTCAAAGTAGTTATAACAATGCATAGTAATACCCAAGTTAAAGATAGAGTTAGAACAACATAGAAGCAGATCAGGGAGGTTTCTTGATTCTCTTGAGCTTTCTTCTTCTAAAACTAGCCATTCCTAGCATGTCCAACTCTAGGTGGGCTTTAGCTTCTTTGGGGAGGTCCTGTTTGATGAAGTATAGCTCAGGAGAGGTGCATTTGTGGCTGTGCTTGGACAGTGCATCAGCAAGGGAATTGGCCTCCCTAAAAGTGTGCTTGCATTGGAAGGCCTGAAATTGACTGATGATGTTGTGTAGGTTGTCCAGCAGCCCTTTAATGGTCCAAGGAGGCTTTTCTTGTTGATGCAGCCACTTGGTGAGAAGCTCAGAATCCACCTCTAGTTCCACCTGATAGTAACTAAGGTGAAGGCAGCAAGAGAGGCCAAAGATAGCTGCTTTAATCTCAGCTTGATTATTAGTACCTATACCTAAGGGGACATCAAAGGCAAAAATGAGTTCACCATAAGAGTTTCTAAGGATGCCTCCTCCACCAATGTTGCCAGGGTTATCAAGAGCACTGCCATCAGTATTTAGCTTCACTCTGTGACCTGCTGGCTTTATCCATTTCACAGGAGTGGTTTGGATCACATGAGAACACTGATCAACCCAAAGGACCAATTCCTTCTAGCTGGTAGGCTAATTGATATAAGGGAAGGCAGTGTTGAACAAGTTGTGGATATCTTCGTAGATAGAGAACTTGACTCTAGCAAGGTTAGAATGTTTTCCACCATATTTAGAGGCACATCTATTTTTCCAAAGGTTCCAATAAATGGAAATAGGGGTAGCCTGCAAAATAAGCTTGTGAGCCTGATTCTTGTATTTAGAGTTCCATCACCTCATCAGAAGAGTTCTGAGTGGTGTGTACTCCTTAGTGATACCTAAAGAATCAGAGAAAACTTTACAAATGTTGGTAGCAAAGGATCCTTCAACAAATATGTGATCAATGGTGTCTTGGCCAAGTCTATGGCAGTAGTAACACTTAGAGGGGAGGGGGTGACCAAATCTGATAAAGTTCTTATTGGTGGGTAACTTCCCTCTAAGAGCTCTCCAGACCAGGAAGGAGCATTTGAAGGGAATAAGATTGTGCCATGTGCAAGAGTTGAGCTTAGTCTTGGGCCTTTTAGCTCTGATGAGCTCCCATGCAGTAGAGCAGCTGAATTCTCCAGAGCTAGTTTTTACACCCCACATCTTTGCACTCAGAATGTTTCTTAAGTTACTTAGAAGCTAGTATGTGAGCTACTTAAGTTACGACCCTATTGAACAACACTAAGAAGGGAGAATGGGACACCCCGTGGTAGGGAAGATTGGAAATAGGGTCAAGAGAAGTTGGAAGGAGTTGGAGGCCAAGTAACGAGTCGTAGGACTCGACTTATCTACGTAAACTACTAAGTTAGAAGTCTTACATACTTAAGCTATTGGAGTACATACCAAGCTTGTGTAGCATGGGTTACATAGGCTCTTAAAATAAGACGAGATTATGAACCTACGAGAGGGAGCAAAAACTAGTTTCCGAACTTACGAAAGTCAAGAAAGCAGGTGACAAGCAAACACCTCAAGCAAGCAGGTGACTCACCTACCTGCTTGGGGGTGGACCCCGCTGCCACGTGGTGGCGTGTGATAGGCCGCATGAGCCTAGGGTGCGTCCTAGGGTCTGCCACGTGGCACCTTCTAAAGAGGGGTATATATGTGGATTTGGATGACTGTTAAGTCATTCTTATTCCATTTGAAACTGAAACTCCAGTAACCAAAATAGAGAGAAAACGTGAGAGGAATAGGCAGCCATGGTTTGAAGACTTTGAGGTGAGTTCTTTAATTTTCTTCCGTGAATTAATTATCTATAATGTTTTTCGACCATGTGGGGGTGTATACATGTGTCTTAGGATGCCTACGGAACCATGGTTGCAGTTTACACTTGGAAAGAAATAAGAGAAAGTTGAAGGAGAAAATGTTAAGAACTAATTAACCAACCCGTTTTTGGAAGGGACTGTTGTTAGTAATATTGATATAACTTCTTGTGTACAAATTCGTTTCGAGTGATTTAATATGTTTTGGAAAGGTATTTCATGGGTGTATAACTTTCATTTATACTTCCAAATCCAGTTTTGCTTTTAGCTTCTCGAAAAAGGGTAATGAAGTGTAGAGGAGGTACTGCCCAGATTTTGTTTTGGAAATCCTACACGGACAGCTATGAGTATTTTGGGCATATATTTTCGTACAAAATTGCTATAGGGGTAATTCAAAATTTTTTGCGATCTTGATACACATGTATATAACTTTCATTGAGTTCACAAATCCTGTTTCCCTCAATTACCCCTCTGAAACTAAGCAACAAAATAAGACAGTGGGCTGTCCAGATTTCGCATTTTGATAGTTTTGGCGAGTTTGAAAAGTTTAACGTAAGGCCTTTCCTTTTAAATTGGAGTTTATGGTGTTGTTATATAGGGTATTATACATTGTGTAAGTGGCTGGAAATGTGAAAATATGATGAATATGCTTGACGGCCGAAATAAACTAAATTGGAATCGCTATAGTTAAATTATAGTCGAAATGAGGCGTTGTTTGTGTGGGGGCTGTTGCAGGTGTGTGAAGGTGTGTTGCAGGTCCTAAAGGCATTCTAAAATAGGTGTGGAAGCTTCTGGTTGCATACACACAACCCCCCCATTGCGTATAATTAAATGTGTTACAAAATAAAGACTAGACGCCCTATTGTGCTACCGTATTTTTGAATAAGTCGTTTGGAGTTTATGTTGTATATTGTTGGTGTGAATTGCTGCAGGTGGTTGTTGGTTGGCTGTAGGTCTTAGGTACCTAATTGGAAATTTGGATAGGGCACATTATAGGGGAAGTGCTTCCTAATTTTCGTCGACGCCTTAGCGAATAACAGAACTTGTCAGGGAAACGACTAAGGAAATAGATTTTATTAATACTAAGATGTAACCTAGGGTGCTGGAAAGTAAAAGGGGTTGATATTCATACTACTTTCATGTTGAATAGGTTCAAAGGACGGCAAGGCAAGCAGGATAAGAAATATTCAGACAAGGTATGTAAAGCTTTCTCGTGGCATGTTTTGGTATAAGCACGTACAGTTATCTTTCTTTCCTTTTGGCAAGTCTTAGCCTTAAGTGAATTGTACGTGGAATGCGGGAATAATTCCATTCCCAAAACTCCAAGTACACCCCATAATCTCTAACTATAGTTAAGTGTTGACACCCCTACAAGGATTGAGTATTGCCTGTTTAGGCTTCTACGTGCTAAAGAGTAGTGTATGGGAAACTATCTTTCCCTTTTATTGCTATGTATTTGGTACGAAAGTGAAATTTGAATGCCATAATGGCTCACCGAGCCCCATAATGGGCCGGATATGAAATATGTGTATGAAGGTCATCTGAAAGAAAGTACAGACTACATAGAGCTTATTCTCTTTCTTCTCTTGGGCATGTCTCTGTTTAGCTGTAAGTTAAATGTAATCTAAACTCCGGGGTAACTCCATTCTTAAATATTTCTTATTTACTTTTGAACATCGAACTTTGATAGTGGTTGAACTATTTCCCTGGAAACTTGTATATATTACAGAGGGACCAAATGTACAGGCTCCAAGTCTTAAAGACTATACGAGATTAAGTGTTTTTAATTCCATAAATGATTTGGCCCTATGTTAATACATGTCTAGGGTCCCCGAGATCACTTTTGAGACAGCCCATAATGGTATTTAGAGGACACTCGAGATGACTACACCGTTACTCGGGTCCTCAAACAAAAGCGTAACTTTCTTATTTGGTCGAGTCTCTGATAATGATTTAAATTGCATATAGTTACTCACGACTCTACTCGTGTATAATGTAACACTTCTTTCACCGAGTCCTGGGCCGGGTATGTTGTCATGCACAATTCACTACATTGTTCACCGACCCCTGACTAGAAGGCCAGGTACGTATGTATATGTATGATAATGTGTTGTAATAAGGTGGTGATGGCGCCGGGCCTATAATGGTCCTACAGATGTGATTCACCGGACCCCTGAAAGGGCTGGCTATATTGTATAAATTGAGCATGCATGCTTTTGTGATTCACAGAGTACAGGTACATGACTTCGATTTAATAATTTGTTCCCCTGCTTCTCTATTTCGAATATACCTCCAGTGTATTATGTTACATTTTACATACTCAGTACATATGTCGTACTGACCCCCTTTTTCGGGGGGCTGCGTTCATACCCACAGGTACAGATACAGGTTCGGGAGTCCGTCGTCGTAGGATTCCATGCAGCTCAGCTGGAAGAGGCTCCATTGTTTCAGGGCCTAGTTTTTGATACTGTCCACTGGTGTATAACATTGTTTATTCTATTCTAGGGTACGGCGGGGGCCCTGTCCCGCCATATGTTGTCATTTATATTTTTAGAGGCCTACATACATGTATATGTGGGTTGTGTATGTCAGTTTGATTCAGCTGGGTCTACATGATATATGTTATTATATTATGGCAGCCTTGTCGGCTTGCGTGCCATGTAATGTTGTGATATAAAAGAAAAGGGCTACAGATTTATAAAAATATTGTCGCCCAATGGGGCTCTATTATATAATATTATTTTATTTATAGTGCAATTTGATCACAGCTGGTAGGTTGGTATATGGGGGGTCCAGGTCCGGCCCTCGTCGCGGCCTACGGGGTTGGGTCATGACAGAAGTGATATCAGAGCAGTTCATCCTCGGAGTGTCTGCAGACCGTGTCTAATAGAGTCTTAGTTATTGATGTGTTGCGCGCCACATCTATAAACAGGAAGCTATAGGACATTTAGGATGTTACATTTCTTCTACATCTAAGATCGTGCTTTAGATCCGAGTTATAGGAAAAATTCCTTATACTAACCTTGGATCTTAACAGAAGGATGACACCCACAGAGGGAAGTAATTGACGACATGGAAAGTTACGAAGCATGCAGGTAAGTGAAGTAAAGCCACAGAAGATATCCATCGAGTAAGGTATTAAAATATAAAGTTGAAACCTAAAAGAAAAGCAGATAGAAAGTGCAACAGATGTAGTTTGAAGTGGGACATATGAGGTATGTCCAGTATTTTTATATTAATGTTGACGTTGAAAGCCCTGTGTGGCTGCGATATGAGATGACATTGAAAGCCCTGTGCGGCTGTGATATGATATGTTGGCCCTGTGAGGTATTATTGGTATTTTCTGTGTGCAGGTTTTGGGATACGTAAGAAATGTAGAGAAAACTCTACCGAAATTTTCCCAGAACAAGGAAAAAGAAATGAAGCATAGATTTTTGAAATGTCTGAGAAATTGATACCAAATTTCCTTATTGTGTTTAACTAAAGCAGTAAGAGGTATCCTTCAGGTCGCCGACAAGGGGCACCCTTTTTACTTGAAGAATTTTATTTCGGAGGAACAAAAGCTTAATTAAGTAGTAAAGTTCAGATTACGGTATCTCCAGCCGTATTTGTATTATAGGAATATAAACAGAGGGCTCAGAATGAAGGATAGGATGTCCCGCGAATGCGTTTCACTCTTTTGGGGAAAAAATACCAAGCCCTCAACTCCTAATTGTAAATTAGACGAGTTGTTCATAACTCGAGGATAAACTCAGAAGGAAACCAGGTAGGTCAAGTACTAAAAGAAGTACTGTGATGTGTAAGAGGTTTTGATTTCTTCCAACAATGATTGGAAAATGATTTATGATAACCGTTTATAGTTCTCCACCGACAAATTAGGGAAAAAGCTTTGAATAGAAGCTCCTCAAAGAAATGGCAGGGACGGAACACGAATACGAATTAAAAGGAGGATATGTAAGTATGAATTGAACAGTGTGATACGAGTATACAGGGATAAAGTGGAACCACTAGTCAGACGCACTTAGTACGCATTGACTAAGTTAAAGGCCTGCATTGAGAACGCAGTAAGAGCATGGGGCTTATGGTACAAAAAAAAGACGCGTGTACACAACGTCGCCCCAAAAATAGTAGAACCCATAAGGGACGAGGATGGAAAACTTAAGGAACAAATGATACAACTTCTATTCGTCCCAAGAAACACAGGATATAGGTTGCGACAAAGCCACTACTTCAAGAAAACTTGGAATAGTTATCGTCGGAATACTAGTACTGCCTAATTGAAATTGAACGACTACAAGTACAAACAAATGAAAGTGCGAGTACCCTCTAAAGAGGGGAAGTTAATGAGAAAATGGCAAAAGTAAGGTGAAGGCAATCGATATGGGAATATATCTGAGACGAATGTCTTAACTTCAATAAGGTATCTTGCCGAACCAAGTTAAAAAGGTTCGGAGGCTACCAATAGTTAGATGGAAGCCAGAATGCTGCAGCGATAAGAAGTTATGATGAGACCCTGAACAATATAACCCTAGAAGGCGGATAGGTATAAAAACAAAATAGTGTAACCATGAAAGGATATCAAATAATTCAAGAGACACTATGAAGGAGAATAATAGTATGCTAGACCAAAAGCCAAAATGTTGGTTATAGAGTTAGTCGCAAATAATGTTGCGATAGATAAATAACTAAAGGAAAAGGAATAGAAAGCCTCCTGTGGTAGTAAATGAGGAGAACACAAAGTGAATGGAGGATAGTGGAGATAAAGGTCTACGCCGACACTAGATGCAAGATAACAGAAAAAAGGATAGGGCAAAACATAAAGACTCGCGAGACAACGCTGAGGTAAATCGGGAGCTAAGTTGAGTGCCCCACCTATTATGGTAAGGATTACAATGAAACGCAACACGAAGACTTCCCAGGGAGGTCACCCATTCCAATATTACTCTCGCCCCAACACGCTTAACTTCAAAATTCGGATGGAACTTAATACGTTAGTGCTGGTATGATCACGCAAGACAGAAGCATCTGACTAGTAATGGAGAAACGAGATGAGATTATGTACACGGAGTATTATAAGATACGGTAAAGAAAATCGTAACAAGGTCTTAAGAAAACAAGAAGGATTAGCTATTTGCTAACTGACGACACACTTGAATTCCACAGCTCTTCAACATAAAACTAGTTAATAAGAGAAAAACCGCAGAATGGCTATAGGCCAGTGGGCGAGGGAATTTCGACACCACTTGGTAGCCAACTCTGAGGGCGAAAAAGAAAAACCCAAAGGTAAGGGTACTAGCGGATGTAATTTACAAATGACAGGAAGCAGTGCCCAAGGTCAAAAATACCACAATATGACCAGGACTACAAAACTCATTTTGCACTACAGCGCCAGATGACTCTAAAGCGAATGTTACTTGTGGAATAACGATATTAGTCCCTACTCCTTCGATCAAAGGTTACCTAATCCACCGAGAAGGTGTAAAATTATAGAGTAAAAAAAAGTGGTAGGACCTTACGGAGTCCCCACAGCTATTATCCCAAGCGAAGGAGCCCAAATTGCAACTAACTACCGAGAGGTGCAAAGATAAGTTAAGCCAAACTACTAAGATGGAATTAGTACTACGGTTGAAGTAAGACATGGCCACGATTGGACCAAAGATCTACCCCGACCTCGAGTGTAGGAAGGGATGAAAGGCAGGGTAAGACATGAGGACTGGCGAGGTAATGCTAGGATACTTCTTGTACCCTCTCGTATTCTTGTAAAGGTAAAGAATGACACAAGATAATGTGTCTAGAGGATTATAAGCGGGGGTAAGGGAAATTGTGAAAAGGTTTAAGTAAAACTGACTGAACTAGCTGGTTACTACAAGATAGCGAGCTTCTATGCCAAAACTCTTTTGGAATTACACCAGATCATGTTGACAAAGCATAGAATGACTATGAGCCCCGTTATATGGGGGGACTGCAACATTATTCGGTAGCCAACCCTAAGGATTGGAAAAAGAGGGAAAGAAGGACCCAAAAGATCGAATGCCAGTTAAAGTTCTTAAAGGAGTCGAGAAAGACTATACGAGGCTAAAGGTTCCCAAATTATCCATGTCATTACGCACCTATTTTATACTCGGTAAGAGTAGGGTGCTATATGAGTTATTGTGATTAGGCTAATGAATCAGCCCATTTGCTTCCAATCAAGAGCACCTATGCTGCTGAAATTAGAGGGAGTTATAGAACATGGAGAATGGTAAGGTTCCGTGAGGTTTCCTCATCTAATATCCCAGATAAAGGGACTTCAATTATAATTAACACCTTGAGATCAGTCCAAGAAGAGATCAGGAGCACAGACAGGTCTTAGTACCGTATTTCTCCCTCGAGCTACTAAACAGACTGAGCGCACTATTTGACGCTAGAAAATATGTCACAAGCCGGGAGATTAACTTCGAAGGTAGCCGGAATGATTATCCATTACTTATCAAGTTACCTACAATAATAATTACTACTCCAGTATTCCAATGGCCTCGACATAATTAAGCAAGCTATTGACTAAAAGCCCAGAGTCAGCAGGAATGATATACAGATAATCGACGTCGACATACAGAGTTCAAGTTGATGATTGGTTGTTCATCATAGGTTCACTTAGAAAAGGAACTTAACCCAGAATATGTTAGACGGTATCAAGTTACTCATAAGGTGGGCAACGTGGCTGGTAAGTTAAGCTTACCACCTCAGTTGGAAACTCTATGCCCAGTCCATTAGATACTGACGAGTCACCCAGGGTATATTCCATAAATGAGGTCCAGTAGATGGAATCCTATGAGGAAAATCCTACCACCATCCTGGATTGGCAAATTGGAAGATTGTAGACTAAAGACGTACCATCTATCAAGTTACGGTGGAAAAACCAAAACCAGAAAGAGGATGATTGGGGAACTGAAGAGAACATGGAATACAAGTATTCGCACCTGTAACTGATGTCTACAGGTAACTCCAACTCTTGAGCACTCGTATGTTAATAATATAGATGGGAATGTATGTGATAGCATAAAGGAAAGGAACCCCTCTATAATTTATATAAAGTCTTACAGAAAGTTGCATTTAACATTCGGGGATGAATGTTCTAAAGGGGGGAAGGATGTCACACCCCATATCTTTGCACTCGGAATGTTCCTTAAGTTACTTAGAAGCTAGTATGTGAGCTACTTAAGTTACGACCCTATTGAACAACACTAAGAAGGGAGAATGGGACACCCCGTGGTAGGGAAGATTGGAAATAGGGTCAAGAGAAGTCGGAAGGAGTTGGAGGTCAAGTAACGAGTTGTAGGACTCGACTTATCTACATAAACTACTAAGTTAGAAGTCTTACATACTTAAGCTATTGGAGTACATACCAAGCTGTGTGTAGCATGGGTTACATAGGCTCTTAAAATAAGACGAGATTACGAACCTACGAGAGGGAGCAAAAACTAGTTTCCAAACTTACGAAAGTCAAGCAAGCAGGTGACAAGCAAGCACCTCAAGCAAGCAGGTGACTCACCTACCTACTTGGGGGGGTGGACCCCGCTGCCACGTGGTGGAGTGTGATAGGTCGCATGAGCCTAGGTGGCATCCTAGGGGGCTGCCACGTGGCACCTTCTAAAGAGGGGTATATATGTGGATTTGGATGACTATTAAGTCATTCTTATTCCATTTGAAGCTGAAACTCCAGCAACCAATATAGAGAGAAAACGTGAGAGGAAGAGGCAGCCATGGTTTGAAGACTTTGAGGTGAGTTCTTCTATTTTCCTCCGTGAATTAATTATCTACAATGTTTTTAAACCATGTGGGGGTGTATACATGTATCTTAGGATGCGTACGGAACCATGGTTATAGTTTACACTTGGAAAGAAATAAGAGAAAGTTGAAGGAGAAAATGTTAAGAACTAATTAACCAACCCGTTTTTGGAAGGGACTGTTGTTAGTAATATTGATATAACTTCTTGTGTACAGATTCGTTTCAAGTGATTTAATATGTTTTGGAAAGGTATTTCATGGGTATATAACTTTCATTTAGACTTCCAAATCCAGTTTCGCTTTTAGCTTCTCGAAAAAGGGTGATGAAGTGTAGAGGAGGTACTGCCCAGATTTTGTTTTGGAAATCCTACACGGACAGCTATGAGTATTTTGGGCATATATTTTCGTACAAAATTGCTGTAGGGGTAATTCAAAATTTTTTGCGACCTTGATACACATGTATATAACTTTCATTGAGGCCACAAATCCTGTTTCCCTCAATTACCCCTCCGAAACTAAGCGACAAAATAAGATAGTGGGCTGTCCAGATTTCGCATTTTGATAGTTTCGGCAAGTTTGACAAGTTTAACGTAAGGCCTTTCCTTTTAAATTGGAGTTTATGGTGTTTTTATATAGGGTATTATACTTTGTGTAAGTGGCTGAAAATGTGAAAATATGATGAATATGCTTGATGGACAAAATAAACTAAATTGGATTCGCTATAGTTAAATTGTAGTCGAAATGAGGCGTTGTGCGTGTGGGGGCTGTTGCAGGTGTGTGATGGTGTGTTGCAGGTCCTAAAGGAATTCTAAAAGAGGTGTGGGAGCTTCTTTTTTCAGCCACATGACCCCCCGTTGCGTATAATTAAAGGCGTTACAAAATAAAGACTAGACGCCCTATTGTGCTACCGTATTTTTGAATAAGTCGTTTAGAGTTTATGTTGTATATTGTTGGTGTGAATTGCTGCAGGTTGTTGTTGTTGGTTGGCTGTAGGTCTTAGGTACCTAATTGGAAATTTGGATAGGGCACATTATAGGGGAAGTGCTGCCCAATTTTCGTCGAGGCCTTAGCGAATAACAGAACTAGTCGGGGAAATGAATAAGGAAATAGATTCCATTAATACTAAGATGTAACTTAGGGTGGTGGAAAGTAAAAGGGGTTTATATTCATACTACTTTCATGTTGAGTAGGTTCAAATGACGGCGAGGCAAGCAGGATAAGGAATATTCAGACAAGGTATGTAAAGCTTTCTCGTGGCATGTTTTGGTATAAGCACGTACAGTTATCTTTCTTTCCTTTCGGCAAGTCTTAGCCTTAAGTGAATTGTACGTGGAATGTGGGAATAATTCCATTCCCAGAACTCTAGGTATGCCCCATAATCCCTAACTACAGTTAAGTGTTGACACCCCTACAAGGATTGAGTATTGCCTGTTTAGGCTTCTACGTGCTAAAGAGTAGTGTATGGGAAACTATCTTTCCCTTTTATTGCTATGTATTTGGTACGAAAGTGAAATTTGAATGCCATAATGGCTCACCGAGCCCCATAATGGGCCGGATATGAAATATGTGTATGAAGGTCATCTGAAAGAAAGTACAGACTACATATAGCTTATTCTCTTTCTTCCCTTGGGCATGTCTCTGTTTAGCTGTAAGTTAAATGTAATCTAAACTCCGGGGTAACTCCATTCTTAAATATTTCTTATTTACTTTTGAACATCGAACTTTGATAGTGGTTGAACTATTTCCCTAGAAATTTGTATATATTAAAGAGGGACCAAATGTATAGGCTCTAAGTCTTAAAGACTATACGAGATTAAGTGTTTTTAATTTCATAAATGATTTGGACCTACGTTAATACATGTCTAGGGTCTCCGAGATCACTTTTGAGACAGCCCATAATGGTATTTAGAGGACACTCGAGATGACTACACTGTTACTCGGGTCCTCAAATAAAAGCGTAACTTTCTTATTTGGTCGAGTCTCTGATAATGATTTAAATTGCATATAGTTACTCACGACTCTACTCGTGCATAATGTAACACTTCTTTTACCGAGTCCCGGGCCGGGTACGTTGTCGTGCACAATTCACTACATTGTTCACCGAACCCCTCACTAGAGGGCCGGGTACGTATGTATATATATGATGATGTATTGTAATAAGGTGGTGATGGCGCCGGACCTATGATGGTCCTATAGATGTGATTCACCAGACCCCTGAAAGGGCCGGCTATATTGTATAAATTGAGCATGCATGCTTTTGTGATTCACAGAGTATAGGTACATGACTTCGATTTAATAATTTGTTCCCCTACTTCTCTATTTTGAATATACCTCTAGTGTATTATGTTACATTATACATACTCAGTACATATGTCGTACTGACCCCCTTTCTCGGGGGGCTGCGTTCATACCCGCAGGTACAAATATAGGTTTGGAGTCCATCATCTTAGGATTCCATGCAGCTCAGCTGGAAGAGGCTCCATTGTTTCAGGTCTAGTTTTTAATACTGTCCACTGGTGTATAACATTGTTTTGTCTATTCTAGGGTACGGCGGGGGCCTTGTCCCACCATATGTTGTTATTTATATTTTTAGAGGTCTGCAGACATGTATATGTGAGTTGTGTATGTCAGTTTGATTCAGCTGGGTCTACATGATATATGTTATTATGTTATGGCAGCCTTGTCGGCTTGCGTGCCCTGTCATGTTGTGATATAAAAGAAAAGGGCTACAGATTCATGAAAATGTTGTCGCCCAATTAGGCTCTATTATATAATATTGTTTTATTTACAGTGCAATTTGATCACAGCTGGTAGTTGGGTATACGGGGGGTCCAGGTTTGGCCCCAGTCGCGGCCTACGGGGTTGGGTCGTGACACTAGTGAGCTTCCAACTTGGTTGATCTTGCTGAAGAGGCTGATAGTTGATGTAGGTAGTCAAGATGGTAGACACAAGTTGGGGAGGGGCCTTTTGTATGACAAGATCTATATTCCATTGACCATTGATCAGGAAGGCACAAACCTGAATATTGTTAAACCTGCAACTGTTAGTGGTGAAGTGTGCTAGAGGTCCAACCCCCAGCCAGTTGTCCCACCAAAAGAGACAAGTACCAGACAATATTTTCCATTGGATATGAGGCTCAATGTGAGGTTTGTTGTGCATCAGGTGTTTCCAAGTTAGGGATTGGCCAGTATCCCATTTCTTGGTGATGATATTAGCCCTCTGACAATACTTGGCTTTAAGAAAGTCACCCCACAAGGTGTTCTTGGTTCTAAGAGTCCACCATTGCTTGTCAATTAAAAGGAACTATCTACATCATTAATTTTTCTAACCCATATGGCCCCTCATCATAAGGGAAACTCAGGTTCTTCCATGAAGACCAGTGGTACTTCCTTTTGTCATTCTTCCACCCCCAAAAGAAGTTAGCAGTAATACTCTGGATTTGCTTAATGGTAGTAGAAGGGGGAGTGTTGGCTGCAAGAAGGTGAATAGACATGTCTTGGATGACATGTTTGACAAGAGTAGCTCTGCCCCATAGCTTAGGATCTTTGCCTGCCATCCTGTGATCTTATTTACTACCTTTGCAATAAGCTTAGAGTAGTAGATAATTCTCTGCCTTCCAATGTAGATAGGGCATCCCAGGTAAGTGATGGGGGTTCTCTTTTGAGTGAAGCCAGTAATCTTCTTGATCCTCTACACAGTAGACTTGAAAGCATTGGAAGGAATCATGAAGTGGCTCTTCTGTTTGTTGATCAGTTGGCCAGAGACTTTTTCATAAGCATCTAGAGTCTCCATGATGAAGGTCAATGTCTGCTTCCTTCCAGAGGTAAAGATAATGATATCATCAGCAAAGCTAAGGTGGTTAAGTAGAGGACCCTTGTGAGACATGTAGAAACCATGAAACTGAGGATGATGATGAAGGTTGTTCATGAGTCTAGAGAGCACTTCAGCTTCTAGGATGAATAAGGCTAGGGATAGAGAATCACCCTGTTTGAGCCCCCTTGTTAAGTCAAAGAAACCATGCCTAGATACATTAATTATGACAGAATACCAATTATCAGACATAATTCTCCATGCCATATCAATGAATCTTTCACCAAAACCCATTCTTCTCAAAACCAGGCAAGTGTAAGACCAGGAGACCCTATCATAGGCTTTGGCCATGTCAAGTTTGATCATAACATTGCCACCTATGTTAGGTCTTTTGATCTGGTGGATGATTTCCTGGACCAACATGATATTCTCATAGATGCTCCTATTCTTAACAAAGCCAGATTGATTAAGAGAGATGAGATTAGGTAGGATGGGAGCAAGTCTAAGACAAAGGAGTTTAGAAATGATTTTGTTGGTAAAATTACTCAGACTTATGGGCCTGAATTCAGAGATTTTGGTAGGATGCTTTACTTTGGGGAGAAGAACTAAGCAAGCATGAGATAAGTACTTAGTCATAGTCTGACCACAGAAGAAAGAAATGATAACACTCAGAAGGTCTTCTTTGATGATATACCAGCAAACTTGGAAGAGTTTGCCATTCATCCCATTAGGACCAGCTGCTGAATTGGGATTCATGGCAAAGACCACAGATTTCAGCTCTTCCATAGAAGGGGTGGCTTGGAGGGTCTCATTTTGCTGGTCAGTAACCATAGGAGTGATGCATTGAAGGTCATGCTGCTGGATATTTTTCTCTTCCTCGGTGAAGATTTGCTAGAAGTGCTCACAGGCTGCCTCAGCTATTTCAGCATCACTTTGCACCCATGAAACTTCCTCATTTTGAATCCTGTGAATGTACAGCTTCCTTCTCCTGCCTCCAATCAAAGCATGGAAGTAACTAGAGTTCATATCACCTTCTTTGAACCACTGCAGCTAAGTCTTTTGTCTAAGAATGGTATCCTCCATTTTCATGTACCTGATGTACTCAGCATTGATGGAATGAAGCTTGGATCTATTTTCATTGGAGTGCATGTTAATCAGATCTTCTTCAGCTTGTCTAATAGCTTCCTCATACTCTTTAACCTTGGCATAAATAGCACCAAACTGATTCCTAGACCAGCTTCTAAGAGTAGTAGCAAGCATCTTCATCTTCTTATGAAAGATCCACATAGGATTACCCTCAATGGGCTTGCTCCAGCAGTTCTTAACAAGTTCTATAAAGGAAGGATGATCAAGCCAATAGTTAAGAAACTTGAAATATCTTATGGAGTTTTGATGCTGATCTACCATTTCCATAAGTAATGGGCAGTGGTCAGAACCAACTGAGGGGAGATGAGTGATGGAAGTGAGGGGCATGGTTTTTAGCCATTTATAATTAACCATTCCCCTATCAAGTCTCTTTCATACTCTGGATATGATGCCTCTTTGGTTGCACCAAGTGTACTTCTGGCCTGTAAAGACAAGGTCTTTGTCACGACCCAACCCCGTAGGCCGCAACTGGGTTCCGACCTGGACCCTCTCATGCGTATTTATCAACTACAATTAAGTTGAACCGTGTGTGATGTGATACTATATACAAAAACCCTAATAGTTTAAAACTTTTTCATGTACATGTAGCCTCTTTCATTTGTTTCATATCATGAAAGGGAACGCGAGCCGACATGGCTGCTATAACAAAAACATTCACAACATATCGAATAGGCAACATCGAAACTAACTCACAAACAACCCACATATACATATGTCTACAGACCTCTAAGAATAGTAACAACAACATATGGCGGGACAAAGCCCCCGCCGTACCCCTGAATGTACAAATATATACATTAAGTGACCAGCATCAAAATTTAGGCTCTAGAACAGTGAAGCACTTCCGACACAGCTGAGAGGAACTCCTATGCTGATGGATCTCCAGAATAAACATCTGTACCTGCGGGTATGAAATGCAGCCCCCCGAGAAAAGGGGGGTCAGTACGATATATGTACTGAGTATGTAAAGCATAACACATCGTAACTGAGATCGTAACTGAAATAGGGATGCAGGGGACAAGTATAATAACTAAATAAATTACTGTACCTGCACCTTAGGACACGTAAATCATACACATCATCATATGCTGTGCCCGGCCCTCTAGTGAACTCGGTGTTATAATCACTTCTTTATAATCACATATCATCATATCATAATGCATTTCATTTCATTATATCATCGTATACGGTATCATCTTATCATGTATATCATCGTATCACACCCGGTTCACTGCGGGGCTCAGGGTCACAATGTATTGCTTTAATCTCATATGCATGCCTACATAAAGTATCCGGCCCTTTAGTGAGGGACTCAGTGAATGGAGTGGTGTACGTCTATAGCGTACCATCATAATATATATATGTACCCGGCCCTCTAAGGAGGGACTCGGTGTTCCTTTCTTATTTCACCACATATACTATCATATTACTGTCGGCCAGGGACTCGGTGAATAATCGTATCGTCATAACATATAACATATATCATACTTCACATACAGCATCATCTCCTCGTGTGTGGAACTATACACATCCAGCCTGGGACTCGGTGAAAGAAGCAGTAACACTGTGCACGATAACATATCTCGGCCCATCGTGGGACTCGAGGAAGGATGGGTTACAGTATGCACGAGTAGAGTAGTGAGAAACCATATGCAACTAAGTCATTATCTAAGACTCGATGAAACAGTCAAGTGAATCGTCACCTGAAGACTGGGGGAGTAATTATCTAAGGTATCCCTTTAGATGTCATTAGGGCATATATCGGTTGGGGCTTCAGGGATCACAAACATGCATCAGAATAATGCCACACAGTATATGCAATCAGAAATATAGTCTATGCAATCAGAAACACAGTTATCTAGTCAAAGACTCAACTCATGCAATCAACGGTATTTATCATTTCAGAGCCTCTAAAAAGAGGAGTTAGTACCTCTACTTACTATTCATTATATAGCAGGCTCGAGAATAGTAGTTTGACTACTTTCAGACTCTTAATGTTCAGGAGTGACTACAAGTCACGAGTTACAATCAGAGCTCATAAATGGAATTACCTCTAAACCTATATCATATACCATTTCACTTAAAGTTAAGCCATTCCAAAGGATAGAAGAAATAGGCTTTACATGTACTAGTTTTCATCACATAGAAGACAAAAAGGCAATGACTCAGCTATTGCAGAAGTTCTAATACCAAGAAGTAAACAAGAGTCTCGACTCATACTCAGGGCTTTACGAATGGATTGAATCCCAAATATCATATACATATCATTCATAACTTATATCTAAGACATGCCAAAAGAAAAGAAGAATAGTTCTACATATCTATTCCAAAAAACACACCAAAGAAAAGCTTCACATACCTTGTATGGACTTCTCTTATTCACGTCCACATCGTTGTCCTCGAAACCTATTTAACATGGAAGTAATGTAAGTATTAACAACCTTGGACTTTTCAGCAACTTAGACTACCCACGAGTATTCATAACATTCATCCCTTCGCTCGCCTTCTTGACTAGTTCCTTAACTAGTTAGGATGTTAACGAAAATCGGGCAGTACCTCCCCTATAATGTGCCCTATCCGAATTCCCAACCATGTCCTTATCACCTGTAGCCAACAAACAATGAAACCAGCAGCCCATACATATACATATTACGACCAAAATTACACAATATAAACCCCAACAATTCACTCGAAACTAAGATACCAAAACTAGAGTTTTTAATCTTTCTTTCGCGAATTCTTTAATTGCAAAGCGGAGGGTAATGTGTATGCAACAAGCATCTCCCACACCTCATTTAGATAACTTTTAGACCCTGCAACATGCCACAACACAACCAGCAGCAGCCCCTACGTGTACAACACCTTATTTCGACAACAACTTAACTATAGCGATTCCAAATTCGTTTATTCCGAATGCTGAACTTTTCAAACATTTTCCCCAACTTCCAGCAGCCCATAAGGTTTGTAATACACCCTAATTTAACATCATAAACTTAAAATTAGAGGGGAAGCACTTACCTTTCCCGAAATTGACTAAAACTTGCCGAAATCGCGCCTCGGAATATTGTTTACGTGCTGAATCGTTGTGGCAGCTTGCTGTCCGTTTTTTTGCTGCACCAAACTCTAATTTTATACTACTAATACTTCCATATCATCGTGGTATACGCTATATAATTAATTTACGGAACGAAATCGGGACTTACCTTAATTTTCTCCCAAGCCGTCGCAATTTTCTTTCCTTAGCTTTAGGGTTTTGTTTGTTCACGTTGCTGCTGGAAATGTTGGTGAACAAGCTGAAGTTTGAGATATATATCATTTATATGGGTGGTCCCAAGGGGTGACACATGTCAGCCCCTAAGGATGACACGTGTCAAGCCATGATTGGCCACCGTGTCATGCTGCCAATTAGGGGCTGCCACGTGGCAGCGAGGTCCACCTCCCCCAAGCAGCTGCATCACCTACTTGACCCTAAGTAGGTGCATCACCTGCTTGCTTGAGGTGCTTCCACGTGTCGCTCCTCCATTGGCCGCCACGCGTCGTCTTTTTCCCTTCCTCGCGGGTTCGTAATCTCGTCTTACTTTAAGAGCTCATGTAATCCGAACTACGTAAGCTTGGTATATCCTTAAGCAACTTAAGTGTATAAGACTCTTAACTTAGTGTCTTACGTAGGTAAATCGAGTCCTACGACTCATTTCTTAGCCTCCAACTCTTTCCGGATTCTTATGACTCTATCTCCAACCTCCCTTCTCGCGAGGTATCACAATCTTCTTTCCTTAGAGTTGTTTGATAGTGTCGTAGCTTATCCGGCTCACACGATAGTGTCTAAGGAACTTAACAGTCTTGCAGGCCACTAGCCTCTATAATACTGATGAAATCAAGGCTTTTTCTCATATTATACATGACCCCTCCAAGTTTTTCTTCAGGGTCAGTAATAACATTGAAATCACCTAAAGCACACCATGGGAGAGAGGTGGTGGACTGCTGCAGCATGCTATCCCATAGAGGCCTATTGGGTACTTATAAGGTATATATTTTGGGTCCCAAAATTTTTTGGGTTAAGTTTGGCAAAGTTGGAGAAAAGACGAAAATACCCATTCTTAAAAAAATGATGGGCAAAATTAAGTACTAGGACTGCGACGCAGACCTTCTCTCTAGATCATTTTTTCTAAAATTTTCTCTAACTACATGCTCTCACAAAGTTCAACCCTAACTTAAATGTCATAAGGTGCTACCCATAAGATGATCATACTAACTTGAACTACAGGATTCTCGTTCATTAACTCTAGAGGGACTTTTCTTTAGAGAATACTACTCCCTCTTAACATTCTAATACACTTACTTCAAACTCTTAACAAGATTTTATCAATAGCCTACTTGTAACACCCCGTACAATTTAACTTTATTTTGAGAACCAAGAGAAAATTTATGAAAAATGAAATTGGGAACAAGTCTGTGGTGGTACTTTTTGTCTGAATAAAATATTGAGATAGTAGAGTGTGCGATGTGTCAGCATCGCGGAGAAGAAAATTTTAGAAAAAATGATCTAGAGAATTGTGACAGAAGGCGGGTGCCTGAACTGGACACCCCTGTCTACCTTGGCCAACTATACATAGTCTGTCCCCTAGTTATACTCAAAATACATCAACAGATAAGAAAGCTTATAAGCCAACAAGGCTATTGTAACACATGGGGTCATCCCGTGACACATATATATGCAGACCGACAAGGCCACCACAATGCCAGAAATGCCCTAAATCATAAGTCATATTAGTACAGTCGTACATACCCGTACATACAGCTCATATACTACTAAGGCACAACTCATATACGGCTTAGATACAGTTCATATACAATGTATATACAGATTATATACACATACTCTCTACACACATACAACCCATATCTGTATCCATAGACCTCTAAGAGTCAGAAGAACAATAACATAAGGCGGGATAGGGCCCCCGCCGTACCCGTGAACGAAACTTATATACATGCATCAAGTATTAGTACCCAAAATCAAGCTCCAGCACAATGGAGCATTCTTGGATCGCTGAGTGGGATTCCTATGCTGGCGGATCCCCAACCTGTGTACCTACACCTGCGGGCATGAAACGCAGCCCCCCAAAGATAGGGGGTCAGTATGAAATATGTACTGAGTATGTAAAGTGTAATGTAACCAAACCATAAGTACATCCAAAACAGAGGAGCAGGAGAACAATTTATCAAATCGGAAACATGTACCTATACTATGTGAATCATAAAAAAAACATGCATGCTCAAATTTTCAATATAGCCGGCCCTGTCAGAGGTCCGGTGAATCATATATGTAGTATCAGTATCAGGCCCCATGCCATCACCACCTTATTACAACATATCATCATCATATATATACATACGTACTTGGCCCTCTAGTGAAGGGCTCGGTGGACAATGCAGTGAATGACACGAATCTGATAACCGGCTCAGGACTCGGAGAAGAAGTATTACAGTATACACAAGTAGAGTAGTGAGCAACCAAACACAGTTTAAATCATTATCCAAGACTCAACTATATAAGAGGACTAAGTTATTGTCTAAGAATTCAAGTAACAGTATAGTCATTCTAGCTGCCCTCTAAGTGCCATTAGGGGCTACATTAATTACATCTCGAGGTTCCTAGACATATACCAAAGTAAGACTATTCACCTAAGAACTCCAGAGTATTCATCTTCGAATAATTTTATGACAAGGAGTCTGTATATTCATTAAGTCCTCAGTGTATAAAAGATTCAAGAAAATTAGCTTAACTATCATACAAGCTTTAACATTCAGAATTGAATAAGGAGCATTCAAGAATGGAATTACTTTAGGATTTATATCACTGCTTACTTCCCTCTACGACATGCCAAAAGAAGAGAAGGGACAGGCTTCACACACCTCTTATGGACTTCCCTTAGTCGTGTTTACGTCGTCGTCCTCGAAACCTATTTAACACGGAAATAAGGCGAGTATTAACACCCTTAGATTTTTCAGCAACTTAGGCTACCCACTAGTATTCATAGCATTCATCCCCTTGCTTGCCTTCTCGACTAGTTCCTTAACTAGTTAAGACGTTAACGGAAATCGGACAGCACCTCCCCTATAATGTGCCCTATACGAATTCCCAACCATGTCCTTAGCACCTGCATCCAACCATAAATACAACCAGTAGCCCATACATATACATATTACGACAACATTACACAATATAAACCCCCAACAATTCACTCAAAACTAAGATACCAAAACTAGAGTTTTTAATCTTTCTTTCGCGAATTCTTTAATTGCAAAGTGGAGGGTCGTGTGGATGCAACCAGCATCTCCCCCACCTCATTTAGAACACTTTTAGACCCTGAAACACGCCACAACACAACCAGAAGCAGCTCCCATGCGCACAACACCTTATTTCGACAACAATTTAACTATAGCGATTCCAAATTCGTTTATTTCGAACGCTGAACTTTTCAAACCTTTTTCCCAACTTCCAGCAGCTCCTAAGGTGTGTAATACACCCTAAATTAACCTCATAAACTTTAAATTAAAGGGGAAGAACTTACCTTTCCCGAAATTGTCTAGAACTCACCGAAATCGCACCTCGGAATTTTTTTTAGCGCGCTGAATCGTCATGGCTGCTTGCTGTCCATTTTTTGGCTGCACCAAACTCTAATTTTATACTACTAATACTTCCATATCATCTTGGTATATGCTATATAATTAATTTACGGAATGAAAATGGGACTTACCTATTTTTTTCTCCCAAAGCCGTCGCAATTTTCTCCTTAGCTCTAGGGTTTGTTCACGTTGCTTTTGCTGGAAATTGTGAATGAAAGCTGAAGTTTAGGATATATATACATACATATATGTGGCTGTAGGGTGTGACACATGTCATCCCCAAGAGGTGACAAGTGTCCAGCCCTTATTAGGCCACCGCATCTACATGTTGAAAGAGGGGCTGCCACATGGAAGTGGGGCCCACCTCCCCCAAACAGGTGGGTCACCTACTTGACCCCAAGAAGGTGGGTCACCTGCTTGCTTAGGTGCTTCCATGTGTCACCCTCCCATTGGCTTCCCCGCACAATTTTTTTTCCTCCTCGTGGGTTCGTAATCTCGTCTCACTTTAAGAGCCTATGAAACCCTTGCTACGTAAGCTTGGTATGTAATCAAGTAACTCACGTATATAAGACTTATAAATTAGTAGTTTACGTAGATAAGACGAGTCTTACGACTCGTTACTTGGCCTCCAACTCCTTTCGACTTCTCTTGACCCTATTTCCAATCTTTCCTACCATGGGGTGTCACATTATCCCTTCTTAGAGCTGTTCAATAGGATCGTAACTTAAGTGGCTCACATACTAGCTTCTAAGTAACTTAAGGAATCTTCTGAGTTCAAAGATGTGGGGTGTAACATTCTTCCCCCTTTAGAACATTCGTCCTCGAATGTTAAATGCAACTTTCTTTAAGACCTTATATAAATTATAGAGGGATTCCTTTCCTTTATGCTATCACATACATTTCCATCTATATTATTAACATACGAGTGCTCAAGAGTTGGAGTTACCTGTAGATATCGGGAACAGGTATGGATACCTGTGCTTCATGTCCTCTTCGGCCTCCTAGGTTATTTCCTCCTGATTTCTATTCCGCCATAGCACCTTAACCAAGGCTACGTCTTTAGTTAGCAATCTTCTATTCTGTCGATCCAGGATGGCGACTGGCTGTTCTTCATAGGCTAGTTTTTCAGTGACCTGGATGTCATCCATGGAATGCACTCGGGATGGGTCACCTACACATCTGCGAAGCATTGATACATGGAAAATTGGATGTACTGCTTCCAGGTCGGCTGGCAAGTCTAATACATAGGCAACCTTGCCTATTCAGCGCAGTATCAAGTAAGGACCAATGTATCTCGGACTCAACTTTCCTTTCTTGCTGAATCTCATTACTCCTTCCATGGGAGACACTTTCAAGAACACCTATTCGCCTACTTGAAACTCCAACGGTCGATGTTGGATGTCTGTGTATGACTTCTATCGACTTTGGGTAGTTAATAATCTCTCCCGAATAAGCTTTACCTTTTCCACTGCTTGTTGGACTATATCTGGACCCATTAGTTGTGTTTTGCCAACATCGAACTAACCGATAGGGGACCTGCACTTTTTGCCATATAAATCCTCATACAACGCCATCTGAATATTGGAGTGATAAATGTTATTGTAGGCAAACTCAATAAGTGGTATATGATCATCCCAGCTGCCTTTAAAGTCAATTATGCAGCTCGTAGCATATCCTTTAGCATCTGAATAGTGCGCTCGGCTTGTCCATCAGTCTGGGGATAAAATGTTGTGCTAAGGCTTACTTGCATTCCTAAGCCTTCCTGGAATGACCCTCAAAAATAGGCTGTAAACTGGGATCCCCTGTCCAAAATAATAGATGTGGGAACTCCATGAAGTCGTACTATTTCCTTGATGTACAACTTCGCATAATCCTCGGCAGAGTATGTGGTCTTGACTGAGAGAAAGTGGGCTGATTTTGTCAGCCTATCCACAATAACCTATATAGAATCCTGCTTCCGGAGAATGCGAGGTAAGCCGATAATGAAATACATGTTAATTGCCTCCCATTTCTAGGTTGTAACTTCCATCTTCTGTAGTAGCCCACCCGATTTCTGATGTTCCACTTTAAGTTGTTGGCAATTCGGGCACTAGGCTACAAACTCGGCTATATCTTTCTTCATACCATCCCACCAATATAAATCCCTGAGGTCATGATACAGTTTGGTTGACCCTGGATTAATGGAATAACGGGCATGGTGTGCCTCTCCCAGTATTTGCTGTCATAAACCTGCAACTTTCGGTACACAGACTCTACCTTGATATCATAGTATCCCACCGGCCATGATTTCAAATGGAGTCTTTCCCTTTTGGTGAGTTTCATCCCTATACTGTGCTAGAACAAGGTCCTGGTATTGACATCGTTTTACTTCCTCCATGAGGGAGGATTCAGTAATTCCTCGAACAGAAACCCCATCATCACCCAAATCAACTAAGCGGACTCCAAGGCTGGCAAGCTGGCAGATCTCATGGATCATCCCCTTTCGTTCCGGTTGTACCTCTGCCAAGCTACCTATTGACTTATGGCTGAGCGCATCCGCTACAACATTTGCCTTCCCTGGGTGGTATAAAATGTCGACATCATAGTCCTTTAGTAGTTCTAGCCACCTTCTCTATCGTAGGTTTAGCTCCTTCTGCTTAAAGATATATTGGAGGCTTTTGTGGTCTGTATAAATGTCAACATGTACACCATACAGGTAGTGTCTCCATATTTTTAAAGCATGGATCACCACTGCCAATTGCCAATCGTGCGTTGGGTAGTTCTTTTCATGCTTTCTGAGCTATCGAGAGGCGTAAGCTATAACTCTACCATGCTGCATCAGAACGCACCCTAATCCAATACCAGAAATATCACAATAGACCACAAAGCCGTCTGGTCCTTCTGGAAGAGTGAGGACAGAAGCCGTAGTCAATTTTTCTTTTAACATTTGGAAGCTTCGTTCACAACCGTCAGTCTATTGGAACTTAGCCGCTTTTTGCGTCAGTCTTGTTAAGGGCACCGAAATGGAAGCAAACCTTTCCACGAACCTCCTATAGTATCTTGTTAATCCCAAAAAGCTATGTGCCTCCGTAGGGGTTGTAGGTCTTGGCCAAGAAAAGCCACTAACGTTAACCAAAATTTACATTTAGAGAACTTAACATATAATTTCTGATGTCAAAGTACCCCTAGTACCACCCGAAAGTGATCCACGTATTCCATTTCCGATCTTAAATAGACCAGAATATCATCAATAAATACGATCATGAATAAATCTAGAAATGGTTTGAACACTCGGTTTGTTAAATCCATAAATACTGCTTGAGCATTTGTCAGCCCAAAAGACATCACCTTAAACTCATAATGCCGGTACCGGATCCTGAATGCGGTCTTTGGTATATTCGCTTCCCTTACCCGCACCTGATGATAGCATGATCGCAGGTCTATCTTCGAAAAACATTGGGCACCCTGCAACTGGTCAAACAAATCATCAATCCTAGGGAGGGGATATCAGTTCTTAACTGTTACCTTATTCAGCTGCCTGTAGTCAATACACATTCGTAGCGATCCATCTTTCTTTTTCACAAACAGTACTGGTGCTCCCCATGGTGATGTACTGGGCCTAATAAACCCTTTCTCCAGTAGGTCCCTCAACTTCTCCTTTAGCTCCTTTAATTCTGCGAGTGCCATTCTCTATTGGGGGGGATAGAAATAGGCTGAGTATCTCGGGGTACATCTATAGTGAACTCAATTTCCCATTCTGGAGGAAGGCCTGAAAGTTCATCTGGAAATACATCTGGATATTCATTAACCACGGGAACTGACTGAAGAGTTGGCACCTCAGCTTCCAGATCGTCTACGCGGACTAAATGACAAATGTACTCCTTGTTAATCATTTTTTTTGCCTTAAGGTATGAAATAAACCTACCCTTTGGTGATGCTGTGTTTCCTAACCACTCGACAATTGGTCCGTCTGAGAACTGAAATCGAACCATTTTATTTTTATAGTCTATGTTAGCATGACAAGAAGGTAGCCAATCCATACCCATAATAATATCAAATTCCACCATATCTAACTCTATCAAATCAGCCAAGGTATGATGACTATACACATTTACCGGGCAATGTCTATATACCTGCTTTACCACAATAGAGTCCCCTACTGGCGTAGCAACCTCAAACGATTCTATTAAATCAGGCTTAATTCCAACTCTACTAGAAACAAAAGGAGATATATATGATAAAGTAGAGCCTGGATCCATCAACGCATATACATTTTGAGAAAAGATTGATAATGTACCTGTGACCACATTCGGTGATGCTTCCTGGTCCTGCCTACTAGCTAAAGCATATATACAATTAGAAGGATCGCCAGAACTGGAAGCTTCACAATGGCCTCTACCACGGCCTACTGGTATCTGCATTCCCCGCCCCATCGGGCGTATAGCCATAGAAGAAGATGAACCCGCAACTGACCCAGTGGGTTGATCCATGCCACCTGGAGTACTTTTATATGGACACTCCCTCGCAATATGGCCTTGACGGCCATAAGAAAATCAAACACTTGTAGTCCAACGACAGTCCCCAAAATGAGGCTTATTACAATGGGGACACTGGGGCATCGGGGGTCTTGACTGTCGAGAACTCTAGTTCCCCTGTATACCTAAAGCTCTAGAACCTTGTCTGGCCCCTGAATATCTAACGCTTTCAACTCGTCAACCTGGAAATTGTGGAGGTACACTTCAAGCTAGCTGGGAGGGATATCAACCAAACTGCTGGAATCGCCCGCTACAAAATTCTCCGGGATAACCAACTGACTTATCCCTCTTAGGCTGACTTCTATCAAACCCTATGTCAGGCTTACTCCTTCTATGTCGCTCTTCTACCCTTTGGGCATATACTTGTACCCGAGCAATATCCATGCCTGGCTAAGAAGCCATGGCCATACAACTATCAACCAAATAAAGATCCAAGCCCATAACGTATCGATGCACCCTATCTGCCATATCAGCTACAACTGTAGGGGCATATCTTGCCAATGAGTCAAACTCAAGGCTATAGTCTCAAACACTCCTGCCATTCTACTTCAACTATAAGAATTTATCTACCCTGGATCGTCTTATTTCTGGAGGTAGGAAGTGGCTAAGAAAGGCTTCTAAAAATTCATCCTATTCAGCTGGAGGAGCACCCTCGCCCCTTGATAACTCCCAAGACTCTTGCCAGTTTGCGGCTATATCACATAGTCGATAGAAGGCCAATTTAACTGACTCAGTTTCTGAAGCCCTAATGATTCGCAATGTATGCTGCATTTGTCGAATAAATTCCTGTGGATCCTCGGTAGTTCTTGATCCATAAAATTCTGGAGGGTTACAAGCTAGGAAGTCACAAACCCTTAAACTGTCTTATCTATTAGTATCATCTGGCCATGCCTCCGAGCCTGTCTTGCCACCAGTCTAGTCAACAATTGCACTGCATCTCTCATAGCCCTATCTTCTACCCCATGCTGTGGGATAGGAGGCTCCTGTACTGGAGGTTTAGGATCGTCAACTGTTGCTGCCCTAAACTCCTCTGGAGATGGCGGCGTAGTAGAGCTTGCCGACTGAAGTACGATCCTTGGCATAGATTGGGCACGGGCCCTGGTAACTCTTGGGGTCTAACTAGTTTCCCCCGTTGCTGACTTGGCCCTCTGGGCCGTTGTTGCTTTCCTTAGAGGCATTACTGTAAATATATAGATTGATTAGTGGAGGGTCATCCTGAAAGTATAGCTCTATCGCACGATCTAAAATAAGAAAGAAAGTAACATCCTAAATGTCATGCAGCCTCCTGTTTATAGGTGTGGTGCACAATACACCAATAAAAAAGCATATACTAGACACGGTCTGTGGATACTCCAAGAAAGAACTGCTCTGATACAATTCTGTTACGACCCAACCCCGTAGGCTGTGACGTGACCATTTCTCAACACTGATTTTAAGATTGAGTTAAGACATCAAAATTTTCTTTTAAATGCATTAATTGAGTTGAGTTTATGCCTATTTTGAAGAGATTAGTTGAGTTGCGAAGAGTTAAGCTTTGAGCTAATTCCAAAAAAAGACTAAATGATCTAATTGAGTGAATACACTCATTTAAGTTATGAGAATAATAAATAATAAATTTAGGAGTATCATTGAATATCGATTTGGGTAAGAGTGTAGAATAATTCGAACCTTATAAACTATGTAGCCAGCATAGGATAGGATTGTAGTGTTTATTTGGTGAGTTTGTGTCCCTTACCCCTGGAAAGGTAATGGATAGTTGTGGCAACGATATCAGTTTGTTGTATCATCACCTAGCTCATAAGTGATGATTGTCGGTTAGAGAAACTCTCCAAGAAGAAATTATTATATTTTATATACTGAGTTGCATTATTATCTTTTAAAGGTAATATCTCTTATTATATTTCATGCTTATTTGAAATTGGGTGTTGTCACAGTTGAGTTCTTGGGTTGAGTATCCTATGTAAGTTTCCTTTTTCTATTTTACATACACGTACTTTTCTTGTACTGACGTCATTTGACCTTCATTATTTTATGATGCAAGTACATGAAATAGTGATCCTTAAAGGTGCATCATTGAAGATCCAGCTTTATACCTAATTTTTGGTGAGACTTCTTCGCATTCAGAGGCTTTCTTGAGTCTTTAATTTTAGTTATTAGTTATTAACTTGAGGTAGTCGTGGTCCTATCCTGGTACCTATTTCAGAGTCAGTATTCTAGAGTTTTCATAGACTAGGTAGACAGTGTTAAGTTATTTCCTAGAGTATGTTTTTAAAATATTGAGTTATGTCTCATAAATTATTATATATTTGATTTTTTATAATTCATGTTAAATATTATTAAGTAGTGAGATTCATTTTTCCCATTTGAGTTTATTTATGAGTTAAAGTCTTCCACCAAGTGAGATAGCCAGGCCAAGTAGTTCACTTGGAACCAGTAATTTTGTTTAGTGCCAGCCATGTCTAAAGTGTAGGCTCGGGGCATGACAAACTTGATATCAGCATATGGTGAAAGATTCGTAGGGTGTCTATGAAGCTGAGTCTAGTATAGATCTTCTTATTCGTGAGAAGCACGCCACTTCTATAACAAAGAGGCTACAGGACTTTAGGAATTATTTCACTTCTTTCTTACTCCATCTCATGCTATAGAGTTTAACTTTATGAAATATCCTTCTAATTCAAGTGTTTCATGATTTTCAAATCATACCTTTGAAGAGAACATTGACTTAAAGGAACATTGCTGAGAATGAGACTCTGCAACCATCTAGAATGCAGACCCAGAACTGAGCCCAAGCAATTGAGGATGAAGTTGAGAATGGGAATCAAGAAGTTTCTTACATGGCGTAAGAATGAATTCAGGAGAGCTATATCTAAGCTCACCCAATTGATGGCTCCACAGACAAGTCATAAGAATGTTGCATTCCAAAGATCTAGTTCTCAAGAGCCGTCTTCTTCAAATTGGATTCGTGATTTCCTGAGGATAAAACCACTGGTCTTCACTAGATCCAAAGTTGAGGAAGTTTCTCAAGACTTCGTTTATAATATGTGGAGGATTCTGAAAGCCATGCATTCTACAAAAATAGAGAGAATTGAATGTCAAGACCCGACGTAGGGCCTAGTCATAACTCGTCTATTAGAATCCCAAGGAGTCCAACCAAGTTTCTTAGCATAACATTCATGAGCATACATAAGGTACTTGAAATAAATAAACAAGAGTCAACGATAAGGAAGCATAGTCTCAATATATCATAAATCTCAAAAGAAATATGGAATAATAGACAACATAGACTCCAATGAACATCTAACATGCCTCTACTAGTCTAGATGAGGGTGTAAGACAATCTCCTAGCTCACCCAATATAAAAGATAAAGAATTCATAAACTCATAAGAACAAAATTTCTCTTCCTCGAAATATGATGACTCATTAACAAACACATTTGCTAACTCAAGCCATTAGTGGAAGGAGGATGAACATATCCGTCGATTTCTATTTTTTTATACAATATAGGTAAAAAGTATCTGTTAGTATGTACATGGACTAAACTAAGTATGTGAGAATATGCATGATCAATAAGAAAAAGACGTAATCAATATGAATAATGGGAAGTAAGACTAATATCTTTAAAACATGTGCAAAGTCATGAAAACATTAAAAATTTTCTCTCATTGGTCAATGCATCAAACAAATATCATAATCATCATGAAAACTCATAACTCAACTGAAACTATATGGGATAGGACCTTTAATCAACATATAAGATCATGCAAGCTACTACATGGAATCTAATGACTCATGCATCGAGACAGAGAAGGCTACCTTGCCAGGGTATACTCCATAAGTAACTCTTTAACTGGGCTATGTGGATCCCCTAGCTTCACCATAGTGGCATATGTAAACCTATGCGGGCTACATAGTTTGGGATAAAAGTTTTTTAGTAGGATTCTCTTGGATAACCAACTACGTTACCGGACCTAACCCCGCCTAAAAGTCCTCTAGGTCCTTAGTCAATATCCAAATAGAACTCATAAAATATGATCATAGACATCATAGGGAAAGATAATAACTAATATGAATCCAGCTTTATAAGACATCAAAGAAAAGCTCATCTAACATCATCATAGTAAAATTATATGATTAGCTCATCTATCATATATCTTATGTAATATGGTGTAGGCCTTCCATCATTACATATATTTCATCATAAACACCTTTTTGGACTTATGTAGACCTATCTTTAGATTTTCTTGAAACATCATAGATTCATCATTCATGAACTTCTTTCCATAAAGCATCTTTAATTAATAGCATAAAGCTTTCATAGAATATATCTTGAAAATCATGACCATATCTCATAAATCATACTTGAAACTTGCATATAGCAGGGGTCAATGAAATTCAACTTGAAATCATGCAGTATGATGTGAATTATGCATAATAAAACTAATAACATTGAATAATATCACAATTGAGAAGACCCAATAAAAATCATGAAATTAGGGCTTTTAATTGAAGAAATCATGATAAGAATTGAGAAGAAATATTTGGGATTCCATTGGGTGAAAGGTACCTATGTATCAAGTCCTACTTACCTTGAACTTGATGAGCCCTAAATTGATAAGGATGAAATCTTAACCTTGAAAAACTACTCTGAATTGCTTGAGGGAGAAGAAAACATTGAGAGAAAACTTTGGAGAGAGAGGGTTTTGAATTTTAAGAGTTATGTTTGAGAATGAGAGGGTTAGAAGTGCTTAAGGTAGTAAATAGGTATAAATCTAGATTTACAAACCATCCTCATACAACAAAGAAATAAAGGGAAAATATTGGAATAACCCTCATTAAATTTGAATCCAGAACCCAAAATAGACCTCCACCACGGCCCTTGATAGATAATATGGGTCGTGGTCCCCATCTTTACGTGGTACTTAGAATTTCAAAATAAGGGGTTCCCACCACGGGACACATCATGGACCGTGAAAGGCAATACAACCCGTGGTGGTCGTCCGTGGCACGGGACTTAAACTCAGACTTTAGGAGTCACATGAAAAGTTTTAGGACATTCTCCATGGATACCTTCTCGGTCCTTGGAGGTCAATATTGTCCATTAACCTAGGTTGTGAAAATGGTCTTGATAGCGGCCTGTGAGAGGTGGTCATCATGGGGTCCAATACGGACCAAGGTCTGCACTATGGTTCTTGGTGGCGTGACGTGGTCCACACCTCTGGGAATCGTTTGTCTGGGCATACTCCACGATTGTCCTTCATGGCATGTGGTCCTCTTCAAAGCCTGTAGTGGTCTCGTGAAGGCACCTAGAGCCCAAAAGCAACATTTTCTCATTTTTCATCTTTTATTCCTTGGAACCAAGAAGAAATTTCTCAAAATGTGGACTGACCTCAGGTTTACGAGTCACTCTACGACTCGTAAGAGTGAGTCGTGGAGTGATTCCCAAGGGTCTATCTAGAACAAACCTTATATGATACCCTACGACTCAACAGGATGAGTTATAAAAGTGTCTACGATTCATCGAAGTGAGTCATTCCAAAACTTCAGCGGCCCCAAACTTGCAAGTTTTCTAGGATTGCAAGATGAGTCCAAATGGAGACTCATATCACGAAGACGAGTCGTTACTTCAGAGGCTCTCAATTTTTTAAAAAATAGGACCTGATGGATAGGTCAAGGCTATGACTCATAGATAAGTTCACGAGTCATAATAAAAACTCGTAGAGGCAATCTTCAGAGACTTGGTTTTTGAGTTTTTCCAAACACCTATTGGACAAGAACTCAAGATGACTCATCATTCTTCTTATGACTCGTAGAGTTAATTCATAGGTCAAAATTTGAATGTTTAATAAAGCATATTTGTGTCATTTCCTAACCTAGACACAATTATGGATAAGTACAAGCCTTTATCTACATAATCCTTTGAAATTCCCTCATTCTAAAATCGTTCCTCTAAAATCTCCTATGGCAAGAACTAAACTCGCTCAAGGGTTCTTTTCCAAGTTTCAAGCTAGGGTTTCAAATTTCACCAAGGTTTTTTCTTCAATTCTAAGTGAATTCAATCAAGGTATGTGGGTATTGATCCATGGGTTACTTTCACCTATGGAGACACAAAGTTTCTCCAAGTTTTCCTCAATTTTTAATGGTTTATTGTCATGACCCAACCCCGTAGGCCGTGACTGGGGTCCGACCTGGACCCCTTATACATATATCTATTAATTGTGGTCACATTGAATCATAAATAAGACAATATCATGTAACAAAGCCCTACTGGACAATAAACTTTTCATAAACCTGTAGCCCTTTTCATTTGTATCACAATATAATGGGCACGCAAGCCGATAAGGCTACCATAACATAATCACATATATCATATATCAGGTAGACCCAGCTGAATCAAACTAACATACACAATCCATATATACATATTTGCAAACCTCTAAAAGTATAAATGAAAACATATGACGAGACAGGGCCCCCATCGTACCCCCAAATGGACAAAATAATGTTATACATCAGTGGACAGTATCAAAAACTAGGCCCCGATACAATGGAGCCTCTTCTAGCTGAGATGCATGGAATCCTAAACTGATAGACTCCCAAAACCTGTACCTATACCTGTGGGCATGAACGCAACCCCCCGAGAAAGGGGGGTCAGTATGATATATGTACTGAGTATGTAAAACATAATATAGTACAAGTGGAGGTATATCCAAAATAGAGGAGCAGGGGAACCAATTATCAAATCAAAAACATGTACCAGTACTCTCTGAATCATAAAAAAATATGCATGCTCAAATTTTCAATATAGCCGGCCCTGTTAGGGGTTCGGTGAATCATAGATGTAGTATCAGTATTAGGCCTCGTGCCATCGTCACCTTATTACAACACATCATCATAATATTAGTATCAGGCCCCAGGCCATCGTCACCTTATTACAACACATCATATAGTATCAGTATCAGGCCCCAGGCCATCATATATATACATACGGATGCCGACCCTCTAGCGAGGGATTCAGTGAACAATACAGTGAATTACACGAATCTGATAATCCGCCTGGAACTCGGAGAAGAAGTGTTACAGTATACATGAGTAGAGTAGTGAGAAACAAAACACAGTTTAAATCATTATCTGAGACTTAGCTATATAAGAGGACTAAGTTATTGTCTAAGAGTTCGAGTAACAGTATAGTCATTCTAGCTGCCCTCTAAATGCCATTAGGGGCCACATTAATTACATATCGAGGTTCCTAGACATATACCAAAGTAAGGCTATTCACTTAAGAACTCCAGAGTATTTGTCTTCGAATAGTGTTATGACTAGGAGTCCGTATATTCGTCAAGTCCTCAGTGTATAAAAGATTCAAGGAAATTGGCTTAACTATCATACAAGCTTTAACATTCAGAACTGAATATGGAACATTCAAGAATGGAATTACTTTAGACGTTATGTCACTGTTTACTTAGCTTTACGACATGCCAAAAGAAAAGAAGGGATAAGCTTCACATACCTATAACAAAAACATACCAAGAGAAGCTTCACATACTTATGCCAAAAACATGCCAAAAGAAACCTTCACATACTTTGTCTGAATTATTCCTTATCCTGTTTGCCTCGTCGTCCTTTGAACCTATTCAACATGAAAGTAATATGAATATCAACCCCTATTAACTTTACAGCACCCTAGGTTACACCTTAGTATTAATGGAATCTATTTCCTTAATCGTTTCCACGACTAGTTCTGTTATTTGCTAAGGCGTCGCCAAAAATTGGGCAGCACCTCCCCTATAATGTGTCCTATACAAATCTCCAATTAGGTCCCTAAGACCTACAGCCAACCAACAACAAGAACCTGCAGCAATTCACACCAACAATATATTACATAAACTCCAAATGACTTATTCAAAAATATGATATCACAATAGGGCGTCTAGCCTTTATTTTGTAACGCCTTTAACTATATGCAATGGGGGGTCATGTGGCTTCGACCAGCAGCACCCTAAACAACATTAGGACATATTTAGTCCCTGGAACAACAAGCCACACCCCTGCAGCAGCACCTCACAAGAGCAATACTTTATTTCGACGAGAATTCAACTATAGCGACTCCAATTTTGCTTATTTCGAACGCCGAACTTTCAAACCTTTTCCCTAACTTCCAGCATCCCCTAAGTCGTGTATTACACCCTAATTTAAAATCATAAACTTCATATTAGAGGGTAAGAACTTATCTTTCCCGAAATTGGCTAGAACTTGCCGAAATTGTGCCTCGGAACTTTCTTTAGCGCGTTGTAACGTCGTGGCAGCTTGCTGTACGATTTTTGCTGCAAAAAACCTTAATTTTATACTAATAATACCTCCATATCATCATAGTATATGCTAAGTAATTAATTTACGGAACGAAAACAGGACTTACCCCCCTTTTTTTTCCCAAACCCGTAGCTCCCTCTTTGTTGTTCCTAAGGTTTTCCTTCAACTTCTCCTTATCTCTTCCAAGTTATAAGCTGAATAAATGATTGCATAAGCATCCCAATATACATATATACACCCCCACGTGTTTGAGTAACACCGTAGATAATTAATTTGTGGAGAAAAAAATGAAGAACTCACCTTAAATTCTTAGAAACCATGGCTGCCCCTTTCTCTTCTTCTTCCAACGTTTTTCTCTCTATGTTTTGGAATGATTTTTGAGTTCAAAATGACTTAATAGTCATCCACACACATATATCCACCTTTTAATAAGGTGCCACGTGGCATCCCCTTAGGGTGACATGTGGCTGCCCCTAGAACGCCACCTAGGTTCATGCGGCCTATCACATGTCGCCACGTGAGTCACCTGCTTGCTTGTCACCTACTTGCTTGAGGTGCTTACTTGTCACCTGCTTGTTTGACTTTCGTAAGTTCGGAAACTAGCTTTTGCTCCCTCTCGTAGGTTTGTAATCTCGTCTTATTTTAAAAGCCTATGTAACCCATGCTACACAAGCTTGGTATGTACTCCAATAGCCTAAGTATGTAAGACTTCCAAGTTAGTATCTTACGTAGGTAAATCGAGTCCTACGACTCATTACTTGGCCTCCAATTCCTTCCGGATTCTTATGAGTCCATTTCCAACCTTCTCTACTATGGGGTATCACATTCTCCCTTTCTTAGAGTCATTTGATAGTGTCGTAGCATATCCGGCTCACCTGATAATATCTAAGGAACTTATGAGACATTTCAAGTTTAAAAAGGTGGGGTATAACATCCTTCCCCCCTTTAGAACATTCGTCCCCGAATGTTAGACAAAACTTCTCTTTGCACCTTATACAAATCATAGGGAGATTCTTTAATATTTTCTTAACACATACTTCTATACCAGTACTTCATATACGTGTTCCAAGAATCGAGGTTACTTGTAAATATCGGTTATAGGTGCAAATACTTGTATTTCATGTTCTCTTCAATTCCCCGATCATTCTCTTTTTGGTTTTGGTTTTTCTATCGTATCTTGATGGAAGGCATGTCTTTAGTCTACAATCTTCCAGTTCGCTGATCCAAGATGGTGATAGGTTTTTTTTTCACAGGATTCGATCTCCTGGACATCAGCTATGGAATATACCCTGGGTGGCTCGTCAGTACCCTTGCGAAGCATTCCTATCTGATGGACTGGGCGCATAGTTTCCAAATAAGGTGGTAAGCTCAACTTATCAGCCATGTTGCCCACCTTATGAGCAACTTGATATAGTTTAACATATTCTAGGTTAAGTTTCCTCTTCTAAGTGACCCTGCTATGAACATTCAATCATCAGTTTGAACTCTGAATGTTGATGTCGATTATTTGTATATTATTTCGGCCAACTCTGGGTGTTAGTCACTAGTTTGTTTAATCCTGTTTGGCCTACCAACTTAGTCTTTTTCCCCAACAGGGGGACTCATACACTCTGCCTTACAACATCTTGTAGGGGGTCATCTGAATATCGAAATGGTAGCCTTTCTCGTAGGCAAACTCAATAAGTGGTGGATGATAGTCCTAGTTACACTTAAAGTCAACCTCATAAGCTCGCAATATTGTTTAGCAGTTGATAGTATGCTCAGCCTATTCAGCAGCCCTATGAGAGCCTATTCAGCCTCTAGACACATTATCCTATGTCATTTTCTTCCTTACAAAATAACGAGGGTACAAGAAGTATTCTAGCATTACCTCGCTAGTTCTCATGTTTTACCCTGCCTTTTTCCCCCTTATCCTACATTCGATGTCGGGTGAGATGTTTGGCCCAATCGTGTCCATGTATAATGCCACCCGTAGTACCAATTCCATCTCAATAGTTTGGCTTAACCTATCTTTGCATCTCTCGGTAGTTAATTATAACTTGGGCTTCTTTGCCTAGAATAATAGCTATGGGGACTCTGTAAGGTCTTACCATTTCTTTACCCCATAATTTTACACCTTCTCGGCTATCGTTAATCCACGGGTAACATTCCCTTCGGAGTCATCTGTCGATAGAGTGTGAAATGAGTCTTGTAGTCCTGGTCATATTGTGGAATTTTCAACCTTGGGTATTACTTCCTGTCTTCCATAAATTATATCAACTAGTACCCTTACCTTTTTGGGTTTTGCTTTTCAATCCTTAGAGTTGGCTACCAAGTGGTGTCGAAATTCCCTCACCCACTGGCCCATATAGTTATTCTGCAGTTTTTCTCTCATTAACTAGTTCTATGTTGAAGAGTTGTGGCATTTGAGTGCGTCGTCAGTTAGCAGTTAGCTAATCCTTCTTGTCTTGCTTAAATCCTTTTTACAATACCCTCAACGTAATGTATAGTATTCCAGGAACATAATCTCATGTCGTTCCTCCACCGCTAGTTCTGCTTCTTCCATCTCGCGTGATCATACCAGTACTAACGCCTTAAGTTCCATCAGAATTTTGAGGTTAAGTGTGCTGGGGCGAGAGTAATACTGGGATGGGTGACCTCTTTGGGAAGTCTTTGTGTCGCGTTCCATTGTAATCTTTGCCATAATGTGTTGGGCACTCAACTTAGCTTCAGATTTACCTCAGCGTTATCTTGTGAGTCTTTATGCTTTGCCCTGTCCTTTCGTCTATTATCTTGCATCCAGTATCAGCGTAGACCTTTAGCTCCACTATCCTCTATTCACTTTGTGTTCTCCTCATTTTCTACCACAGGAGGCTTTCTATTCCTTTTTCTTTGGTTATTTATCTATCGCAACATCATTTGCGACTAACTCTATAACCAATATTTTGTCTTTTGGTTTAGCATGCTGTCATTATCCTTCGTAATGTCTCTTAAGTTGGTTGTTATCCTTTCATGGTTACACTCTTTTGTTTTTATACGCAGCCGCCTTCTAGTGTTATGTTGTTCAGGGTCTCGTCACAAACTTCTTATTGCTGCCTTATGTTGTATTCTGGCTTCCATCTAATTATTGATAGCTTCCGGCCCTTTCTAACTTGGTTCAGCAAGATATCTTATTGAAGTTTAGACGTCTATCTCACATATATTGCTATATCAATTGCCTCCTCCTACCTTTGCCATTTTCTCATTAACTTCCCCCCTTTAGAGGGTACTCGTACTTTTATCTGCTTGTACCTTGCTCTATGTCTCTTTGTTCAGTCTCAATTTCGCCCAATCTCTTCCTCCAATCTACTTGGTACTGCATCATGTCTCCGTCTATCTTCATATTTAATAATCGGACTATCCGCGTACAGAGCCTTGGCTAAATTATGAAGCGACGAGAACCTTTCCATATTTAATGTGAGGTCCTGTCTACTAATTGATACTTGAATTATGTGACCCAAGGAACAAATCATCCAAGGCCACCTTCTACTTTTCCTTTTCCGAGAATTACTTCGCACGTGTAGTCGTTCCAATTCCAATTAGACAGTGCTAGTATTCCGACGATAACTATTTAAAGTTTTCTTGAAGTAGTAGCTTTATTCCAACCTATATCCTTTGCTTCTTGGGGCGAATAGAAGTTGCGCCATTTGTTCCTTAAGTTTTCCATCCTCATCCCTTAAGGTTTCCACTATTTTTGGGGCGACGTTATGTACACGCGTCATTTTTTTATATCTTAAGCCCCATGCTCTTAATGCATTCTCAACGCAGGCCTTTAACTTAGTCAACGCGTACTAAGTGCGTCTTACTAGTTTTTCCACTTTATCCCTGCATACTCGTATCACACTGTTCAATTCATACTTTCACACTGTTCAATTCATACTTACATATCCCCCTTTTAATTCGTATTCGTGTTCAGTTCCTGACATCTCTTTGAGGTGCTTCTGTTAGAAGTTCTTTCCCCAATTAGTCAGTGGAGAACTATAAAATGTTATCATAAATCATTTTCCAACCATTGTTGGAAGAAATCAGAATCTCTTAAACATCACAGTACTTCCCTGTTAATACTTGCCCTACCTGGTCCCCTTCTGAGTTTATCTCGAGTTATGAACAACTCGTCTAATTTACAATAGGAGTTGAGGGCTTGGTATTTTTTTCAAAAAGAGTGAAACTCATTCGCAGGACCTCTTATCCTTCATCCTGAGCCCTCTAATTATATTTCTACAGTACAAATATGACTGGAAATATTGCGGTCTGAACTTTACTACTTAAATAAGCTTTTGTTCCTACGAAATAAATTTCTTCAGGTGAAAAGGGTGCCCCTTATCGACAACCTGAAGGATGCCTCTTACAGCTTTAGGTAAACACAGTAGGGGTACTTGGTATCATTTTTTAAGGCATACTAAAAGTCTATGCTTCATTTCCTTTTCTTGTCCTAGAAATATTTCGGCAGAGTTTCCTCTACACTTCTTACTATCCCAAAACCTGCATGCAGAAAATACCAACAATGCCTTACACGGCCAACATATATATACACATATCATATCACATCCGCACAGGGCTTTCAATATCATCTCATATCGCAGCCACATAGGGCTTTCTATATTACCAATAGTATGGAAGTAATGAACTTACCTCGTATGTCCAACTTCAAGCTGCATCTGTTGCACTTCCTGTCTACTTTCCTTTCAGGTTTCAACTTTACATTTCAATAGTACTTCAATACTTTACTCAAACAGATATATATCTTTCATGCCTTTACTTTACTTACCTGTATGCTTCGTGACGTCCCATGTCATTAATTACTTCCTTCGGTTGATGTCGTCCTTCTATTAAGACCCAAGGGTAGTATAAGGAATTTTCCTATGACTCGGATCTATAGCACGATCTCAGATGTGAAGGAAAGGAAACATCCTAAATGCTTTGTAGCTTCCTATTTATAGATGTGGCGCGCAACACATTAATAATCAAGACTCTACTAGACACGATCTATACACAATCCAAAGACGAACTGCTCTGATACCACTTCTGTCATGACCCAATCCTGTAGGTCGCGACTAGGGTCCGACCTGGACCCTCGTACACATATCTATTAGTTGTGGTCACATTAAATCGTAAGTAAGATAATATCATGTAACAGAGCCCTACTGGGCGATAACATTTTCATAAACCTGTAGCCCTTTTCGTTTTATCACAATATGATAGGGCACGCAAGCCGACAAGGCTGCCATAACATAATCACGTATATCATATATCAGGTAGACCCAGCTGAATTAAACTGACATACACAACCTACATATATATGTCTGCAGACCTCTAAAAATATAAATGACAACATATGGCGGGACAGGGCCCCCGCCGTACCCCCGAATGGACAAAATAATGTTATACATCAGTAGACAGTATCAAAAACTGGGCCTCGATACAATAGAGCCTCTTCTAGCTGAGCTGCATAGAATCCTAAACTGATGGACTCCCAAAACCTGTACCTATACCTGCGGGCATAAACGCAGCCCCCCAAGAAAGGGGGGTCAGTACGATATATGTACTGAGTATGTAAAACGTAACATAGTACAACTAGAGGTATATCCAAAATAGAGGAGCAGGGGAACCAATTATCAAATCAGAACAGAAACATGTACCAGTACTCTGTGAATCATAAAAAAAATATGCATGCTCAAATTTTCAATATAGCTGGCCCTGTCAGGGGTCTGGTGAATCATATATGTAGTATCAGTATCAGGCCCCGTGCCATTGTCACCTTATTACAACACATCATCATAATATCAATATCAGGCCCCAGGCCATCGTCACCTTATTACAACACATCATATAGTATCAGTATCAGGCCCCAGGCCATCATATATATACATATGGATACCGGCCCTGTAGCGAGGGATTCAGTGAATAATGCAGTGAATTGCACGAATCTGATAACCGGCTCGGGACTCGGAGAAGAAGTGTTACAGTATACATGAGTAGAGTAGTGAGAAATAAAATACAGTTTAAATCATTATCTAAGACTCAGCTATATAAGAGGACTAAGTTATTGTGTAAGAGTTCGAGTAATAGTATAGTCATTCTAGCTGCCCTCTAAATGCCATTAGGGGCTACATTAATTACATCTCGAGGTTCCTAGACATATACCAATGTAAGGCTATTCACTTAAGAACTCCAGAGTATTTGTCTTCGAATAGTGTTATGACTAGGAGTCCGTATATTCATTAAGTCCTCAATGTATAAAAGATTCAAGGAAATTGGCTTAACTATCATACAAGCTTTAACATTCAGAACTGAATAAGGAGCATTCAAGAATGGAATTACTTTAGATGTTATGTCACTATTTACTTAGCTTTACGACATGCCAAAAGAAAAGAAGGGATAGGCTTCACATACCTATACCAAAAACATACCAAGAGAAGCTTCACATACTTATGCCAAAAACATGCTAAAAGAAAGCTTCACATACCTTGTCTGAATTATTCCTTATCTTGTTTGCCTTGCCGTCCTTTGAACCTATTCAACATGAAAGTAATATGAATATCAACCCCTCTCAACTTTCCATCACCCTAGGTTACACCTTAGTATTAATGAAATCTATTTCCTTAGTCGTTTCCCTGACTAGTTCTGTTATTTGCTAAGGCGTCGCCGAAAATTGGGCAGCACCTCCCCTATAATGTGCCATATCCAAATTTACAATTAGGTCCATAATACCTACAGCCAACCAAAAACAACAACCTGAAGCAATTCACACCAACAATATACAACATAAACTCCAAAAGACTTATTCAAAAATAAGATATCACAATACGGCGTCTAGCTTTTATTTTGTAACGCCTTTAATTATATGCAACAGAGGGTCATGTGGATTCAACCAGCAGCACCCTAACCCACATTAGGACATATTTAGGCCCTGGAACAACAAGCCACACCCCTGCAGCAGCACCTCACAAGAGCAATACTTTATTTCGACGACAATTCAACTATAGCGACTCCAATTTTGCTTATTTCGAACGCCGAACTTTTCAAACCTTTTCCCTAACTTCCAGCAGCCACTAAGGCATTTATTACACCCTAATTTAACATCATAAACTTCATATTAGAGGGGAATAACTTACCTTTCCCGAAATTGGCTAGAACTTGCCAAAATTGTGCCTCGGAACTTTCTTTAGCGCGTTGTAACGCCGTGGCAGCTTGCTGTCCGATTTTTTCTGCACCAAACCTTAATTATATACTACTAATACCTCCATATCATCGTAGTATACTCTAAGTAATTAATTTACAGAATGAAAACGGGACTTACCCCCTTTTTTTTCCCAAACCCGTAGCTCCCTCTTTGTTGTTCCTAAGGTTTTCCTTCAACTTCTCCTTATCTCTTCCAAGTTATAAGCTGAATAAATGATTCCATAAGCATCCTAATATACATATATACACCCCCACGTGTTTTAGGAACACTATAGATAATTAATTTGCGGAGAAAAAATGAAGAACTCACCTTAAATTCTTAGAAACCATGGCTGCCCCTTTCTCTTCTTCTTCCAACGTTTTTATCTCTATGTTTTGAACTGATTTTTGAGTTCAAAATGACTTAATAGTCATCCACACACATATATTCACCTTTTAATAAGGTGCCATGTAGCAGCCCCTTAGGGTGACACGTGGCAGCCACCTAGAACGCCGCCTAGGTTCATGCGGCCTATCACATGTCGCCACGTGGCAGCGAGGTCCACCCACCCAAGCAGGAAGGTGAGTCACTTGCTTGCTTTTCACCTGCTTTCTTGTCACCTTCTTGCTTGACTTTCGTAAGTTCGGAAACTAGTTTTTGCTCCCTCTCATAGGTTCATAATCTCGTCTTATTTTAAGAGCCTATGTAACCCATGATACATAAACTTGGTCCGTACTCCAAAAGCCTAAGTATGTAAGACTTCCAAGTTAGTAGCTTACGTAGGTAAATCGAGTCCTACGACTCATTACTTGGCCTCCAATTCCTTCTAGATTTTTATGACTCCATTTCCAACCTTCTCTACTATGGGGTATCATATTCTCCCTTCCTTAGTGTCATTTGATAGTATCATAGCGTATCCGGCTCACCTGATAATGTCCAAGGAACTTATGAGACATTCCGAGTTTAAAAAAGGTGGGGTGTAACATTTATGAACCCTAATTTAGATGAATTATATTGGGTTTGTTTTAATTTCATTTTAGATGATTATCAATGATCTTGATCAACAGATTTTCATATAAATTGCATGATTTTATTTTCAAGTTATGATTATGAAGTTAAAAGATTATTTTCATGAGTTAATTATGTATTTAATGATTTACATGGAAAGTTTTATGATTTAAAGTTGAGATTATAATTTAAAGATGAAGTTATTATGATGATCAATTATGATCAAAGATTGTTATTATGGTGTGATAAGTACAATTCTCACACAATCATGTTTAAAGATGATGATAAAGACAATTCTCATAGAAGTTATGGATTCGTATGAATCACTAAAGCTAATGAGCTACTCCTAATATGTTTTGTAAAAATGAATTGATAGGTAGGTACTATCTCTCCCAATTATGTTATGATCATATTTTTATGAGTTTCCATTGGGATATTGACTAAGCAACGAAAGGACTTCTTAGTGGGATTAGGTCTGGTAATGCAGTTAATTTTCCAAGGGAATCCTAGTAGCAACCTAAAGTCTCAAACTATATTACCCACATAGGATTACCTTCACGGCCTAGCTAGTGAATCCACATATAGCACAGTTGAGTTGAGTTGAGTACCATGATGGAGAATACCCTAACATGGTAGCCATCCCCTACTCATGTTCATTATGATTAGTCATGCTTCTTAAGGCATATTGTTCACGTTTCTTTACTTGTTCATGTATATCTCACATACTTAGTACCTTCTATCTACTAATACATATTTTGCCTACATTTTCTTATAATGTAGAGGCGAACGTCGATCATCTGATTCGTGGCTAGAGTTTTTTGTTTTCTCGAAGAAGTTTGTGAGTCCTTATATCATCAAGGACATGACTTTCTTTTCACACTGTTTCATTGAATTTCTTCTATTTTTTTGGGTGAGCTAGAAGCTTTTCCTAAACCCCATAAAAGATTAGACTATAGATATGTTTAGATGCTACGAGATGTAGTCCGGTTGGACATCAATTGAGTTTTCTTTGCCTTATAACCATTCCTTTTAGTTGTTACTTCCTCTTAATTGTAATGTTGTTTACCTTATGAATATGATGTATGCTAATATGGATTGGTTGGGATCCCTCATAATCCCGATCACCGTGTAACATCTTGACCGTAGTTCAGGTCATGACAAACTTGGTATCGAAGTACAAGGTTTACAAGAGTCCTAGGGATTTTAACATACTGCATTAATTATAGTCTTATTCATTGGTGTGAAGTGCTCTGCATCCATAAATATGAGATTACGAAATATCTTAGGAAAATCTCACTTCTTTCATGATCTATGTCATATGGTAAAATGGTTAAGTCTTTCCCTCTAATGCTTGTTCTTCGCTATTTTCCCAAAATGCCTCTATGAGGATACCCCAATAGAAGGAAGTGGTTGAAGAGGGGATACAAGCTCTGAATGATCCCTTGAATGACCAAGTCTCCAATGCTAAGTTTCAAGTGGCCTTTTAAGTACTTGATCAAGCCATTAAGGATCAAGCCAATCGTGAGGTGGTTGCTCTCATGAACCCAAATGTGGGTACGGTATGTTACGGGTCTTTCACTATGATGTTTATGCGTTACTTGGTCCGGTGCATTTTTGTCTTTTGTTACTCCTTATGTGGTCATGAGATTTGATGTTAGTCCTAAAATATTGTTAAAGCCTTTTTCAATTTATACTCCCATAGCCGAGTCGGTTGTGGCTAAAAGAGTCTGTTGAAGTTATCCAGTTTTAGTTTTCCATAAAGTTACTCTTTGTTATTTAGTTGAGATTGAGATGACTGATTTGGACGTTATTCTTGGTATGGATTGGCTATATGCATGTTATGTTCTTATTCATTGTAGAACCCGAGTGGTTAGTTCCAATTTCTTAACAAGACGATCCTGGATTGAAGGGTAGTAATTTTGTGTTCAAAGGCCAATTTATTTTGTACCATAAAGATCAGAAAATGATTTCTACGGGTTGCATCTATCATCTTGTGAGGGTTAGGGATGAAAATTCTGAAGCCCCTACTCTAGAGTCGGTCCTCATTATAAATGAGTTTTCAAATGTGTTTCCCAATGAGCTACCCGGTGTTTCTCCCAAATGCAAAATTGACTTTGGATAGATGTTCTTCTCGATACTCAACCCATTTCTATTCCTCCCTACCAAATGGCTCTAGTGAAATTAAAGGAAATGAAAGATCAATTGAAAGAGTTGTTAGAAAAAGCTTTCATTAGACCCAATATATATCCATGGGGTACTCATTTGTTGTTTGTTAGATAGTTTCCTACATATGTGCATTAACTACCGACACTTGAACAAATTAATCATCAAGAATAAATATCTAATTCTGAGGATAGATGAGTTGTTTGACCAATTGCAAAAAGCAAGTTACTTCTCTAATATTGATCTCCGTTTTGGTTATCACTAATTGAGGGTGAGGGAACCAGATGTTCCCAAGATGGCATTTTGAATAAGGTATGGCCATTATGAGTTCTTAGTTATGTCGTTTGATTTGACCAATGCCCCTAGAGCGTTCATGGATAGGATGAAAAAGGTGTTCAAACAATATTTAGACATATTTATAATTGTGTTTATCGATGGCATATTGGTTTACTCACTAAATGAGGAGGAGCATGCTAATCACTTGAGGATTGTATTGCAAACTCTAAGGGACAAGCAATTATTTTCCAAGTTCAACAAGTGTGAGATTTGGCTAAGAGAGGTGGCTTTTCTTTGTCATATTATGTTTGGTGAAAGAATTATGGTTGATCCTAAGAAAAATGAGGTGCTTAAGAATTGGCCTAGACCGTTGTCCCCTTCAGATATTAGAAGTTTGTTGGGCATAGCCGGATATTATAGAACATTTGTAGAAGGTTTTTTTTATCTTTTAAACTTTGACTAAGTGGACTCAAACAAAGGTGAAGTTCCACTGGTCGGACACTTGTGAGAAAAATTTCCAAGAGTTGAAAGATCGTCTTACTACCACTCTTATTTTGACCTTGCCGGAAGGCTCCAATAGTTTTGTGGTATATTGTGATGCTTCAAAGATTGGTCTTGATTGTATTTTGATGCAACATGGTAAGGTGATAGCCTATGCTTCTAGAAAATTAAGGCGCATGAATGAAATTATCCGACTCATGACTTGGAGCTAGCAGCGATTGTGTTTGCTTTGAAGATTTGGAGACACTATCTTTATGAATGTGGATGTGTTCACCAACTATAAGAGTTTACAATATGTGTTTAAGCAAAAAGATTTGAACCTTCGACATAGGAGATGGCTTGAATTATTGAAAGACTATGATATGAGTGTGTTGTACCACCCGAGCAAAGCTAATATATTTGCCGATATACTAAGTCAATTGTCCATGAGTTGTGTTTCACATGTTGAATAAGGTAAGAAATAATTGGTTAAGTATGTTCATATATTGGCATATTTAAGTGTGAGTTTGGTTGATTTTAATGATGGAGGTGTTCTTGTGCATAATGGTTTGGAATCATCTCTTGTGGTGGATGTTAAGGCTAAGTAAGACCATGATCCGAAGTTGGATTAATTAAAGGAGTCGGTTCCTGAAAAAGAAATTAAGGCTTTCTCACAAGGGAGAGATGGTGTGCTTCGTTATCAAGGTCGGTTGTGTGTGTCTAATGTTGATGGTTTAAAAGAGTTGATATTGAATGAGTCTCATATCTCCCAACATTTGATTCATGCTGGTTCCACCAAGATATATCGTGATTTAAGGGAAGTGTATTGGTGGAATGGCATGAATAAGGACATATCAGATTTTGTAGCAAAACATCCTAATTGTCAACAAGTTACAGTTGAGCATTAAAGACCAGGAGGTCTAGCCCAAGACATTGAAATTCCTACTTAGAATGGGAAGATATGAATACGTACTTTGTAATGGGTTTGCCCAGCACTAAAAAACAACATGATTCTATTTAGGTTATTGTAGATCGAATGACTGAATCGGCTCATTTTCTACAAGTTAAGACTTCTTATGGTACCGAAGACTATGCTAAGTTGTATGTTCGAGAATTAGTAAGACATCATGGTGTTCCCTTGTCCATTATATCGGATTGAGGTAAATTCACTTCACACTTTTGGAAATTATTTCAAAAGGGTCTGGGTACGAAGGTTAAGTTAAGTATTACTTTCCATCCTCAAACCAATAGTCAAACCGAAAGAATGATCCAAACTTTAGAGGATATGTTTAGGACATGTGATATTGATTTTAGAGGGAGTTGGGATGAACTTTTTCCATTGATTAAATTTACCTACAATAATAGTTATCACTTTATCATCAAAATGCCTCATTTCAAAGCATTGTATGGGAGAAGCTTTAAGTCCCCGATGGAATGGTTTGAAGTAGGTGAGATCGCCTTGATCAGTCAAGATTTAATAATAGGTGTTATGGAAAATGTGAGACTCAGAATGGAGAGGTTGAAGATGGCTCAAAGTTTTCAAAAGTCCTATTTGGATGATAGGAAGAGGGAACTTAATTTGACGTGGATGATTGGGTATATTTGAAGGTTTTATCTATGAAGGGTGTGATTCTTTTCATTACGAAAGGGAAATTGAGTCCAAGGTATGTTCGACCTTATCAGATATTGAGACGTGTTGGAAAGTTGTCTTATGAGTTAGATTTGCCATTCGAATTAGCTATAGTTCACTCGATGTTTCATGTATCTATGTTGCAAAAAGTTAATGGGTGATCTAAATTCCATTGTACCATTGTAAGATGTAAGTGTTAAAGAGAATTTGATTTATGAGGAGGTCCAGTAGAAATATTAGACCGGCAAGTCATGAAGTTAAGAAACAAAGAGGTTGTTTCTGTCAAAGTATTGTGGAGGAATCCACAAGTAGAAAGTGCTACTGGGGAAGCGTAGGTGGATATTATGAAATGATATCCGTACCTCATTCCCTCTACTCAAGCCTAAAGTAATAAGTTGTCCTAATTAAAGTTAGTTTAACTCTTATGTATTCAATTCCTCCTATGTCATTCATATGGATGCATGTTCATGAAAGATGATTTTTAAAGCCATGTTTTATGTTGATTTGAAATTTTTATGTTCCATGCATTATGAGGTGTCATTATGATCATGTTGGGTTGCTAGTCCTCTTTCCATGTCTTTTCTATAAAAAGTTAATATCATTCGAGGAAGAATATTCCTAAGGGGGAGATATTATAGGACCCCGAAAGAAAGAAAGTTGGAACCAAGAAGAAATTTCTCAAAATGTGGGCTTACCATACATTTACAAGTAACTCTACAACTCGTAGATCTTTCTACGAATCATACACACGAGTCGTGGAGTGAGTCCCAAGGGTCTATCAGGAACAAACCTCAGATGATACCCTACAACTCAATAGGACAAGTTGTAGGAGTGTCTACGATTCATCGAAGTGAGTCATTCCAAAACTTCAGAGGCCCCAAACCAACAGGTTTTTTAGGCTTGCAAGACGTGTCCAAATGATGACTCTTAGTCACGAAGACTAGTTATAGAAATGACTGATATGCAAACTTCAAAGGCTCTTAAAATTTAGGAAAATAGGACTTAAAGAATGCATCAATTCTACGACTCGCAGATAAGTTGACGAATCATAATAACGACTCGTAGAGGCAATTCTTCAGAGACTTGGTTTTTTGAGTTTTTCCAAAACCCTGCAGGACTAGTCATCTTGATGACTCATCATTCTTACTATGACTCGTAGAGTCAATTCATAGGCCTAAATTTGAATGTTTAATGAAGGGTATTTATGTCATTTCCCAAGTTCAGTTCAATGAACATATGCACAATTATGGCTAATTTCAGGCCTATGTCAACCCAATCCTTTGACATTCCATCATTCTAAAATCATTCATCTAAAATCTGCTAAGGCAAGAAGTAAACCTCTCAAGGATTCTTCTCCAACTTTCAAGCTAGGATTTCTGATTTCACCAAGGTTTCTTATTCAATTTTAAGTGAATTAAATAAAAGTATGTGGGGATTGATACATGGGTTTATTTCACCCATGGAGTCCCAAAGTTTCTCAAAGTTTTCCTTATTTTTAATGGTTTATGAACCCTATTTTTAATGAATTGCATTTGGCTATTTCTATTTCATTTTAGATGATTATCAAGATCTTTATCAACATGTTTTCATATAAAATGCATGATATTAAATTGAATTATGAATGCCCATGCATAAATCTATTTCCAAGTTATGATTATGAAGTTAAACATGATTTTCATGAGTTGATTATGAGTTTATTAATTTTCAAGAAAAGTTCTATGATTGAAAGTTTAGATTATGATTTAATGATAAAGTTATTATGATGATCAATTATGATCAAAGAAAGTTATTATGGTGTGATAAGTATAATTCTCACACAATTATGTTTAAATATGGTGATAAGGACAACTCTCACTGAAGTTATGGATTCGTATGAATCACTAAAGTTAATAAGCTACCCCTAATATATTATGTAAAGATGGATTGATAGGTAGTTACTATATCTCCCTAATATGTTATGATCATGCTTTTATGAGGTTCCATTGGGATATTGACTAAGCAATGAGAGGATTTCTAGGTGGGATTTGGTCTGGTAACACAGTTAGTTACAAGAGAATTCTAGTAGCAACCTAAAATCCCAAACTATGCTGCCCGCGTAGGATTGCCTTTATGGCCTAGCTAGTAGATCCACATATAACACAGTTAAATTGAATTGAGTACCATGACGGAGTATTCCCTAGCAAGGTAGCCTTTCCCTTCTTGATGAGGGTTATATTGGATTCCATGTTGTAGCTCACATGGTCTTCAGATGTCAGTTAAAGGTCTTATCTCATACAAATTGAAGGTTAAGATATGAGTTTCATGATGAAGTTTTATGATATATATTGACCATGAGTTTTCATATGTTTTCAAATGCTTTTAAGCCCTACTCACGTTCATTATGATTGGTCATGCATTTTATGGCATATTGTTCATGTTTCTTTCATTGTTCATGTATATCTCACATACTTAGTACCTTCTATTAACTAACACATATTTTGCCTACATTGTCTCATAATGTAGGGGTAGACGTCGATCATTCGATTTGTGGCTAGAATGCTTAGTTTTCTCCAAGAAGTTGGTGAGTCCTCATATCATTGAGGACATGACTTTGTTTTCACATTGTTTCATTAACTTTCTTCTATTGTTTTGGGTGAGCTAGGATCTTGTCCTAAGCCCCCATCAAAGACTAGACTAGAGGCGTGTTTCGATGCTATGTGATGTAGGCCGGTTGGACATCAATTTAGTTTTCTATCCTTAGACCCATTCCCTTGAGTTGTTACTTTTTCTTAATTGCTATGTTCTTTACCTTGTGAATGCGATGTATGCTAAGATTGCTTTGTTGGGATCCCTCGTAATCTTGATCACCGTGTCATGGCTTGGCCCTAGTTTGGGTCGTGATACAATATCTCCTCCTTGAAAACATTCGCCATTGAATGGGACTCAAGCTAAAATGAATAGAGTAGAAAAGGAACATAATAGTCCAACAACAATGCAAAACATCTAGATAATGCATAAAACATGAAATCTTTAAGCTCAATCTAAAACATAACTTTAAAACTCATTCCATGAACATGAATGCATATGAAACTATGAGAATAACTGAAACACCTGATTTGGGCTAATGGGATCATGAAAAAATGAAATACATAAACTAGTCATGGAAGGAAAGAGATGAATATATCGGTCCATCATATCAGTTTCGGCATCCTATGTAGAACCCTCAACCTCTTGGTTCCTCCATAACACTTTAACTGAAGCTATTTCCTTGTTCCTCAATTTTCTAACTTGCCGATCAAACATCTCAACTGGAACCTCTTCATATGAAAGACTCTTCTTAGCCTTAATGTTTTCCAATAGAACAATGGAGCTAGGATAACCAACAAACATCCTCAACAAGGACACATGGAACACCGGACACAACAATACCAAATTAGAAAGCAAATCCAACTCATAATCTATCTTAATAATCCGCCCCAAAATTTGATATTGGCCAATGTAACAGGGAGTTAGCTTCCCTTTCTTACCAAAACGCATCACATTTTTCATGGATATAATTTTTAAGTAAACCCAATTATGAACCTCAAATTCAAGTTCTCTTCTCACATCTGAATAGTACTTTTGTCGACTTTGAGTTGTCTTCAATCTTTCTCTAATGAGTCTAACCTTTCATATAACCTCAAATAACAACTCAGTTCTTATCAAAGCAACTTCACCTACCTCGAACCAACCGATAGAAGATCTACACCACTACCATACAAAGCCTCAAATGGAACTATCTTGATATAGAATGATATCTATTATTATAAGAAAACTCTATCAATAGCAAATGATTATCCCAATTTCCTTTAAAATCAATAAAACGTGCTCTCAACATGTCCTCTAATGTTTGAATGGTACGCTTGGTTTGACCATCCGTCTGTGGGTGAAACATTGTACTAAGCTTCACTTGAGTACCAAGCCCTTTTTGGAAAGATCTCTAAAATTGTGATTTAAACTTAGTACCTTGATTCTAAATGATAGACAATGGAACACCATGAAGCCTAATCAACTCTCGTATGTATAATCTAGCATAATCCTCAGTTGAATATGAAGTCTTAACAAGAAGGAAATGAGTTGACTTAGACATTCGGTAAATAATCACCCAAACAGAGTCATGTTGCCTACAAGTACAAGGCAAACTAATAACAAAAACCATATTCAAGGTTTCCCACTTCCAAGTAGGTATCTCAATGTCTTGAGTCAAACATCCCGATTTTTTTTGGTTAACTTTCATCTATTGACAATTAGGATACTTAGCCACGAATTTCACAATTTTACTAATACACTTCCCTCAAATCTCGATACATTTTGTTGGAACAAGGAAGAATAGAATACCGTAAACTATGAGCCTTGGACAATATCATATCTTTCAATCCATCAATATTTGGAACACACAATAAACTTTGATATCTCAACACACCATCTCTCCCTTGGGAGAAAGCCTCAATGGCTTTTTCTATAACCGCTTTCTTCAATTCAATAAAATTGGGATCACTATCTTGCTTTGCCTTTATATCTGCCATAAGAGATAATTCGGAAATTTTACTTCTCATCCTCAATATGAGCAATTATTCATGGAAAATCTATTAAGAGCATCGGCAACCACATTTTACTTACCTGGATGGTATAGCACACTCATGTCATAATATTTCAAGGGATTAAGCCATCTTTTTTGTCAAAGGTTCAAAACCTTTTGAGTGAACACATGTTTCAAACTCTTGTTATTGGCAAAAACCTCCACATTGACCCATAGACATAGTGTCTCCACAACCTTAATAGAAATACCATTGCCGCTAACGCCAAATTATAAGTCGGGTAATTTTTCTCATGTACGTTGAGTTGCCTTGAAGCATAATCTATCACCTTACCATTTTACATTGGCACACAACCAAGACCAACTCGTGAAGCATCACACTATACAACGAACCCATCAGAACCTTTTGGTAAAGTCAACACTGGACCAGAGGTAAGCCTATTCTTCAATTCTATGAAGCTTTTCTCACATGCCTCAGACCATTGGAACTTCACCTTTTTTTAGTCAAAGTAGTCAAGGGTAATGAAATAAAAGAGAAAACTTTCACAAATTATCTATAATAACCTGCTAAGTCTAAAAAACAATGTATATTGGAAGGAGACAACGGTCTGAGCCAATTATTAACCGCCTCAATCTTCTTTAGATCAACCATAATTCCTTCTCCAAAAACAATATGACTGAGGAACACATTCAACCTTAACCAAAATTCACATTTTCTAAACATTGCATATAACTAACAGTCCTTTAGAATTTGCAACACAATCCTCAAGTGATCAGCATGCTCTTTCTCATTCTGAGAATAGATCAAAATATCATTAATGAAGACAATCACAAACACATCAAAGCATTGCTTGAATACCCTATTCATCAAATCCATAAAAGTTGCAGGAGAATTCATTAGCCCAAAAGACATAGCAAAGAATTCAAATTGGACATACCGAGTTCTAAAGGTCATCTTCGGAATGTCGAACTCCCTCACTCAGAGTTGATGATAATCCAATTGAAGATAAAAAATTTAAAAGTTGTTTGCTCCTTGAAGTCGATCAAACAGGTCATCAATCCTAGGGAATGGGATACTTATTCTAAATTGTGACCCTTTTCAATTGTTGGGAATCAGTACACATACTAACAGAACCATCCTTCTTTCTAACAAAGAGAATAGGAGCACCCTATGGAGATATAATCGGTCGAATAATGCTCTTTTTTAGAAAATCCTTCAACTGATCCTTTAATAGTTAATTCTGCCAGATCCATTCGGTAAGGAGGAATAGAGATCATTGAGAATTAGGAAGAAGATCGATATTGAAATCTATTTCCCTTTTGGGAAGAATACCTAAGAGGTCATTGGGGAAAACTTTTGGAAACTTATTAACAACTGAAACTAACTCAAGAGTGTGGGTTTGGGAGTTAGTATCTTTAACCCAAAATAGATGATAAATACAACCTTTGCAAATCCTTTTCTGAGCTTAAAGGAATGAGACAAATTGACCCTTAAACACGGAATTACTATCTTTCCATTATAGGATGGGCTCATTTGGAAACTGAAACTTAACTACATGGGTTCTACCACATATAGAGGCATAACATGCATGAACCCAATCTATACCAAGAATAACATCAAAATTGGTCATATCAAGCTTTACTAAATCAATAGAGGTGACTTTATGGAAAACTGAAACTAAATAATTTCTATAAATGCTTTAAGCTACAACTAAATCACCCAATGGAGTATAGACCAAAAAAGGTTCTACCAAGATCTTGGGACTACCAATGAATCTCATAGCAAGATAAACAGTAAAAAATGATAGAGTAGGACTCGAATCTAATAATGCATAAACATCAAAGTCAAAGACTTTCAACATACTAGTAACAGCATCGGGGGAATCATCTAACTCTAGATGAGCTTGAAGGGCATATAATTTGTATTGGCGCTGACCACCACCCAAAGTAGTAGTAAGCTAATCCAAACGACCAAAAACTTGAGTTTGACCTTAGGGCCTAGCCCCACCCCTAAACTCTCTTGCATGATGAATAGGCTTTCACACTTGAAATAAACATCCAAACCCGCTAAGCACTCTCCTCTATGGTTTTTCCCACACTTCTTACATGGAGGAATAACTTGACCACCCGAAGCTCCACTTTGTGCCTTAGAATTTGGAACCTTACCCTTCTCAAATTTTGTAGACGGAGTGTTGGAAGAACCTTAGCCTTGAAATCTTTGGCCTTGTCAGAAACAACCATTTCTACAGCTGGATTTATTGTGAGAATACCTACTTTCATACCAAGCCCTCTTGGCCTCTCTTGCATTTCTCTCCTTAATCATTTCTACTTCAATTTTCTCTGTATAAGTCATGAGCCTAGAAATTTCCGTCTCTTTGATGAGAATAGCGATTCAAAACTCTTTCATAACAAGGTTGAGAGTTGGCTATCAAGGATAGAGCATATTGGGACAACTTTGTGAACTTTAGGGCATACTCCCTCATAGTTATGTTTCCTTGCTTGAGATTGATAAATCGCAACACCTTTGCCACCCTTAACTCAAGTAGGAAGAAGTGATCAGTAAATGCAACTTTGAACTTTTCCCAACCTATGGGACCCTGTTCAACCCTTTGATTTTTCTAATGAATGTAGCAAACTTGAACGACACCTTTGAGTTGGTAGGCTTCCAATTCCTCCTTCTCTTCCAAAAACACTCATATAGTCTCCACAATCTTGTACAACTCATCGATAAAGTCTTGAGGATCTTCATCAATCTTGGACCCATAAAACTTTAGAAGGTTCATCCTCGTGAAGTCTCTAAACCTTGAAGCTAGAGCAGTCACAACTTGAGGAGTATCTATCCCTCGATTTACTTGAGTAGCCATGGCTTAGGCTAGAAATTAGAAAGCGGCTCAAAACTCTGCATTTTTCACTTGATCAATCAAAAGAGAATTTGGATCTTGTGGCTCCTATTCAATATTTCTTCGAATGGGAGCTCTTCATTGAGGCATGATTCTGTAATTAGAAAGAGAAAGTGTTAGAGAAGGAAATCTTAGAGTTCAATCTATATCACAATGAGATCATGAAAGACGTGAAGTATTTCCTATGATGCCTAATAGCCTCCTATTCATAAATATGGCATGCTTCACATTGATGAACATGACTCTACACGATGCGGCATGATAGACTCCCTATCATAATAGACCTCTAAGTTTGTCATGATCTGACCTAGGGCCTAGTCGTAATAGGATGATTAGAATCTCGAAAGACTCCAACCAAGCCTCTTAGCATATCATTCATGAGCATACATAAGGTACTTGAAATACATAAACAATTGTCAACGATAAGGAATCATAGTCTCAATATATCTTAAGTCTCAAAAGAAATGCAAAATAATAAACAACATAGACTTCAATGAACATTTGACATGCCTCTATTAGTCTAGATAAGAGCGTAAGACAATCTCCTAGCTCACCCAATATGAAAGATAAAGAAGTTATAAACTCATACGAATAAAATGTCTCATCTTTGGAATGTGAGGAGTCACAAATAAGAAAAAAGTACTAACTCTAGCCACGAGTGGTAGGAGGATGAACATGATCATTTGTCCCTACATTATGAAATAATATAGGCAGAAAGTATGCGTTATTACATGGAATGCACTATGTATGTAAAAATATGCATGATCAATAAACATAAGAAGTAATCAGTATGAATAATGGAATCCAAGACCAATATTTTTAAATCATGTGCAAAGTCATGAAAATATTAAATTTTTTATCTCAGTGGTCAATGCATCAAATGAATCTCATAATCATCTAAAGAACTCATAACTCAACTGAAAATGTGTGGGATAGGACATATAATCAACATATAAGACCATGCAAGCTAATATATGGAATCTGATTACTCCTGCATTGAGACAGGGGAGGCTACTTTACCAGGGCATACTCCATAAGTAACTCTTTAACTTGGCTATGTGGATCCTTAACTTCGCCATATTGGCATAGATAAACCTACGCGGGCAAAGTAGTTTGGGACTAAAGGTTGCTATAAAAATTTCCTTAGATAACTAACTACGTTACCTGACCAAACCCTACCTAAATTTCATCTCGGTGCTTAGTCAATATCTCAATGGAAATAATAAAACATGATCATAGACATCATAGCAGAAGATAATAACTAATATCAATCAATATTTATAAGACATCATAAGAATAACTCATCTAAAATCATCATAGTAAGATTATACGATTAGTTCATTTATTATATAACTCATGAAATATCAGTGTAGGCCTTCCATCATTACATATCTTTGATCGTAAGCATCTTTAGGAACTTATCTTGCCCTATCTTTAGCTTTGTTTGAAAGATCATACATTCATCATTCATGAACTTCTTTGCATAAAGCATCTTTAATTCATAGAAAAATCTTTCATAGAATATAATATGAAAATCATGATCCTATCTCATAAATCTTACTTGAAACTAGCATATGGCATGGGTCATTGAAATTCAATATGAAATCATGAAATATGATGTGAATTATGCATAATAAGAATAATAACATTGAATAATATCATAATGCAAATCATGAAATTAGGGCTTTTAATTGAAGAAATCACAATAGGAATTGAGAAGAAATATTTGGGATTCCATTGGTGAAAGGTACCCATGGATGAAGTCCCACATACCTTGACCTTGTGGAGCCCTAGATTGATAAGGATGAAATCTTAACCTTCAAGAACCCTTTTGAATTGCTTGAGGGAGAAGAAAACCTTGAGAGAAAACTTGGGAGAGAGAGAGAGTTTTGAATTTTAAGAGTTATATTTGAGAATGAGAGGGGTAGAAGGCTTTAAGGTAGTTAATAGGTATGAAACTAGCCTTACAAACCATCCTCATTCATTAAAGAAATATAAGAAAAGACTAGAATAACCCTCATTAAATCTAAATTCAGAAACCAAAATGGACCTCCACCATGGCCCGTGATAGACAATACAGGCCATGATGCCCATCGTAAAGTGGGACTTAGCTTTTGAGAACAAGGGGTATCTACTATGGGACACACCATAGACAGTGATAGGCAACAAGACCCGTAGTGGCCATCCGTGTTATGCGACATGAATTTAGAATTTAGGAGTTGTAGTAAATGTTTCAGAATTTCCTCTACAGAGACCTTCATAATCCATGGAGGTCATTATGGTCCATTAACCTAGTTCGTGAAGATGGTCCTAATAAAGGCCTACAGGAAGTGGTCACTACGGGGTCCAATATGGACAATGGTCTGCACTATGGCTTATGGTGGCCTCGCATGGTCCTTACCTCTGGGAATCATTTGATTGGGCATAAACCACGGTGGCCCTTCATGGACCATAGTAAGTCTCGTGAAGGCCAACTAGTGCCCAAAACCTGGATTTTCTAGAATTTCATCTTTTGTTCCTCATTTTTTATCTTTCCAACTTTTGAGGTCTTATAATGAACTTGTCTCCTAGCAGCTAAAAGATATTGCCAATGTATGGTATAATTAATAGAAGGAAAGTAGAGGTGAGGATGTCGAACCTGCAGTTTGGGATGAATTCGAGAATGCATTCTTGGACCATTTCTTTCTATGAGAGATGAGGGATATTGTCACGACCCAACCCCGTAGGCCGCAACTAGGTTCCGACCTGGACCCGCTCATGCGTATTTATGAACTACACTTAAGTTGAACCGTGTGTGATGTGATACTATATACAAAAACCCCAATAGTTTAAAACTTTTTCATGTACATATAGCCTCTTTCATTTGTATCATATCATGAAAGGGCATGCGAACCGATAAAGCTGCCATAACAAAAACATTCACAACATATCGAATAGGCAACATCGAAACTAACTCACAAACAACCCACATATACATATGTCTACAGACCTCTAAGAATAGTAACAGCAACATATGGCGGGACAAGACCCCCGCCGTACCCCTGAATGTACAAATATATACATTAAGTGACCAGCATCAAAATTTAGGCTCCAGAACAGTGAAGCACTTCTGACACAGCTGAGAGGAACTCCTATGCTGATGGATCTCCAGAATAAACATCTGTACCTATGGGCATGAAACGCAGCCCCCCGAGAAAAGGGGGGTCAGTACGATATATGTACTGAGTATGTAAAGCATAACACATCGTAACTGAGATCATAACTGAAATGGGGATGCAGGGGACAAGTATAATAACTAAATGAATTACTGTACCTGCACCTTAGGACATGTAAATCATACACATCATCATATGTTGTGCCCGGCCCTCTAGTGAACTCAGTGTTATAATCACTTCTTCATAATCACATATCATCATATCATAATGCATTTCATTTCATCATATCATCGTATACGGTATCATACCATCGTATACGGTATCATCTTATCATGTATATCATCGTATCACACCCGGTTCACTGCGGGGCTCAGGGTCACAATGTATTGCTTTAATCTCATATGCATGCCTACATAAAGTATCCGGCCCTTTTGTGAGGGACTCGGTGAATGGAGTGGTGTACGTCTATAGCGTACCATCATAATATACATATGTACCCGGCCCTCTAAGGAGGGACTCGGTGTTCCTTCCTTATTTCACCACATATACTATCATATTACAGCCGGCTCGGGACTCGGTGAATAATCGTATCGTCATAACATATAACATATATCATACCTCACGTACGGCATCATCTCCTCGTGCGTGGAACTATACATATCCGGCCTGGGACGCGGTGAAAGAAGCAGTAACACTGTGCACGATAACATATCCCGGCCCATCGTGGGACTCGAGGAAGGATAGGTTACAGTATGCACGAGTAGAGTAGTGAGAAACCATATACAACTAAGTCATTATCTAAGACTCGATGAAACAGTCAAGTGAACCGTCACCTTTAGATGTCATTAGGGCTTACATCAGTTGTGGCCTCAAGAATCACAGACATGCATCCAGAAAATGCCATATAGCTTATGCAATCAGAAACATGGTTTATGCAATCAAAGACACAGTTATGTAATCAGAGACACAGTTATGTAATCAGTGACATTGATCATTCCAGAGATTTCAAGGAAAGGAGCTTGTATCTCCACTTACTATTCACTGTATAGCAGTCTTGAGAATAATTGTTTGACTACTTTCAGACTCTTGATATTCAGGAGTAACTACAAGTCACGAGTTACAATCAGAGCTCATAAATGGAATTACCTCTAAACCTATATCATATACCATTTAACTTAAAATTAAGCCATTCCAAAGGAAAGGAGAAATAGGCTTTACATGTACTAGTTTTCATCACATAAAAGACTTAAGGACAACAACTCAGCTATTGCAGGAGTTCCAACATCAAGAAGTAAATAAGAGTTTCGACTTATATTCAGGGCTTTATGAATGGATTGAATCCCACATATCATATACATATCATTTATAACTTCCATCTAAGACATGCCAAAAGAAAAGAAAGATAGTTCTACATACTAATTCCTAAAACATGCCAAAAGAAAGCTTCACATACCTTGTATGGACTTCTCTTAATCACGTCCACATCGTTGTCCTCGAAACCTATTTAACATGGAAGTAATGTAAGTATTAACAACCTTGGACTTTTCAGCAACTTAGACTACCCACGAGTATTCATAACATTCATCCCTTCGCTCGCCTTCTCGACTAGTTCCTTAACTTTAGGATGTTAACGAAAATCGGACAGCACCTCCCCTATAATGTGCCCTATCCGAAATCCCAACCATGTCCTTAGAACCTGCAGCCAACCAACAATGCAACCAGCAGCCCATACATATACATATTATGACAAAATTACTCAATATGAACCCCTAATAATTCACTCGAAACTAAGATACCAAAACTAGAGTTTTTAATTTTTCTTTTGCGAATTCTTTAATTGCAAAAGCGGAGGGTCATGTGGATGCAACCAGAAGCTACCACACCTCATTTAGATAACTTTTAGACCCTGCAACACGCCACAATACAACCAGCAGCAGCCCCTATGCGTACAACACCTTATTTCGACAACAACTTAACTATAGCGATTCCAAATTCGTTTATTCCGAACGCTGAACTTTTCAAACCTTTTCCCCAACTTCCAGCAGACCCTAAGGTGTGTAATACACCCTAATGTAACGTCATAAACTTCAAATTAGAGGGGAAGCACTTACCTTTCCCGAAATTGACTAAAACTTGCCGAAATCGCGCCTTGGAATTTTATTTACGTGCTGAATCGTTGTGGCAGCTTGCTGTCTGATTTTTGCTGCACAAAATCCTAATTTTATACTACTAATACTTCCATATCATTGTATTATACGCTAATTAATTAATTTACGGAATGAAAATGGGACTTACCTTATTTTTTTCCCAAGCCGTCGCAATTTTCTCTCCTTAGCTTTAGGGTTCTTTGTTCACGTTTCTTGCTGGAAATTTCATGAATAAGCTGAAGTTTGAAGACCCAATACTGAAGTATATCCATAATATACATACATATATGTGGTCCCAAGGGGTGACACGTGTCATCCCCTAAGGGTGACACGTGTCATCCCATGATTGGCCACCGTGTCATGCTGCCAATTAGGGGCTGCCACGTGGCAGCGGGGTCCACCTCCCCCAAGCAGCTGCATCACCTACTTGACCCTAAGTAGGTGCATCACCTGCTTGCTTGAGGTGCTGCCACGTGTCGCTCCTCCATTGGCTGCCACGCGTCGTCTTTTTCCCTTCCTCGCGGGTTCGTAATTTCGTCTCACTTTAAGAGCCTATGTAATCCATACTACGTAAGCTTGATATATCGTTAAGCAACTTAAGTGTATAAGACTCTTAACTTAGTGTCTTACGTAGGTAAATCCAGTCCTACGACTCATTTCTTAGCCTCCAACTCTTTCCGGATTCTTATGACTCTATCTCCAACCTCCCTTCTCGCGAGGTATCACAATCTTCTTTCCTTAGATTTGTTTGATAGTGTTGTAGCTTATACGGCTCACATGATAGTGTCTAAGGAACTTAAGAAGACGTTCTGAGCTCAAGAGTGCGGGGTGTAATAGATGTAAAGGTAGAAAAGTTTGTGAACTTGAAGCAGGAGAGGATGACCATCATAGAATATAGTCTCAAGTTCATTCAACTTTCCAGGTATGCTCCCAAAATGGTTGCCGATGTGAGAGCCAATATTAGGAAGTTTGTTTCACGTTTAGGTAGGTATGTAAAGAGGGATCATTAGGAAGCCTTGTTGATCTCAGATATGGACACCTCCAAACTCATGGTGTATGCCCATCAAGTTGAGGAGAATAAGAAAAAGTACAGAGAGAAGCACCAAGTAAGAGGGACGAATCTGTAAGTGAGAAGGGCAACCACTAGAAGGGTGGTAATGGAAATGTTCTTTCTTCCATAAGAGGTCTTCTGGCTATAAACCATCTACAACTAGTGCCCCTATAGATAACAACCAGAAAAACTAGAAGACGTTCCGAGCTCAAGAGTAAGGAACTTAAGAAGACGTTCCGAGCTCAAGAGTGAGGGGTGTAACATCCTTCCCCCCTTTAGAACATTCGTCCCCGAATGTTGAATAAAACTTTCCTTAAGACTTTATACGGATCATAGGGAGATGCCTTTTTACTGGAATGACATACATTTTCATCCAAGTAATTAATATTCGAGTTCCAAAACTGGGGCTATCCGTAGACGTCGGTAATAAGTACGGACACTTATGTTTCATGTCCTTTTCAATCTCCCAGTTTATGTCTTCACGATTCTTATTCCGCCACAGTACCTTGACGGAAGCTATGTCCTTAGTTCGCAACCCGTTTAATTCGCTGATTTCGGACGGAGATAGGTTTCCCCTCGTAGGATAACTCCCTGTTACGTGGACCTCCTCCACGGGAAATATTCTGGGAGCGTCGTTCCCATTCTTACGGAGCATTGACCTGTGAAAACTGAATGTATTATTTCAAATCGGACGGTAGGTATCACTCATAGGCAGCTTTATCTATAAAAAAAATGCCCTGCGAAGGATCAATGTATCCCCTTCTTGCTGACTTTAGGCTGCTAATCGATATCTTGTCCCGGAATAAGTTTTACTTCATCAATAATTTAGTGGATCACATCTGGGCCTGTCCCTTAATCGAAGGGCAAAATGTCATACTAAGATTCATCTGGGTTCCTCAATCCCTTTCGAAAGGATTTCCAGCAGTTAGCTGTAAATTGAACTTTTCTATCTAAGATAATAGATGTGGGGACTTTGTGAAATCTTATTGTTTCCCTTCTATGTCATTTCGCAGAACCCTCAGCTGAATATGCCTTTCTAACTGGAGGGGAACAGGTTGATTCTGTCAGCCCATCTACCATAGCCCGTATGAACTCCCTGTTCCTTAGAATGTGAGGTTAGCTCGTACTATAATACATATTAACTGCTTTCCACTTCCGAGTCGGGATTCTCATCCACCGTAACAGGCTATCAAGCCTCTGATGCTCTTCTTCGTTTAAGCCATTATACAACTCCTCTTAATTCAACTTGTAACACCTTAGGTATGCTATCTTGCTCTTTTACTCAGACCCTCTTTCCAGTTTTATTACCATACATCATATTGTAATCCTTACATAAACGTGTGTACGAACATAGAGTAGTCCAGAAAATTCCTTAGCGTTGCTATACTAGTGGCTTACCTCCTTTAGTCGGGGTCAAGGCTCCACTATGGCTCTTGTCCTTAATACCGATTATATCTAAATAGTTCTGCCTCGAACCATCTTACACTTTTCCTAAATAGATTCTAAATATGGCAATCACATTGTTATTACTGACTTTCTTTTATCGAGTAATCATTTGACCTCGCTTTTAGTATGCCAATATTCATAGGTTGCACAACTATTCTTGTGCCATTTTCACGAGGTGCATTGTATTTCACTCATAATCTTTTCTGCTCTTGGCTTACTCTGTTCCATATGTGTCGTTGTACTAACCCGCTTTTATAATCTCTTTTTGTCATACTTGTTTTGTTTTCTTTCTCACTTCCCAGAGGGTCACCCATCCCAGTGCTACTCTCATTCGAGCACGCTTAACTTCGGAGTTTTGACGGAATCCAGTGCATCAGTTTGGGTATGATCACGTCCATCCCTTACGGGGTCTCGTTTGACGTTTAAGCGTCCCCATTTACATGCGATAGCATCAGTTGATTTTATGTTACGCTTGTACTTATTTTGTCCACTTCCCCCCTTTAGGGTGTACCTATGTCATTCTCCGTATATCTTCAGCTATTTACACGCGAATGATTCTACTCCAACATATTTAACGGGCTGCACCATATCTACACCTTCTGTTAAATCATCCCCACGTCAGGTTGCCTTTCTAGGAAACCCTAGCATACTCGTAGGGTGCTTTAGTATTCGCAATGTATCGTATAAAATTTCATCTAACAATTGATATTCGAGTAATATCCGTAATGTAGCAGTACATTCAAAGCCATATTCCATTCATCCCAATCAGTAATTAGGGAGGGCTCATAATTGGTGCACATTCCCCACTCGAGTGTACTTATACTTTAATGACTCATGTTTCGAGCTTCGTCATTATACTAACTTTATTCCAGTGGATACCACTAATTATTAGAGTGGAGTCACATGTACACCATACTTCTTTACGCCTCCTGAGCTTGCACCTTTGTCGTGTGCCTAAGGCTCATTTCTAATCCTGCTTAAAACCAAATCAACTTCGTGGTAGTAGTGGCCTTGTCTTAATACTTTTTCATCATACTATACCTCCAGTTCGTAACTGTCTATATCTCTTTTTGTTCGATACTTATACTTAATTAATCACATCTATCTTGAGTGCCTCTATTAGAACTTCTGTATTATTCCTTCAACTCATTTCCATTTTTGGTTGGGCGTAAGGAATTCCATATTACCCTTTATTTCCTTGCACTAGCCATCCTTTTCGTCATCATATAACCTTTATTCGAAACTTTCCTTATGGAACTTGATAAATCTTCCTTATTTGTTCCATAGCTTGCTTTTCCGTTCCACACCTATCATTACATTCCATTTACATGGACCACATCACACCTTCTAGTTAATTCCTTACTAAGTTTTGCTTATTCTAATAATGGTTTTTGTTATGTTCACCTAGTACCTTGTTCGCATTCAGACCCATAGTATAATACCGCTTGACTTTCTTCACGATTCTTACTATGGGTTACTTACCCTTCTTAACTAGTCTTGTCCTTAATGTCTCACAAGCTATCTTATTAACACTTCATATCATTCACAATTCTTTTCCCTTTGTACTCTTGTCTTACTCTTGTCTTAACCATACGGTTACTTCCTTCAACTATCACTTGTCATAGTTTATCCCTATGTATCAATTCAGGCAATGCCTTACTATCTCGTTTTATCCCGATCTATCATTCCTCTCTGAGTCATTTTCTTTGGCTTATAGGTCCTTTCTAACTTATTCTACTATTCCAGTATCGTCCTCCTAGTTTCTATTGCCATTAACTCAGCAATTAACTTATTTCTCGAGGTCAGCCATACTTGTTTAGTCAAATCTCATCATTGTTGCGAGGACAACCTTTCAAGACATACTGTAGCCCTGTATCTCATTCTCCTCTTATTTCTAGGAAAATTTGGGCAGAGTTTCCTCTGTATTTCTTACTATCTCAACACCTGCACGCAGAAAATACCAACAATGCCTCACAGGGCACACATATATACATTCATATTGTATAACATCTCAGCCACACAGGGCACACATATATAGTCATATCACCTCATATCGCAGCTACACAGGGTGCCCACAATTAACAATATGGAAATGAACTTACCTGTTATGTCCACTCGAGCTACACCTGTTATACTTTCCTGTTTACCTTTCCTTTCACTTTTCAATTGTATCTGTCAATCGCATTTCAATACCTTATCTGACATAGGTCCTTCGTGCCTTTGCTTACTTGTGTGCTTCATAACATCAAATATCGTCAGTTACTTCCTTCTACCGGCGTTGTCTTCCTGCTAAAATTGAAAGTTAGTATGAGGAATTTCATTTCCTATGGCTCGGCTCTATCGCACGATCTTAGATATGAAAGAAAGTAACATCCTAAATGTCCTGTAGCCTCTTGTCTATAGGTGTGGTGCACAATACACCGATAAACAAGACTCTACTAGACACGGTCTGTAGACATTCCAAGGACGAACTGCTCTGATACCACTTCTGTCATGACCCAACCCCGTAGGCCGCAACTGAGTTCCGACCTGGACCTGCTCATGCATATTTATGAACTACACTTAAGTTGAACCGTGTGTGATGTGATACTATATACAAAAACCCCAATAGTTTAAAACTTTTTCATGTACATGTAGCCTCTTTCATTTGTATCATATCACGAAAGGAAACGCGAACCGATAAGGCTGCTATAACAAAAACATTCACAACATATTGAATAGGAAACATCGAAACTAACTCACAAACAACCCACATATACATATGTCTACAGACCTCTAAGAATAGTAACAGCAACATATGGCGGGACAAGACCCCCGCCGTACCCCTGAATGTACAAATATATACATTAAGTGACCAGCATCAAAATTTAGGCTCCAGAACAGTGAAGCACTTCTGACACACCTGAGAGGAACTCCTATGCTGATGGATCTCCAGAATAAACATCTGTACCTGCGGGCATGAAACGCAGCCCCCCGAGAAAAAGGGGGTCAGTACGATATATGTACTGAGTATGTAAAGCATAACACATCGTAACTGAGATCATAACTGAAATAGGGATGCAGGGGACAAGTATAATAACTAAATGAATTACTGTACCTGCACCTTAGGACATGTAAATCATACACATCATCATATGCTGTGCCCGGCCCTCTAGTGAACTCGGTGTTATAATCACTTCTTCATAATCACATATCATCATATCATAATGCATTTCATTTCATCATATCATCGTATACGGTATCATACCATCGTATACAGTATCATCTTATCATGTATATCATCGTATCACACCCGGTTCACTGCGGGGCTCAGGGTCACAATGTATTGCTTTAATCTCATATGCATGCCTACATAAAGTATCCGGCCCTTTTGTGAGGGACTCGGTGAATGGAGTGGTGTACGTCTATAGCGTACCATCATAATATACATATGTACCCAGCCCTCTAAGGAGGGACTCGGTGTTCCTTCCTTATTTCACCACATATACTATCATATTACAGCCGGCTCGGGACTCGGTGAATAATCGTATCGTCATAACATATAACATATATCACACCTCACGTACGGCATCGTCTCCTCGTGCGTGGAACTATACACATCCGGCCCGGGACGCGGTGAAAGAAGCAGTAACACTGTGCACGATAACATATCCCGGCCCATCGTGGGACTCGAGGAAGGATGGGTTACAGTATGCACGAGTAGAGTAGTGAGAAACCATATACAACTAAGTCATTATCTAAGACTCGATGAAACAGTCAAGTGAACCGTCACCTGAAGACTGGGGAGTAATTATCTGAGGTATCCCTTTAGATGTCATTAGGGCTTACATCAATTGGGGCCTCAAGAATCACAGACATGCATACAGAAAATGCCATATAGCTTATGCAATCAGAAACATGGTTTATGCAATCAAATACACAGTTATGCAATCAGAGACACAGTTATGTAATCAGTGACATTGATCATTCCAGAGATTTCAAGGAAAGGAGCTTGTATCTCCACTTACTATTCACTGTATAGCAGTCTTGAGAATAATTGTTTGACTACTTTCAGACTCTTAATATTCAGGAGTAACTACAAGTCACGAGTTACAATCAGAGCTCATAAATGGAATTACCTCTAAACCTATATCATATACCATTTAACTTAAACTTAAGCCATTCCAAAGGAAAGGATAAATAGGCTTTACATGTACTAGTTTTCATCACATAAAAGACTTAAGGGCAACAACTCAGCTATTGCAGGAGTTCTAACATCAAGAAGTAAATAAGAGTTTCGACTTATATTCAGGGCTTTATGAATGGATTGAATCCCACATATCATATACATATCATTTATAACTTACATCTAAGACATGCCAAAAGAAAAGAAAGATAGTTCTACATACTAATTCCAAAAACATGCCAAAAGAAAGCTTCACATACCTTGTATGGACTTCTCTTAATCACGTCCACATTGTTGTCCTCGAAACCTATTTAACATGGAAGTAATGTAAGTATTAACAACCTTGGACTTTTCAGCAACTTAGACTACCCACGAGTATTCATAACATTCATCCCTTCGCTCGCCTTCTCGACTAGTTCCTTAACTAGTTAGGATGTTAACGAAAATCGGACAGCACCTCCCCTATAATGTGCCCTATCCGAAATCCCAACCATGTCCTTAGAACCTGCAGCCAACCAACAATGCAACCAGCAGCCCATACATATACATATTATGACAAAATTACTCAATATGAACCCCTAATAATTCACTCGAAACTAAGATACCAAAACTAGAGTTTTTAATTTTTCTTTCGCGAATTCTTTAATTGCAAAAGCGGAGGGTCATGTGGATGCAACCAGAAGCTACCACACCTCATTTAGATAAATTTTATACCCTGCAACACGCCACAACACAACCATCAGCATCCCCTATGCGTACAACACCTTATTTCGACAACAACTTAACTATAGCGATTCCAAATTCGTTTATTCCGAACGCTGAACTTTTCAAACCTTTTCCCCAACTTCCAGCAGACCCTAAGGTGTGTAATACACCCTAATTTAACGTTATAAACTTCAAATTAGAGGGGAAGCACTTACCTTTCCCGAAATTGACTAAAACTTGCCGAAATCGCGCCTTGGAATTTTATTTACGTGCTGAATCATTGTGGCAGCTTGCTGTCTGATTTTTGCTGCACAAAATCCTAATTTTATACTACTAATACTTCCATATCATTGTATTATACGCTAATTAATTAATTTACAGAATGAAAACGGGACTTACCTTATTTTTTTCCCAAGCCGTCGCAATTTTCTCTCCTTAGCTTTAGGGTTCTTTGTTCACGTTTCTTGCTGGCAATTTGATGAATAAGCTGAAGTTTGAAGACCCAATACTGAAGTATATCCATAATATACATACATATATGTGGTCCCAAGGGGTGACACGTGTCAGCCCCTAAGGATGATACGTGTCAAGCCATGATTGGCCACCGTGTCATGCTGCAAATTAGGGGCTGCCACGTGGCAGCGGGGTCCACCTCCCCCAAGCAGCTGCATCACCTACTTGACCCTAAGTAGGTGCATCACCTGCTTGCTTAGGGTGCTGCCACGTGTCGCTCCTCCATTGGCTGCCACGCGTCGTCTTTTTCCCTTCCTCGCGGGTTTGTAATTTCGTCTTACATTAAGAGCCTATGTAATCCGTACTACGTAAGCTTGATATATCGTTAAGCAACTTAAGTGTATAAGACTCTTAACTTAGTGTCTTACGTAGGTAAATCCAGTCCTACGACTCATTTCTTAGCCTCCAACTCTTTCCGGATTCTTATGACTCTATCTCCAACCTCCCTTCTCGCGAGGTATCACAATCTTCTTTCCTTAGATTTGTTTGATAGTGTTGTAGCTTATACGGCTCACATGATAGTGTCTAAGGAACTTAAGAAGACGTTCTGAGCTCAAGAGTGCGGGGTGTAACAGATGTAAAGGTAGAAAAGTTTGTGAACTTGAAGCAGGAGAGGATGACCATCATAGAATATAGTCTCAAGTTCATTCAACTTTCCAGGTATGCTCCCAAAATGGTTGCCGATGTGAGAGCCAATATTAGGAAGTTTGTTTCACGTTTAGGTAGGTATGTAAAGAGGGATCATTAGGAAGCCTTGTTGATCTCAGATATGGACACCTCCAAACTCATGGTGTATGCCCATCAAGTTGAGGAGAATAAGAAAAAGTACAGAGAGAAGCACCAAGTAAGAGGGACGAATCTGTAAGTGAGAAGGGCAACCACTAGAAGGGTGGTAATGGAAATGTTCTTTCTTCCATAAGAGGTCTTCTGGCTATAAACCATCTACAACTAGTGCCCCTATAGATAACAACCAGAAAAACTAGAGGTCTTAAGGTAACCAGAATTTCAATGCCCAAGGCCCTCAGTCCTAGGGAGGTATGGTTCAAAGTTCATCACGCAAGTCGTATTGTGGTAAGTGTTGAATACTCCACTTGGGAGATTTTCTAGAGGGAACTAATGGTTGTTATAAGTGTGGCCATATGTGTCACTTTATGAGAGATTATCCATCAGATAGGAAGGATAATGGGGGCAATAGAGCCTAATCTTCTTCTGCAACACAGCCCAATAAAGAAAGATCAGAGGGGTTCTACATCAGGGACAGTTGGGAGTCCAATCCATATATATTCTATGGCCAATCTACATGACCAAGAGAACTCGCCAGATCTTTTCACATGTATGCTTTGAATCATTCCCAATGACGTTTATGATCTACTTGATACAAGCATTACTTATCTTTTGTGACTCCTTATGTAGCCATTAAATATGAGATTCTTCCTGAACTACTCATAGAACTATTTACTGTTTCAACCTCCATTGGTGAGTCCATTCTAGATAAGAGTGTCTACCGTGATTATCTCCTTATACCATAAAGACACTCTGGCAGACTTAGTAGAGCTAGATATGGTTGACTTTAATGTCATTCCTGGCATGGAATGGCTTTATGATTATTATGTCTCAATTGATTGTAGAACCCTAGTAGTCATGTTTTAGTTTTTGAATGAGCCAGTTATAAAGTGGAAGGGTAGTCCAGCTTTGCCTAAGGTTCGATTCATTTCATATATTAAGACCAAAAAGTTAGTTTCCAATGGGTGTATCTACCATATTGTCTGAGTTAGAGATGACAGTGCGTAGACACCATCCCTTTAGTCAGTATCGATAGTGAATGAGTTTACTGAAATCTTTCCTGAGGATTTGCCTGGACTCCCTCCTTATAGGAAGATAAAATTCAGAGTAGATGTTCTTCCTAATATGCATACTATTTTTTTTCCTCCATATAGAATGGCTCCTGCCGAGTTAAAAAAGTTGAAAGTGCAGTAGAAGGATCTTTTAGATAAGGGATTCATTAGGTCAAATATCTCACTTTGAGCGCTCCTATCCTATTCGTGCAAAAGAAAGATGAGTCTTTAGAATGTGTATTGACTACCATCAACTGAAAAAGGTTACCATAAAAACAAGTATCCATTTCCGAGGATCGACGATCTTTTCAACCAACTTCAAGGTGCCACCTGTTTTCCCAAGAAAGACTTCCAATCAGGCTATCATCAGTTGAGTGTAAAAGAATGTGACATCCCAAATATAGCTATTACGATCCAATTTTTAGGTTATGATAGCACCTACTATCAACCCACCAGTAGGTAAACCTAATCCCATAGTCTGGAACCATAGGAAACGGACCATCACAAGCGGAAGAAAAGAAGAGAATAATAATAATAATGATAAGAGAAGAAGAATAATAAAAATACAACAAGATAACCCCCAATACCTGGTATCAGTCGGTAGCTTAAGAAAAATACAACAAGATAACCCCCAAGGCCTAGTATCAGTCGGTAGTCGAGTTACTAAATGGAATAAGAAAGTGCAAGGTGTAGACAGATATAATAATAAAAATAGTAATACAATGATAATAATAGTAATAAAGACTATCTCTGATTACAAAATAAAGACTATTCCAAGGCAAAATAGAAGGATGCAGCAACTCTTAACGCTAAAAACTCACCCAAGTCTCCAAAATCCAAAAGCTTTTCCGCACGATATTCAAACCAGTAAAGAAAACCCATACTATGACTTACAGGGTGCAGAAGTGTAGTATGAGTATCAAAAAGTGACACTCAACAGGCATCGGCTGATTGAGCTCCTAGATAATACAACTATAACGAACATGAAAGAAAGGAGTATATAATACAAGTAATTAACAACACTAATATGGAAGCCTGCAATAAGAATTATCTGATATAAGGAAAGACAATAATAGGAAACAAGCAAAAGAACTAAGAACGTACCTAGTGGCGCCAGCCCAGAACATAAACACGATAACATCCTACGAAGGAGGACAATACGTGACGACCTACTAAATGAATTAAACACAAATACCACTTAAAGTCCCAAAGGACCGCAGTAACTAAATCCTTGCACAGAAAGGTTTCATAAATAAGAACAAGCGTAATAACTACCTACAAACAATAGACCACCATTTATACCGCCACAAGTTAGAAAATAGTCAGAGAATACCTCCCGAGCCCTTGTGTGTCTAGGATGTTCACTCACAAATAAGTAAACCCGCATGACATCCCATAATACCGACAAGTACAAACAACTATGCTGATGATAGGCAATGCATATATGAATGAGATTTATTCAACAAAGCTAGTAGTACCATCAAAGCCAAGTGTCTCATACCAAGATATATACACCTACTTCCAGTTCCGGCCAGAAGTAGGACCCATACGTCGCTCTGCGATCGCCATGGTCCCTTATTTGCCTAGTCCCGATCAAGGTATTATATCAATATAGATATTAATTTGTGTAAATGATTATCAAAAATCCACTTTTTCGTAGTGATTAGAGATAAAAAGTCAAATCAGTATAGAGAGGGTCGGGAACTCTCTCCGACCAAACCAGTGTAAGAAAATGAACGCATCGTCGATGCCTCCTGTCCACTATAAATAGAAAAAATAAAGGTAGTACGACCCCTATTTAGAAAATCCGTACAAAATAGTGTGGGTTACAACCCATCTTCCTCAAATCAATGCCAAGAATAAACGCATGCACTGGGGTCGACTATATCCGTGAGAAAACAAGGATCCAATGCAATGCATGCCATCACTAGCACCCAAACAAGACGTATAATAACATATAATAATGACGCCACAAATATCTTACCCTCTAGAACATTAATCAAGGATCACACATACAACCGACCTCTAACGAAGGCCTAGGGCTCAAATCTACTCTCTAACTCAACAACAAGGCCCAAAAGGAAACTCAACCATAACTCGGTAACAAGGAGGATGATATGAGGAAACAGGTGCTCAGTTAGTCAATCAATATCAATAGATCCAACTAAAGCAATATCCCGAGAGTACAAACACACCTAGCCTCGCCATATGGCAAAAAGGAAAGCATAGTGGATTCTAACTCTAAATCCAGAAATGGGGCCCTAACAACGACTACAACAACAAAGAATCAACCCAAACTCAATTCTAGGGCACAAATCGTCCAACCACCATAAGCATCTACCAAGCTCCCCTTCCCCTTCCCCCCCCCCCCCAAATTAGTCTAATTAGAGCCAAACTATGGAAAAATCAATAATTTTAAAAGCTAAATTAAAAGTCTCATAAAAGCCACCTAGCCTAAAGTTCATACCAGGATAAATAAGCAAGAAAATAGGAATCAAGCCAAACTCGACACATACAATCCAAACCAAAAGTAATTTATACTAAACAATGCCTCATAAGGATCAATCAAAGGAATGAAGATAGTAGCCTACCTCCAAGCCAAACACGCATACTCCAAGTCCACTTTTTGGTAGCTTTCTGCTCTAAAAAGAACTTCAATTGTCTCCACGCTATCAAAATATCAATCACCTCGTCAATACAAAGGTTTTAACACCAAAGTTGCATTTTTATCAGACGGACCCAAAAGTAATTTATACTAAACAATACCTCTTAAAGATCAATCAAAGGAATGAAGACAGTAGCCTACCTCTAATCCAAACACGCATACTCTAAGTCCACTTTCTGGTAGCTTTCTGCTCTAACATGAACTCCAATTGTCTCCACGCTATTAAGATATCGATCACCTCGTCAATACAAAGGTTTTGTTACCAAAGTTGCATTTTTATCATACGGACCCAAAATTAGGTTAAAAAGGGGATTGTGGGACCCACGATGGGTCCTAAAAAGACTCCGTGAGAAGGTTCTAAATTCATTATTGAGCTTGTAACCCAAAATAGGGCACAAATCGATGCTCTAAATTAGAGAAAAATAGCCCAACATAATAAATCACCATTAAAGCTTAAAACTAAACAAGGGCAGCCCTTTTTAGGCTGAAATTACCTCAAAACACTGCCTTGCACACTCCCCCGAACATACCAACACGTAGCCATGATCAATATGAACCCATCAGACTTGGAATCGCTCAAATAGGAGCTCTGTAGCTCCCAAAAATTGATGAAAAATGATGGGGGATAGGGCTCTTTATGTCACTAGTCTTAATTAGAAGACAAGTGAAATGTTCTTCGTGAACACGGAGGAAAAGTTTCGAGAACATGGAGGCTAAGCCCTAAAAGCTCTGCAAATATATCGTGGGAACCGCAAACATGGAGGGAAAAGCCATCAGGCTCCACAAATGCGGCGGTAACTTATGAATGTAAAGGCCAATTTCTTGAGACTTTGCCAAGGTGGCCCCATGTCTCTAAATGCGGAGACCAAGGCCAATGGCTTCCACGAATATGGCCCCTATGGCACGAATGTTAAAGGTAAAATTGGCCTGCAACAATTTTTTCTACAATATCAGATTCGACAAAGTCTAAGGTGTCCGACTGGGTGCTTGAGATTCATTCAAAATTTTGTGCATGTAAATAGACTACGCTATCCCACCAAATTCGATGGTTTAGACTCAATGGCGCAGTTGAAATTTCCATCCGAGGTCATCTCAATAAAAAGTGGATACCACACCCAACCACCAAATTAAACCAAAATGCACAAAAGGGCTCAGAATGAGATTGGAAGCCTCAAACATGCACGAACGATCGTTCTAGACCAAAATAAACATTCTAGAGATAACCGCTCTGACAGAATTTCAATCTGAGTGCTTTTACCAAGAATATTGACAAAAGTCACCCTTCGGGCAAATTTGGAAGACTAAAGCATTAAATGACCCCAAATTCGCACCGATTGCCCCGATACTCATGCAGACCATGCTAATAGCCTAATTTGACCATTCTGGAGCTGATGGAACCATTAAAATTCCATTCTAAGGTTGCTTTTCTAGAGTTTTGACCGAAGTCAACTGTTCAAACTTTAAGAACTACAAAATAGGAAAATGAGCATAAAACCTAAACGAACAACTAAGAAACCAAACTTCCAGTGCCAGCAAGTCATAAATGAATTGGGGTCACTACAGAAAAGTTCTAAACATTGAAAAGATTGGAAAAAGATAAAAATGAGCTGGAGGTTCATTACAACTCTACTACTAAAAGAACATTTGTCCTCGAAAGTCTAAGGATAGAAAAGAACCCAAGGGCATGAGAGGATGAGAACGTTAGGCCTACATGCTTTTCCAAACCTACAGACAACTTCTTAGGTAGGGAAATGCAAATGCAGAACTCAAGTCAAGGGAAAATACTCAAATTCACTTCTCTTCTTCATAACTCAAATGAGCTTCCAATTTCTCTCTTTTGATACTGACTTCCATCCAACAAGAACAAACTAAACTAAATAGAACAATCTAATTAAGATAAACCAAAACCACATATCACCTCAAAATTATGCGACCCACAAACAAGAAAAGATGTTAAATAACTTCCAAGTCGAATTCTTTGTTTTATACTCCAAACTCTAGACTCTTTAGTCATCATGGGTATCCTATCCATCCTAAACCACAGTAACAGCTCCCAGCACCATCTGAACATTGCCAAAATATCCACTAAGAACATGCAAGCACCACCTAAACATCAAAGAGTGGGAAAAATTTAAAATAAGCAACTCAGCCCCAGGGCACAAGCCTAAAGTTCTAACCCAATGACTCCCAAAACCAATAACATAAGTTTGAAATCTATCTTTCAGTGCTGAACAGGTTTCTCCAAGGGAAAAACAAATCCACGGGTTGAAAAACCATAATAAGACCAACTCCAATGTCACTGTACTGCTAACAAAACTCCTAGAAACTAAACCAATACGAATTTCTAATCCCATAGACATCAAAACGGTGCCATGAATCCATGTACCACTTCCTAATTTGAAATTTTGAGTAAGCCACCATAATCCAATAAAAACTAAGTTGGTAGGTAGCGAACAAGCATATAAACCCTTTTTCAAAAGTGACCAAAAATAAAATTAAACCACCACAAGGAACTCTGCCAGCTAACCACAATGTGACACATGAACCTCGTACCCTGTACAAGAAATCAAGAGATGATTCCACGAAGTACTTTGACCCCATCCTAGATTGAGCCTTCTAAGAGATATTCCATTCAACGATGGAAGTCAAGGTCGGAATTAGTCAAAGAAAACTACAATAGAAGACCCAAATCAATAATTGGACTTTTTGAACCATCGAAACACCAGCTTTAGTTTATCGGTAGAACCAAGGCACAATACATAATCACCGAGACTGAAGGTAGTCCTGGATGTAAAGTAAAACAAATTTGTGACTAAAATTTCCAAAATGTATTGACTAACCACCTAAGAGTCTATAAGTCACAAGGGCACACCAAGGCAATTCTAATAACCCATGACTCATCAATATGAACACTCTCGCTCTACAATCACCCCTTCCCCCTAATTGGTGGTCGGTCACAAGCATACAAAGATCACTATTTCCATGAACCTAATAGAACCCTTTTTACTTGACACCTCAAGCTAAAACATCACCATACCTAGAATAACCAGAGATAATTGATTGTTACACCCCGTACTTTGGTACCTTGGAATGCTTCGTAAGTTTCCTAAGTTCTGGGAAGGCTTTTAAGGTTCTTAGAAATCATCATGTGAGACGGATAAGCTACGACACTATCAAACGAGTCCAAGAAAAGGAGAATGTGATACCCTATAGTAGAGAAGATTGGAAATAGAGTCATAAGAATCCGGAAGAAATTGGAGGCCAAGTAATGAATTGTAGGAGTCGATTTACCTATGTAAGCTACTAATTTAGAAGTCTTATACGGTTGGGTTGCTTAAAGAAATACCAAGCTTATGTAGCATGGATTACATAGGCTCCTAAAATAAGATGAGATTATGAACCCATGGGGGAGAGGAGAAGGCGACATGTGGCAGCAAAATGAGGTGCCACGTGGTAGCCTAGGGAAGTGCCACGTGGTAGTAGGTGACCCACCTACTGGGAGGTGGGCCCCACCAAGGACACGTGGCAGCCTTGGAGGCTAAGGGTGGATCCGTGGCCCAATAAGGGCTTGACACGTGTCACCCTTAGGGGCTGACATATGTCACTTCCTAAGGAACCATATATATATGTGTTAATGACTCTTAAGTCATTTGGAGTCCAAAAACATCAGCCAAACATAGAGAGAAAATGTGAGAGGAAGAGAGTACTATGGCAGCCATGGTTCAAGAAGAATTAAGGTAAGTTCTTCACTTTTCTTCTGTGAATTAATTATCTACGTTGTTACCTAAGCACGTGGAGGTGTATATATGTATTTTATGATGTCTACGGAATTAATTCTTCAGCTTAGAACTTGAGAGGAAGTTGAAAGAACAAAGAGGAAAAACATTAAAAACTAGTTAACAAACCCGTTTTTGGAGGGGACAGTTGTTAGTAATATTGGTATAACTTCTTGTGTATAGCTTTGTTTCAGGTGATTCAATATGTTTTGGAAACTTATTTCATAGGTCTATAACTTTAATTTAGACTCTAAAACCCAGTTTTGTTTTTCTCTTCTTGAACAAGGGTGGTGAAGCATGGGGGAGCTACTGCCCAGATTTCGTTTTAGAAATTCTACAAGGACTGCTATTGGTATTTTGGGCATATCGTTTTGTACAAAATTGTTGTAGGGTTAATTCGAAATTGTATGTGACCCTAAGACACATGTATATAAATTTCATTGAGGACACAAATCCTGTTTCCTTCAATTACCCCTTCGAAACTAAGCTACAATACAAGACAGTAGGTTGTCCAGAATTCACGTTTTGACAGCTTTGGCAAGTTTTGGCCAATTTTGGGAAAGGTAAGGTCTTTAATTTCAATTTGAAGTTTATGGTGTTGTTATATGGTGTATTACACCCCTTTTATGCTTCTATAAGTTTAAGAATGTCATAAAAATGCTCGACGTTTGAAATAAACTAAATTGGAGTTGCTAGAAGTGAATTATCGTCGAAATAAAGTGTCGTTCTTGTGAGTTGTTGCTGCAGGGGTGTAATGCATTGTTGCAGGGCCTAAATTCATTCTAAAAGGGGTATGGATGCTGCTTGTTTCAGCCACACAACCCCTCGTTGCGTATAATTAAAGGCGTTACAAAATAAGGGCTAGACGCCCTATTGTCCTACCGTATTTTTAAATAAGTCATTTAGAGTTTATGTTATATATTATTGGTGTGAATTGCTTAAACATATGCTGCAGGTTGTTGTTGTTGGTTCGCTGTAGGTCTTAGGGACCTAATTAGAAATTCGGATAGGGCACATTATAGGGGAGGTGTTGTCCAATTTTCGTTAACGCCTTAGCAAACTAAAGAACTAGTCGAGGAAATGACTAAGGAAATAGATTCCATTAATACTAAGGTGCAACCATGATGCTGGAAAGTTAAGAGTGGTTGATATTCGTATTACTTTCATATTGAATAGGTTCAAAGGATGACGAGGTGAACAGGATAAGGAATAACTCAGACAGGTATGTGAAGCTTTCTTTTAGCATGTTTTTGGCATAAGTATGCAAAGCCTGTCTCTCTTTTCTTTTGGTCATGTCTTAGATTTAAGTGACAAATGATATATGTATGAAGCCTGGGGTAATTCTATTCACGAGCTCTGAACATTATTCATGATTCATAATTCATGCTCACTTCTGAATGTTAAAACTCCTAAAGTAGTTAAGCTCCCATCCCTCAAGTCTTCTATATGCTGAAAAGTAGTGTATGTAAAGCTAACGTTTCCTTCTCTCAGCATGTCTTCAAGTTAAATAGTGAATGTTATGAACTTGAGGGTAAAGATACTCTAAATGCTAAGTGTAATCCACAGTTCTTATGTACTCTTTGATGAAATCACTCTTACAGTAATTGAACTAGGGCTTCTCAAGCCTTCCATACGCTAGGAAGTGATGAGTATGTAAGGCTATCATTCCCTTCTCTTGGCATATCCTTGATAGGAGTGCAATATATATATCTGCATATGCAAGTGGGGATAATCCCATTCATAAGGCCCCGAGCATACCTCCTGATTCTTATCCACTGCTGAATACTAGGATGCCTACGATAGGTGAATTATTGTCTCTCAAACTCCTTTGGGATAGGAAGGGGCAAACAGGTGAGGCCTACCCTTTCTTTCTTTTGACATGTCTTCAAGAAAACGATACATGATACGAGCTCTAGAGTAAGTCCATTCTTAAGCTCCGAATATGCTAAATGTCTCATATTCACTTCTTGGCAGGAAAACTCTCATCGTAGTTAAGCTACCTTCCCTGAACCATTTATATGTCGATTAATAGTGGGACTTAGAGATTCTATTCCTAAGGACTCTGTGATGATAGATGTTTATGATTTCCTTAAGCCGGTTGGCATTGCCCTAAAATATGTCTATAATTCCTGAGACTTCACTTAATATAGCCCTAGTGGCACTCAAAGGGCACCTGAGATGATTATTATCCTGATCCACGAATGATAGTTCAGTATGATTACCCTAGTGAGTCTCAGATAATAATCTACCTATATATGATGATTATGACACCGAGTCCCCTAATGGGTCGGATACGGTATATGATGATATGATTATAACACTGAGTCCCCTAATGGGTTGGGTACGATATATGATGATATGATTATAACACCGAGTCCTCTAATGGGTCGGGTATGGTATATGATGATATGATTATAATATCGAATCCCCTAATGGGCCGGGTATGGTATATGATGCTATGATTATAACACCGAGTCCCTTAAAGGGTCGGGTACGGTATATGATGATATGATTATAACACCGAGTCTCTTAAAGGTCTGGGTACAATATATGATGATATGATGATAATATTGAGTCCCCTAATAGGCCGGGTATGATATGTGATGATATAATTATAACACCGAGACCCATATTGGGCCGGGTACGATATGATATGTAATGATAGATAGGCATGCATATGAAAATATAATAATGTAATTGTAACATATGACACGACGCCGTATGCGATGACTTAGTAACTCCGAGTCCCCCAGCGGGCCGAATACGATATGTGAAGACGATGTACATGCCCTTATGTTATAAGATGCTGGTATAGTGTCTTATTAACTGTTATACTTATTTCCTGCATCCCCATTTCAGTTGTTCTCTCAGTTGTGATGCGTTATGCTTTATATACTCAGTATATATATCATACTGACCTCCGTTCCCAGGGGGCTGCATTTCATGCCCGCAGGTACAGATGTTCATTCTGGAGATCCGTCAGCTTAGGAGTTCCTCTCAGCTATGTCGGAAGTACTTCACTTTTCTGGAGCCTAATTTTTGATACCAGTCACTTAATGTATATATTTGTACATTCATAGGTACGGCGGGGGCCCTGTCCCGCCATATGTTGTTGTTACTATTCCTAGAGGTTTGTAGACATATGGATGTGGGTTATTTGTGAGTTCGTTTTGATTGTGCTTATACGGCATATTGTGAATGTTTTTTTGTTATAGCAGCCTTGTCGGCTTGCATGCCCGTATGTGTTATGAGACGAGTGAAGGAGGTCATATATACACGAAAAAGTTTTAACTCATTGGGGTTTTGTGTGAGTAGTATCACCTTGTTCATGGTTCAATTTGACTACAACTAATAGGTGGGTATACGGGGGTCTAGGTCGGACCTCAGTCGTGGCCTACGGGGTTGAGTCGTGACATTCATGCTCATCTTCCCAACTCAAACATATCCATCTGACACCGTATCTCACAACCAGTTGAACTAATAACTTAACCTTCAAACTTAGCATGAAGAGACAACCTAGCCAATCCAAAGGGCAAACCTTAACTTTGCCACCCTAGGAACTAAGAAGGAGAAATCAAACAAAGAAAGAATAGATGAACAAGATCTACAGTAGACCACAAGGGCCACAACTATTGACATACCCTTCTCTCGGCACCAAACTCAAACCAACTAAGCACATTAGGGGGAAACTAAGAAGGTGGGAGGACTAACCCAAGAAAACTTTAGAATGGCTAAACGAAAATCCACCAGAGCAATCAACTAAGCTCAACATCTACAAGGTATAACTCTACCACTAATGCAACATAACAGTAAAACCAATATGATCCACTACTAAAGAAATTACCTAGGGGAGATAAACATATACACATAGTTTCAAGTAAAGTAGTCATAGCAAACAATAGGAAAGTAACCACGCTAAGTAAGCACACCCATAAAAGTCCAAGTAAATCACCAAAATCACAAGATTAATCTAACAAGCTAAGTAATCATTGATGGGTATGAAGACCCCAGTATCCAACCACTACAAGCAAGGAAGATCCTAAAAACAAAATTTATACAAATCTAATTGATACTTGGAGCCTCATCCTCTGTCTGGACAGCGTTTGTCCTAGAATAGAACATGTGTACCACTAACTGCAACGCTTGGAGTATAATATCTAATAGACTGTCCCTGAGCCTTACAAACCCGATTCTATCTAGCCTATTGCCTGCGATGTGTGACTGTAGGAAAATCCCTAGCAAAATGCCTCTACTAATTACAACCTGCTGAGATAGACAGGATGGGATAGAATGAACCCCAAAACCTGGATATTCAAAAGGCACACCCTAAGGAGTTTGTCATGACCTTTGTCTATTGTGGGTACCATAACCTATCACAGGACCTCCTAGAACCTGAGGTGCTCCCAATATAGGTCCAATAGGTCGAGGTTGAGGGTAACCCTCCCAAGGATGCTACCTACCTTGGATGGAGGTACTACCTCTACTGCTCTGACAATGGGATCTCCTATAAGTCTCCATACATGCATGCTCAATAGACCTTATAAAACTGACCATCTAGGAAAGGTAAAACCAACTGCTATTAAGTGTTGTGATGCTAGGCAGAGCGAAAAAATCAATCACGCAATAAATTGCTGAGTCTTGTCTCACTCCATAGGAAACAGTGTAATAGCATGCTCCATCCATTCTAGAAACTATATCACATGCTTAGAGACTGATGAAGAACCTTCCTAAGGGCCTACAAGTCCAATCTTAGGTTGCTAACCACTAGGTGAACCCAAAACTACTCCTTCCTGTGTTGTATGCTCAACGAGACATGGAATCTCCAATGCTAGATCCAATGAAGCCGAGGCGGTCATAGATACTATGGAAGCCCAGGTAGTATATGTTGAAGCTCTTGCCACGTCGATCAAAAAGATCGTACTATCTATATAAGGAGGAATGAATTCCAAGAAAGTATTCAGAGGTTGATCAAAGAAATTTCACATGATAAGGAATCAAGAATGGAATTTTCCTAAATTGCCCTATAGCCTCCTTGGTAGGAGTAAGGTCTGCGTACACTTTACCCTTCCCAGACCCCACTTTATGGGAATTCACTGGGTTGTTGTTGTTGTTGCCCCATAGCCTCCCGAAGATAAAATACAGACATATATGCACTGATCCGACGGACTCTATTAGGCACTTGTTCTTATACCGACGATACTAACGAACCTAAGCTCTGATATCACACTGTCATGATGGAACCTACAATCAACCCAACAATAGATAAGCCTAACCTCATAGTCTAAAACAATAGTCAACGAACCACCACAAGTGGAAGGAAAAAATTGAATAATAATAATAATAATAATAATAATAATAATAATAATAATAATAATAATAATAATAATAATAATAATAATAATAATAATAATAATAATAGTAATAATAATAATAGTAGTAATAATAGTAATAATAGTAATAATAATAATAATAGTAATAATAATAGTAATAATAATAATAGTAATAATAATAATAATAATAATAATAATAATAGTAGTAGTAATAATAGTAATAATAATAATAATAATAGTAATAATAATAATAGTAATAGAAATAGTAGTAATAGTAGTAATAATAGTAATAATAATAGTAATAATAGTAATAATTATAATAATAATAATAGTAATAATAATAATAGTAATAGTAGTAGTAGTAGTAGTAGTAGTAGTAGTAGTAATAATAATAATAGTAATAATAGTAGTAATAGTAATAATAATAATAATAATAATAATAATAGTAATAATAGTAATAATAGTAGTAATAGTAATAATAATACTAGTAAGAATATTAATAATAATAGTAATAATAGTAGTAATAATAGTAATAGTAGCAGTAGTAGTAGTAGTAGTAGTAGTTAACATGGACAGAAATGTCCTCCATGGGTTTCAAACTGTAATTCAGCGAATGTGTGCTGATAGGACAGACATGCATCATCTCATTGCATTGCATCGCATTTTGGTGATATTTGTGAATTCATGTTTACTATTTATGCTCTTTTTATGTTGAACTTGACTTGACATGATTCACTTGACGAGACTACTGATGAGTATTCATGGACTGTATTATTATTATAGTGTAAAATGTAGAGTTGGGCTGGTTTTATACAGGTTGTAGTTAAGGAGGTTCAGTTGGGATGACAGAAGTACTTGTATCTATTGAGCTTTGCTTAGTTTTAGTTATCCACTTGTTGAGTACCGTGTTGTTTTGTACTCACCCCTTTTTCTACACATGTGTAGGTTGTGAGCCCGGACACACTTGATCTTCTAGTGTTTTATACCACTTCCGAGGCTATAATCTCGAGTGTTGAGGTAGCTGTTACATCCATCTAGCGGACCCCTTTTACTCTTTTAATATATTTTAGTCCTATTCTAGAGACAAAGGTATTGTGACTGTATTTTTCTTTCATACTTCGGTAATATCTTAGTGGCTTCTACACATGGCAACCAATCTTGGGGGAGTTTGAGTTTGTTTTACGTATTTTTGATTAAGTTAAATTTAATTTATTTTCTTTCCTTCTGCATCTACTTTTCGTTGGGTATTAGGTTGACTTGTCTCAACGGGTTGAGATGAGATTAAATATACAAGAAAGAGCTCTAGAAGTTTCTGTTACTTCTAGTAAAGTAATGATATCTTTATTATCCTAAAAAGAGTATTCAGAAAAAGTATTTACCATCTAATAAATTATTTGTATTCCAATTTTGAGGAAAGGTGATTATGAATAAAGGCTTTTACCTGTGTGTTATCTATTCTAAGAGTAAATCGATTAGGTAGTAAAAAGTAATAAAACTTTTGACAAATTTTTACTGCTACCAATAATTCTTTTTCATTGATATGGTATTGTGTTTGAGTATCTGAAAAAGTTCCAGAACAGTATCGACATAGACTTTCTCCAATTTTATTGTTATTGGAATCATAATTTATCTTTTTTAGTACGCCGCTCCAGCAGTATTTTGAAGTGTCTGTTTCTAGAATTAAATCATCACTATCTTTTGATAATTATAACCTTGGTTAATTGTTATAAATAGATTTAATATATTTAACTTTTTTCATTAAAACGTCATTGAATTCAAAACTTTTATCCTTGTTTAATAATTCTTGAAATATCTTTCTTATTTCAGTCAAATTCTGAATATAATCTGAAGCATAGTTAAGTATTCCTAAAAAGCTTTGTACTTACTTTTTATCAACTAAATTATCTGGGAAGACAGATATCTTTTCAACGATATGGCTTTGCAGTTTTATACCATTTCCTTCAATTATCATTTCTAAAAATTATATCTCAATTTTTAATAAACTTGCTTTCTTTTTGGAAAGAGCTAATCCATTTTCTAAGCATAAGTTGGTAAACTTATTTAAGTGTGTCAATTGTTCTTCAAGACTATCAGATAGAACTAAAATATCATCAATATAGATAAATATATAGTCATAATCTTTGAAGATATTATCCATCTTTCTTTGGAATATGTGCGGTGCATTTTTTAATCCAAATGGCATGACTAGCCAATCATACTATCTTTGAGGGATTGAGAAGGCGGTATATTGAATACTATCTTTATTCATTTTTATCTGCCAAAATCCACTTTTACAATCAAACTTAAAAAATATTTTTTTATTCGTGGTTTGATTAATTAAACTTTCTTTGTAGGGTAAGAAATATCCATCAAATATAGTGTTATCATTTAATTTTTTATAACTAATAACCATTCTGGGTTTATTTCGAACTATCTCTACATGGTTTCTAACCATAAAGGCGGGAGAACTATGAGGAGAGTTACTAGATCTTATTATTCTAAGACTTAATAATTCCTTGATCTGTTTTCGAAATTCTTCTTGGTCTTCAGGACTGTATCTCATTGGTTTTACTCTAATAACTTTATTTTTATCTTTCATTTCTAGTTTGGCTTCTATCCTATTTTTATCCCAAAATTCTAAGAGATTTTCAGAGAAACATTGTTCTAATTTTTGCTTAATTATATCTATTTTTTCTTCTAATTTATAAAAAGTTATCTGATATTCGAGAAAAGGATATTATTGATTTATTTCTCGAGGATTGTCCCAATCAATATCATATTGTAGCAAAGGAGTACTTTTTGGAAAAATTAGTTTGTTTTGATATCCTATACCACCATGCTGGGCTGTGCGGGGTGTAAATTGAATAGGTAATCTTTTTGAGTAGGCAGTTTTAAAATGTTTTACTACAATCATATGGTGACAAAGAGTCTTAAACTTTATTTGGAATAGAACTCTATCATATAGTATGCTATGAAACATTTCTAGAAAATTATTTCCTAATAATACATCTTGTCCAGTGTTATAAAAATAAAATGGAGAATATTTTATTAAAAAATATCCTAATAATATAATCAGTTGAACAATGCCTCTTGACATTGTTATAATATTATTTGATATATTTCTTTCTTTAGTAATAGGTAACTCTTTCATATATACTTGTGTGTTATCTGTTCTAAGAGTAAATCGTTTAGGCAGTAAAAAGTTGTCAAAAGTTTTATTACTTTTTACTACCTAAATGATTTACTCTTAGAACATATAACACACAGGTAAAAGCCTTTATTCATAATCACCTTCCGTAAAAAACGAAATACAAATGATTTATTAGATGGAAAATGGTTTTGTCTGAATAGTCTTTTTAGGATAATAAAGGTATCATTACTGTAATTTCCCGCATGGTTTAAAGGTTGGAATATGTCATAGTAGGGTAAAATAGGGAAAAATAGCTTTGGGGGAACCCTTTGCGTCTCAAAATAAATGAAATATAATTGTACATATGAGTGAGGATCAATTCCTAAATGTTTGAATTGTATGAGATATGTTTTAGGGTCATGAGGGATCTCTAACACCAAGCCAAGTCCAAAGAATTCCCCTCGGCTAAGTTTCCGAATAAGTTCGTATACGGGTCAACTTCAAATGACCATATATCGTAGAATATAATGAATTGGATGTCCTATTATATAAAATTAAAGGTCTTTGAGTATTCTTTCTAACGCCAAGATTGCAATTTTTGGAGTTTGGAGTCAAAAGTTATGACCATTTTGCTATAGACTATCACTATAGGAATTTCATGCTTGGGGTTACAGTGGCTCTCGGTGACCTATGGCACCCGAAACTAGCCTTAGTAGTTTGGGTACTGGCGCGGCGTGCCAGCTGTCGCGCTTGTAGGGTTTTAAGCCCATTTTCCAGATTTTAGGGTCATTTTAGTCTTTTCTTGTGTTTTAAACCAAAGTGAGGTCGTTTTAGGTACTAAATTGACCCTATCTAAAGATCCTAAACCTTTTAACTCTCTAATTTTCTCACAATTAGACTAAAACACTAAATCCTCTCCTCTCAAAGTTCTCCCAAGGATTTCTAGAAGAAAATCTAGGGTTCCATTCAAGGTTCTTCAAGTCTCCATTACGCTGAAGCTTGCATTTGGGAATTGTTCTCTAAGGTATGTGAGTTTTCCATTCATGGGTCCTTCCACCCATGGAGCCCAAAAGTTCTTCTCAACTCGATACTTCAATTCTAATGATGATCCTTCATGGGCTTTTACACAACGACTCTAAATGCATATATTATGATATATTTTAAATTTATTTGCATGTATTGACGTATATTGACTCTCAATTTCATCAAATGAATGATTTGTTAAAATGCCTATATGAAAGTTTGAAAAGGGCTTAAGGCATATATGGTGGGTTGTTTTTAAGATGTGTATTTTGATGCATTTCCATCACCCTTATGCATGCAAATATTCTTTAAATGTATTTGAAGGTCTTTATGAATTGAACCCACCTAGTCTTCTTATATTGAATGATGATGAAAGGGCTTTTAGTCAAAGAAAGGATTCAATATGAAAGGACAATTCTCACATATTTGAATCAAATGAAATATTTTAACGAGCTATTCCACCGATGAAGATGTGATGTCTAAAATTATACAATGCCTATGTCATTATGATACTTAAATGTTATTTCATGGGATTGACCTAGCAACGAATGTAGCATGTACATGGGGACTAGACCTAAGGGGTCCTTAAGTAAAGTCTCATGTTGCATTAACTATGTGCCAACATAGGAGCCCTTGTAGGCTATTTAGGCTAGTGGATCCACAATAAGCCAATAATGTTAAGGTTACAGAATGTTAAATTTGACGGAGTTCTACCCGACAAGTAGTCTCCCCGTGCAAACGTAGGGGATTATGTTGGATTCCATGTAATAGCTCACATGGTCTTAAATGTAGGTTAAGGTCACTTCTCCACAAAATGAATGCTTTAAGGTTGTTTTTTTGATGATGTTCAATGCATGCATTCATTATTCATATTGCTTACTCATGTCTCTCTTATGTTCTTCATTTCATAGCATACTCACATACTTAGTACATTCAAAGTACTAACGCATATTTTTGCCTACATGATATCACCATGTAGGAACCGATGTCGCACCTCGACCTCCTCCACGTGGCTAATTCAAGTTAGTTAAATATTGCTTGTGGTGAGTTCCCATATTTCGGGAACAACATCTTTTTTATTCTAAGCTTATGTTATGTAGAATAGTAAGACTTTTATTAAGGAATTTCTTGACACTTATTTTGAGGGTGAGCTAGGGACATGTCTTAGCCCCCGCCAAGTCTATTAGTAGAGGTATATTTGGACACAAAATGGAAAATGTTTTAAATTTCCTCTTGTTATTATTTACCATTAATAATGAAATGCTTAATGAACACTAAGAGGCTTGGGTGAGGTACCTCCGGGTGTCTCATTCGTCGTGTCACGTCTAGGCCCTAAGCTTGGTTCGTGACAATTACTTTATTAAAAGTAACAAAAACTTCTAGAGCTCTTTCTTGTATATTTAATCCATAAAATAAATGGTGTTGTCTTTTTCTTAATCCGAATCTTTCAAGTATATTTACGTCAAATTCTGAGTAATTAGTTAAAGAAAACTTTTCTTTTTTTATTTGTTTTAATTTTCTTTTATCTACAAATATATCTTGTTTATATTCTCCAATTTGTTCTATCGTTTCTTCTATTATATCATGAATAGTTTCTATTTTATTGTTCATCTTAGCTGTCTTCTTCTGACGAATAATAAAAATCCATATCAGTTAATATAAAAATTATATCGTCTGATTCAACTTCTTCAAGGTTATTTAATTGTATAAATTCTTGTGAATTTATCATTTCTTCGATATCTTCATCAATTTCTATTTTCTTATTATTATTAGGAAAAAAAATTAGGCATCTATTGGCATAGTGTCCTATCTCTTTGCAGTAATAACATCTACATTTTTTTAGATTTTTTCTTTTATTATTTCTTTTGTAAAAAGGTTTTTGATATCGAGTATATCCTTTATTTTTGTAATATATAGCTTTTCTCTTTTTAAAATATTTCTTTTTAAAGAGTTTCTTCTTTTTATATTTTCTTTTAACCTTTTTGTAGTAATAAGGACTTTCACATCCAATCATTATTGGCATTTTTGAATTATCACAGCATAAGCTTATTTTCTTTCTTAATCCTTTGGTTTCTTTTGCTAGTATGGTATCTGCACACCATGTACTAAGTTTATATTTTAAATGGGTTATTCTTTTTCCTAAAATATCTGATGTCCCTAAATTATAAGTATCAATTAATTTTTTGCCCCAATGGTCTGGAATCTTATTGAAAAACATTGGTAAATACATTTCTGTATTTTTTACTCTATTATATACATAATAATAATAATCTTGGAAAACACATATATATTTATCTATTTCTCACATGTCACATAGTTGTAATCGTAACAAAGCAATTTCATATTTCTTTATCGTTGCAGGTTCTTTTAAGAAATTACCTTCTCCAGCAAATTCTAATCTTATAGCTTTTGTACATCTTTTAATTAGGTTAGCGATATTATCATCTGTTTCGAAAATATCAATTTTAGCGACTTCATTTAGATTTTGCCAAAATCTTAATACACTATTTAATAGACTTCGTTCTATAAATTATTTAGTTGTATCATAATCCATTTTGTTTACTGTGATTGCTATCCTTAAAAAGGTTTCCCATTTATCTATAACTTCTTCAGTATTATTAATATAATCTAAATCTAGATATATTCCAAATGGAATAATTGCTTCGCTTTTCATTAATCGTATTGGAGTATGACTATCTTTTGCTCTTAGAGCAGTATTTATACCTGCATAAGCCCTAAAGGGTTTATTAAAACTTTGGCTAGTTTCAGCCCTAAAGGGTTTATGTCTACTGGTTTGTTAACATCCATTTTTAGGTTTATCATGTCACCCTCGTCTTTTAACTTGGTGCTCTTTATATTTATTATGAGATCGTTTATGTTAGAATTTTTTGATTCTGAGCTTACCATTTTAGATTATTTTCTCCATATCCTTCTGGTATTTTTATGTTGGCAATATGAGATCCTATAGTTCCTATGGTTTTAACTATAGATTCTTCATCAATCTTTCTTTCTTTTTGGGTTAGCATATCTTTTAAAATTTGAATTTCTTTAATTATTAAGTTTCCATAATAAATTATCATTCTTTGTATTTCATACAGATCTTGTTCTATTTTTAAAGGATCTTCTTTATTTAATAGTTTATAATGAGTTTTGTTTTCCATTTTATCCGAAATTGGCTAACCGTTTTTTAAAGTAATAATTTTTTAATAATTTTAGATTATCTTTTTCTGCTATTATCTCGTTATCATTAGAGACTATCATTTTCTGTATTCTTCTTATCTTTTCAATATTAGTAAGGTCTATTTTCTTTAAATATCATTTATATGATTGATCTTTTATTTTAGAGAATTTTAAATTCCTTCGAAAAGTCCAATATAATCGATAATTTAATCTAATATCTAAACAATATGGTAATTTTTTCATTTTTAATGAATTTTATATTATTGGTGAGACCTTCTATTACTATATCATAGTCAGATAATATATTTTCTGTTCTAATTATAGCTTCCTTATCGGGATAAGTATTATCCTTTTGGAGTAGGAGTAGTAATTTTTTACATTTTTCTTTACCTTTTTGGCTATCTTGTACATGTCGTCTAAATTTTTAGTATATGGAATTATCTATTCTTATATCACTAAAATAAGGTTGCCTTTTTATTCTATATCTATGTCATTAAAATCTTCATCACATCTTAGTGCTTCGGTTATTCTGTCAAATTTAGATGCATCATTTCTTGTCTAATTTTAATATCTAAAGTCGACCTGTTTTGGGTAATATCTACTTCTATATCTTTAAGATCTATCATGACTCTGATACCAACTGAGGGACGGGATTCAAAAAATCGCTGGTTCGATAAATTAATAATCTGAGTAGGTATATTTTTATATCTAACAGTATTTTTGTCTTGTTCAATGATTAAAATTAAGCCTCCTGAAGAGGAATATGTTATGTCTAAAGTGAGCATAATATCAAAATTGAGATACTTTCTTGAATAATATACTATTATAACAGTATAATATCTTAACTTAAATAAAAAGTCAAGGGTCCAACACGCTTTCATACCTGTTCCGTTTTGACCGAAGTTACACCGGGTATCCATCGAGACTTTTACCGGACATTGCAGTCCCAACCTAAAAATAGGTAACTTCCTTGGCATGCCTTCAGCATAACTCAGCACAACCTTAGTTCGTTTTCTACTCTAAGGCGTAAGGGGATATGGAAGGGGAGTCTTTTCTTTTTTATAGAAGGAAAGAAATTATAAAGAGATAATAAAATTTTGCTCAGGAAAGATACTCACAAATTTTTAGTTATTATTCATATTGATGATGTTTTTACAAAGGGAAAGAAGGCTGATGCTTTCTTGATGCCTCCTTCTGATTACCAAATTCCTCTTATATAGAGTGAGGCTCCGGACTTCAAACTCCTTTCTTAACAAATTTTAAAACCTTGAAAATGACACTTATATATATTTATTTCTCTAGAAAGATAGGATAAGATAATGACCTGACAAAGACCTAATTACTTTATTGAAAGAAAATAAAATAGTGGGACCCAGTATTTTTATATTATTACAAATGGGTCACTATCATTTCTTATCTTCTAAAATCTTCTACGTTCTTGTACTTCTGCCATCTTCTGATGTCCCTTTCTTTATCTTCTCATCATCTTATCTTCTTGTCTGCTTGTCACTATCTTCTGGCTTTTTATTATCATTTTTCTATCGTTCGTCTGTCTTTGGTATATTCTGAAGATGTTGACATGACATCTTCAATTATGTTTTCCTTTCTTGGGAGTAGAATTCACACGTCCCCTTGGTGTGTTTTCCCATCTCATATAATCGTTGTTGTGCTTGTGGACTGGATTTAATAATTCCTTTGTTAATTAGGTCTATCTTAGTTTCCATGTACCTTTTAGCTGATGGTGGGGTAATTTTTACTGGGGTTATCAAAATAGAGGAATGTATTTTGGTTCCTCCATATATTCTGGATCCTCATTTAAAACTGTGTTCCATGTTTTGAAGCACAATCCTTAAATCGACTGTATATCTGTAGTGTATATCTTTTTCTGTAAATCTTAAAAAAGATCTTTCTTGAAAATTATTAACAATATTAAAGTCATTAGCTTTGCCAATTTGCATAAAATGATATGCTGGGTATCTGTCTTCTTTGTAGAAATTTGGTCGTGCAGAAATGAATTTTAGGACTAGAATATCTTTAACTGTAATTGTAGGGTTATTAAGATAATAATTTTTTACTCCTTCATGAATCCATGAAGGTAGTCAACTTATTTCTGGGAAATTCGGAGTTGTAAGATAAATTGAGTTTATTGCTCCAAAGTCATACCAGCATCTGATCTCATGGGGAGACGAATTCTGTAGTTAGTTAATTCGGAGGTATATTCCCGAGAGGTCCATATATCGGTTAGGCATTTTTTGAGAGAAAATAAATCTCTCATTATCTGTTCCTATTTTTCCATATCGATTGTATTTTTTACAGATCCCAAAGAGTTTCCCTTTTGAGGTAATTGGAGTCTGAAAGATAATCTTTCATATTTGTCTTGTACCTTAGTAGTAGCGGAGACATTATCGCCTTTTTGTACTTTTAAGAGATTATTAATAATATCATATAAATCACTGCAATATCTAATTTTGGGGTTATCTAAGTACATATGCTGATTAACTTATCAGCAATCTATTATTGACAGTCGAAATTAGCAATTTTGATAATATCTGAAATGGCTATTTAGATATCTTTGAATCCTTTATCAAAGACATTGTGACTGTATTTTTCTTTCGTACTTCGTTAATGTATTAGTGGCTTGTACACATGACAATCAATCTTGGGGGAGTTTGAGTTTTTTTTATGTGTTTTCGATTAAGTTAAATTTGATTTATTTTCTTTTCTTCCGCATCTACTTTCCATTGGGTATTAGATTGACATGTCTGGGTGGATTGAGATAAGTTCCATCACACCCATGTCTGGGTCATGATAAAATTATATTAGAGCCCAGGTTCATAGTTCTCACATGTATACAAGCCGAGTCTAAGTAGAGTCTTGAGGATCGGTACAAAGATGTCTGTACTTATCTCTAAGAGGCTATGAGGACTTTTAGGAAATTTTTCTTTTTTGCTTTCACTTTGTATCGTGCGTGATTACTTGTGTTGATACTAAATTTTCGCGTGTCTATTCTGATAGATGGCTAGGACCAGAACTACGACTAGAGGTAGAGGAAGGGAGGCACTCCCCGATTTTGATGTTGGGACCCCAACTAGGGGTAGAGATAGAGGCCATGGTCGGGGTGTGGCGGCAGGAAGAGGTCATGCCCGAGGAGCAGCACAAGCTAGAGGTCATACTAGAGAGACTTATCTTGATCCACAGATTGATGCTAGAGAGGAACAGATCCCTTTAGAGCTTCCTACTGCACCATTGCTTTAGGCCACTTTGATGCGAGTATTGGATGCGTTCGAAGGATTTAATCAGAGTGTGAGGGCGAATGGTACACCTGAGGGATCTCAGACGAGAGTAGGAGCTTAGACCCCAGGGCAGCATAAGATTTCAGTTGTTCAGGGTCCGGTGGGCCAGCCACCTGTGGGGCCTAGAGCTGATGAGGATGGAGTACAGGTAGGGGAGCCTAGGGTGCACCTATAGTCATGTTGACTGAGGACGAGCAACGCTTATATGAGAGGTTCCGAAAAATGGACCCACCATAGTTTTAGGGTGGGAAGACTGAGGAGGTACAAGAGTTCCTGACCATGTGCTGAGAGTTGTTGGAGACAGGATGGTTAGCTGAGACTCACGGAGTTCATTCTACTACACTCCAATTACGTGGACCACCCAGAGAGTGGTAGAGAGTATATCTGAGTTCCAGGCTAGTTAGGTCATCCCAGATGACTTGGGATGAGTTTGCTAGTGCCTTTTATGACCGTTTCATCCCCTGGAGTGTGAATAGTAATAATACTAATAATAATAGTAATAGTAGTAATAGTAGTAGTAATAATAGTAATAATAATAGTAATAATAGTAATAATAATAATAATAATAATAATAATAGTAATAGTAATAATAATAATAATAATAATAATAATAATAATAATAATAATAATAATAATAATAGTAATAATAATAATAGTAATACTAATAGTAATAGTAATAATAATAATAGTAATACTAATAGTAATAGTAATAATAATAATAATAATAATAATAATAATAATAATAATAATAATAATAATAATAATAATAATAATAATAATAAAATAACAATAATAATAATAACAAGAAGAATAATGATAGTGTTCTTAGATATGAAAATATACCCACGCAGATTATTGATTTATCGAACTGGAGATTTTCTGTATTACACAAAATATGTCAACTTTAAATATCAAGATTAGAAAACAAAGTAGTGAAGATAAATTTGATAAAATAACTGAAGCATTAAGATGCGATGAAACCTTTAAAGATATAGAATGAAAAGTCATCTTTCTTTTGCTGAAGCAAAAATAGATAATAATTTTCTATGAAAATTTAAAAAGCATCTACATGATAGTCAAGTAGGCAGAGAAAAATGTAAAAAATTGTTAGTATTACTCAAATAAGATAATACAGATAAAGTCGCCATATCTAGAACCGAACAAATATTATCCGATTATGATATAATAATAAAAAAATTAACTAATAATGTTCAAAGAATCAAAGATGAAACTGATACTCATTCCTCTAGTTTTGGATAATAAAAAGATTACCTTCCTTTTCTGACATAAGACTAGATTATCATTTATATTGGACTTTTCAGAAAAATTGAAACATAATTAAGATAAAAGAAGAATCTTATCAAAGATATTTAAAAAAATTAGACACTACAAAGATTGAACAAATAAAGAAAACACAAGAAGTAATGATTGCTAATAATGAGGAAGTATTATTAGAAAACAATAATATAAAATTACTTAGAAGTTATTATTTTAAACAGCTTCCAGCTAGTATGGGATAAAATGGATAATAAAACCAACTATAAATTACTTAATGAACAAGATCCTCTAAAGATAGAGCAAGATTTAAATAAAGTATAGAGAACGATAATTTACTTTGGAAATTTAATAGTTAAAGAAATTCAAACTTTGAAAGATATACTAAATCAAAAAGAAATAAAAATTGATAAAAAACCTATAAGTTAAACCTTAGATATCATAGGATCCCATATTCTAAAATAGAAATACCTGAAGGATACGGAGGAAACAATTTTAATTGGTAAACTCTAACTCAAAAATTTCTAAAATAGATAATCTTATAATAAATATAAAAGAGACCAAGTTAAAAAATAAAGGGGATATGATAAACTAAAAAATGGATACAATCAAACCAGAAGAAGTAGATTTTAATTCTAATATTATCGAGTTCCCTACTTAGGCTGAAACTAGCCGAACAAATTTTAATAAAGCCGCCAGGGCTTATGCAGGTATAAACTCTGCGTTAAGATCAAAAGATAGTCATGCACCCATAGGATCAATGAAAAGTGAAGCGATTAATCCATTTGGATTATATCTAGATTTAGATTATATCAATAATACTGAAGAAGCTATAGATAAATAGAAAACTTCTTTAAGGATAATAGTAACAATAAACAAAATAGATTATGACACAACTAAATATTTTATAGAAACAAGTCTATTAAATAGTGTGCTAAGATTTTGGCAAAACATAAATGATGCAACTAGAAATGATATTTTTGGTACCGGTGATAATATTGCTAATTTAATTACAAGAGCTACAGAAGCTATAATATTAGAATTTGCCAAAGATGGTAATATTTTGAAAGACCCGCAACGATTAAAAAATACAAAATTGCATTATTACGATTACAAGTATATGATATATGTGAGATAGATAAATATATTTGTGTCTTTCAAGATTACTATTACTATGTTTATAAGTGAGTAAAAAATAGAAAATGTATTTACCAATGTTTTTGTAATGACTTGTTAGGTCATTTTGGGAAATAGTCATCTTCCCTTCATAAAAGACTTCTTCCATACATTTAAATTGGGAATTTTGGACTATTCGATAACTTCGGTTAATTAATTGATGGGTGATTTTAAATAATTAATTTAATTGATGGGCTAAAGTATTAACTTATTTAATACCCTATACCACTTTTCTTATATTTATTAAAACATGTTAGTAGGGTTTGTTACTTTATTACATAATTAATTAGAAAAGAAAGCAATAAAGGATGAGAAACTTACCTGCACATCAACATGAAGCGGCAACACCTTCAGGTAATGGCTTCAAAATTTTTTTTTTCCTTGGGTATGAGTATTGTTGCTAGGAGGGTAGTGAGTATTTCCTATACTAAAGGGTAGGTGCAATTGATGTTGCTGCTAGAGAAATTTTTTCTTTCAAATGACCCGTTAGGTCATTTTGGGAAATAGTCATCTTCCCTTCATAAAAGACTTCTTCCGTACATTTAAATTGGGAATTTTGGACTATTCGATAACTTTGGTTAATTAGTTGATGGGTGATTTTAAATAATTAATTTAATTGATGGCTAAAGTGTTAACTTATTTAATATCCTATACCACTTTTTTTATATTTATTAAAAATATGTTAGTAGGATTTGTAATTTTAGTACATAATTAATTAGAAAAAGAAGCAAGAAAGGACGAAAAACTTACCTGCACGTCAACACGAAGCGGCAACACCTTCAGGTAATGGCTTCAAAATTCTCTTTTTTGTTGGGTACGAGCATTGTTGCTTGGAAGGTAGTGAGTATTTTCTATACTAAAGGGTAGGTGGAATTGATGTTGCTGCCAGAGAAATTTTTTCTTTCAAATTAAAAAGTTAGTGCTTAGGCAATGATTGGGTGATGATTGCTGTCAATTTTGTTTAGTGGTATCGTTACTGCATCACTGACATAGAATAAGTTAGTTCTCAAATTTTAATATTGAGTTAGGTAATTAAATATTAGGTGTATTATATTTTATGAATTTCTTTAAATTTATGATATTGGGAAATTAGAACCTAACCCTAGGCTTAAAATTTGGAAATATAAGAGTTGACATGTTATTTGACATCAACATTAGGAACTTGATAATAGATTTGGTAGGTTTGTGCTCTAGGCTCGACATATAATATTATGGGTGTTGTTAGTTTCAAAATCTTATTGTGGTTTTTTATTTGATTAGATTATACTTATTTGGAGGTCCAACGAAAAAGAGAATGTTCAAGTCCCGGAGTAATTGCTTGATTATTTGAGGCAAGTAAATTTCTAAACCTCAGTTTAAGCTTGTAGATGCTTATATTTCTGTGTTATGTGCACTGGGGAGTAATAAGAATCAGAATGGGTTATTGACTGTATGATTGATCTTAAAAATGGAGACGAGGGATATAAAATGGTAATCTAATGACATGTATTGGTGGAATTGATGTGATGATATTATGGATTTATTTTGGACATGTGAAATGACTATGTTAATGTGAGATGGGAAAAATTATAGTATTTTTATGTTATTATCATGAATTATATGAATGTTACTTGATTGCATTGATTCTAACATACTGTGTTGAGAATGAAAGTGATATGAAACAAAGGGGTTGGGCCACACGCTCCATGGCAGGTATTATGAAATAAAGGGGTCAGGCCACACTCTCTGTGGCAGGATATGTATATTGAGGGGATGGGCCACACGCTCCGTGGCAGGTAACATGGACAGAAATGTCCCCCATAGGTTCCGAACTGTAATTCGGCGGATGTGTACCGATAGGATAGACATGCATCATTTCATTGCATTGCATCGCATTTTGTTGATATTTGTGAATTCATGTTTACTACTTATGCTTTGTATATGTTGAACTTGACTTGACATGATTCACTTGATGAGACTACTGATGAGTATTCGTGGACTGTCTTATTATTATTGTGTAAAGTGTGGAGTTGGGCTAGTTTTATGCTGGTTGTAGTTAAAGAGGTTTAGTTGGGATGACCGGAGTACTTGCATCTATTGAGATTTGCTTAGTTTTAGTTATCCACTTGTTGAGTAACGTGTTGTTTGGTAATTAACCCTTTGTTTGACACTTGTGTAGGTTGTAAGCCCAGACACGCTTAATCTTCTAGTGTTTTATACCACTTCTGAGGCTGTCATCTCTAGTGTTGAGGTAGTTTTTACATCTATCTAGCGGACACCTCTTACTCTTTTAATATGTTTAAGTCCTATTCTAAAGTCAAAGACATTGTGACTGTATTTTTCATTCGTACTTTGTTAATGTATTCGTGGCTTGTACACGTGACAACCAATCTTAAGGGAGTTTGAGTTTGTTTTATGTATTTTTGGTTAAGTTAAATTTTATTTATTTCATTTTCTTCCGCATCTACTTTCCATTGGATATTAGGTTGACTTATCTCGGTGGGTTGAGATGAGTGCCATCACACCCATGTCTGGGTCGTGACAAAATGGTATTAGAACCCCAAGTTCATAGGTCTCATGTGTATACAAGCCGAGTCTAAGTAGAGTCTTGAGGATCGGTATAGAGACGTCTGTACTTATCTCCGAGAGGCTATGAGGACTTTTAGGAAATGTTTTCTTTGGTCTTTCACTTTGTATCATACATAGTTACTTGTGTTGGTACTAAATTTTTAGGTGTCCATTCTGACAGAGGTCTATGACCTGAACTATGGCTAGAGGAAGAGGAAGGGAGGCACTCCCCGAGGTTGATATTGGGACCCCAACTAGGGGTAGAGATAGAAGCCGAGCAAGAGGCCATAGTCGGGGTATGGCAACAGGTAGAGGTCATGCCAGAGGAGCGGCACCAGCTAGAGGTCATGCTAGAGAGACTTCTCTTGATCCACAGATTGATGCTAGAGAGGAACAGGTCCCTCTAGAGCTTGCTACTGCACCATTGCTTCAGGCTACTTTGATGCGAGTATTAGATGCGCTTGAAGGATTTAATCAGAGTTGAGGGCGAATGGTACACCTGAGGGTTCTCACATTAGATTAGGAGCTCAGACCCTAGGTCAACATCAGATTCCAGTTGTTCAGGGTCCGATGGTCCATCCACCTGCGAGGCCTACAGCTGATGAGGATGGAGTATAGGTAGAGGGAGCCCAGGGTGCACCTGTAGTCATATTGACTGAGGAAGAGCAACGCCGATATGAGAGGTTCTGAAAAATGGACCCACCACAGTTTTAGGGTGGGAAGACTAAGGATGCACATGAGTTCCTGACCATTTACCGAGAGTTGGTTGAGATAGTAGGGTTAGCTGAGACTCATAGAGTTTGTTCTACTACACTCCAATTGCGTGGACTAGCCAGAGAGTGGTAGAGAGTATATCTGAGTTCCAGGCCAGTTAGGTCATCCCATATGACTTTGGGATGAGTTTTCTTGTACCTTTTATGATGGTTTCATCCCTTGGAGTGTGAAGGAAGAGAGACAATTATGGTTCGATAATTTGAGGCAGGAAGGTCTTATAGTTATTGAGTATGAGACTTGTTTCTACCAGTTATCCAGACATTCCATGGATGACCTTCCTGATGAGACAGAGCAGATTCAAAGATTTGTGCGAGGACTAAAATATTCCATTCATATAGTAGTTTTTTGACCCGACCTTGAGGGCTCTTTCTTCCAATCTATCATGGGTACTGCTAAGGAGGCAGAGTTGATGGAGAGAAATGAGTTCGGGGACCCTAGGAGGGCCCGTGTTTCTAGTCAGGTTTTGGGTACCTCATCTGGAGGTAGAGGGTCCTATAGAGGTGGTGGTTCCTTATAGCGTAGAGGACTAATTCATGCATCTATATCAGTTTCTAAGGATGGTCAGATACCTCGTGGGTCCTATAGTACAGGTCAAAGTTACTAGGGGTCACAGCAGAGGCCGGTGAGCTGGGGTGGTTATACAAGTTCTTCAAGTTCATTGCAGAGGTTTTCATACTAGAGAGCATGTTATACTTGTGTTGATCGAGATCATCTTTTGTGGTAGTGTACATCTATGGGTCGAGGAGGAACCCAACCTAGATGTTCAGTTTTAATTAGAGGTAGAGCCCAGACTAATAGAGGTGGTCGCACTCCTGGCAGGGGTGCTGGTGGTGCTATAGTCCCTCAGGGAGGAGGTAGAAGTGTTGGGTAGGTCGGAGGTGGTAGGGAAGCTCAGTGTTATACTTTTCCAAGGAGACCCAAGGCTGAGGCTTTCGACGCAGTTATCATATGTATCATCCCGGTTTGACATCGACCTGCATCTGTATTATTTGATCTAGGGTCTACATTTTCCTATGTGTCTGCCTATTTTGCATCTGACTTTGATTTGACATGTGACCATATGTTTGTGCCTGTTTATGTTTCTATACCCATGGGTGAGCCCTTAGTGGTGGATAAAGTATATCGATTAGGTCTCATTTCCTTGGTCGGATATGATACTTGGGTAGATATGATTATCTTGGGGATGGTAGATTTTGATGTGATATTGGGTATGGATTGGCTTTTTCCCCATCATGCTATTCTCGATTATTTTACTAAAATAGTTACCTTTGCGATACCTGGTGCCTCGAGGGTTGAGTGGAAGGGTACTAATAGCTCCAACCCTAGTAAGGTTATCTCATATATTTATGCTCAGAGGCTAATTGATAGAGAATGTATGTATTATTTGGCCTTTATTCGGGATACTAGTATTAAGTCTCCTCTTATGGAGACTATTCTAGTGGTTAAGGAGTTTTCTGATGTATTTCTTACTGATCTTCCTCGTGTTCCTCCAGATAGGGACATCGATTTTGCTATTGACTTAGATCCTGGCACTAAACCCATTTCTATTCCTTCATATCGCATGACTCCAGTTGAGTTGAAGGAATTGAAGGATAAGTTGCAAGACTTGTTGAGTAAGGGGTTTATTTGCCCTAGTATGTCGCCTTGGGGTGCACCGGTTCTGTTTGTAAAGAAGAAAGATAGGAGTATGAGGATGTGTATCGATTACAGGCAGTTGAATAAGGTAACTGTTAAAAATAAATATCCTCTTCCTCGTATTGATGATTTATCTGATCAGCTATAGGGAGCGACATTATTTTTCAAAATAGACTTGAGGTCCGGTTATTATCAGTTGAAGATTAGGGTGTCAGATATCCCTAAGATAGCTTTTCGGACTCGTTATGGTCACTATGAGTTCTTGGTGATGTCATTTAGGTTGACCAATGCCTCTGCAGCATTCATGGAGTTTATGAATAGAATGTTTCGCCCGTACTTGGATTCTTTTGTGATAGTATTCATTGATGACATCTTGGTGTATTCCAAGACTAAGGCAGATCATGTCCGTTATTTGACGTTGGTACTTCAGAAGTTGAGGAAAGAAAAGTTGTATGCAAAGTTCTTCAAGTGTGAATTTTGGCTTGATTCTGTGACATTCTTAGGACATATGGTGTCCAAAAAGGGGATTAGAGTGGATCCGTCTAAGATTGAGACAGTTAGAGGTTGGACAAAGCCTACTTCTCCTACTGAGATTCATAGTTTTGTGGGGTTAGCCAGTTTTTATAGACGGTTCATGCAGGATTTCTCTACTATTGCAGCTCCATTGACTAGATTGACTCAGAAGGTTATGGAATTTCATTAGTCCGACGAGTGTGAGGTGAGCTTCTAAAAGCTTAAGACTTTATTGACTTTGGCTCCTATTTTGATGCTACCCGAGGAAGGTATGGGCTTTACTGTATACTGTGATTCTTCCGATGTTGGTTTAGGCACAGTGTTGATGCAAAAGGGAAAAGTGATTGCCTATGCTTCAAGACAGTTGAAGGCTTATGAGAAAAAACTATCCTCCTCATTATTTGGAGTTAGCAGATACGGTCTTCGTGCTTATGTTATGGCACCATTACCTATATGGTATGTATTGTGAGGTCTTGACCGATCATAGGAGTCTTCAGTATATATTAAGTCAAATGGATCTAAACTTGAGGCAACATAGATGGATTGAGTTACTGAATGACTAAGACATGACTATCTTGTATCACCCAGGAAAATCCAATGTAGTGGCAGATGCCTTGAGTAGAAAGTCCTCTAGTATAAGGAGTCTTGCCGCGATCTAAGTTGAGGAGTGACCATTGGCTATAGATGTTCATAGGCTCGCTAATAGCCTTGTCTATTATAGATTTTAGAGTATGGTGGTGTTTTTGCCTTGGTGGAGGCCCGTTCTTCCTTGATTGAGCAGATTGGGGAGAGGCAGTTTGAGGATGAGAAGTTATGTATCATTCGAGATAAGGTATTAAGAGGTGAAGCTAAGGAGGTGGTACTTGATTCAGAAGGTGTACTGATGATTAGCGGCAGAATTTGTGTGCCTAAGGTGGGTGACCCAACTAGATTTATTTTGGAAGAGGCTCATTGTTCAAGGTATTTTATCCATCCGGGAGCTGCACAGATATATCGTGATGTGAGCCAACACTATTGTTGGTATGGGATGAAGAAGGACATCGTAGAGTTCGTGTCTAAGTATTTGACTTGCCAGCAGGTAAAGTGTGAACACCAGCAGCTTGGTGTGTGAGTCAGAGAATGCCTATTCCTACTTGGAAGTGGGAAATAATCACCATGGACTTCATTGTGGGTTTACCTCCCACCGTGGGTGATTATGATTCTATATGGGTGGTTGTTCATAGACTGACAAAGTCCACCCATTTTATTCCAGTTAAGGTGAGGTACACAGTGGATAAGCTAGCCCAATTGTATATTAGTCAGATCATTTGGATTCATGGTGTCCTAGTATCTATCATTTCGGATCGGGGTTTGGTATTTACTTCACACTTTTGGCAGGTATTTTAGCATATTTTGGTCATTAGACTTGATATAAGTACAACTTTTCACCCACAGATTGATGGTCAGTCCGAACGGACAATTCAGGTGTTGGAGTACATGCTTTGAGCTTGTGTTATTGATTTTGGTACTGGATGGGATCAATACTTACCCCTAGCGGAGTTTGCATACAACAATAGTTATCACTCCAGTATTCAGATGGATCCATTTGAGGCTTTGTATGGTAGACGGTGTCGATCTTCTATTGGCTGATTTGACTTAGCTAAGATAGAATCCTTAGACACAGACTTGCTTAGAGATGTTATGGAGCAGGTTCGTAGGATTCAGGGTAGACTCTTGACATCTCAGAGCAGGCAGAAGAGTTATACAGACCGGAGAATTTGACCATTGAAGTTCATGGTGGGTGATCATGTTTGTCCTCAAGTGTCTCCCATGAAGGGCGTGATGCGGTTCGGGAGGAAGGAAAAGCTCATCCCTTGATTTATTAGGCCATTTGAGATTTTGGCGCGAGTTGGAGAGGTGGCTTATAAATTGGCCCTACCACCTAGCTTATAATCTATGCATAACGTGTATCATGTTTCCATGCTTCGAAGTATGTTCTGGATGAGTCCCATGTGTTATCACTCGATTCAGTGAAGTTGGGTCCAGACCTGGCATTTGAGGAGGATTCTATAGCCATTCTAGATAGACAGGTTCGTAATCTTAGAAATAAGGAGATAGCTTCAGTGAACGTACAATGGAAGCACCCTTCAGTCAGAGAGGCGACTTGGGAAACAGAGGCTGATAAGCGTGCTAGATACCCCTAGTTTTTCGAAGCTTCACGTACTTTCTTTTACTTTATGTTCGAGGACGAATATGGTTTTTAGTGGTGGATAATGTAATGACCCAACAGATCATTTTGGGAAATAGTCATCTTCCCTTCATAAAAGACTTCTTTCGTACATTTAAATTGGGAATTTTGGACTATTCGATAACTTCGGTTAATTAGTTGATGGATGATTTTAAATAATTAATTTAATTGATGGATAAACTGTTAACTTATTTACTACCCTATACCACTTTTCTTATATTTATTAAAATAGGTTAGTAGGGTTTTTTTACTTTAGAACATAATTAATTAGAAAATGAAACAAGAAATGATGAAAACTTACCTGCACGTCAATACGAAGTGGCAACTCCTTCAGGTAATGGCTTCAAAATTCTCTTTTCCTTGTGTACAAGCATTGTTGCTCGGAGGGTAGTGAGTATTTCCTATCTAAAGGGTGGGTGCAATTTATGTTATTGCCAGAGAAATTTTTTCTTTCAAATTGGAAAGTTAGTGCTTAGGAATTTATTGGGTGATGATTTCTTAATAATTACAGGAATGCCATAAACTAATTCTTGCCTTTAACAAGTTGTTTAATGTTTTCTTTGAGCAGTATGCCAATTTTTTTTAGTGGTATCGTTACTGCATCACTGACATAGAATGAGTTAGTTCCCGAATTTTGATATATTGAGATAGATAATTAAATATTAGGTGTATTATATTTTATGAAATTCATTAAATTTATGATATTGGAGAAATTAGAACTAAACTCTAGGCTTAAAATTTCAAAATATAAGAGTGACATGTTATTTGATATCAACATTAGGAACTTGATTATAGATTTGGGTATGTTTTGGCTCTAGGCTAGACATATAATAATATGGGTGTTGTTAGTTTCAAAATCTTATTGTGGTTTTTTATTTGATTAGATTATACTTCTTTGGACCCAACGAAAAGGGAAGGCTCAAATCCCGAAGTAATTTCTTGATTATTTGAGGTAAGCGAATTTCTAAACCTCAGTTAAAGCTTGTAGATGCTTGTATTTCTGTGTTATGTGCACTGGGGAGTAATGAGAATTGGACTGGATTATTGATCGTATGATTGATCTTAAAAATGGAGACGAGGGGTATAAAATGGTGATCTAGTGACATGTGTTGGTGGAATTGATGTGATGATATTATGGATTTATTTTGGACATGTGAAATGACTATATTGATGTGAGATAGGAAAAATTATTGTGTTGTCATGTTATTATCGTGAATCATATGAACCTTAGTTGATTGCATTGATTCTAACATACTGTGTTGAGACTAAAAGTAATATAAAACAAAGGGATCAGGCCACACGCTCCGTGGCGGGTATTATAAAATAAAGGGGTCGGCCACACGCTCCATGGCAGGATATGTATATTGAGGGGATAGGCCACATGCTCCGTGGTAGGTAACATGGACAAAAATGTCCTCCATGGGTTCCGAACTGTAATTCAATGGATGTGTACTGATAGGACAAACATGCATCATCTCATTGCATCGCATTTTGTTGATATTTGTGAATTCGTGTTTACTACTTTTGCTCTATATTTGTTGAACTTGACTTGACATGATTCACTTGATGAGACTACTAATGAGTATTTGTGGACTATATTATTATTATTGTGTAAAGTGTAGAGATGGGCTGGTTTTACGCAAGTTGTAGTTAAGGAGGTTCGGTTGAGATGATAGGAGTACTTGTATCTATTGAGCTTTACTTAGTTTTAGTTATCCACTTGCTGAGTACCGTGTTGTTTAGTACTCACCCCTTTCTTTTACACTTGTGTAGGTTGTGAGCCCGGATCTTCTTAATCTCCAGTGTTTTATACCATTTCTGAGACTATCATCTCAAGTGTTGAGGTAGTTGTTACATCTATCTAGCGGACACCTCTTGCTCTTTTAATATATTTTAGTCCTATTCTAGAGACGAAGACATTGTGATTATATTTTTCTTTCGTACTTCATTAATGTATTAGTGGCTTGTACAAATGACAACCAATATTGGGAGAGTTTGAGTTTATTTTACGTGTTTTCGGTTAAGTTAAATTTAATTTATTTCCTTTTCTTCCGCATCTACTTTTCGTTGGATATTAGGTTGACTTATCTCGGTGGATTGAGATGAGTGTCATCACACCCGTGTCTAGGTCATGATAGTTTTTTACTAAGATACCAGACCCTTGGAGAAAAAAGTTAATAGATACTTATAATCCTGGTACAACTGATACTTTAGAAAAAAGAATAACTCATTTAAAAGATAAGCTTAGTAATGGTATGCAGACGCCATAATTAAACAAAAGGATTAAGAAAGAAAATAACTCTATGTTGTGATAATTCTAAAATGTCTATAATGATCGGATGTGAAAGTCTCTACTATTATAAAAAGATTAAAAGAAAATTAAGAAAAAGAAACTCTTTAAAAAGAAATATTTCAAAAAAACAAAAGCTAGATATTACAAAAAGAAAAGATATACTAGATATAACCAACCATTTTTCAAAAGAAATAATAAGAGAAAAAATCCAAAAGATGCAGAGGTTATTACTGTAAAGAGATAGGATACTATGCTAATAGATGCGCAAACAAATTTGCCAATAATACCAAGAAAATAGAAATTGATGAAGATATTAAAGAAATAATAAATTTAGAAGAATTTATATAATTAAATAATTTTTGAAGAAGTTGAGTCTGATGACACAATCTTCATATTAACAGATACTGATTATTATTTCTTTTTAGAAAAAGATAGTCAAAATGAATAATAAAATAGAAACTGTCCAGGATATAATAAAAAAATGATAGAACAAGTTGAAGAATATAAACAAGATATTTTTATTGATAAAAGAAAATTAAAACAAATACAAAATGAAAATTTTTCTTTAACTAATTACTCAGGATTTAAAGTAAATACGCTTGAAAGATTAGGATTAAGAAAAAGAAAACATTATTTATTTTATGAATTAAATATCCAAGAAAGAGCTTTAGAAGTTTTGGTTACTTCTAATAAAATAATGATACTGTTACTATCTAAAAAAGATATTCAAGATAAATTACGAAAAATAAATATAGAAATTCGAAATACACTTGGATGGATACATATAGGAGATATCCAGATAATAATAAAATGTACATTTAGAGAAGGGTTAGATACTCTAATAGATTTAGCTATTATAGATAACATGATAATAGACAGGGAAGATGCCTGTTTAGGAATCTTACGAGGAAATCTACAATATGGAAAGATTACGTTCAATATATATCCAAGAATTTCATACCATATTTTGGATAGAGAGTTTGATAAAACTCTAAGCTTAATAAAATATTTTAAAAGAAAAGAATTCTTTCATAAAAATAGTAGACCATATTCTATAACTTATGTTATTTCATACGCAATTTCAAATAATCATCATTCAGATTGCTTTGCTATAAAAGATAAAATTGATTATCCCTATTTATTTGAAGAAGTTAGTCAAATACAAAGGTCTAGCATAGCCAAGATACAAGAAATAGAAGATACACCATTAGACTTAGATTTACAACCTAAACCCTTGTATAATCAACAAAATTCAACATCTCGATTATCTTTTGATGAAACTCAAGTTATAAACCCATTTGTGTTGATAAGAAAAACACAATCATAAAGATTTATACAACCTGTTTTAGAAGCAAAAAATGACAAAATAAAAAATTATAAGATAAAAGAAGAATATTTTAATGGAATAAGATTCGTTCCCATAAACATCCTAGTAGATACAGGTGCTAGTGGAAATTACATCAGCTATAGGCTATGTAACCACCATCAACAGTATATATATATATATTAAAAGATAGACATCTTTATATTGATTTCAATGGAAAAAGACATGAAATAGTAAACATGATAGAAACTATTTAAAAATTCGAAGATAACACCATACCTATATGTAATGACCTATTAGGTCATTTTGAGAACGAGTCCTCCTCCTTTCATACGAGACCCTTCTCGTAAAATTTTAATGGGTTATTTGGACTAATAGATAACCATGGTTATTTAGCTGAGGGATAATGTTAGATAATTAATTTAATTGATGAACTAAATTGTTAATTTAGTTAATATCTTATACAACTTTATTTATTAAAATAAGTTAATAGGATTTAATTTTTAGTCATGCCACAAACTACTTCTACCCTAAGACGAAGAGAATGTGCGGCGACTGCAAAGCATAAGACATGATATTCTTCAAGTAAATTCCCCATTTGATGATTTTTATTTTCTTTCATTAGTGTATATAGGTATATAATTGTGTAAAGGAGCATATCTGCTATTATTAAATGTGTAGAGTGAGAAAAATCTAGATGAATAGTGATTGGGGTTTCCTACGGCGCCATCACGAGAAGGAGATAAGTTTCCATTATTGGAAATGTCTAAATAATTGACATAAGTGACAGGTTGCATGTTACCTTTAATATATATATATGTGTGTGTGCGTGTGTGTGTGATGAATAGAATTAGGGTAGTTGTTACTACCATTGGTTCGTTATCAGTGTCTCCAATTTTGGTTATTCTTATTTTGTTATCAAAATATAAATTAAGTTTTTATATATTGAGATACATAATTAAATATTAGGTGTGTTGTATTATATAAACACCATTAGATTTATGATATTTGGAGAATTTGAGACTTAACCCTAGGCTTGTAACTTAGAGAATATGAGAGATGACATGTTAATTGGCATCAAGATTAGGAACCCAATTATAGATTTGGATGAATTTTTGGATTTAGGCTAGACATATGGTAATATGGATAATATTAGTTTAGAATTCTTATTGTGATTATTTATTCGACTAGATTAGGTTGATTTGGAGGCCCAACGAAAAGGGAAGGCTCAAGTCCCACAGTGATTGCTTGATTAATTAATGCAAGTAAATTTCTAAATCTCAGTTTAAGCTTGTAGATGTTTGTATTTCCTTGTTATGTGCACTGGAGAGTAATGAGAATTTGACTGGGTTATTGACTGTATGATTGGCCTTAAAAATGGAGATAAGGGTTATAAAATGGCGATCTAATAAAATGTATTGGTGGAATTGATGTGATGAGATTATGGATTTATTTTTGACATGTGAAATGACTATGTTGATATGAGATAAGAAAAAATAATTGTTGTTTTTATGTTATTATTGTGAATCATATGAACATGAACTAATTGCATTGGTTCTGACATACTATGTTGAGACTAAAAATGATATCAAACAAATGGGTCGGGCCACATGCTTTGTAGCAAGTATTATAAAACAAAGGAGTCGGGCCACATGCTCCGTGGTAGGATACGTATATTGAGGAGATGGGCCACATGCTCCGTGGCAGGTTACATGGACAGAAATATCCCCCATGGGTTCCAGACTATAATTCAGCGGATGTGTGCCGATATGACAGACATGCATCATCTCCTTGCATTGCATCACATTTTGTTGATATTTGTGAATTTGTGTTTACCACTTACTGCTTTGTATATGTTAAACTTGACTTGACATAATTCACATGATGAGACTACTGATGAGTATTTGTGGATTGTATTATTATTATTATTATTATTATTATTATTATTATTATTATTATTATTATTATTATTATTGGGTAGAGTGTAGAGTTGGGATGGTTTTATGCAGGTTGTAATTAAGGAGGTTCGGTTGGGATGACAAGAGTACTTGTATCTATTGAGCTTTGCTTAGTTTTAGTTATCCCCTTGCTGAGTACCATGTTGTTTGGTACTCACCCCTTACTTCTACACTTGTGTAAGTTGTGAGCCCAGACCCGCTTGATCTTTTAGTGTTTTCTACCACTTTCGAGGCTATCATCTCAAATGTTGAGGTAGTTGTTACATCCATCTAGCGGACACCTCTTACTCTTTTAATATGTTTTAGTCCCATTCTAGAGACAACGACATTGTGACAGTATTTTTCTTTCGTACTTTGGTAATGTATTAGTGGCTTGTACACATGAAAACCAATCTTGGGTGAGTTTGAGTTTGTTTTACGTGTTTTCAATTAAGTTAAATTTTGATTTTTTTTCTGCATCTACTTTCCATTGGGTATTAGGATAACTTTTTTCGGTGGGTTGAGATGAGTTCCATCACACCCGTGTTTGGGTTATGAAAAAAGGGAATCTGAGTCCCAGGTTCATAGGTCTCATGTATATACAAGCTGAGTCTAAGTAGAGTTTTGAGGATCAGTACGGAGATGTGTGTACTTATCTTCGAGAGGCTATGAGGACTTTTAGGAAAAATTTCCCTTCGTTCTTTCACTTTGTATAATGCGTGGTTACTTGTGTTGGTACTGAATTTTTGTATGTCCTTTTTGACAGATGGCTAGGACAAGAACTACGGGTAGAGGTAGAGGAGGAGAGGCACTCCCCGTGGTTGATGTTGGAACTCCAACTAGGGGCAGAAATAGAGGCCCAGTTAGAGGCCATGGCCGGAGGGTGGCAAAAGGTAGAGGTTATGCCCAAGGAGCGGCACCAGCTAGAGATCATGCTAGAGAGACTTCTCTTGAGCCACAGATTGATGTTAGAGAGGAACAAGTCCCTCCAGATCTTGCTACTGCACCATTGCTTCAGGTCTTATTTAAAGTATGGTGGCGATAGGTACACCCGAGGGTTCTTAGTCTAGAGTAGGAGCTCAGACCCCAAGGCAGCATCAAATTCCTGTTGTTTAGGGTCCGATGGACCAGCCACCTGCAGGCCCTAGAGTCGAAGAGGATGGACTACAATTAGGGGGAGCCCAGGGTGCACCTATTTTCATGTTGACTAACAATGAGCAACGCCGATATGAGAGGTTCCAAAAAATGGACCCACCACAGTTTCAGGGTGGGAAGATTTAGGATTCATACGAGTACCTGACCATATGGCGAGAGTTGTTAGAGTCAGTAGGGTTAGCTGAGACTCATGGAGTTTTTTATACTATACTCTAGTTATGTAGACCAGCCATAGAGTGGTAGAGAGTGTATACGAGTTCCAGGCCAGTTGGGTCACCCCACATAACTTGGGATGAGTTTGCTAGTGCCTTTTATGACTTTTTCATCCCATGTAGTATGAAGGATGAGAGCTGATTACAGTTCGAGAATTTGAGGTAGAAGGGTTTTACCATTACTGAGTATGAGACTCATTTGTACTAGTTGTTCAGACATGCCATGGTTGTCCTTCCTGATGAGATAGAGTGGATTCATAGATTTGTGTGAGAACTAAATTATAACAATTGTATAGAAGTTTTTTGACCTGCCTGTGAGGGTGCTTCCTTCTAGTCCATTATTGGTGCCACCAAGGAGATGAAGTTGATGGAGAGAAAAGAGTTTGGGGAACCCAAGTGGGCCCATGATTTTGGTCAGTTTTTGGGTACCTCATCTAGAGGTAGAGGGTCCTATAGAGAAAGTGGTTCCTTCTAGCATAGAGGACCAGTTCATGTATCTATGCTGGCTTTTGAGGATAGTCAGACACCTCGTAGATCTTATAGTACAGGTCAGAGTTACCAGGGGTCACAGTAGAGGTCGGTGAGCCGGGGTGGTTATTCAAGTTCTTCAGGTTCATCTCAGAGGTTTTCGCATGGAAGAGCATGCTATACTTGTAGAGATCTAGATCATCTCTTGTGGCAGTGTACATAATAGGGTCTAGGAGGAACCCTTCCTAATTCTTCAGTTTCATTTAGAGGACCAGTGCCGCCGGTCAGAGGATGAGGTAGAGCCTATACTAGAGGGGTGGTCGCACTCCTAAAAGGGGTACTGGTGGTACTATAGTCCCTCAGGGAGGAGGTACAGGTATTGGGTAGTTTGAAGGTGGTAGGGAAGCTCAGTGTTATGCTTTTCCAGGGAGACCCAAGGCTGAGGCTTCCGACACAGTTATCACAGGTATCGGCCCACTCTGCCATCCACATGCATTTGTATTATTTGATCCAGGGCCTACATTTTCCTGTGTAACTACCTATTTTACATCTGACTTTGATTTAACATCTGATCGTATATCTGTGTCTGTTTATGTTTCTACACCCGTGCATGAGCCCTTAGTGGTGGATCGAGTATATCGATCCTGTCTTATTTCCTTGGCCGGGTATGATATTTGGGTAGATATGATTATTTTGGGATGGTAGATATTGACGTGATATTGGGTATGGATTGAATTTCTCCCTATCATGCTATTCTCTATTGTTATGCTAAAACTATTACCTTAGCGATACTTAATGCTTTGAGGATTGAGTGGAAGGGTACTAATGGCTCCCATCGTAGTAAAGTTATCTCATATATTCACGCTTAGAGGTTGATTAATAGAGGGTGTATGTCTTATTTGGCCTTTATTCGGGATACCAGTATTGAGTCACCTCTTATGGAGACTATTCTAGTGGTTAAGGAGTTTTTTGATGTATTTCCTACTGATCTTCCGGGTGTTCCTCCAGATAGGGACATTAATTTTTCTATTGACTTAGAGCCTGGCACTAAACCCATTTCTATTCCTCTATATTTTATGGGTCCAACTGAATTGAAGGATCAGTTACAAGACTTGTTGAGTAAGGAGTTTATTCTCCCTAGTGTGTCACCTTGGGGTGCATTGGTTTTTTTTGTAAGGAAGAAAGATGGGACTATGAGAATGTGCATTGATTATAGGAAGTTGAACAAGGTAACTTGTAAGAACAAGTATCCTCTTCCCCGTATTGATTATTTATTTGATCAGCTTCGGGGAGTAGCATTGTTTTCCAAAATAGACTTGAGGTCGGTTATCATCAGTTGAAGAATAGGGCGGCATATATCTCTAAGATAGCTTTTTGGACTCGTTATGGCCACTATGAGTTCTTGGTGATGTCATTCGGGTTGACTAATGCCCCCGCAGCATTTATAAAGTTGATGAACGGAGCATTTCGCCCGTACTTGGATTCTTTTGTGATAGTATTCATTGATGAAATCTTGGTGTATTCCAAGACTAAGAAAATCATGTCTGCCATTTGAGGTTGGTACTTCAGAAGTTGAGGGAAGAAAAGTTATATGCAAAGTTCTCCAAGTGTGAATTTTGGCTTAATTCTATGACATTCTTAGGATACGTGGTGTCCAAAGAGGAGATTAGAGTGGATCCAACTAAAATTGAGGTAGTTAGAGGTTGGACAAGGCCTACTTCTCCTACTGAGATTCGTAGTTTTGTGGGGTTAGACGGTTATTATAGATTGTTCATGCAAGGCTACTCCATTATTGCAGCTCCATTGACTAAATTGACTCAGAAGGCTGTGGATTTTCATTGGTCCGACGAGTGTGAGGCAAGCTTCCAAAAGCTCAAGACTTTATTGACTTTGGCTCCTGTTTTGATGCTACCTAAGGAGGGTGTGGGCTTTACTGTATACTATGGTGCTTTCGGTGTTGGTTTAGGCAGAGTGTTAATGTAAAAAGGGAAAGTGGTTGCCTATACTTTGAGACAGTTGAAGACCTATGAAAAAAACTATCCTACTCATGATTTGGAGTTAGCAGCCGTGGTCTTCGTGCTTAAGTTGTGGCGCCATTACCTATATGGTGTGCATTGTCAGGTCTTCACCGATCATAGGAGTCTTTAATATATATTCAGTTAGAGGGATCTGAACTTCTGGCAATGTAGATTGCTTGAGTTGTTGAAGGAATACGATATTACTATCTTGTACCACCCAGGAAAAGCCAATATGGTGGCGGATGCCTTGTGTAGGAATCCTCTAATATGGGGAGTCTTTCCGCGATCTGAGTTGAGGAGCGACCATTGGCTAAAGATGTTCAGAGCCTGGCTAATAGCCTTGTCCGGTTGCAGATTTTACCGGATGGTGGTGTTCTTGCCTTTGTGAAGGCACATTCTTCCTTAGTTGAGTAGATTCGGGAGATACAGTTTGAGGATGAGAGGTTATATATTATTCGAGACAAGAAATTAAGAGGCGAAGGTAAGGAGTCAGTACTTGATTCGAAAGGCGTATTGAGAATTGGCGGTAGAATTTGTGTGCCTAAGGTGGGTAACCTGACTAGAGTTATTTTGGAAGAGGCTCATTATTCAAGGTATTCCATCTATCCGGAAGTCGCCAATATGTATCATGAACTATTCTAAAACTATTAGTTGTGTGGGATGAAGAAGGACATCGCAAAGTTCGTGTCCAAGTGTTTGACTTGACAGCAGTTCAAGTGTGAGCACTATCGGCCTGAAAGTGTGAGTCAGAGGATGCATATTCCCACTTAGAAGTGGGAAATGATCACTATGGACTTCATTGTTGGCCTACCTCCCAACGTGAGTGGCTATGACTCTATATGGGTGGTGGTTGACAGACTGACCAAGTCCTCCCATTTCATTCTAATTAAGGTGAGGTACACAGCGGATAAGCTAGCCTAATTGTACGTTAGTCAGATCGTTTGGCTTCATGGTATCCCAGTATCCATTATTTTGGATCGGGATTCGGTATTTACTTCGCACTTTTGGTAGGCACTACAACATGGTTTGGGCACTAGACTTGATATGAGTAGAACTTTTTGCCCACAGACCAATGGTCAATCTGAGTGGATGATTCAAGTGTTGGAGGACATGCTCCGAGCTTGTGTTATTGATTTTTGGTCTAGATTGTCACGACCCAACCCCGTAGGCCGCGACTAGGGTCCGACCTGGACCCTCTTATGTGTATTTATCAGCTACACTTAAGTTGAACCATGTGTGATGTGATACTATACATAAAAACTTCAATAGTTTAAAACTTTTTCATGTATCTGTAGCCTCTTTCATTCGTATCATATCATGAAAGGGCATGCGCCGACAAGGCTGCCATAACATAAAAACATTTACAATATGCCGTATAGGTAAAGTTGAAACAAACTTATAAACAACCCACATCCATATGTTTACAGACCTCTAGGAATAGTAACAGCAACATATGGCGAGAAAAGGCCCCCGCCATACCCCTGAATGTACAAATATATGCAATAAGTGACCGGTATCAAAAATTAGGCTCCAAAAAAGTGAAGCAATTTCGACATAGCTGAGAGGACCTCCTAAGCTGACGGGTCTCCAAAATGAACATCTGTACCTGCGGGCATAAAATGCAGCCCCCCGGGAATGGGGGTCAGTACGATATATATACTGAGTATATAAAGCATATAACGTATCACAACTGAGAGAACAACTGAAATGGGGATACAGGAAACAAGTATAACAGTTAATAAGGTACTATACCTGCATCTTATAATATAAGGGCATTACATCATCTTCACATATCGTATTCGGCCCGCTGGGGGACTCGGAGTTACCATAACATCACATACGGCATCGTGTCATAAGTTACGATTACCTTATTATGTTTTCACATGCATGCCCATCTATCATTACATATCATACCGTACCTAGCCCATTTTAGGTCTCGGTGTTATAATCATATCATCACATACCATACCCGGCCCATTAGGGGACTTGGTGTTATCATCATATCATCATATACCGTACCCGGCCTATTAAGGGACTCGGTGTTATAATCATAGCATCATATATTATACCTGGCCCATTAGGGGACTCGGTGTTATAATCATTGCATCATATACCGTACCCGGCCCATTAGGGGACTCGGTGTTATAATTATATCATCATATACCGTACCCGGCCCATTAGGGGACTCGGTGTCATAGTCATCATATAAAGGTAGATCATTATCTGAGACTCACTAGGGTAATCATACTGAACTATCGTTCGTGGATCAGGATAATAATCATCTCAGGTGCCCTTTGAGTGCCACTAGGGCTATATTAAGTGAAGTCTCAGAAATTATAGACATATTTTAGGGTAATGCCAACCGGCTTAAGGGAATCAAAGACATCTTTCATCACAGAGTCCTTAGGACTAGGAGATATAAGTCCTACTATTAATCGACATATAGACGGTTCAGGGAAGGTAGCTCAACTACGATGAGAGTTTTCCTACCAAGGAGTGAATATGAGACGTATAGCGTATTCGGAGCTTAGGAATGGACTTACTCTAGAGCTCGTATCATGTATCATTTTCTTTAAGACATGTCAAAAGATAGAAAGGGTAGGCCTCACCTGTTTGTCCCTTCCTATCCCAAAGGAGTTTGAGAGACAATAATTCACCTATCATAGGCGTCCTAGTATTCAGCAGTGGATAAGAATCAGGAGGTATGCTCGGGGCCTTATGAATAGAATTATCCCCACTTGCATATGCAGATATACATATTGCACTTCTATCAAGGATATGCCAAGAGAAGGGAAGGATAGCCTTACATACTCATCACTTCCTAACGTGTGGAAGGCTTGAGAAGGCCTAGTTCAATTACTGTAAGAGTGCTTTCATCAAGAAGTAAATAAGGACCGTGAACTATGCTTGGCATTTATGAGTAGATTTACCCTCAATCTCATATCATTCATTACTTAACTTGAAGACATGCCCAAAGAAGAAACAATATAGGCTTTACATACTTATGCCAAAAACATGCTAAAAGAAGAAACAAGATAGGCTTTACATACTTATGCCAAAAACATGCCAAAAGAAAGCTTCACATACCTTGTCTGAGTTATTCCTTATCCTATTCGTCTCGTCGTCCTTTGAACCTATCCAACATAAAAGTAATATGAATATCAACCCTTCTTAACTTTCCAGCATCTTAGGTTACACCTTAGTATTAATGGAATCTATTTCCTTAGTCGTTTCCTTGACTAGTTCTTTAGTTTGCTAAGTCATTAACGAAAATTGGGCAGCACCTCCCCTATAATATGCCCTATCCAAATTTCCGATTTGGTCCCTAAGACCTATAGCCAACCAACAGCAACAACTTGCAGCAATTCACACCAGCAATATACAATATAAACTCCAAATGACTCATTCAAAAATATGATATCAAATAGGGCGTCTAGTCTTTATTCTGTAACACCTTTCATTATACGAAATGAGGGGTCGTGTGGCTGCAACCAGAAGCATCCACACCCATTTTAGGATGCATTTAGTCCCTGCAACAATACATTACACCCCTGCAGTAACAACTTACTCAAAACTATCAAAACGTGAATTCTGGACAACTTACTGTTTTACTTTGTCGCTTCGTTTCGAAGAGGTAATGGAGGGAAACAGGATTTACATCCTCATGAAAGTTATAGACATGTGTCTTAGGGTCGCATAAAATTTCGAATTACCCCTACATCACTTCTGTACAAAAAGATATGCCCAAAACACCAACAACAGTCCGTGTAAGATTTCCAAAACCAAAATCTGGGCAGTACCTCCTCTATACTTCATCACCCTTTTTCGAGAAGCTAAAAGAAAAACTAGATTTTAAAGTCTCATGAAAGTTATAGATCTATGAAATATCTGTCCAAAACATATTGAATCACCCTAAACGAAGCTATACACAAGAAGTTATACCAATATTACTAACCACTGTCCCCTCCAAAAATGGGTTTGTTAACTAGTTTTTAACATTTTCCCTCTTTGTTCTTTCAACTTTCTCTCAAGTTCCAAGATGAAGAATTAATTCCGTAGACATCGTAAGATACATATATACACCTCCACGGGGTTAAGGAACATCATAGATAATTAATTCATGGACTAAAATTGAAGAACTTACCTTAATTTTTCCAAAACGTGGCTGCCTTTCTCCTTTTTCTTCTTCACGTTTTTCCTTCTAAGTTCTTGGCTGATTTTGGATAAATGACTTTCTTTAAGAGTCATAAAACATAAATACATGGGCTTCCTTGGAGGTGACACATGTCAGCCCCTAGGGTGACACGTGTCAAGCCATGATTGGCCACCGTATCATGCTGCCAACTAGGGGCTGCCACATAGCAGTGGGGTCCACCCCCAAGTAGCTGCATCACCTACTTGACCCTAAGTAGGTGCATCACCTGCTTGCTTGATGTTCTGCCACATGTCTCTCCCCCATTGGCTGCCACGTGTCATCTTTTCCCCTTCCTCACGGGTTCATAATCTCGTCTTATTTTAGGAGCCTATGTAACCCATGCTACGTAAGCTTGGTATGTCCTTAAGCAACTCAAGTGTATACGACTTCTAAATTAGTAGCTTACGTAGGTAAATCGAGTCCTACGACTCATTACTTGGCTTCCAATTCCTTCCGAATTCTTATGACTCTATTTCCAACCTTCTCTACTATAGGGTATCACATTCTCCTTTCCTTGAAGTCGTTTGATAGTGTCGTAGCTTATCTGGCTCACATGATAATGCCTAAAGAACTTAAAAGACATTTCGAGCTCGAGAGTGTGGGGTATAACATCCTTCCCCTCTTTAGAACATTCGTCCTCGAATGTTGAATAACTTCCCTTAAGACTTTATACAAACTATAGAGAGATTCCCTTCTATTGCAATAACATACATGTTCATCCAAGTAATTAATATATGAGTTCCAGGAGTGGGGGTTTACCCATAGACATTTGGGAATAGGTACGGATACCTGTGTTTCATGTCCTCTTCAGTTTCCCAAGTTATTTCTTCATGATTCTTACTCCGCCACGACATCTTGACAAAAGCTACGTCCTTAGTTCGCACCCCTTTTAATTTGCCGATCTAGGATGGCAATAAGTTTCCCCTCATAGGATAACTCCCTGTTACATAGACCTCCTCCCTGGGAAATATTCTGGGAGGATCGTTGATATACTTGCGGAGCATTAATCTGTGAGAACTGAATATATTGCTTCAAATCGGACAGTAGGTCCCACTCATAGGAAGCTCTATCCATCATAACCCATATAAACTTATACTTCCGTAGAGTGTGAGGTCAGCTTGGACTATAACCTACATTAATCGCCTTTCATTCCCGAGTCGGGATTCCCATCCCCCGTAATAGGCTATCAAGCCTCTGATGCTCCTCTTCGTTTAAGCCATTACACAACTCCTCTTAATTCAACTTGTAACACCTTAGGTATGCTATCTTGCTATTTTACTCAGATCTTCCTTCTAGTTTTATTACCACACATTATACTGTAATTCTTACACAAACATGTGTAGGTACGTAGAGCCATTCAGAAAATGCTTTAGTGTCGCTATACTAGCGGCTTACCTCCTTCGGTCGAGGTCAGGGCTCCGCTATGGCTTTTGTCCTTAATACCGATTATATCTTAATAGTTCTGCCTCGAACCATCTTACACTTTTCTTTAATAGATTCTAAATATGGCAATCACATTGTTATTACTGACTTCCTTTTATCGAGTAATCATTTGACCTTGCTCTTAGTATGTCAATGTTCGTAAGCTGCACAACTATTCTTGTGCCATTTTCACGAAGTGCGTTGTATTTAAGTCATAATCTTTTCTGCTCTTGGCTTACTCTGTTCTATATGCGTCATTGTACTAACACACCTTTATAATCTTTTTTTGTCATACTTGTTTCGTTCCCTTTTTCACTTCCCAGGGGGTCACCCATCCCAGTGCTACTCTCGTCCAAGCACGCTTAATTTCGGAGTTTTGACGGAATCCGATGCATTAGTGTGGGTATGATCGCGTCCATCCCTTATGGGGTCTCGTTTGAAGTTTAAGCGTTCCCATTTACATACTATAGCGTCAGTCGATTTTCTCTTATGCTTGTACTTCTCTTGTCCACTTCCCCCCTTTTAGGGTGTACCCATGTCATCCTCCATTTATTTTCAGTTATTCACACACGAATGATTCCATTCCCACATATTTAATATGTTACACCATATCTACATGTTCTGTTAAATCTTCCATACGTTAGGTTGCCTTTATAGGAAACCCTAGCACAACCGTAGGGTGCTTTAGTATTTGGAATATATCGTATAAAATTTCATCTGACGGTTGGTACTCGAGTAACATCCGTAATGTAGCAGTGCATTCAAAGCCATATTCCATTCATCCTAATCAGTAATTGGCTTATGCCCATGATCGGTTCAAACTCTCCACTCGAGAGTACTTATACTTTGATGATCCGTGTTTCGAGCTTCATCATAACACTAGCCTGATTCCAGTGGATACCACTTATTCTTCTAATAACCTCATAATACAGCAGTTATTCTGTAAATCGGCATTTTCTCTCCTTGCAGGATCTCACTAATCTCCAATGTGGAATCACGTATACGCAATACTTCTTCATGCCTCATGAGCTTTCATCTTTGTCGTGTGCTTAAGGCTCACTTCTAATCCTGCTTAAAACCATATCAACTTCGTTGTAGTAGTGTCCTTATCTTATCACCTTTTTATCATACTATACCTTTAGTTCGTAACTGTCTATTTCCCTTTTCGTTCGGTACTCATACTTAATTAATCACCTCTATCTTGAACGCCTATATTAGAACTTCTCTATTATTCCTCCAGCTCATATCCATTTTTGGTTGAGCGTAAGGAATTCCATATTACTCTTTATTTCCTTGCACTAGCTATCCTTTTTGTCATCACACAACCTTTATTCGAAACTTTCCTTACAGAACTTGATAAATCTTCCTTATTTGTTCCATAGCTTGCTTTTCCATTTCACACCTATCTTTACATTCCATGTTACTCCTATATCCTCCGGAAAACATTAGTTTTACATGACCTTCCTTTCTAACTTCGTTCTACTATACCCGTGTTGACCTCCTAGTTTCTATTGCCATTAATTCCGCAATTAACTGTTTCTCGAGGTCAGCCATACTTGTTTAGTCAAATCTCATCATTGTTGTGAGCACAACCTTTCAAGATATACTACAGCCCTGTATCATTCTCTTTTTATTTCTACGAAAATTTGGGCAGAGTTTCCTCTGTATTTCTTACTCTCTCAACAACTACACGCAGAAAATACCAACAATGACTCGTAGGGCACACATATATATATTCATATTGTACAACATCTTAGCCACACAGGGCACACATATATAGTCATATCATCTTCTATCGCAGCCGCATAGGGCGCCACAATTAACAATATGGAAATGGACTTACCTGTTATGTCCACTAGAGCTGCACCTGTTACACTTTTCTGTTTACCTTTCCATTCACTTTTCAATTGTATATGTCAATTGCATTTCAATACCTTACCTGATATATGTCTTTCGTGCCTTTGCTTACCTGCGTGATGTGTAACTTTCGATATCACCAGTTACTTTTTTTCTATCGATATTATCCTTCTGCTGAAATCACAAGTTAGTATGTGGAATGTCATTTTCTATGACTCGGCTCTATCGCACGATCTTAGATATGAAAGAAAGTAACATCTTAAATGTCCTGTAGCCTCCTGTCTATAGATGTGGTGCACAACACACCGATAAACAAGACTCTACTAGACACGGTCTATAGACATTCCAAGGACGAACTACTCTGATACCACTTCTGTCACGATCCAACCCCATTGGCCGCGACTAGGGTCCGACCTAAACCCTCTTTTGCATATTTATCAGCTACACTTAAGTTGAACCGTGTGTGATATGATACTATACACAAAAACTTCAATAGTTTAAAACTTTTTCATGTACCTGAAGCCTCTTTTATTCGTATCATATCATGAAAGGGCACGCGCCGACGAGGCTGCCATAGCATAAAAATATTTACAATATGCCGTATAGGTACAGTCGAAACAAACTTATAAACAACCCACATCCATATGTCTACAGACCTCTAGAAATAGTAATAGCAACATATGGCGGGACAGGGCCCCCGCCGTACCCCTGAATGTACAAATATATACATTAAATGACCGGTATCAAAAATTAGGCTCCAGAACAGTGAAGCACTTCCGACATAGCTGAGAGGAAGTCCTAAGCTAACAGATCTCCAAAATGAACATCTGTACCTGCGGGCATGAAACGCAGTCCCTCGGGGAATAGGGGGTCAATACAACATATGTACTGAGTATATAAAGAATAACGCATCATAATTGAGAGAACAATTGAAATAGGGATGTAGGAAATAAGTATAACAGTTAATAAGGTACTATACCTGCATCGTATAACATAAGGGCATGTACATCATCTTCATATACCATATCCGGCCTGTTGGTGGACTCGGAGTTACCATGTCATCGCATATGGCGTCGTGTCATAGGTTACGATTACCTTATTATATTTTCACATACATGCCCATCTATCATTACATATCATACCGAACCCGGCCTAGTATGGGTCTCGGTGTTATAATTATATCATCAGATATCGTACCCGGCCCATTAGGGGACTCGATGTTATCATAATATCATCATATACCGTACCCAGCCCTTTAAGGGATTCGGTGTTATAATCATAGCATCATATACTGTACCCGGCCTATTAAGGGACTCGGTGTTATAATCATAGCATTATATATTGTACCCGGCCCATTAGGGGACTCGGTATTATAATCATATCATCATATACCATACCCAGCCCATTAGGGGACTCGGTGTCATAGTCATCATATATAGGTAGATCATTATCTGAGACTCACTAGGGTAATCATACTGAACTATCATTCGTGGATCAGGATAATAATCATCACAGGTGCCCTTTGAGTGCAACTAGGGCTATATTAAGTGAAGTCTCAGGAATTATAGACATATTTTAGGGTAATGCCAACCGGCTTAAGGGAATCATAGACATCTGTCATCACAGAGTCCTTAGGACTAGGAGCTCTAAGTCCCACTATTAATCGACATATAGACAGTTCAGGGAAGGTAACTCAACTACGATGAGGGTTTTCCTAGCAAGGAGAGAATATGAGACGTATAGCGTATTCGGATCTTAGGAATGGACTTACTCTACAGCTCGTATCATGTATCATTTTCTTTAAGACATGTAAAAAGATAAAAAGGGTAGGCCTCACCTGTTTGTCCCTTCCTATCCCAAAGGAGTTTGAGAGACAATAATTCACCTATCATAGGCGTCCTAGTATTCAGCAGTGGATAAGAATCAGGAGGTATGCTCGGGGCCTGATGAATAGAATTATCCCCACTTGCATACGCAGATATACATATTGCACTTCTATCAAGGATATGCCAAGAGAAGGGAAGGATAGCCTTACATACTCATCACTTCCTAACGTGTGGAAGGCTTGAGAAGGCCTAGTTCAATTACTGTAAGAGTGCTTTCATCAAGAAGTAAATAAGGACCGTGAACTACGCTTGGCATTTATGAGTAGATTTACCCTCAATCTCATATCATTCATTACTTAACTTGAAGACATGCCAAAAGAAGAAACAATATAGGCTTTACATACTTATGCCAAAAACATGCTAAAAGAAGAAACAAGATAGGCTTTACATACTTATGCCAAAAACATGCCAAAAGAAAGCTTCACATACCTTGTCCGAGTTATTCCTTATTCTGTTCGCCTCGTTTTCTTTTGAACCTATCCAACATAAAAGTAATATGAATATCAAACCTTCTTAACTTTCCAGCATCTTAGGTTACACCTTAGTATTAATGGAATCTATTTCCTTAGTCGTTTCCTTGACTAGTTCTTTAGTTTGCTAAGGCATTAATGAAAATTGGGCAGCACCTCCCCTATAATGTGCCCTATCCGAATTTCTGATTTGGTCCCTAAGACCTACAGCCAACCAACAATAACAACCTGCAGCAATTCACACCAACAATATACAATATAAACTCCAAATGACTCATTCAAAAAGATGATATCAAATAGGGCGTCTAGTCTTTATTCTATAACGCCTTTTATTATACGAAATGAGGGGTCATGTGGCTGCAACCAGAAGCATCCATACCCCTTTTAGGATGAATTTAGGCCCTTCAACAATACATTATACCTCTGCAGCAACAACTCATTCAAAACTATCAAAACGTGAATTCTGGACAGCTTATTGTTTTACCTTGTCGCTTCATTTTGAAGGGGTAATGGAGGGAAATAGGATTTACGTCCTTCATGAAATTTATAGACATGTATCTTAGGGTCGCATACAATTTCTAATTACCCCTACATCAATTCTATACAAAACGATATGCCCAAAATACCAACAGCAGTCCGTGTAAAATTTCCAAAACCAAAATCTGGGCAGTACCTCCTCTATACTTCATCACCCTTTTTCAAGAAGCTAAAAGCGAAACTGGATTTTAAAGTCTACATAAAATTATATACCTATTAAATACCTATCCAAAACATATTGAATCACCCTAAACAAAGCTATACACAAGAAGTTATACCAATATTATTAACAACTGTCCCCTCCAAAAATGGGTTTGTTAACTAGTTTTTAACATTTTCCCTCTTTGTTCTTTCAACTTTCTCTCAAGTTCCAAGCTGAAGAATTAACTCCGTAGACATCGTAAGATACATATATACACCTCCACGGGGTTGAGGAATATCATAGATAATTAATTCATGGAGGAAAATTGAAGAACTTACCTTAATTTTTCCAAAACATGGTTGCTTTTCTCCTTTTTCTTCTTCACGTTTTTCCTTCTAAGTTTTTGGCTGATTTTGGATAAATGACTTGCTTTAAGAGTCATAAAACATAAATACATGGGCTGCCTTGGAGGTGTCACGTGTCAGCCCCTAGGGTGACACGTGTCAGCCCCTAGGGTGACACGTGTCAGCCCCTAGGGTGACACGTGTCAGCCCCTAGGATGACACGTGTCAGCCCCTAGGATGACACGTGTCAAGCCATGATTGGCCACCGTATCATGCTGCCAACTAGGGGCTGCCACATGGCAGTAGGGTCCACCCCCCAAGCAGCTGCATCACCTACTTGACCCTAAGTAGGTGCATCACCTGCTTACTTGAGGTGCTGCCACATGTCGCTCCCCCATTGGCTGCCACGTATCGTCTTTTCCCCTTCTCCGCGGGTTTGTAATCTCGTCTTATTTAGGAGCCTAATAACCCATGCTACGTAAGCTTGGTATGTCCTTAAGCAACTCAAGTGTATACGACTTCTAAATTAGCAGCTTACGTAGGTAAATCGAGTCCTACGACTCATTACTTGGCTTCCAATTCCTTCTAAATTCTTATGACTCTATTTACAACCTTCTCTACTATAGGGTATCACATTATCCTTTCCTTGGAGTCATTTGATAGTGTCGTAGCTTATCCAGCTCACATGATAATGTCTAAAGAACTTAAGAGACATTACGAGCTCGAGAGTGTGGGGTGTAATATAGATAGGATCAACAGTTTCCCCCAGCAGAGTTTTCCTACGACAACAGTTATCACTCCAGTATCTAGATGGATCCATTTGAGGCTTTGTATGGTAGGCGGTGTCGATCTCTTATTATATGATTTGATTTAGCTGAGATAGACTCTTTAGACACAGACTTGCGTAGAGATGCTATGGAGAAGGTTTGTATAATTCAGGGTAGACTCTTGACAGTACAGAGTAGGCAGAAGAGTTATACAGACCGAAGAGTTTGACCATTGGAGTTCATGGTGGGCGATCATGTTTGGCTTCGAGTATCTCCCATGAAGGGCGTGATGCAGTTCGAAAGGAAGGACAAGCTCATCCCTCGATTCATTGGCCCATTTGAGATTTTGGCGCGAGTGGGAGAAATAGTTTATAAATTGGCCTTACCACCTAGATTATCGGTTGTGCATAACGTGTTTCATGTTTCTATGCTCTGGAATTATGTTTCAGATGAGTCCCATGTGTTATCACTCGATTCAGTGGATTTGGGTCCAGACCTGACATTTAGTGAGGAGCCTATAGCCATTCTATATAGCCAGGTTCGTAAGCCTAGAATCAAGGATATAGCTTCAGTAAAGGTACAATGGAGGCACCATTCAGTCGGAGAGGCGACTTGAGAGACGGAGGCTGATATACGTGCTAGATATCCCCATCTCTTTGAGGCTTCAGGTATATTCCTTTACTTTATGTTCGAGGACGAACATGATTTTTAATGGTGGATAATGTAATGACTTGGTAGATCATTTTGAGAAATAGTCATCTTTCCTTCATTAAAGACCCTTTCCGCAAATTTAAGTTGAAAATTTTAGACTTTTCGGTAACTTTGATTAATTAGTCGATAGGTTATTTTAGATAATTAATTTAATTGGTGGGCTAAATTGATAATCTATTTATATATATACCATTTCACTTAGGCGTAAAAAAAAACTAATTTAAGTTAAAGTGAGGAGGTTGTATTTCTTTTAATGATAATACACCAATTCCTCTGTCAAGAGGACGACGGCGCAGGTGAACAAATTCTCAGTCAATCTCAATTCCTTATATTTGCATATGTAATTGTTGCCTAGTGGGTAGTATGTTGTTGATTTGAAATCAAAGAACTTTGACAATATGATAAATTTCCTCAACCAATTGAAGCAGAATAATAATATATGTACAAAAAGGCAGTGAATGAATAGGGTAAGTAGGTTAGGCTTTTTTTTATGAATAGGGTAAGTAGGTTAGGCCAAAATCTTAATACACTATTTAATAGACTTCGTTCTATAAATTATTTAGTTGTATCATAATCCATTTTGTTTACTGTGACTGCTATCCTTAAAAAGGTTTACCATTTATCTATAGCTTCTTCAGTATTATTAATATAATCTAAATCTAGATATATTCCAAATGGAATAATTGCTTCTCTTTTCATTGATCGTATTGGAGTATGACTATCTTTTGCTCTTAGAGCAGTATTTATACCTGCATAAGCCCTAAAGGGTTTATTAAAACTTTGGCTAGTTTCAGCCCTAAAGGGTTTATGTCTACTGGTTTGTTAACATCCATTTTTAGGTTTATCATGTCACCTTCGTCTTTTAACTTGGTGCTCTTTATATTTATTATGAGATCGTTTATGTCAGAATTTTCTGATTCTGAGCTTACCATTTTAGATTATTTTCTCCATATCCTTCTGGTATTTTTATGTTGGCAATATGAGATCCTATAGTTCCTATGGTTTTAACTATAGATTCTTCATCAATCTTTCTTTCTTTTTGGGTTAGCATATCTTTTAAAATTTAAATTTCTTTAATTATTAAGTTTCCATAATAAATTATCATTCTTTGTATTTCATACAGATCTTGTTCTATTTTTAAAGGATCTTCTTTATTTAATAGTTTATAATGAGTTTTGTTTTCCATTATATCCGAAATTGGCTAACCGTTTTTTAAAGTAATAATTTTTTAATAATTTTAGATTATCTTTTTCTGCTATTATCTCGTTATCATTAGAGACTAGCATTTTCTGTATTCTTCTTATCTTTTCAATATTAGTAAGGTCTATTTTCTTTAAATATCATTTATATGATTGATCTTTTATTTTAGCGAATTTTAAATTCCTTCGAAAAGTCCAATATAATCGATAATTTAATCTAATATCTGAAAAATATGGTATTTTTTTCATTTTTAATGAATTTTATATTATTGGTGAGACCTTCTATTACTATATCATAGTCAGATAATATATTTTCTGTTCTAATTATAGCTTCCTTATCAGGATAAGTATTATCCTTTTGGAGTAGGAGTAGTAATTTTTTACATTTTTCTTTACCTTTTTGGCTATCTTGTACATGTCGTCTAAATTTTTAGAGTATGGAATTATCTATTTTTATATCACTAAAAGAAGGTTGCCTTTTCATTCTATATCTATGTCATTAAAATCTTCATCACATCTTAGTGCTTCGGTTATTCTGTCAAATTTAGATGCATCATTTTTTGTCTAATTTTAATATCTAAAGTCGACCTGTTTTGGGTAATATCTACTTCTATATCTTTAAGATCTATCATGACTCTGATACCAACTGAGGGAGTGGATTCAGAAAATCGCTGGTTCGATAAATTAATAATCTGAGTAGGTATATTTTTATATCTAACAGTATTTTTGTCTTGTTCAATGATTAAAATTAAGCCTCCTGAAGAGGAATATGTTATGTCTAAAGTGAGAATAATATCAAAATTGAGATACTTTCCTGAATAATATACTATTATAACAGTATAATATCTTAACTTAAATAAAAAGTCAAGGGTCCAACACGCTTTCATACCTGTTCCGTTTTGACCGAAGTTACACCAGGTATCCATCGAGACTTTTACCGGACATTGCAGTCCCAACCTAAAAATAGGTAACTTCCTTGGCATGCCTTCAGCATAACTCAGCACAACCTTAGTTCGTTTTCTACTCTAAGGCGTAAGGGGATATGGAAGGGAAGTCTTTTCTTTTTTATAGAAGGAAAGAAATTATAAAGAGATAATAAAATTTTGCTCAGGAAAGATACTCACAAATTTTTAGTTATTATTCATATTGATGATGTTTTTACAAAGGGAAAGAAGGCTGATGCTTTCTTGATGCCTCCTTCTGATTACCAAATTCCTCTTATATAGAGTGAGGCTCCGGACTTCAAACTCCTTTCTTAACAAAATTTAAAACCTTGAAAATGACACCTATATATATTTATTTCTCTAGAAAGATAGGATAAGATAATGACCTGACAAAGACCTAATTACTTTATTGAAAGAAAATAAAATAGTGGGACCCAGTATTTTTATATTATTACAAATGGGTCACTATTATTTCTTATCTTCTAAAATCTTCTACGTTCTTCTACTTCTGCCATCTTCTGATGTCCCTTTCTTTATCTTCTCATCATCTTATCTTCTTGTCTGCTTGTCACTATCTTCTGGTTTTTTCTTATCATTTTTCTATCGTTCGTCTGTCTTTGGTATATTCTGAAGATGTTGACATGGCATCTTCAATTATCTTTTCCTTTCTTGGGAGTAGAATTCACACGTCCCCTTGGTGTGTTTTTCCATCTCATATAATCGTTGTTGTGCTTGTGGACTGGATTTAATAATTCCTTTGTTAATTAGGTCTATCTTAGTTTCCATGTACCTTTTAGCTGATGGTGGGGTAATTTTTACCGGGGTTATCAAAATAGAGGAATGTATTTTGGTTCCTCCATATATTCTGAATCCTCATTTAAAACTGTGTAGCTGATCTCATGGGGAGACGAATCTTGTAGTTAGCTAATTCGGGGGTATATTCCCGAGAGGTCCATATATCGGTTAGGCATTTTTTGAGAGAAAATAAATCTCTCATTATCTGTTCTTATTTTTCCATATCGATCGTATTTTTTACAGATCCCAAAGAGTTTCCCTTTTGAGGTAATTGGAGTCTGAAAGATAATCTTTCATATTTGTCCTGTACCTTAGTAGTAGCGGAGACATTATCGCCTTTTTGTACTTTTAAGAGATATTAATAATATCGTATAAATCACTGCAATATCTAATTTTTGAGGTTATCTAAGTACATATGCTGATTAACTTATCAGCAATCTGTTATTGACAATCGAAATTAGCAATTTTGATAATATCTGAAATGGCTGTTTGGATATCTTTGAATCCTTTATCAAAGACATTGTGACTGTATTTTTCTTTCGTACTTCGTTAATGTATTAGTGGCTTGTACACATGACAATCAATCCTGGGGGAGTTTGAGTTTTTTTTTACGTATTTTCGATTAAGTTAAATTTGATTTATTTTCTTTTCTTCCGCATCTACTTTCCATTGGGTATTAGATTGACATGTCTCGATGGATTGAGATAAGTGCCATCACACCCATGTCTGGGTCATGATAAAATTATATTAGAGCCCCAGGTTCATAGTTCTCACATGTATACAAGCCGAGTCTAAGTAGAGTCTTGAAGATCGGTACAGAGATGTCTGTACTTATCTCTAAGAGGCTATGAGGACTTTTAGGAAATTTTTCCTTTTTTCTTTCACTTTGTATCGTGCGTGATTACTTGTGTTGGTACTAAATTTTCGCGTGTCCATTCTGATAGATGGCTAGGACCAGAACTACGACTAGAGGTAGAGGAAGGGAGGCACTCCCCGATTTTGATGTTGGGACCCCAACTAGGGGTAGAGATAGAGGCCATGGTCGGGGTGTGGCGGCAGGAAGAGGCCATGGTCGGGGTGTGGCGGCAGGAAGAGGCCATGCCCGAGGAGCAGCACTGGCTAGAGGTCATACTAGAGAGACTTATCTTGATCCACAGATTGATGCTAGAGAGGAACAGATCCCTTTAGAGATTCCTACTGCACCATTGCTTTAGGCCACTTTGATGCGAGTATTGGATGCGTTCGAAGGATTTAATTAGAGTGTGAGGGCGAATGGTACACCTGAGGGATCTCAGACGAGAGTAGGAGCTTAGACCCTAGGGCAGCATAAGATTTCAGTTGTTCAGGGTCTGGTGGGCCAGCCACCTGTGGGGCCTAGAGCTGATGAGGATGGAGTACAGGTAGGGGAGCCTAGGGTGCACCTGTAGTCATGTTGACTGAGGACGAGCAAAGCTTATATGAGAGGTTCCAAAAAATGGACCCACCACAGTTTCAGGATGGGAAGACTGAGGAGGTACACGAGTTCCTGACCATGTGCTGAGAGTTGTTGGAGACAGTATGGTTAGTTGAGACTCACGGAGTTCATTCTACTACACTTCAATTACGTGGACCAGCAAGAGAATGGTAGAGAGTATATCTGAGTTCCAGGCTAGTTGGGTCATCCCAGATGACTTGGGATGAGTTTGCTAGTGCCTTTTTTGACCGTTTCGTCCCCTGGAGTGTGAATAATAATAATACTAATAATAATAGTAATAGTAGTAATAGTAGTAATAGTAGTAATAGTAGTAATAGTAGTAGTAGTAATAGTAATAATAATAGTAATAATAGTAATAATAATAATAATAATAGTAATTGTAATAATAATAATAATAATAATAATAATAATAATAATAATAATAATAATAATAATAATAGTAATAATAATAATAGTAATACTAATAGTAATAGTAATAATAATAATAGTAATACTAATACTAATAGTAATAATAATAATAGTAATAATAATAATAATGATAATAATAATAATAATAATAAAATAACAATAATAATAAGAAGAAGAAGAATAATGATAGTGTTCTTAGATATAAAAATATATCCATGCAGATTATTGATTTATCGAACTGGAGATTTTCTGTATTACACAAAATATGTCAACTTTAAATATCAAGATTAGAAAAGAAAGTAGTGAAGATAAATTTGATAAATTAACTGAAGCATTAAGATGCGATGAAACCTTTAAAGATATAGAATGAAAAGTCATCTTTCTTTTGCTGAAGCAAAAATAGATAATAATTTTCTATGAAAATTTAAAAAGCATCTACATGATAGCCAAGTAGGCAGAGAAAAATGTAAAAAATTGTTAGTATTACTCAAATAAGATAATACAGATAAAGTCGCCATATCTAGAACCGAACAAATATTATCCGATTATGATATAATAATAAAAAATTAACTAATAATATTCAAAGAATCAAAGATGAAACTGATACTCATTCCTCTAGTTTTGGATAATAAAAAGATTACCTTCCTTTTCTGACATAAGACTAGATTATCATTTATATTGGACTTTTCAGAAAAATTGAAACATAATTAAGATAAAAGAAGAATCTTCTCAAAGATATTTAAAAAAATTAGACACTACAAAGATTGAACAAATAAAGAAAACACAAGAAGTAATGATTGCTAATAATGAGGAAGTATTATTAGAAAACAATAATATAAAATTACTTAGAAGTTATTATTTTAAACAGCTTCCAGCTAGTATGGGATAAAATGGATAATAAAACCAACTATAAATTACTTAATGAACAAGATCCTCTAAAGATAGAGCAAGATTTAAATAAAGTATAGAGAACGATAATTTACTTTGGAAATTTAATAGTTAAAGAAATTCAAACTTTGAAAGATATACTAAATCAAAAAGAAATAAAAATTGATAAAAAAACCTATAAGTTAAACCTTAGATATCATAGGATCCCATATTCTAAAATAGAAATACCTGAAGGATACGGAGGAAACAATTTTAATTGGTAAACTCTGACTCAAAAATTTCTGAAATAGATAATCTTATAATAAATATAAAAGAGACCAAGTTAAAAAATAAAGGGGATATGATAAACTAAAAAATGGATACAATCAAACCAGAAGAAGTAGATTTTAATCCTAATATTATCGAGTTCCCTACTTAGGCTGAAACTAGCCGAACAAATTTTAATAAAGCCGCCAGGGCTTATGCAGGTATAAACTCTGCGTTAAGATCAAAAGATAGTCATGCACCCATAGGATCAATGAAAAGTGAAGCGATTAATCCGTTTGGATTATATCTAGATTTAGATTATATCAATAATACTGAAGAAGCTATAGATAAATGGAAAACTTCTTTAAGGATAGCAGTAACAATAAACAAAATAGATTATGACACAACTAAATATTTTATAGAAAGAAGTCTATTAAATAGTGTGCTAAGATTTTGGCAAAACATAAATGATGCAACTAGAAATGATATTTTTGGTACCGGTGATAATATTGCTAATTTAATTACAAGAGCTACAGAAGCTATAATATTAGAATTTGCCGGAGATGGTAATATTTTGAAAGACCCGCAACGATTAAAAAATACAAAATTGCATTATTACGATTACAAGTATATGATATATGTGAGATAGATAAATATATTTGTGTCTTTCAAGATTACTATTACTATGTTTATAAGTGAGTAAAAAATAGAAAATGTATTTACCAATGTTTTTGTAATGACCTGTTAGGTCATTTTGGGAAATAGTCATCTTTCCTTCATAAAAGACTTCTTCCGTACATTTAAATTGGGAATTTTGGACTATTCGATAACTTCGGTTAATTAATTGATGGGTGATTTTAAATAATTAATTTAATTGATGGGCTAAAGTATTAACTTATTTAATACCCTATACCACTTTTCTTATATTTATTAAAACATGTTAGTATGGTTTGTTACTTTAGTACATAATTAATTAGAAAAGAAAGCAAGAAAGGACGAGAAACTTACCTGCACATCAACATGAAGCGGCAACACCTTCAGGTAATGGCTTCAAAATTCTTTTTTTCCTTGGGTATGAGCATTGTTGCTAGGAGGGTAGTGAGTATTTACTATACTAAAGGGTAGGTGCAATTGATGTTGTTGCCAGAGAAATTTTTTCTTTCAAATGACCCGTTAGGTCATTTTGGGAAATAGTCATCTTCTCTTCATAAAAGACTTCTTCCGTACATTTAAATTAGGAATTTTGGACTATTCGATAACTTTGGTTAATTAGTTGATGGGTGATTTTAAATAATTAATTTAATTGATGGCTAAAGTGTTAACTTATTTAATATCCTATACCACTTTTTTATATTTATTAAAAACATGTTAGTAGGGTTTGTTATTTTAGTACATAATTAATTAGAAAAAGAAGCAAGAAAGGACGAAAAACTTACCTGCACGTCAACACGAAGCGGCAACACCTTCAGGTAATGGCTTCAAAATTCTCTTTTTTGTTGGGTACGAGCATTGTTGCTTGGAAGGTAGTGAGTATTTTCTATACTAAAGGGTAGGCGGAATTGATGTTGCTGCCAGAGAAATTTTTTCTTTCAAATTAAAAAGTTAGTGCTTAGGCAATGATTGGGTGATAATTGCTGTCAATTTTGTTTAGTGGTATCGTTACTGCATCACTAACATAGAATAAGTTAGTTCTCAAATTTTAATATTGAGTTAGGTAATTAAATATTAGGTGTATTATATTTTATGAATTTCTTTAAATTTATGATATTGGGAAATTGGAACCTAACCCTAGGCTTAAAATTTGGAAATATAAGAGTTGACATGCTATTTGACATCAACATTAGGAACTTGAAAATAGATTTGGTAGGTTTGTGCTCTAGGCTCGACGTATAATATTATGGGTGTTGTTAGTTTCAAAATCTTATTGTGGTTTTTTATTTGATTAGATTATACTTATTTGGAGGTCCAACGAAAAAGAGAATGTTCAAGTCCCGGAGTAATTGCTTGATTATTTGAGGCAAGTAAATTTCTAAACCTCAGTTTAAGCTTGTAGATGCTTATATTTCTGTGTTATGTGCACTGGAGAGAGTAATGAGAATCAGAATGGGTTATTGACTGTATGATTGATCTTAAAAATGGAGACGAGGGGTATAAAATGGTGATCTAATGACATGTATTGGTGGAATTGATGTGATGATATTATGGATTTATTTTGGACATATGAAATGACTATGTTAATGTGAGATGGAAAAAATTATTGTATTTTTATGTTATTATCATGAATTATATGAATGTTACTTGATTGCATTGATTCTAACATACTGTGTTGAGAATGAAAGTGATATGAAACAAAGGGGTTGGGCCACACGCTCCATGGCAGGTATTATGAAATAAAGGGGTCAGGCCACACTCTCTGTGGCAGGATATGTATATTGAGGGGATGGGCCACACGTTCCATGGTAGGTAACATGGACAGAAATGTCCCCCATAGGTTCCGAACTGTAATTCGGCGGATGTGTACCGATAGGATAGACATGCATCATTTCATTGCATTGCATCGTATTTTGTTGATATTTGTGAATTCATGTTTACTACTTATGCTTTGTATATGTTGAACTTGACTTGACATGATTCACTTGATGAGACTACTGATGAGTATTCGTGGACTGTCTTATTATTATTATGTAAAGTGTGGAGTTGGGCTAGTTTTATGCTGGTTGTAGTTAAAGAGGTTTAGTTGGGATGACCGGAGTACTTGCATCTATTGAGCTTTGCTTAGTTTTAGTTATCCACTTGTTGAGTAACGTGTTGTTTGGTAATCAACCCTTTGTTTAACACTTGTGTAGGTTGTAAGCCCAGACACGCTTAATCTTCTAGTGTTTTATACCACTTCTGAGGCTATCATCTCGAGTGTTGAGGTAGTTGTTACATCCATCTAGCGGACACCTCTTACTTTTTTAATATGTTTTAGTCTTATTCTAAAGACAAAGACATTGTGACTGTATTTTTCATTCGTACTTTGTTAATATATTCGTGGCTTGTACATGTGACAACCAATCTTAAGGGAGTTTGAGTTTGTTTTATGTGTTTTTGGTTAAGTTAAATTTTATTTATTTCATTTTCTTCCGCATCTACTTTCCATTGGATATTAGGTTGACTTATCTCGATGGGTTGAGATGAGTGTCATCACACCCATGTCTGGGTCGTGACAAAATGGTATTAGAACCCCAAGTTCATAGGTCTCATGTGTATACAAGCCGAGTCTAAGTAGAGTCTTGAGGATCGGTATAGAGACGTCTGTACTTATCTCCGAGAGGCTATGAGGACTTTTAGGAAATTTTCTCTTTGGTCTTTCACTTTGTATCATACATAGTTACTTGTGTTGGTACTAAATTTTTGCGTGTCCATTCTGACAGAGGTCTATGACCTGAACTACGGCTAGAGGAAGAGGAAGGGAGGCACTCCTCGAGGTTGATGTTGGGACCCCAACTAGGGGTAGAGATAGAAGCCGAGCAAGAGGCCATAGTCGGGGTGTGGCAACAGGTAGAGGTCATGCCAGAGGAGAGGCACCAGCTAGAGGTCATGCTAGAGAGACTTCTCTTGATCCACAGATTGATGCTAGAGAGGAACAGGTCCCTCTAGAGCTTGCTACTGCACCATTGCTTCAGGCCACTTTGATGCGAGTATTAGATGCGCTCGAAGGATTTAATCAGAGTTGAGGGCGAATGGTACACCTGAGGGTTCTCACATTAGATTAGGAGCTTAGACCCTAGGTCAACATCAGATTCCAGTTGTTCAAGGTCTGATGGTCCAGCCACCTGCGAGGCCTACAGCTGATGAGGATGGAGTATAGGTAGAGGGATCCCAGGGTGCACCTATAGTCATATTGACTGAGGAAGAGCAATGCCGATATGAGAGGTTCTAAAAAATGGACCCACCATAGTTTTAGGGTGGGAAGACTAAGGATGCACACGAGTTCCTGACCATTTACCGAGAGTTGGTTGAGATAGTAGGGTTAGCTGAGACTCACATAGTTTGTTCTACTACACTCCAATTGCGTGGACCAGCCAGAGAATGGTAGAGAGTATATCTGAGTTCCAGGCCAGTTAGGTCATCCCATATGACTTTGGGATGAGTTTGCTTGTATCTTTTATGATGGTTTCGTCCCCTGGAGTGTGAAGGAAGAGAGACAATTATGGTTAGATAATTTAAGGCAGGAAGGTCTTATAGTTATTGAGTATGAGACTTGTTTCTACCAGTTATCCAAACATTCCATGGATGACCTTCCTGATGAGACAGAGCAGATTCGAAGATTTGTGCGAGGACTGAAATATTCCATTCATACAGTAGTTTTTTGACCTGACCTTGAGGGCTCTTTCTTCCAGTCTATCGTGGGTACTGCTAGGAGGCAGAGTTGATGGAGAGAAATGAGTTTGGGGACCCCAGGAGGGCCCGTGTTTCTAGTCAGTTTTCGGGTACCTCATCTGGAGGTAGAGGGTCCTATAGAGGTGGTGGTTCCTTCTAGCGTAGAGGACTAATTCATGCTCTATATCAGTTTCTAAGGATGGTCAGACACCTCGTGGGTCCTATAGTACAGGTCAAAGTTACTAGGGGTCACAGCAGAGGCCGGTGAGCTGGGGTGGTTATACAAGTTCTTCAAGTTCATTGCAGAGGTTTTTACACTAGAGAGCATGTTATACTTGTGGTGATCGAGATCATCTTTTATGGTAGTGTACATATATGGGTTGAGGAGGAACCCAACCTAGATGTTCAGTTTTAATTAGAGGTAGAGCCCAGACTAATAGAGGTGGTCGCACTCCTGGCAGGGGTGCTGGTGGTGCTATAGTCCCTCAGGGAGGAGGTAGAAGTGTTGGGTAGGTCGGAGGTGGTAGGGAAGCTCAGTGTTATACTTTTCCAAGGAGACCCGAGGCTGAGGATTTCGACGTAGTTATCGTATGTATCATCCCGATCTGACATCGACCTGCATCTGTATTATTTGATCTAGGGTCTACATTTTCCTATGTGTCTGCCTATTTTGCATCTGACTTTTATTTGACATGTGACCGTATGTTTGTGCCTGTTCATGTTTCTATACCCATGGGTGAGCCCTTAGTGGTGGATAAAGTATATCGATCAGGTCTCATTTCCTTGGTCAGATATGATACTTGGGTAGATATGATTATCTTGGGGATGGTAGATTTTGATGTGATATTGGGTATGGATTGGCTTTTTCCCCATCATGCTATTCTCGATTATTTTACTAAAAATGTTACCTTTGCGATACCTGGTGCCTCGAGGGTTGAGTGGAAGGTTACTAATGGCTCCAACCCCAGTAAGGTTATCTCATATATTTATGCTCAGAGGCTAATTGATAGAGAATGTATGTATTATTTGGCCTTTATTCGGGATACTAGTATTAAGTCTCCTCTTATGGAGACTATTCTAGTGGTTAAGGAGTTTTCTGATGTATTTCTTACTGATCTTCCTCGTGTTCCTCCAAATAGGGACATCGATTTTGCTATTGACTTAGATCCTAGCACTAAACCCATTTCTATTCCTTCATATCGCATGGCTCCAGTTGAGTTGAAGGAATTGAAGGATAAGTTGCAAGACTTGTTGAGTAAGGGGTTTATTCGCCCTAGTATGTCGCCTTGGGGTGCACCGGTTCTGTTTGTAAAGAAGAAAGATGGGAGTATGAGGATGTGTATCGATTACAGGCAGTTGAATAAGGTAACTGTTAAAAATAAATATCCTCTTCCTCGTATTGATGATTTATTTGATCAGCTATAGGGAGCGACATTATTTTTCAAAATAGACTTGAGATCCAGTTATTATCAGTTTTGACAGAATCCGGTGCATTAGTGCGGGTATGATCGCGTCCATCCCTTATGGGGTCTCATTTGAAGTTTAAGCGTTCCCATTTACATACGATAGCGTCAGTTGATTTTCTCTTACGCTTGTACTTCTCTTGTCCACTTCCCCCCTTTTAGGGTGTACCCATGTCATCCTCCATTTATTTTTAGTTATTCACACGCGAATGATTCTTACTCCAATATATTTAACGTGCTGCACCATATCTACATCTTCTGTTAAATCATCCCCACGTTAGGTTGACTTTCTAGAAAACCCTAGCATAACCGTAGGGTGCTTTAGTTTTCATACCCGACCCATTATAGGGCTCGGTGAGCCACTATGGCATTCAAATCTCACTTTCGTACCAAATACATATCAAGAGAAGGGAAAGATAGTTTCCCATACACTATTCTTTAGCACGTAGAAGCCTTAACAGGTAATACTCAATCCTTGTAGGGGTGTTAACACTTAACTGTAGTTAGGGATTATGGGGCGTACTTGGAGTTTTGGGAATGGAATTATCCCCACATTCCACACACAATTCACTTAAGGCTAAAACTTGCCAAAAGGAAAGAAAGATAGCTGTACGAGTTTATACCAAAACATGCCAAGAGAAAGCTTTACATACCTTGTTTGAATTATTCCTTATCCTGCTTGCCTCGCCGTCCTTTGAACCTATTCAACATGAAACTAATATAAATATCAACTACTCTTAACTTTCCAGCATCTTGGATTACGCCTTAATGTTAATGGAATCTATTTCCTTAGTCGTTTCCTCGACTTGTCCTTTAGTTTGTTAAAGCGTTAACGAAAATTGGGCAACACCTCCCCTATAATGTGCCCTATCCGAATTTCCAATTAGGTCCCTAAGACCTACAGCCAACCAAAAACAACAACCTGCAGCAATTCATACCAACAATATACAGCATAAACTCCAAACGACTTATTCGAAAATATGATATCAAAATAGGGCGTCTAGCCTTTATTTTGTGACGCCTTTAATTATACGTAACGAGGGGTCATGTGGATTCGACCAGAAGCACCCTAACCCACATTAGGACATATTCAGTCCCTGCAACAACAAGCCACACCCCTGCAGAGCAACTCACAAGAACGACACTTTATTTCGATGACAATTCACTTCTAGCGACTCCAATTTAGTTTATTTCGAACGTCGAGCATTTATACGACATTCTTAAACTTCCAGTAGCATACAAGGGGTGTAATACACCATATAACAATACCATAAACTCCAATTTAAAAGGAAAGGCCTTACCTTACGTTACACTTGTCAAACTCGCTAAAACTATCCAAAATGTGAAATCTGGACAGTTTACTGTTTTACCTTGTCGCTTCGTTTCGAAGGGGTAATAGAGGGAAACAGGATTTACGTCCTTCATGAAAGTTATAGAAATATGTCTTAGGGTCGCAAAAAATTTCGAATCATCCCTACATCAATTTTTTACAAAAAGATATGACCAAAATACTTACAGCTGTCCGTGTAGAATTTCCAAAACCAAATCTGAGCAGTACCTCCTCTACACTTCATCACCATTTTTCGATCTGATACAAGTAGAACTAGATTTTGGAGTCTGAATTAAAGTTATAGAACCATGAAATACCTTTCCAAAACATATTAAATCACTTGAAACGAATCTGTACACAAGAATTTATACCAATATTACTAACCACTGTCCTTTCCAAAAACGGGTTTGTTAACTAGCGTTTTCTCTTATTTTCTCTTCCAAATTCCAATTGCAAAGCTGGAGTTTTACTTCCATGAAGGTCTTAAAATACATATATACGTATCCACATACTTAAGGTACACCATATATAATTAATTCACGGAAGAAAATTGGAAAACTAACCTTTAAACTTCAAGAACCATGGCTGCCTCTCTATTTCTCTCCCTCACGTTTTTTTTCTCTAAGTTGGCTGATGTTTTGATGGATAACTGAAGTATATGATATATATCAACATATATATGTGGCTTTAGGGTGTGACACGTGTCAACCCCAAGAGGTGACACGTGTCCAGCCCCTATTGGGCCACCGTATCATGCTGCCAACTATGGGCTGCCACGTGGAAGTGGGGTCCACCCCCCAAGCAGGTGGGTCACCTGCTTGCTTGAGGTGCTGCCATGTGTCGCTTCTTTATTGGCTACCACGTGTCGTCTTTTTTTCCCTTCCTCGTGGGCTCGTAATCTCGTCTTATTTTATGTACCTATGTAATCCGTGCTACGTAAGTTTGGTATGTAATCAAGTAACTCACGTATGTAAGATTTCTAAATTAGTAGCTTGCGTAGATAAGTCGAGTCCTACGACTCGTTACTTGGCCTCCTATTCCTTCCGGATTCTTATGATTTCCCTTCCAACCTTCTCTACCACGGGGTATCACATCCTCCCTTCATTGGAGTCATTTGATAGTGTCGTAACATATCTGGTTCATATGGTAATGTCCAAGGAACTTATGAAACATTCTGAGTTTAAAAGGGTGAGGTGTAACATTAGTATTCGCAATGTATCGTATAAAATCTCATCTAACGATTGATACTCGAGTAATATCCGTAATGTAGTAGTGCATTCAAAGCCACATTCCATTCATCCCAATTAGTAATTAGCGAGGGCTCATAATTGGTGCAAATTCCCCACTCGAGTGTACTTATACTTTAATGACTCATGTTTCAAGCTTCGTCATTATACTAACTTTATTCCCATGGATACAGCTTATTCTTCTAATAACCTCGTAATGCAGCAGTTGTTCTGCAAATCGACATACCCTCTCCTTGCAGGATCTCACTAACCATCAAGGTGGAGTCACGTATATTAACTTCATTATGCCTTCTGAACTTTCATCTTTATCATGTGCTTCAGGCTCCCTTCTAATCCTGCTTAAAACCATATTAACTTCGTTGTAATAGGGGCCTTATCTTATTACTCTTTCATCATACTATACTTTCAATTCATAACTGTCTATCTCCCTTTTTGTTCGGTACTCATACTTAATTAATCACATCTATCTTGAACGCCTATATTATAACTTCTCTATTATTCCTCCAGCTCATTTCCATTTTTGGTTGGGTGCAAGGAATTCCATATTACTCTTTATTTTCTTGTACTAGCTATCCTTTTTGTCATCACACAACCTTTATTCTAAACTTTCCTTACTAAGCTTTACTTATTCTCACAACGGTTTTTCTTATATTCACCTGGTACCCTGTTCACATTCACTCCCATAGTATAACACCGCTTGACTTTCTTCACGATTCTTACTATGGGCTACCTACCTTTCTTAGCTAGTATTATCCTTAATGTTTCATAAGCTGTCTTATTAACACTTCATATCTATCACACTTCTTTATCCCTCGTACTCTTGTCTTAATCATACTGTTACTTCCTTCAATTATAACTTGTCATAGTTTATCCCTATATATCACTTTAGGCAATGCCTTACTATATCATTTTATCCCGATCTATCAGTTCTCTCTGAGTCATCTTTTTTGGCTTATAGGTCCTTTCTAACTTCGTTCTACTATTCTAGTATCGACCTCCTAGTTTCTATTGCCATTAACTCAGCAATTAACTTATTTCTCGAGGTCAGCCATACTCGTTTAGTCGAATATCATCATTGTTGCGAGAACAACCTTTCAAGACATACTACAGCCCTGTATCTCATTCTTCTCTTATTTCTAGGAAAATTTAGGCAGAGTTTCCTCTGTATTTCTTACTATCTCAACAGCTGCACACAGAAAATACCAACAATGCCTCACAGGGCACACAGATATATATTCGTATCGTATTATATCGAAGCCACCCAGGTCATAGATATATATTCATATCATCTCATATCGCAGCCACACAGGACGCCCACAATTAGCAGTATGAAAATGGACTTGCCTCGTATGTCCCCTCGAACTGCACCTGTTGCACTTTCCTATATAATCTTCCTTTCATTTTCCAACTTTATATATCAATTGTATTGCAACACCTTACCTGACATAGGTCCTTCGTGCCTTTGCTTACTTGCATGCTTCATAACATCCAATATTGTCAGTTACTTTCTTCTATTGGCGTTGTCCTCCTGCTAAAATCGCAGGTTAGTATGAGGAATTTCATTTCCTTGACGCGGCTGAAATGTTGTGGCTGCTTGTTACTCATTTTTACTGCCCCAAATAGGTAAGCTACATTGTTAACCACCTCCACTTGATATAATAATACCTTATCGAATTAATTTACGAAGCAAAATCGGGACGTACCTATTTTTCTCCTCCAAGCCGTCATGTTTTTCTCTCTTGTTCTAGGGTTTGTTCTTGAGTTTTTGCTGAAGCTTAATGGATCAGAACTGAAGTATAAGACACATATACATGTATATATGTGGTCTTAGGAGGTGACACGTGTAATCCACATATGGTGACATGTGTCCAGCCCCTATTAGGCAACGGATCCATGCCTTACCCCTAGGCTGCCATGTGTCCTTGTGGGCCCCACCTCCCAAGTAGGTGGGTCACCTACTTGACCCTAAGTAGGTGGGTAACCTGCTTGCTTGAGGTGCTACCACATGTCGCTCCTCCATTGGCTTCCACGTGTCGTCTTTTCCCCTTCCTCATGGGTTCGTAATCTCGTCTTATTTTAGGAGCCTATGTAATCCATGCTACGTAAGCTTGGTATGTCCTTAAGCAGCTCAAGTATGTAAGACGTCTAAGTTGGTAGCTTACGTAGGTAAATCGATTCCTACGACTCATTATTTGGCCTCTAATTCCTTTTCGATTCTTATGACTCCATTTCCAACCTTCCTTCTCACGAGGTATCACAATCTTCTTTCCATAGAGTTGTTTGATAGTGTCGTAGCTTATATGGCTCACATGATAGTGTCTAAGGAACTTAAGAAGACATTCCGAGCTCGAGAGTGCGGGGTGTAACATCATTGAGGTGGGATTCGGTAAGGGATTCCTCACAACATCCCTTTGTCTCATTAATTATGTGCCAACATAGGAGCCCTTATACGCTTAGGCTAATGAATACATGAATGCCCTTAAAATTAAAGTTAAAGAAATAAATGAAGTTGACAGAGTTCTAGCCGGCAAGTAGTCTTCCCGACAACGTAGGAGGTTCTTTAGATTCCATGTAATAGCTCGCATGGTCTTACATGTCGGCTATTGTCATTTTTCCACAAAATGAATGTTCTAAAGAATATATATATGATTGATTATGCATGCATTGCATTATATTTCATACTACATAAATGTTTTATTATTTCCTCAATGTTCATGAATGCTTACATACTTAGTACATTCAGAGTACTAACGCCTAGTCTTTTGCCTACATGACATCACCATGTAGGGACCGGTGCTCCTCTCCGTTCTCTTCTACGTGGCTAGTTGAGATTTTGTTTGAAGACTACTTTTGTGTAGTTCCCATGTTCTAGGAACAATACTCATTTATCTTTCTAGCTTATGATATGTTGAGATCTTTAGACACTTACTATAGTATTTTTTTCCTATTATGATTGAGGGTGAGCTAGGGACTTGTCTTAGCCCCATTAAATCTAATAGTTAGAGGTATTGTTGGACATATGTAAGTTGGAGATTTACTATTATGATTTCTGCTTGTTTATTTTTTGTCATTACCTATGGTGGTGGTGTTGTCAAATATGGTTCTGAATCATCTCTTGTGGCAAATGTTAAGGTCAAGCAAGATAGTGATCCTACTATGGTTGAGTTGAAGAAGGCGATTGCCGAAAAATCCATTAAGGCTTTCTCCCAAGGGGGAGATGGTGTTTTGATATATCAAGGTCGATTATGTATTTCCAATATAGATAGATTGAGGGAAATGATATTGACTGAAGCTCAAGTTCGTGGTATTTTATTTATTCGAGTTCCACAAAACTGCATCAGAATTTGATGAAAGTGTATTGGTGGAATGACATGAAGAGAAATATTGCGGAGTTTGTGACAAAATGCCCTAATTGTCAACAAATGAAGGTTGAGCATAAAAACTTGGAGGTTTAGCTTAAAAAATTGAGATTTCTACTTGGAAGTGGTAAGCCTTGAATATGGACTTTATTACAGGTTTGACTTGTACTCGTAGGAAATATGATTCTATTTTGGTGGTTGTTGACCAAATGACCAAGTCGGCTCATTTTCTTCCCGTTAAGACTTCTTATTTAGCTAAGGACTATGCTAGATTGTATATTAGTGAGTTAGTTACGCTTCATGGTATTCCTTTAGTTAAGCTTCGTGGTGTTCCATTATCTATCATTTCAGATTGAGGTACTCAGTTTACATCTTAGTTTTGGAGGTCTTTCCAAATGGTCTTGGTACTCAAGTTAAGATTAGTCCACAGTTTTTCACCATCAGACCAATGGCCAAGCTGAGTGCATTCAAACCTTCGAGGACATATTGAGAGCCTAAGTCATTGATTTCAAGGGTAATAGGGATGACCACTTTCCATTGATTGAGTTTGCTTATAAGAATAGTTACTATTCCAGCATTTAGATGGCTCCATTTGAGGCCTTATATAATAGGAGGTATAGCTCTCCTATTGGTTGGTTTGAAGTTTGTGAAGTTTATTTGATAGGACCTAAATTGTGCATGAGGCTATGAAAAAGGTTAGATTGATTAGAGAAAGATTAAAGACTGCCCAGAGTCAACAAAAGTCTTATTCAGATATGAGGAGAAGGGAACTTGAATTTGAGGTTAATGATTGGGTTTACTTAAAAACTTTACCCATAAAGGATGTGATGTGTTTTGGCAAGAAAAGGAAGCTTACTCCCCGCTATATGGGTCCATATTAGATCTTAAGACAAATTGGCAAGGTCGTATATGAGTTGGATTTTCCTTTTGAGTTGGCATTGGTGCATCTGGTGTTCCATGTGTCTATGTTAAGGAAGTTTATTGGTGATCCTAGTTCCCTTGTGCCTTTGGACAACATTGGTGTGAAATAGAATCTATCATATGAGTAGGGTTCGGTTGAGATCCTAGACCGGCAAGTTAGAAGGTTGAGGAACAAAGAAATAAATTTTGTTAAGGTGTTATAGAGGAACCAAGAGGTTGAGGGTGCTATATGGGAAGCTGAAGCTGATATAATATTGCTATATCCTCATCTCTTTCGTTCAGTTCCTAGTTATGGTATTGAGCTCCTTCATGATACACTCCATCAAATTCATGTGTTTCTGTTACACCCCAGATTCTCGAATTCGAAAGGCTCCTAAAGTTACTTAGAAGCTATCTTGTGAGCCACTTAAGTTACGACCCTATTGAACAACTCTAAGAAGGAAGAATGGGATACCCCATGGTAGGGAAGGTTGGAAATAGGGTCAAAAGAAGTCGGAAGGAGTTGGAGGCCAAGTAACAAGTCGTAGGACTCAACTTATCTACGTAAACTACTAAGCTAGAAGTCATACATACGTGAATTACTTGATTACATACCAAGCATGCGTAGCAAGGGTTTTATAGGCTCTTAAAGTGAGACGAGATTACGAACGCGATTATGAACCCACGAAGAGAAAAAAAAAATTGGGGCAGCCAAAAGGAGGGTGACACGTGGCAGCACCTAAGAAGGCAGGTGACCCACCTGCTTGCTTGGGGGAGGTGGGCCCCACTGCCACGTAGCAGCCCCACATGGAATGCATGGATACGGTGGCCCAATAGGGGCTGACACGTGTCACCCCTTGGGACCACCCATATAAGTTGATATGTATCCTAAAACTTTAGTTCATTCACAAATTTCCAGCAAGCAACGTGAGAAAAAAAACCTAAGAGCTAAGGAGAAAATCTCGATGGCTTGGGAGAAAAAAATAGGTAAGTCCCGTTTTCGTTTCGTAAATTAATTAATTAGCGTATACTACAATGATATGGAAGTATTAGTAGTATAAAATTAGGATTTGGTGCAGCAAAAATCGGACAGCAAGCTGCCACAATGATTCAGCAAGTGAAAAGAAATTCTGAGGCGCGATTTCGGCAAGTTTTAGCCAATTTCGGGAAAGGTAAGTTCTCCCCCTCTAATTTGAAGTTTATGAGGTTAAATTAGGGTGCATTACACACCTTAGAAGAATAATGTGTTGCGCTTGTGGTGGGTGACTGTTGGTCGTGTGGTGAGTTGTTAGGGTGCTGGAATGTGTGTTGATAAGGGCGTGGGGGGCTGCTGATTGCAGCCACACAACCCTCCACTTTGCAATTAAATATTTCGCGAAAGAAAGATTAAAAACTCTAGTTTTGGTATCTTAGTTTCGAATGAATTGTTGGGGGTTTATATTGTGTAATGTTGTCGTAATATGTATATGTATGGGCTGCTGGTTGTATTGTTGGTTGGCTGCAGGTGCTAAGGACATGGTTGAGAATTCAGATAGGGCACGTTATAGGGGAGGTGCTGTCCGATTTTCGTTAACGCCTTAACTAGTTAAGAAACTAGTCGAGAAGGCAAGCGAGGGGATGAATTCTATGAATACGAGTGGGTAGCCTAAGTTGCTGAAAAATCTAAGGTTGTTAATACTCGCCTTATTTCCGTGTTAAATAGGTTTTGAGGACGACGACGTAAACACGACTAAGGAAAGTCTATAAGAGGTATGTGAAGCTTGTCCCTTTTCTTCTTTTGGCATGTCGTAGAGGTAAGTAAGCAGTAATATAACGCCTAAAGTAATTCCATTCTTGAATGCTCCTTATTCAATTCCGAATGTTAAAGCTTGTATAATAGTTAAGCTAATTTCCTTGAATCTTTTATACACTAAGGACTTAATGAATATACAGACTCCTAGTCATAAAATTATTCGAAGACGAATACTCTGGAGTTCTTGGTGAATAGTCTTACTTTGGTATATGTCTAGGAACCTCGAGATGTAATTAATGTAGCCCCAAATGGCACTTAGAGGGCAGCTAGAATGACTATACTGTTACTCGAATTCTTAGACAATAACTTAGTCCTCTTATACAGTTCAATCTCGGATAATGATTTAAACTATGTTTGGTTTCTCAATACTCTACTTGTGTATACTGTAACACTTCTTCTCCGAGTCTCGGGCTGGTTATCAGATTCATGCAACTTACTGCATTATCCACCGAGCGCTTCACTAGAAGGCCGGGTACGTATGTATATATATGATGATGATGTGTTGTAATAATGTGGCGATGGCACAGGGCCTGATACTGATACTACATATATGATTCACCGGGCCCCTAATGGGGCCAGCTATATTGAAAATTTGAGCATGCATGTCTTTATAATTTACAACATACAGGTACATGTTTTTGACTTGATAAATTGTTCTCTTATGCCTCTGTTTCGAATATACCTCCAGTTATACTTTACATACTCAATACATATGTCGTACTGACCCCCTTTTCTTCGGAGGGGGCTGCGTTTCATGCCCGCAGGTACAGGTACACAAGTTGAGGATCCATCAGCGTAGGAGTCCCACTCAACGGTCTAAGAGCCTCCATTATACTGGAGCTAAATTTTGGGTACTAAGTTCTGATGTCTATATTTATTCGTTCACGGGTATGGTGGGGGCCATGTCCCGTCTTATGTTACTGTTCTTCTAACTCTTAGAGGTCTGTGGATACAAATGTGGATTGTGTGTGTAGAATGTAAGTGTATATAAACTGTATATAAGCTGTATATGGACTGTATCTAGGCTGTATATGAGCTGTATACATAGGTATGTATGGCTGTACTGGTATGACTTATACTTTGGGGCATTCCCAGTGCCGTGGCGGCCTTATCGGCTCACGTGTATTTGTACTACGAACTTCCTTATGTCGTACTACAGCCTTGTCGGCCAATATGTTACTTTCCCTTTTAATATATGTTGAGTGTAAACAGGAGACAGGTTATGCATAATTGGCCGGGGTACACGTGGGTGTCCAGTTCGGGCACTCGTCATGGTCTATGGGGATGGGTCGTGATAGAAGTGGTATCAGAGCGGTTCTTTTCTTGGAGTGTCCACAGACCGTGTCTGGTAATGGCTTGTTTATCGGTGTGTTGTGAACCACATCTATAAATAGGAGGCTACAGGACATTTAGGATATTGTTTTTTTCTTATCTTAGATCGTGCGATAGAGCTATACTTTCAGGATGACCCTCCGCTAATCAATCTATATGTTTACAGTAATGCCTTCAAGGAAAGCGACCATGGCCTAGAGGGGCAAGTCAGCAACGGGGGAAACTAGTCAGACCCCGAGAGTTACCAGGGTCCATGCCCAATCTATGCCAAGGATTGTACTCCAGTCGGCGAGCTCTACTACGCCGCCACCTCCAGAGGAGCTTGGAGCAGCAGCAGCCGCAGATCTTGAACCTCCAGTACATGATACTCCTATCCCACAGCAAGGGGTAGAAGATAGGGCTATGAGGGATGCAGTGCAGTTATTGACTAGACTGGTGGTAGGACAGGCGTGGAGGCATGGCCTAGATAATACTAATAGACAAGACAGTTTAAGGGTTCGTGACTTCCTATCTTGTAACCCTCCAGAATTTTATGGATCAAGGACTACCGAGGATCCACAGGAATTCGTTTGACAAATGCAATGTACACTGCGAATCATTAGGGATTCTAAACTGAGTTAGTTGAATTGGCCTCCTATCGGCTATGTGATGTAGCCGCAAACTGGCATGAGTCTTGGGAGTTATCGAGGGGCGAGGGTGCTCCTCCAACTGAATGGGATGAATTTATAGAAGCCTTTCTTAGCCACTTTCTACCTCTAGAAATGAGACGATCTAGGGTAGACAAATTCTTGCAGTTGAAGCAGAACGGCAAGAGTGTTCGAGACTATAGCCTCGAGTTTGACTCATTGTCAAGGCATGCCCCTACAGTTGTAGCTGATATGGCAGATAGGGTGCATTAATATGTTATGGGCTTGGATCTTTATTTGGTTGATAGTTGTATGGCCATGGCTTCTCAGCCAGGCATGGATATTGCCCGGGTACAAGCATATGCCCAAGGGGTAGAAGAGAGACATAGAAGGCGTCAGCCTAACAGAGTGTTTGATAGAAGTTAGCCTAAGAGGGCTAAGTTAGTTGGTTATCCCGGGAAATTTTGCAATGGGCGATTCCAGCAGTTTGGTAGATATCCCTCCCAGCCACCTCGAAGTGTACCTCCACAGTTCCTAGGTGGATGAGTTGAAAGCGCCAGATATTTGGGGGCCAGTCAAAGCTCTAGAGTGTCAGGTACACAGATGAACCAGAGTTCTCGACAGTCAAGACCCCCGATGCCCAGTGTCCTCGTTGTAATAAGCCTCATTTTGGGGAATATCGTTGGACTACAGGTGCTTGCTTTTCTTATGGCTGTCAAGGCCATATTGCGAGGGAATGTCCAGATAAGAGTACTCTAGGTGGTATGGCTCAGCCCACTAGGTCAGTTGCGGGTTCGTCTTCTTCTGTGGCTATGCGCCCGATGGGGCAGGGAATGCAGATACCAGCAGGCCACGGTAGGGGCCGTGGCGGAGTTTTCAGTTCTGGCGGTCCCTCTAACCATATGTATGCATTGGCTAGTAGAAAGGACCAGGAAGCATCACCGAATATAGTCACAGGTACATTATCAATCTTTTCTCAGGACGTATATGCATTGATGGATCTGAGCTCTACTTTATCGTATATATCTCCTTTTGTTGCTAGTAGAGTTGGAATTAAGCCTGAGTTAATAGAATCGTTTGAGGTTGCTACGCCAGTAGGGGACTCGATTAAGGTAAAGTAGGTATATAGACATTGCCTGGTAAATGTGTATAGTCATCGTACCTTGGCTGATTTGATAGAGTTAGATATGGTGGAATTTGATGTCATTATGGGTATGGATTAGCTAGCTTCTTGTCATGCTAATGTAGACTGTAAAAATAAAATGGTTCAATTTTAGTTCTCAAACAGACCAATTGTCGAGTGGGTAGGAAATACAGAGTCACCAAAAGGTAGGTTTATTTCATACCTTAAGGCAAGGAAAATGATTAACAAGGGGTACATTTATCATTTAGTCCGCGTACACGATCTGGAAGCTGAAGTGCCAACTCTTCAGTCGATGCCTGTGGTTAATGAATATCTAGATGTGTTTCCAGATGAACTTCCAGGCCTCCCTCCAGAATAGGAAATAGAGTTCACTATAGATGTCCCACCAGATACCCAACCTATCTCTATTCCCCCGTATAGAATGGCACCTGCGGAATTAAAGGAGCTGAAGGAGCAGTTGAGGGACCTACTGGAAAAAGGGTTTATTAGGCCCAGCACATCACCGTGGGGAGCACCAATACTGTTCGTAAAAAATAAAGATGGATCGCTGCGAATATGTATTGACTACAGACAGCTGAATAAGGTAACAATTAAGAATAGATATCCCCTCCCCAGGATTTATGATTTGTTTGATCAGTTGCAGGGTGCCCAATGTTTTTCAAAGATAGACCTGCAGTAAGGCTATCATCAGGTGCGGGTAAGGGAGGCAGATATACCAAAGACCGCATTCAGGACCCGGTATGGGCATTACGAGTTCAAAGTGATATCCTTTGGGCTGACCAATGCTCCAGCGGTATTTATGGATCTAATGAACTGAGTGTTCAAACCATTCTTATATTTGTTCGTGATTGTATTTATTGATGATATTCTAGTCTACTCACGATCAGAGAAAGAACATGCAGATCATTTACTGGTGGTACTGGGAGTACTTCAACACCAGCGATTGTACGCTAAGTTCTCTAAATGTGAATTTTGGTTAACTTCAGTGGCCTTTCTAGGACACATTATTGGTACTGATGGTATTCGCGTAGATATGCAGAAAATTGAGGTCGTAAAGGCTTGGCCAAGACCTACAACCCCTACAGAGGTGCGAAGCTTCTTGGGGTTAGCAGGGTATTACAGAAGGTTTGTGGAAGGGTTTGCTTCTATCTCAGCGCCTTTAACAAGGCTAACTCAAAAAGCAGCTAAATTTCAATGGACTGATGCTTGTGAACGAAGCTTCCAGTTGTTAAAGGAAAAGTTGACTACAGCTCCTGTTTTAACTCTTCCTGATGGACCAAGCGGGTATGTTATTTATTGTGACGCCTCTGGTATTGGACTAGGGTGTGTTCTGATGCAGAATGGTAGAGTTATAGCTTACGCCTCCTAACAGCTTAGAAAACATGAAAAGAATTACCCAACACATGATTTGGAATTGGAAGCGGTGATTTATGCCTTAAAAATATGGAGACACTACCTGTATGGAATACATGTCGATATTTACACGGACCACAAAAGCCTCTAGTATATCTTCAAGCAAAAAGAGTTGAACTTATGATAGAGAAGGTAGTTGGAACTACTGAAGGACTATGATGTCGACATCTTATACCACCCTGGGAAAGCGAATGTGGTGGCGGATGCACTCAGCCATAAGTCATTGGGTAGCTTGGCAGAGGTATAACCAGAACGGAAGGAGATGATCCGTGAGATCTGCCAGCTCGCTAGTCTTGGAGTCTGCCTAGCTGATTCAGGTAATGATGGGGTCTCTATTCGAGGAATTGTTGAATCGTCGATTATGGAGGAAGTAAAATAACGTCAATACCAGGACCCTATCCTAGCACAGTATAGAGACGAAACTCTCCAAAAGGGAAAGCCTCTATTTGAGGTCACAACTGATGGAATACTACGATATCAAGGTAGAGTCTGTGTATCGAAAGTTGCAGGGTTACGACAACAGGTACTGGGAGAGACACATCATGCCCGTTATTCCATTCATTCGGGGTTAACCAAGATGTATCACGACCTCAAATGTTTATATTGGTGGGATGGTATGAAAAGGGATATAGCAGAGTTCGTAGCCCAATGCCCGAATTGCCAGCAAGTTAAAGTTAAACATCAAAAACCGGGTGGGCTACTACAGGAGATGGAGATTCCAACCTGGAAATGGGAAGCGATTAACATGGATTTCATTACTGGCTTACCTCGTACTCCCCAGAAGCAGGATTCTATATGGGTTATTGTGGATAGGCTGACAAAATCAGCCTACTTCCTCCCAGTCAAGACCACATACTCCGCCGAGGATTATGCAAAGTTGTACGTCAAGGAAATAGTACGACTTCATGGAGTTCCCACATCTATTATCTCAGACAGGAGAGCCTAGTTTACAACGCATTTTTGGCAGTCATTCCAGGAAGGCTTAGGAACGCAAGTAAGCCTTAGTACAGCATTTCATCCCCAAACTAATGGGCAGGCCGAGCGCACTATTCAGACACTAGAGGATATGTTACGAGCCTGTATAATTGACTTTAAAGGTAGCTGGGATGATAATATACCACTTATTGAGTTTGCCTACAATAACAGTTATCACTCCAGTATTTAGATGGCGCCGTATGAGGCTTTATACAGCAGAAAGTGCAGGTCACCTATCGGTTGGTTCGATGTTGGCGAAACGCAACTAATGGGTCCAGACATAGTCCAACAGGCGGTGGAAAAGGTAAAGCTGATTCGGGAAAGATTATTAACTGCCCAAAGTCGACAGAAGTCATACGCAGATAGTCGACGTCGACTACTGGAATTTCAAGTAGGTGAATGGGTGTTTTTGAAAGTATCTCCCATGAAAGGAGTAATGAGGTTCGGCAAGAAAGGGAAGTTGAGTCCGAGATATATTGGCCCTTACTTGATCCTTCGCCGAATAGGCAAGGTTGCCTACGAACTAGACTTGCCAGTAGACCTGGAAGCAGTACATCCAGTTTTCCATGTTTCAATGCTTCGTAAATGTGTAGGTGACCCATCTCGAGTGTATTCTATGGATGACATCCAGGTCACGGAAGAGCTAGCCTACGAAAAACAGCTGATCGCCATACTAGATCGACAAATTAGAAGATTGCGAACTAAAGATGTAGACTCGGTTAAGGTGCTATGGCGGAATAAGAATCGGGAGGAAATGACCTGGGAAGCCGAAGAGGACATGAGACACAGGTATCCATACCTGTTCCTGATATCTACAGGTAACCCCGATTCTTGAAAACTTGTATATTAGTTATGTGAGTGGAAATGTATGTGATATCATAAAAGAGAGGAACCTCTCTATAATCTGTGTAAAGTCTTAAGGGAAGTTACATTTAACATTCGGGGACGAATGCTCTAAAGGGGGGGAGGATGTTACACCCCACATTCTCGAATTCAAAAGGCTCCTAAAGTCACTTAGAAGCTATCTTGTGAGCCACTTAAGTTACGACCCTATTGAACAACTCTAAGAAGGGAGAATGGGATACCCCATGGTAGGGAAGGTTGGAAATAGGGTCAAGAGAAGTCGGAAGGAGTTGGAGGCCAAGTAACGAGTCGTAGGACTCGACTTATCTACGTAAACTACTAAGTTAGAAGTCTTACATACGTGAGTTACTTGATTACATACCAAGCGTACGTAGCAAGGGTTTCGTAGGCTCTTAAAGTAAGACGAGATTACGAACGAGATTTCGAACCCACGAGGAAAAACAAATTCGGGGCAGCCAATGGGAGGGTGACACGTGGCAGCACCTAAGAAGACAGGTGACCCACCTTCTTGCTTGGGGAGGTGGGCCCCAGCCCCACATGGAATGCATGGATACGGTGGCCCAATAGGGGTTGGACACGTGTCCTCCTTAGGGGATGACATGTGTCACCCCTTGGGACCACCCATATAAGTTGATATGTATCCTAAAACTTCAGTTCATTCACAAATTTCCAGCAAGCAACGTGAGAAAAAAAAAAACTAAGAGCTAAGGAGAAAATCTCGACGGCTTGGGAGAAACAAATAGGTAAGTCTCGTTTTCGTTCCGTAAATTAATTAATTAGCATATACTAAAATGATATGGAAGTATTAGTAGTATAAAATTAGGATTTGGTGCAGCAAAAATCGGACAGCAAGCTGCCACAACGATTCAGCATGTGAAAAAAAATTCCGAGGCGCGATTTCGGCAAGCTTTAGCCAATTTCGGGAAAGGTAAGTTCTTCTCCTCTAATTTGAAGTTTATGAGGTTAAATTAGGGTGCATTACACACCTTAGGATCTGCTGGAATTTGGGTAAAAGGTTTGAAAAGTTCGACGTTCGAAATAAGCGAAATTGGAATCGCTATAGTTAATTGTAATCGAATAATATGTTGCGCTTGTGGTGGGTGACTGCTGGTCGTGTGGTGAGTTGTTAGGGTGCTGGAATGTGTGTTGATAAGGGAGTGGGGGGATTCTTATTGCAGCCAAACGACCCTCCACTTTGCAATTAAATATTTCGCGAAAGAAAAATTAAAAACTCTAGTTTTGGTATCTTAGTTTCGAATGAATTGTTGGGGGTTTATATTGTGTAATGTTGTCGTAATATGTATATGTATGGGCTGCTGGTTGTATTTTTGGTTGGATTCAGGTGCTAAGGACATGGTTGGAAATTCGTATAGGGCACGTTATAGGGGAGGTGCTGTCCGATTTTCGTTAACGCCTTAACTAGTTAAGAAACTAGTCGAGAAGGCAAGCGAGGGGATGAATTCTATGAATACGAGTGGGTAGCCTAAGTTGCTGAAAAATCTAAGGTTGTTAATACTCGCCTTATTTCCGTGTTAAATAGGTTTTGAGGACGACGAAGTAAACACGACTAAGGGAAGTCTATAAGAGGTATGTGAAGCTTGTCCATTCTCTTCTTTTGGCATGTCGTAGAGGTAAGTAAGAAGTGATATAATGCCTAAAGTAATTCCATTCTTGAATGCTCCTTATTCAATTCCGAATGTTAAAGCTTGTATAATAGTTAAGCTAATTTCCTTGAATCTTTTATACATTGAGGACTTAATGAATATACAGACTCCTAGTCATAAAATTATTCGACGACGAATACTCTGGAGTTCTTGGTGAATAGTCTTACTTTTGTATATGTCTAGGAACCCCGAGATGTAATTAATGTAGCCCCTAATGGCACTTAGAGGGCAGCTAGAATGACTATACTGTTACTCGAATTCTAAGACAATAACTTAGTCCTCTTATACAGTTGAGTCTCAGATAATGATTTAAACTATGTTTGATTTCTCACTACTCTATTCGTATATACTGTAACACTTCTTCTCCGAGTCCCGGGCCAGTTATCAGATTCATGCAATTTACTGCATTATCCACCGAGCCCTTCACTAGAAGGCCGGGTACGTATGTATATATATGATGATGATGTGTTGTAATAATGTGGCGATGGCACAGGGCCTGATACTGATACTACATATATGATTCACTGGACCCCTGATGGGGTCAGCTATATTGAAAATCTGAGCATGCATGTCTTTATAATTTAAAGCATACAGGTACATGTTTCTGACTTGATAAATTGTTCTCTTATGCCTCTGTTTCGAATATACCTCCAGTTATACTATGTTATACTTTACATACTCAGTACATATATTGTACTGACCCCCCTTTCTTTGGGGGGGCTGCGTTTCATGCCCGTAGGTACAGGTACACAGGTTGAGGATCCGCCAGCGTAGGAGTCCCACTCAACGGTCTAAGAGCGCTCCATTGTGCTGGAGCTAAATTTTGGGTACTAAGTTCTGATGTCTATATTAATTCATTCACGGGTATAGCGGGGGCCTTGTCCCGCCTTATGTTACTGTTCTTCTGACTCTTACAGGTCTATGGATACAAATGTGGATTGTGTGTGTAGAACGTATGTGTATATAAACTATATATAAGCTGTATATGGACTGTATCTAGGTTGTATATGAGTTGTATACATAGGTATGTATGGTTGTACTGGTATGACTTATACTTCGGGGCGTTCCCGGTGTCGTGGCAGCCTTGTCGGCTCACGTATATTTGTATTACGAACGTCTTTATGTCTTACTACAGCCTTGTCGGCCTGTATGTTACTTTCCCTTTTAATATATGCTGAGTGTAAACAGGAGACATGTTATGCATAATTGGCCGGGGTACACGTGGGTGTCCAGTTCGGACACTCGTCATGGCCTACGGGGATGGGTCATGACAGTTTCAATCATTCTCATGTTTTAATAAGCATTCGTGTTCATGAAATGAGTTTTAAAGTCAAGGTTTAGCTTGGGATTAAGTATTCTATGTTTTTATGCATTTTTGATATGTTTCGCATTTATGTTAGGTTGCTATGTGTCTTTCAAAATCTATTCATGCTAGCTTGAATCTCATTTGAGGATGAATGTTCCCAGGGGGAGATATTATAAAACCCCAAAAATTGAAAAGTCGAAAAATAGAGTTTTAGATGAAAATCACAGAAAATATGCACCACATAGGGACCACGAGACCTATCGCATGCCATACTCTTCTTCACGGCCAATGGAGAGTCCCTTTGAGGACCACGCTAGGGTCAATGGTCCATGGATCCCATTAAGAAGTAGTGCCCTCCGTGGTGGCAACCTTCCATATGTCAAACACACCCTCATCCCCACGACCTGTGGTGATCTTCACGGGCAGTGGTACCCTCATGTGCACGTGCCCGATTCAATTAAGTTCAAGGAGTGTTTTGGTCTTTTCCCTATTATTTCATTAATGTATTTAGATGGTTTTTCGGTTAAATCCTATTCTATTAACTACGATAAACCCTCCTAACTCTCTCATTCTCACCATAAATCCCAATACCAAAGTCCTCTCTCTAAAGCTCTCTCTCAAGGGTCTTCTTCTTCCTCAAGAAAACTCCAAGAGAATTCAAAGTCAAGTCTATAATTCATTGAATTTAGGGCTTCAAAGTGATTAAGGTATGTGGAAATTCATCCATGGAGTCCCAAAGTTTTCTTCAAATCTCTTTTATGAATTATTCTTCTAAGCCCTAATTTTTCATGAAATTGCATTGGATCTTCTTAATTATGATTATTCATCAAATTATGTACAATTCACATCACATTGGATGATTTCAAGTTAATTTTTACTGCCCCATTCCATATGCTATTTTCAAGTATGTTTTCAAGGAATTATGATCATGAATTTTAAGGGATTTCAATAAATGTTTTGTGAATGATTATCAAGGCTTATCAATAACTTATGAAAGGCTATGAATGATGTTCTAATGATGTTTCAAGCAGGAATCTATAGTGTGAAAGGTAATTCTCACATACTTATGTTAAAGAGGTGAACGACTTTTCTCACCAACTCATGGATTCTTATCAATCAATCATGTTAATGAACTACTCTTATGATTATTTTTATGATGGGGATTGATAAATTTTATTGTATTTCTTAATGATGATAATGACTATGATTTATGACTTTCATTGGGATAATGACTAAGCACTGTGAGAATTTTAAGATTAGATTCAGTCTGGTAGCCAAGTAGTTACCCAAGGGAATCCTAGTAGCAACCTTTAGTCCCTAACTACGTTGCCTGCATAGGTTTATGATGCCAATATAGCCTAGCTAGTGGATCCACATATAGTTCATGATTATGATGTTCTCACAGGGTACAAGTTCTCATGATGATGTTTAGATGCATTGACCACATGATTGTGATGTTTAAATATTTTCAAGGTTTTACTTATGTTTTAACACATTGGTCATACATCACATGTTCATATTGATTATGTCCTATTTTCATTGCTTATGCATACTTCTGTCATGACCCGAGCTACAGCCTAGTCGAACCACGACGATAAAAACCCCAAAGGGCTCCAATCAAGTCTCTTGACATATCGCAAGCATACATAAGGTAGAGAAATACAGAAATAACATAAGAGGAGTTTAAATAATGAATAATAAAGAGTATAGGAATGGAAAACATAGACTAAAACATATGTCCAACAATGTCTTTACTACATAAGAAGGGTAGGGGCTAAGACATGTCCTAGCTCACCTTCAACACAAAGATGTAATGAAAGTCTTAATAAGGAAACAACTCATAATTCGCCCTCGATGGATGAGGACTCACCAAGACTTCACCGGATAAAAACTCTACTAGCCACATGTGGGAATGTTATCCTCAACCCCTACTTTATGAGGCAATGTAGGCAAAAATATGCGTTAGTACATTTGAATGTACTAAGTATGAGGGAATGACATGCAATATAAATCATAAGATTCAATGATCAATTAACGTACATGATAAAGAGGATAAGTAAAGTCATGAGAAAGTCATAATGATCAAAGCATTAAAAGTGCATATTTGAAATAATGAAAGAACCATAACCGACAATAAGACCATGCGAGCTATAACACTCAATCCCGATGTCTCCTTATACAACGAAAGAAAGGAAAATCTACTTGCTAAGGTAGACTCTACCCTACTAGGCGGGTCATGTACATACGTTATATGTGGATCTACTAGCTAAGCCATGAAGTCAACCAATGGTGGCACGTAGTTTAAGGGACTTGGGGCTGCTACTAAGGCTTTTTGTAAGGCCCCAACCTCAAAGTCTGCTCAATGCCTAGTCAAATCCCACGGAATACATAACAGTCATCATACTTAGCATATATCATAACTTGTTTATATACTTAATAATTCATAGAGTAGCTCATTTCCATGTCATAATTGCAATGTGAATATAAGCCTTTCAACATTAGAATATCACACTTGCATAATTCATGTCATTAGGTTCCTAGGTCACCAACATAGGGTCCTAAGTTACCTTGCTTCATATCTTGCATTGAATTAATAACTTGAACATAATCGTAATTCATGATCATAATTCATACTTGAATTTAGAGTAAAACACATATACATAGTCAATTTAGATAAAATTCATGATAATACTTGAGATCATTGAACTTCATAATCATACTTCCTAATATCATCAATAAAAATAGCTTCATGCAAGAGAATTCGTAATTCAACTTAAAATTATGCAATTCATATAAAAACATACTTATAATGATCATTTATAATGATTAAAAAACATAATTGAAATAGCCTAATACAATTCATCAAACTAGGGTTACAAACTCAATTAAAATTCATGAGATTTTGAGTAGAAACCTTGGGACTCCATGGGTGAAAGAGACTTGTTCTTGAAGAAATCCTAGTCAAACTTGATGAAGAAGATGAACTCTTGAAGTAACCCTTCAGAGAGAAGTATTAAAGTTTTTTGGGAATTTAATGAGGGAAAAGAATATTTTTAGGAGTATTTAAGACAATTTTGTAATGAATTTAGTCCCAAAAAAGTCCAGATACATTAATGAAAGAATAGGGAAATTACCTGATTACCCTTCATTTAACTGGAACTGGGACTCACAATGGGGGATATATCATGGTCTGCAATGCTCATTATGTCCCGTGGTGGTGTCCATAGTGATCGACTTAAACTTGAATCTTAGGAGTTGTAGAGAAGAGTTTCAGGACCTCCTCCATAGAGACGTTCACAGTCCGTGGAGGGCATGATGGTCTGTGAACCATGGTCGTGGTGCAGGACCTGCAGGGTGATCTATAGGAGCGATGACCATGGAACCCATCACTGTCCATAAAGGGCTACACGGCTCATAGTGGTGAGGCGTGGTCCTTTCTTCCGGATCATTTTTTGAGGTCAAAGGGGAGGGATCACCATGGAGGGCATCACGGGCCGTGGTGCTCACCATGGTCCATGTTCCCTTGTCATGGTCCCTTCCTACAGGTCTAAGCTTTAGAACCACCACCATGTGGCTCACCACGAGGCATGGTGCATACCATGGCCCGTGATGGCCTTCCGTAGTCATCATCTTGTACCACAACTGCAGTTCAGTAAATTCATATTTTGATCCTTGTTTTCCAACTTTCCAAATCCCAAAGTCTTACAATATCTCCCCATTGGGAACATTCATCCTCGAATAGGACTCAAGCTAGCATGAATGGAATAAGAAAGGAATATAACAACCCAACATGAATGCAAAACATCTCGATAATGCATAAAACATGAAATCTTTGATCTCAATTCAAAATATAACTTTAACACTCATTTCATGAACATGAATGCATATGAAACCATGAGAATAACTTAAATACATGATTTGGGCTAGTTCGATCATGAATGAGCTAAATACCTCAACTAGGAATGGAAGGAAAAAAGTGAGGATATTGGAATATCATATCGGCTTTGGTTTCCCATATAGCACCTCAACCTCCTCATTCCTCCATAACACCTTAACTAAAACTATTTCTTTATTTCTCCACTTTCTAACTTTCCGGCCCAAGATCTCAACCTCTTGATTCCTCCATAACACCATAACTAAAACTATTTCTTTATTTCTCAACTTTCTAACTTGCCGGCCCAAGATCTCAACCAGAACCTCTTTGTAAGAAAGACTCTCTTTAATCTCAATGTTTTCCAATGGTACAATAGAGCTAGGATCACCAACAAACTTCCTCAATAATGACACATGGAACAGCGAATGCATCGTTTCCAAATCAGAAGGCAAATCCAACTCATAAGCCACCTTACCAATTCGCCTAAAAATCTGATATAGACCAACATAGCAGGGAATTAGCTTCTCTTTCTTACCAAAATGCATCACACACTTCATGGGTGAAATTTTCAAGTAAATCCAATCATTAACTTTAAATTAAAGTACCCTTATCCTCACATTTGAATAGGACTTTTTTCGGCTTTGGGCCATTACCAATCTTTCTCTAATGAGTCTAACCTTGTCCATGGCCTCAAATATCAACTTGGATCCTACCAAAGCAACTTCACCTACCTCAAACCAACCGATAGGGGACCTACACCGCCTACCATATAAAGCTTTAAATGGAACCATCTCAATGCTAGAGTGATCACTGTTATTATAGGAAAACTATATTAATGGCAAATGGTCATTACAATTTCCTTTAAAATCAATGACACATGCTCTCAATATATCCTCTAATGTCTGAATGGTATGCTCGGCCTGACAATTTATTTATGGGTGAAAAGTCATACTAAGTTTCACTTGGGTACTAAAACCCTTTTGGAAAGATCTCCAAAACTGAGGTGTAAACTAAGTACCTCAATAAAAAATGATAGGTAATGAGTAAGACCCTAGAATGTGGAAAGTTGGAAAATGAGGATCAAAACATGAAATTTCTAAAAACCTACAATTTTGGCACTAGGTGATGACCACGGAAGGCCATCACGAGCCGTGGTGAGTACCACACCATATGGTGAGCCACCATAATGGTAACCTTGAGGCTCAATCCTGCAAAGTAAGGTCCACGACAGGGAACCATATATCATGATAAGCATCACGGGCAGTGAACCCCTCCATGGTGACCCCTCCTCTGAGACCTCAGAACATGACTCCAAGGCTAGGACCACGATTGGCCACCATGGGCCATGTAGCTCTTCACAGATCGTGGTGTATTCCCTGGTGGTCACTTCTATAGACCAACCTACAGGCCCTTTACCACGCCCACTCTTCACGGACCATGATGCCCTCCACAGACCATGAAGGTCTCTGTGGAGGAGGTCCTGAAACTCTTCCCTACAACTCCCAAAACTTTAAGTTTAAGGCAATCATCACGGACACCACCCCCAGCTGTGATGGGTCCTTCGTGGTGAGTTCTAGTTCCAGTTAAATGAAGGGTATTTTAGTCATTCTCTATTCTTTAATTAATGTATGTGGATATTTTTGAGACTAGATTCATTACAAAAATATTCTAAATACTCCTAAACCTATTCTTTTCCCTCAATAATTCTTAATCAACTTTAAGACTTCTCTCTCAAGGGTTCATCTTCTTCATAAAGTTTGGCTAGGGTTTCTTCAAGAACAAATCTCCTTTTTCAATTCTAAGGTCAAACTTAATCAAGGTACATAGGGATTGATCCATGGGTCCCTTTCACCCATGGAGTCCCAAAGTTTCTACTCAAAGTCTCATGAATTTCAATTAGTTTTCTAACCCTAATTTGATAAATTGCGTTAGAATGTTTCAATTATATTTTCAATCATTATATGCGATCATTATAAGTATGTTTCTACACGAATTACATGATTTTAAGTAAAATTTTAATTGCCCATGCATGAAGCTATTTTCAATGAAGATATTATGAAGTATGATTATGAATTCAATAATTTCAAGGTATTATCATGGTTTTCATTCAAATTGACCATGTATATGAGTTTTACTCTAAATTCAAGTATGAATTATGATCATGAATTACAAGTATGTTCAAGATATAAATTTCATGCAATTTATAAAGAAAGATGATTTAGGGTCTTATGTGGTGACCTAGGACCTAATTATATGACTTATGCAAGTATGATTTGTATTTATGAAAGGTTAATACACATATTATAATTATGTTATGAAATAAGTTATTCTATTAATTATGAAGTTTATGAACGAATTATGATATATTCTAAGTATGATTACTATGTTATGTATTCTGTGGGATTTGACTGGCACTAAGTGGACTTGATGTGGGGCCCCTACCAAAATCCTTAGTAGCATCCTTAAGTCTCTTAAACTATGTGCCACTGTAGGTTTCCTTCAGGGCTTACCTAATGAATCCACATATAGCATATGACATGACCCACCTAGCATGGTAGAGTCTATCTTAGCAAGTAGATTCCCCTTTCTTCCGCTGTATAGGAAGACTCGGGATTTCATATTATAGTTTGCATGGTCTTATTGTTCGTTATGGTTCTATCCCACATATACATAATCTCTTATATACTTTCATGACTTCAACTATGCCTTTCAAATGCTTTGATCATTATGGTTTTCTCATGACTTCATTTATCCTCTTTTTCTTGTACTAAATTGATCATTGCATCTTATGATTTATATTGCATGTCATTCCCTCATACTTAGTACATTCAAAAGTACTAACCATATTTGTGCCTATATTATATCATAATATATGGGTTGAGGATCACACTCCTATCACACGTGGCTAGTAGACTTTCTTATTGGAGAAGTGTTTGTGAGTCCTCATCTACCGGAGACTAGTTATGAGTTGCTCATTTCTTCTTTCAAAGACATTTATTTCTTACATATTGCGGGTAAGCTAGGGATATGTCTTATCCCCCACAATTTTCATGTAGTAGTGGTATTTACTAGACATATGCTTAGAGTCTATGTTGTCAAATACTCATACTCTTAATAATTCATGATTTAGACTCCTTCTTATGTTATTTTTTGCACTTACTTTAACTTATGTATGCTTTATGATATGTCAAGAGGCTTGGTTGGAGTCCTTTAGGGTTTTGATCATCGTGTTACGACTAGATCCTAGGTCGAGTCATGATAAACTTGGTATCACTACACAAGGTTTAAGATGTCCTGGGTGTCTAATATGCCGCGTCAAGTAGAATCTTATTCATTGGTATGAAGCACGTCATATTTATGAATAAGAGTCTATGAGGCCTTTTAGGAAATTCTCACTTCTTTCATGGTCTATGTCATGCTATATAGTCTACTCTAAGACTTACATTCCCTAACATTTGTCCTTTGCGATTTTCAGAAAAATGCCTCCAAGAAGACCATCTTTGCCAAAGGGGATCAATGCTAATGAAGCCCAAGCTCTTTAGATTCCTCAAGGCAATGGTCTTCTACCTGACCAAGTTACTAATGCAGGACCACTATCATTATGCTAGCCTAGGTAGTTGCCAACCAAGGAGTTGTGATTCCTCCTAATAATCCCACTCTGCCTTTGAGGGTAAGGGATTTTGCACAGATGAATCCTCTGGAGTTTCGTGGCTCGAAAGTCAATGAGTATCCTCAAGAGTTCATTGAAAAGATCCATAAGATAGTGAGCATTATAGGGATGACGTCGGAAGAGAAAGCGGAGTTAGTGGCTTACCAACTCAAGAGTGCGACTCAAATATGGTATACTCAATGGAAGATAGGGAGGGTGGATGAAGGACCTATTGAATAGGAAGCCTTCAAACTTGCTTTTTTTGATCATTTTTTCCATCTTGAGCTAAGGGAAGCTAAGGAGTTAGAGTTCGTAGATCTTCAACAAGGCAACATGGGAATGGGGGATTATGTCCTCAAATTCACTAAGCTCTCCAAGTAAGCTCCTTTATTGGTTGCCGATCCACGTGCCTGAATGAGTCAATTCATATTAGGGGTATCCAACTTGGTTGCAAAGGAATGTTGTACCACCATTATTATTAAATAGACATATCCCGGCTTATGACCTTTGCCGAGCAAATTGAGGGAGTGAAGCCTAAGGAGATGAGAATGAGAGATTCTAAGAGAGCCTAATATGAAAGTGGGTTCTCAAATGCTAAGATCGGTGGTAGTAGTGGCCGTTCTCAATAAGGCCAAGGTTCAGGAAAGAAGCATGTTAATAATAGGGTGTCATACCCTAAGGCTCAAGGAGGAGGTGTGAATGCTAGTATCCCTTTATTTCCTAATTGTGCAAAATACGAGAAGAATCATAGAGGGTTTGATGGGAATGGGTGCTTGCTTTAGATGCAACAAAATAGGACATAGGCAATCCGAGTGCCCTTATGTTACCAATAAGGGTAGAGAAGACCATCCTCAAGGCTAATTTGCTCAAGGTTTCTAAGTTCCACAAGGTACCCAGGATCAACCCAAGGGTGGTCAACGCAACAATCGATTTTATGCTCTTTATAGTATACAAGAAATGGAGGAGACTCTTGATGTTGTTGCCGGTATGTTACGGGTATTTCACCATGATGTTTATGCCTTACTTGATTCAGGTGAAATTTTTTCTTTCGTTACTATTTATGTGGCTATGAGATTTGATGTTAGCCCCAAAATATTAATGGAGCCTTTTTCCATTTATACTACCATAGATGAGTTGGTTATGGCTAAAAGAGTCTATAGAAGTTGTCCCGTATCAGTCTTGCATAAAGTTATCCCTTGTGATTGTCATGCCCTATTTTTAACCGAGGTTAGATAAAGCACAACATATGGACTCTGAAAAAAGATTGATTATTGTATAGAGTCGCCACCTAATTTATTAAGGAAAATAAGGAAAACCTATTTGATGCATAACCTGTATGACTCACGTTTCAATCTGCGAAAAACCAGTTTAGATTCTAGGTAAGGGTTTACATTATTCCAAAGGGAAGGTGTTAGGCATCCTTCGAAATCCACAAAATGTGGTACCCAGCTAGACTTAATTCATCAAAAATGGAGGAGATAAAATTATTATTTGCAAGTATATCAAACATATATATAAAAATATATACACTAAAATTGTATAAGAATATATGTATAAAAAAATATGTACTAAGTAAGTAAAGTATATTATCACCAATTATGTGTAAAAAATATGAGGAAGGTATATGTATATATAAAAAAAAGTAGTTTTTATGTAATATTAAAAAAATAGCCCTTTATTCATATGAACAAAGAACTCTTTTATCATATGAAAAGAAAAATAATTTTGAATATCATTTGCAGAAAATATCTCTGAATACATGTACAGACATTTGGTAAAATATTAATAATGAATAAATTATTATCAAAATAATTTTAAAATATGTGTGTATATATACTACAAAAAATAGAATTCTATTTTATAGTAAGCTCAGAGGCGTAACTGTAATAAGTGTTACATTCCTATTAGAACGTCATGGTGATTCGTAAAAAAATCAATTCAATTGTTCAAAAGAGATTTTAAAAGAAAATAGTTTAATTTAAGGAGTCACCATAATTTTAGGATAATTAGAAACCAATCAATTATTTAAAAATGTCTACAAATTCAATGGATCCTAAGTAAGGGGTTCAAGTTATTTCAACGGGAAGGTATCAGCATCCTTTGAAATCTACAACTACAGGTCCCAGCTAAACTCAGTTTTTAAATTGAGGAGATGAAAATATTGCGCAAATATGTAATGAAATATACATAAAGAATAAATTAAAACAATAATATAAGGAAAGGCCTAATGTTTGTCTAACGTCAATAATATACACAATAATAAATTAAATATATTATTCGAACTTAATTTGAATAGCTTTCTCAGGAAGCAATTCTGAGTACCTGTAAAAGACTTAATAGAAGTGTTAGTAAGGAATAAATATGATGATGATGATGATGATAATAATAATAATAATAATAATAATACAACAACAACAACAACCCAGTGAAATCCCACAACATGGGGTCTGGGGAGGGTAGAATAATAATAACTAAAAATAAAATCCGTCTTATAAACATGAAAGGCCTTGGAAATCGTCGGTAATTTCTTCATCGACCTATTAGGTGTAATCTCTATTTAATATGATGAATTACAATAATAATTAAAAATAATAAAATTATTTCAATAAAATAGCGTGAAAGCCATGACAACCAATAATTGATGAAACAATCGACATAATAGAGACAACATATAAGATATTTGAGAAGTAAAATAATAATAGCGTAATTAATAACATAATAAGAAATACACTAGATAAAAGATGTCAAATTCAAACCAACAACAATAATTCAACAAAAATAGTAACATAAACAAAATAACAAAAGAAAAAAAAACAACTAGTGAATATTTACATAATCAAGCACCAACACCCACAAAAATAAAGGTACAATATGACAAAAAATAAGTGAGAAGATTTTATCAATTAACTTAAACACATGATAATATAAAAATAAAATAGTAATACTAAAGTTAATGACAAGTGAATCAACCTAGCTTTAGTATATCCTACATAGTCAAAAAGAATAAAAACAATAATATCAACATCCATTAAATAAGAAATCATGTATTAAAGAGAATAAATTATTACTAATCATCAATTATAATCCTTTGATGAATAAATATAGTCAAAATAAATAAAGTTAAACTATTAGCAAAAGTAGTCAATCAAAGTTAAAAAATAGATACAAGATAACTATAAATAAATAAAGTATACACTAATCATCAATTATAATCCACCAACAAACAAAAGTGATGAATAAATATAGCCAAAACAAATGAAGTTAAACTATTAACAAAAATAGTCAAACAAAAATAAAATAATAATTTTCACTCAACAAACAATAGATATCACTAATAGAGAGATATAATGGAGACAACAACAATAAAGTAAAAAAAATAATAGAAACAAATCACAATAATTATATCTATCATCAAACAAAGTAGATTAAAACTATCATATCTTTTAAAACAATCAATTAAAATAATCAAAAGCAAATATATATGACAATAGATGTCACTAATAAAAGATATGATAGAGACAACAATAATAAAGTAAAAAAATAATAGAAACAAATCACAATAATTATATCTATCATCAAACAAAGTAGATTAAAACTATCATATCTTTTAAAACAATCAATTAAAATAATCAAAAGCAAATATATATGACAATAGATGTCACTAATAAAAGATATGATAGAGACAACAATAATAAAGTAAAAAAATAATAGAAACAAATCACAATAATTATATCTATCATCAAACAAAGTAGATTAAAACTATCATATCTTTTAAAATAATCAATTAAAATAATCAAAAGCAAATATATATGACAATAGATGTCACTAATAAAAGATATGATGGAGACAACAACAATAAGTAAAAAAAATAATAGAAACAAATCACAATAATTATATCTATCATAAAATAAAGTAGATCTATAAACAAAAAAAAGAAGTAAAAACAACAATGAAAAAAAAATAATAAAACAAAGGAGAGATAGAGTTGTTACTTGTTAGTTTCTTACCAAATTTACCATCGCGATAGCTAGTTGTTGTTTCCCGAAGATGGAGCTACTCCGGAGGTTATTGATTTAACACTATTGGACTTTGTTTTAGCTTGCAAAATATAACGTAAAATATAAACTTAAACTAAAATCTCCGTCTCTTTTTTTTTAATGGGGAGGCCTCGAAAATCGATGGAAAGATTTTTTCATTGGCCAATTACAATTTGAACTATATATAAATTTGAAGTAATATTTCATATTATCACTTAAGGCTATACAACAATAACAACAACAAACAACAACACTTAAGGCTATCAAAACAGTAAATCCAATCAAAAATATACCTCATGTTGTACCTAAAATTTGAAACTCCAAACGGCAAAACTGAACTTTATGTCCTTCATGAAAGTTGTAGATATATGTCTTAAGCTTGCAAAAAGAAAAGAATCATCACAAAATACATTTTGTACAAAAAGATATGATCAAAATACTAGCGGTTGTACATGCTGGAATTTTAAATAAAAATCTGGACAAAACTTGTCCTATGTTGCATCCTATTTTTCGACCCAATAACATCAGATCTAGGCTCCAACATAAACATAAAAGTTGTAGGTATGTGTTTCATCTTTCCAAAACATATTTATTTACTAAAAACAAAGATCTATACAATGAGATACGCCAAAATTACTAACAGCTATGCAGTTTCAAAAATCGAATTCGATTTACTTACCAACAAGGGAGGGGTTGCTTTGTTTTAGCTGAAAGGACAAGCTTCATTGGAGACTTTTTGAGGGAGAAAAAGAGAAGAGAAATGAGAGAGTAGTTTGTTTATGAGGGAGAAAAAGAAAAGATAATAGAGAGAGTGATGTTGAAAGGGAGAAAAAGAGAAGAGAATGGAGAGAATAGTTTGTTTATGAGGGAGAAAAAGAAAAGATAATGAAGAGAGTGGTGTTGAAAGAATTTTGTTTTAAAATTTTAATTTTAGCTTGGATGAAATCTTCTATCTTAGACTCCCTAAACAAGTTGTTTGAACAATTAATCAACCAAAAATCAAAAGTTCTTTGACTTCTTGTATTGATAAAAAAAAAAGTTCTTTGGCTTCTTATGTTAATTAAAAAAAAAGTTAATTGGTTTCTTGTGTTAATAAAAAGTTATTTGGTTTCTTGTGTTGATTAAATTGTTGAACATGAGTGAGAAATCATTCTCAAAATAACTTAATGAGTCATTAAAAAAAAATATATATATATATATATATATATATATATATATATATATATATATATATATGTATCGATATGTAACACAAAAAATAAAAAAATGTAATCGATATTTTTTAAGATATATTGTGTTGTAGAGAATAAATTACAGTGTTATGTTGTGTACGTTTAAAGATGATTGTAAAAATAATATGACTATTAAAATTTTCAAATGACAATAAATTCATAAGAATCTTATTATTTACGAAATTAAGAATATTTATCCATAAATTATTAAAAGGGAAAAATAAAATAAAAAATCATAAAAATGCTAAAATAAGGATAATTATTAATAAAAAAAAATAATTAAAACTAAAAAATATATATAAAAAAATTATATTTTGTGTTCTTTAACGATCAAGTAGTCTGAAGACGTTAATTTTGAGTATAGAGAGCCAAAATTGGGTGTCAACAGTGATATCATTGAACTAAACATGATTGATTTTGACATTATTCTTGGTATGGATTGGCTAGATGTCTCTTATGCATCCATCGATTATAAAACCCACAGGGTCAAGTTTTAATTTCCAAATTAGCCTATCTTTGAACAAAAGGGTAATGATTCGGTGGTTAAGGGTCAATTCATTTCATGTCTTAAGGCCCGAAAAATAATTTCCAAAGGGTGCATCTACCATTTAGTACAAGTTAGGAATGTTGATTCGAAGACTCTTACTCTTGAGTCAGTTTTAGTTGTAAATGAATTTACAGAATTTTCCCCCGAAGATCTTTCGGGTATTCCGCTTGAAAGGGAAATAGACTTTGGTATTGATCTCTTAATCGATACGCAGTCTATCTCCATTCCTCCTTACCGTATGTCTCCGATGGAACTTAAGAAGATGAAAGAGCAATTGAAGGATTTATTGGATAAATGTTTCATAAGAATAAGCATTTCACCTTGGGGTGCTCCCGTGTTGTTTGTTAGGAAGAAAGATGGGTCATTCTGAATGTGTATAGATTATCGGCAATTGAAAAAGGTCACAATTAAGAATAAATACCCCATCCCAAGGATTGATGAGTTGTTCGATCAACTTCAAGGAGCAAGCTACTTTTCAAGGATTGACCTCCGATTAGGTTATCATCAATTCTAAGTGAGGGAGTGTGACATTCCCAAGATGGCTTTTATAACTCGGTATGGTCATTTTGAATTTTTTGTTATGTCTTTTGGACTAACGAATGCCCCGCAACTTTTATGGATTTAATGAACAGGGTATTTAGGCAATATTTGGATATGTTTGTGATCGTATTTATTAATAATATTTTGATTTACTCACGGAGTGAGAAAGAGCATGCCTATCATTTGAGAATTATGTTGTAAATTCTCAAGGACCGTCAGTTGTATGCAAAGCATGCCGATTGTTGCGTTGACCACCCTTTGGTTGAGCTTGGGCACCTTATGAAACTTGGCCTTCTTGGCTACTTGGACTTGAGGATGACCTTCTCTACTTTGTTGGCAATATGAGGGAACTCGGATTGCCTATGGCCTATTTTTCCACATCCATAGCAAGCACCCGTTCCCATCAAACATCTCCCTCTATGATTCTTCCCACATTTTGCACACTTGGGAAATGAAGGGATACTAACATTCACACCTCCTCTTTGAGCCTTAGGGTATGGAACCCTATCATTAACAATCTTCTTTTCGGAACCTTGGCCTTGTTAAGAATGACCATTACCACTATCAGACCTAGCATTTGAGAACCCACCTTCATACTGGGCTCTCTTAAAATCCCTTATTCTTATCTCTTTGAGTTTCTCTCCTTTAATTTGCTCGGCAAAAGTCATAAGCCGAGATATGTTCATTTCCTTAACAAGCATGGTGGTACGATATTCCTTAGCAACTAAGACAGATACCCCCGATATGAATTGACTTATTTGGGCATGTGGATCGGCAACCAATGAAGGAGCATACTTAGATAGCTTAGTGAACTAGAGGGTGTAATCCCTCATACCCATGTTGCCTTGTCAAAGATTGATGAACTCTAACACCTTGTCTTACCTTAGCTCAAGAGGGAAAAACTTATTAAGGAAAGCAAGTTTGAAGACATCCCATTCAATAGGTCCTTCATCCACCCTCTCTATCTTCCATTGAGTATATCAAACTTGAGCAACACTCTTGAGTTGGTAATCTGCCAACCCCGCTTTCTCTTCTGACATCACCCCCATAATGCTCACTATCTTATAGACCTCGCTAAGGAACTCTTAAGGATCCTCATCCACTTTCGAACCATGGAACTCCGGAGGGTTCATCCTTGCAAAGTCCCCCACTCTAGAAGCCAGAGTAGGAGCATTTGGAGGAGCCACAACCCCTTGGTTGGCCATAACTGGGCTAGCATAGTAATAGTGGTCTGAAACTCTACATTAGTCACTTGGTCGGGGAAGGGACCATTGTCTTGAGTGATTGGAGGAACTTGGTCCTCATTAGCATTGATCCCTCTTTGCATATGTGGTCTTCTTGGAGGCATTTTCTTAGGGAAAGTAAGTCTTAGAGTAAACTCTATAGTACAACATAAACCATAAAAGAAGTGAGAATTTCCTAAAACGCCTTATATCCTCCTATTTATAGATTTGGCGTGCTACACAATCATGAATAGAACTCCACGAAGGGCTCCAACCAAGCCTTTTGACATATCGTAAGCATGCATAAGGTAAAGTAAGTGCGTAAATAACATAAGATGAGTCTAAATCATGAATTATAAAGAGTATAGGAATTGACAACATAGACTCTAAAACATATGTCCAACAATGCCTTTACTACATAAGAAGGGCAGGGGCTAAGACATGTCCCTAGCTCACCCTTAACACAAAAATGTAAAGAAAGTCTTAACAAGGAAACAACTCATAATTCATCCTTGATGGATGAGGACTCACCAAGACTTCGCCGGATAAAAGCTCTACTAGCCATGTATGGGAATGTGATCCTCAACCCCTACATTATGAGATAATGTAGGCAATAATATGTGTTAGTACGTTTGAATGTACTAAGTGTGAGGGCATGACATACAATATAAATCATAAGATGCAATGATCAATTAACGTACATGATAAAGAGGATAAGTAAAGTCATGAGAAAACCATAATGATCAAAGCATTAAAAGGGCATATTTGAAATCATGAAAGAACATAAGAAAACATGCATATGTGGGATAGAACCATAACCGACAATAAGACCATGCGAGCTATAACATGGAATCGTGATGTCTCCCCATACAATGGAAGAAAGAGAAATCTACTTGCTAAGGTAGACTCTATCCCGCTAGGCGGGTCATGTACATACGATAGATGTGGATCCACTAGCTAAGCTATGAAGGCAACCTACGGTGGCACATAGTTTAAGGGACTTGAGGCTGCTACTAAGTATTTTGATAGGGCCTCCACCTCAAAGTCTGCTCGGTGCTAAGTCAAATCCCATAAAATACATAACAAAGTCATCATACTTAGCATATATCATAACTTGTTCATAAACTTCATAATTAATACAATAGCTTATTTCCATGTTATACTTGCAATGTGAATATAAGTTTTTCAACATTACAATATCATACTTGCATAATTTATTTCATTAGGTTCCCAGGTCACCAACATATGACCCTAAGTTACCTTGCTTCATATCTTGCATGGAATTCATAACTTGAACATAATCGTAATTCATGATCATAATTTATACTTGAATTTAGAGTACAACTCATATACATAGTCAATTTAGATAAAAATCATGATAATACTTAAGATCATTGAACTTCATAATCATACTTCATAATATCATCAATGAAAATAACTTCATGCACGAGCATTCGTACTTCAACTTAAAATCATAAAATTCAGGTAGAAACATACTTATAATGATTATTAATAATTAAAAACATAATCGAAATAACCCAATGTAATTCATCAAACTAGGGTTACAAACCCAATTGAAATTCATGAGATTTTGAGTTGAAACCTTGGGACTCCATGGGTGAAATGGACCCATGGATCAATCCCTACATACCTTGATTGAATTTGAACTAGGAATTTAAAAAGGAGACTTGTTCTTGAAGAAACCCAGCCAAACTTGATGAAGAAGATGAACTCTTGAAGTAACCCTTGATAAAGAAGTCTTAAAGTTGTTTGGAAATTTAATGAGGGAAAAAAATAGGTTTAGGAGTATTTAGTACAATTTCGTAATGAATCTAGTCCCAAAAACATCCACATACATTAATGAAAGAATAGTGAAATGACTGGATTACCTTTCATTTAATTGGAATTAGGACTCACTATGGAGGACCATCACAGTCCGTGATGCTCATCACAGGCCATGTTGGCGTCCGTGGTGATCGACTTAAACTTGAATCTTGGGAGCTGCAGAGAAGAGTTTTGGGACCTCCTCCACGGAGATGTTTACGATCCGTAGAGGGCATCACGGTTCGTGAACTATGTTCGTGGTGTAGTACCTGTAGGGTGGTCTACAAGAGCGACCACCACGGAACCCACCACTGTCCGTTAAGGACTACACGACCCATGGTGGTGAGGCGTGGTCCTTGCCTTGGGATCATTTTCTGAGGTCAAAGGGGAGGGGTTACCACGGAGGGCATCACGACCCATGGTTCTTACCACGGTCCGTGGTTCCTTGTTATGATCCATTCATATAGTTCTGAGCTTCAGAACCACTACCAAGGTGGCTCACCACGAGGTGTGGTACAATTGGTGATGGCCTTCCGTGGTCATCACCTAGTGCCAAAATTGGAGGTTTTAGTAATTTCATGTTTTGATCCTTGTTTTTCGACTTTCCAAATTTTGGGGTCTTACAATTTCTCACATACTTAGTGCATTCCATGTACTAACACATATTTTTTCCTACATTGTATCATAATGTAGGATCCGACGATCAAGCTCATCCTCCTGTTCGTGGTTAGAGCTTATTACTACTTTCATTTCACGAAGACATGAGCTTTGTCAATATAAACCTAAGTAATTTATATAAAATAAAATGGACAAAGACCAAACTTGATAAATTTTTAAATATTTAAATAGCTAAAATCGATAAGTATATAATTAAAGGACTAAAATAATTAAGTATATAATTAAGGAATCGCAACTGATAAGTTTTTTGAATAGTTAAACCACTAAATTCATAAATGTATAGTTAAAGTATCATTTTAGAGCTACCCCTATTTTATGAATTTTAACAATTTTTGGGTTGAAATAAGTGAATTCAAAGATGCTCTAGATCCCTGGCTTTTTGCAGCTTCCGATCCACAACTCCAAGCTTGTTTACTCGTTATGGTGAATCAGAATTATCACCTAATTAATTTGGTAAAAGAGAAGCCGCAATCCCAGTATTGTACAAGTTGATATTGTGGTTGGTCAATAAAAAACCAAACGAGAAAAGGGATTGACATTGGTACTATCGATCTATTGATAATTAGCAGATTATGGTGGACAGAGATGCTTGAATTGAAGAAGCAGAGAAGAGAAGGGGGAGATGGCAAGAGCAGAGTGGTGGGGTTCTAATTGGAGAGCGACATGGTGTTCCTACAAACGTACCACCATTGTTGTTTGTTCAATTAACATTTTTGTTGCTCTCTATGTGCTTCACGCATACACTTCAGCATACATGTATACTCGCAATGATACCCACAAGGGTAACTCCTTCATCCATATTTAATATTTATGCTTTGTATGTATAGGCTTTCATCATTATCATTTAAATTTGTGTATACAGCTTTTAGGTATACTCCAGATCAAGTTAGGAAAATGGAAGACTCCAATCGAATAAGAAAACAACTACAACCTCTGGAACTTATTCAACTAGTAACACCCTTTCCTTACGGTTTACCTGTTTTTGTCTTAACTTTAAAGCTATGCCTTGATGACACATCTCTGTTTTCCTGGTCAAGTTAAAGGGATTAAAGGAAGAATTTTTGGTTGATGAAAACGTGGTGCAAGTGCCACACCAAATTAAGCAGAAGATAGCAGATGAAATACTAGCAACATTGAAAGGTGTCAATGCCCGTTACAATGCAACAATACAACGAGGTAATTATCCCTTCAGTTTTGCATTAAATTTTTGGGCTATCTTTGTTTACAAAACTGCATTGTTGAATCTTTCATTGTTTATCCTTTTTATTCTTCATACTCTAGCCTAGATACACTGTGGACTTCTTCTCTGTTTCTCAATATTCTTCTTGTCATTGAATTTTAAGATGGATAATTGCAAGATATTCATTCTCCGATGCTACAAGTGTCAATTACATGTAGAATATTTGCTGAGGCAGCAGCAATACTGCTTTCCTTTTTGTGCTCATGCGACGATCGTTAAATAACTGAGCAAGTGGGACAAGGTGCATGAGACAGCGATAATTTTTTATTCGTAAGTCACATTGATTTCATTGATAATATATCAAGATGGCGTGGAAAATATTTATTGTATGGTAGAAGGCTTAATCTCATTGATCCAACTAGCTTGTCCAACTCTCAATACAACTTACCCTTTTACCAAAACTAAAAATAAGTAAAAGATGAGATTTTTTGCTGAACTAGAAAATGTTATATTGATTGAAGAATGGAATAAGAATGATGAGATCAATGTTAATCAATCAAACTGGACATCCGATTATGCAATATATTTGGACAAGTCTCTGAGAAGGTTTCTTTTGGAAAATGATTGCGGAGGTGAAAGATCATTTAAACCTACTCTTGAAGGCAGTTTCCATAGCATAATTCAAATAGGTGCCACAAGGTTTAATCTTTTGTGACAAAAAAGTTGGTAGCAAAAAGAAGTTAGTCTTATCAGTTGTTTGATTGGATTTGGGTGTTATACTCTTGGGACGTTTACATTAGCCATTTGCTGACTTTATTATTTCTTTGATATGGGATCTGAATTTTAACCTAAAAAAGAAATTTCTAACTTTACACTAATGAGTTGCTGCAGTCATTTAATAGAGATGTTGTATGTACCTGCACTCAGTCACTGACAGTTACAGAAGCTGCTGTATCAAGATCCATAGGTCTTTATTTATTTCCATTCTTTAACTAAGATCATACTTGAAAACCAAATTCTCTAGTTTATTTTTCTTCTTTTTGTAAAAAGAGAATATATTTATTCGTATTTTAAGTTGTAAAGTTATCGACACTGGTGCTCCAAACTTGGATGTTCTCTTTTTCTGCTGGTTTCCTATATTTCCTTTTTGTCCTCTCCCTTAGTAAATGGTCTCAATGCCTTGTCTTTCCATTCTAAGAAATGTTGTGGCTATATTTGGAAGAAAAGGTTATGGATAAATGAATCTGAACTTGATTATTGTGCTTTAGTTCTTTAAATGGATGCTTAGTATAGGAAGTGACTCCAACTTAGGATGTTATTTCTTATTACTACTAAAACAATTGAAAAAGGATGTTATTACTTTATTCCTGGTCTTGTGGGTATAATACCTAATTTTGTGTTGTCTCAGATTCTAGTCCTCTTTATCTTTTCAACCAAACCTTCTGCTATTATCCTCACAGAATTATCGCCAGACTAACTCAAATGAGTTCTTGACTTCGGTTCACCTGGAAAGCAACAAATTAGTGCTGCAAATGCTTACCAAATGAAGATATTAATGAATCAATTGCTTTTACCACAAGTTGGAAATCGAGAAAGGTGACTTTAGAATAAAGAAGTTCCAGAATCTGTGCTCACATAACCTTTTTGTTCTTTGATGAGTAGATGCTGTGTTTGGAATTCCTCTATGTTCGTAGAGCTTAGGCACTCCCAAATTCGGATAAAGAAGAGTTGTGATGGGTTGACAACCATTAAAAGAATTGTAAAATTATGATGAATGCTCTTTGTAATGAGTTCCCTTATCAAAAAAAAGAAAAGAAGAAGCTCTTTCTAATGAGTTTATTAGGATGAGCTCTTCTGGACATGCTCTACATTGGCTGATCGGGAACCTGGATCGTGTTGGATAAGAAATGTTGATATCCCATGTTTGTGGTCTCAACAGATGTTCAAAGAAGTAGGCAACATTTGTGGAGGTTGGATGGAGACCAAAGTAGAGACCATCCTAATAAATCATCTTATATGGGCTCGATTAAAAGTGAAGGCTACAGTAGAGGAAATCCCAAAATCCATCGAGGTAGATAAAGAGGGATTTAATGACAACTCGTGCGGGTTGAGGCTTTGGTGCTTGTAAGATATGCCCGGCAAGCTGAGCAAGAAGCCGGGACCTCTAGACTCTGTATAGTTTTAGAGGAGAGGCCTAGAATTACTGAGAAGATGGTGTGGTGGAAGCTGTAAAACATATATCAAATTTTAAAATAAGTGGTTGTGTTTCGTGTGCGGCACGTGGGGTGGTTTTACATAGGGTGGGTCTGGGTGAAGTAAATATCACATTATTGGGCCTATCTAACCAACCCAACAATATCTTTAGGAAGGGGATGAACACTGAGGAAGATCTAATGTTTAACAATAGTGAGGCCCCACCCATAGCAGTCCCGCGTATTTTTGATCCTCTGTTAGTCAAGATAGATGCTAACCTCTCGAAAGAAAAGCTCTCTCATTGACGGTGATAGAGGAATAAAGAACATAGCTTAATCGCATATCTAGCCTTCTACGGGTTTCACAAAAACAACACGTAGGAGGAAGCAATTTTAATCTTACAACATGGGGAAGATGCAGTTTATCTACTGTCTAAGGGGAAGGAAAACAATCAAATTGTTGAATACGATAAATCATGGCTTGGGGAATTGCAAAGACTGCATGACGAAGAGGGCAATGTGATGACAGTTGTGAATAAAGATCAAATTTTCCCTTTTATTAGGGTGGCATTATTGAAATGGAAGCAATGTTGATTTTTCTTGCTGATAAAGCAACCCCACTAGAAAATCAAATGGAGATGGCTAAATTGGGTCCTTCACAATGTTATCAAAAGCGAAAAGTGCAAAAAAGCTCTAAGGTCTGGTGGGGCTTTAATGAAAATAGGCACAAATGGAGAAAAATACAAATATATATGCTTAGTTCAAAACTAATAATTATAAACATGAATAACAAATATATAGACAAAGAAATTAAATTTATTTTACTATGAAGTGAAATATCAATTGTTTAGTGTCATCTCTTCAAGAAACGTCATTGGCAAGGCAATATGTGTCGTAGTGCCTTGATGACAACATTGAAGTGCATATTAAGCAAGGCGAATCGCTCAACATGTCTTGAGCTTCACTTCCGGGCTTAAGCGTGCCTTTGACAACATGTCGCCTCACTACAACAACAACAACAACAACAACAACATACCCAGTGGGATCCCACAAGTGGGGTCTGGGAACATGTCGCGTCACTATGGGTTTATAATAATGCGATGAAGATGAGCAAAACTTATGGGATAGATTTTCAAGTTTGTGAGAGGAAAGCTCTAACTTTGTTTCTAAAGATAGACAGGAGAAGACAAATAAAGAGAATTGAAGCTCCAATTTGTAGTACTCTGAGACCAAAAGGGAAACGAAAGGTTACAAACCTAATTTTTTATGTTAAGTAGTGGGCAACTGGGACCAGGACCAGGACCAGCGGGAAGTCTGTTTGCAATGTATCAAATGAAGCAAAACCTGATTTCTTGGAATGTTAGGGGATTGAATGACATGGCTAAAACAGGGATAGTGAAGCTTATGGTGTAGGAATGGAAAGCATGAGTCAAACTGGAAGGGGAGTGGAAAGGATTGTTATTGTTAAACAATTCTGGGCCAATAGATGGGTGCAATATGGTTGTTTAGAATTATGTGGTAGAAATGGGACATAAGAGTAGGGAGAAGGGAGGTGATTAATACGACGACTTACACAATTATATGTAAAGTTATGTCAGTCTTGTAGAACATCTCCTAGCACCTTACATGTGTCTGTGCCACAAATGATTAAGGGTACATGTCAGGCGGTTCAATTGGATATTTGCACTTAACGGTTGAGCTTATCGGTTTTTAAAATGTATTAAACCGCTAATCGATCTGATAAGATATTGATTTAGCAATTGAATCAAGAAGGTATTTAAAGCTAGCTCGTGATTTTTTCTTCATAGTTAAACTCCGATGAAATTAAGTCTTAAATTCGAGAAAATGTAGGGATAAAACTAGCTTCAACTTTACCACACCAATAGAACTGGAAAGAAGCAAATCAAATCAACGATCAACTTCTGAAACTATAGCAATGAGAGAAAATTCATATGTTTACTTTACCCAAAATTGAACACATAGGAACGATTGATTCGAGAGTGTTTGCCATTTGTGTCTTTGTGGAGCCAATTGTTGCGAAACTAGGAATGAAGAGAAATAAGTACAAGGTTTCAAACGTCACTTTGCATGCATAGGGGCATATTTGTAAATTTAAAATTTTTAATGGGTTAACGACTAAACTGATAAGGAAATTAAGCTAATCGTACTCCATACGGTTAAACCATTAACTATAAAATTTCAAATGGTTCCTCAACCTCTAATATGATAACCCGATACCAATAAGCTAGTAAACCTATTTTGCAGGAGCATGGTTGTTTGTGGAGACTTCAGCACCACAAGGTATATAACGCAAAGAAGGTATTGTAATAGGGTAGCAGGAGCTATTTTTTATTCTCATGAGTTCAAAGATGATCTAGAACTCATCGATCCTAATCTCAATAGGGGACCGTCCACTTGGACCAAAGTAGATAACCTGAAAGTTTCTTTGAGGCTGGACAAATTTTTGTTTTCTGTAGAATGGGATGAAGAGTTCAAACAATATTAATCTCTAAGTGCTTCCAAAAGTAACCTCTGATCATTCGCCCATAACTCTTCAATGTTGGGATTGGTAAAACTCCAAATCGTACCTCAATTTTGAGAATTGGAAGCTAGAAACTGAGGGGTTCTGTGACAACGTGAAAGAGTGATGGTCTTCATTTGAAGCCCATAGTAGTCCAAATTATAAACTTCGATGCAAGTTGAATATGCTGAAAGGAAATCTCAAGGAATGGAGCAAATCAAATATGGGGAATTTAGGGATGCAAAAGATTTGGGCATGAAAGAGACAAATTTTGAATCAATTGACTGAATTGGATACTATCTTGGAGCAGAGATTGTTGAATGAGGAGGAGTTGCTTTTAAAGACAAGACTATCTATGAACCTTGAGGAGAATTGCAAAAATTGAGGAAACTGCTTGGAGGAAGAGATCAAGAATTTAACGGCTCAAAGAGGGAGACAAACCACTAGCAAGCGGAATATCGATGGAACAACAGTGGAGGATCCAGTAATCACCATCAAAGAGGAATTTTGGACTTTTAACTGAGCTTAAACAATGAAGAAGAGAATGGAGACCTGAGTTTACTTTTAGGGACTGTCTAGAACTTAATAAAGAGGAAAAGCTTTGGGTACAGAGATCTTTGATGAGCAATAGGTTTTGAAAGGTGTCAAAGCATATGCGTCAAACAAAGCACCAGGCCAGATAGGTATACACTGGGCTTTTCCACACTAGTTTTAGTAGGTGGCATTAGGTTGTCCCTCACTAGGCTGAAGTTTCTTAAATCTCTAATGATTGTAAAAGCTGTAATACCCTATGTTACACGGATGCATGTGTGAGTACTACATATGGATACATATCTAGAGGTCAGATTCACCGACATCTAAATCTTTGGATTTAGGGGGACAAATAGGGGTATGTACAAGTGATTGGTTATGGCTAATAAATATACTAATTCTTCTTGGATAGAACTTAATATCTTTTTACTTGTTAATTAATTAAGTCTTGAGGACATATTACTCATATCAAATATATTTAATATATTGAATTAAAACATTATATATAAATCTGTTTAAAATTTTCAAATATTTAATTTTATTTTCTTGTTTCATTATTACATCTCTTACAATAACAAATGAAAGGAGAATAGGTCCAGTGACAATAAAAATGGACTCATGATAGGAAGGTATAGACGAGGCCTAATCCATTTTTTTGCTCTTTTTAATAGAGTAATCAGGGGTGTAGGAAAGAGGAGCAACTATTCTTTTCCTATCTCTAGGTTGAACTAGGCCTAATCCACGAAAAAACTGTTTGCTTCCATATCACAAAAGAAATTGTAAAGTTGACTAACATGGTAAAGATTAAATTGTTTTTGTGATTGCTTTCTCGATTATACTGTATCTACAACTTTGATAGAGTTTTCTACATGAAGTTTGTGCTCCATGAGGTCTATTTTTTTTTTAAAAAAGATTGTTGTGGCCACTCGGCGTGAACTACAAATTCCAGAGTGTTAGGCCTCATTTGTTTGTTCTTATTAAGGGTCTTAATCTGAATCATTCAAATCTTGGCCCATTAAGTGCATTTGTTTCTTTTTTAATTTTATCACTTATTGGATTTGGAAATGTCTTATTCCCTCAGATCTATGGTGGAGTCTTAAAGCTATGAGACCTCATACTCACACTTCTTATTATAATAACATTTCTTCGTCAAATCAATACTTCAAAAATTAAACTTATTTCTTTGGCAAATCTCCTACATACTCTATTACCTTATAGGATAAACACTATATTGATTCTTATGGATATTGTTGGAATCGAAAGTTTTCATCTGCTCTTCTAGAGAAAAGGTATCTTTTTTATGAGGGTTTGCCATTGAAAGTGAAAAATACCATGTAAACATATTTTGTTTTCTGACACCAAAGGATTACAATGAAAATCAGGACAAATTATGATCCTTAACCTTCAATGATTTTGACTCTCTTATTCTTTAATATTTATTCTCTTATTTCATGGAAACTTTGATGGGAAGCTACCTTTTCTTCGTTGAAATTTTGATGGGTTTGTGTGAACCCATTACATAAGAGGGGGATGGGGAAAAAAGGGGAGATGGAGAGACTCCAAAGATGCAATATTTGGTGGAGTTCTTCAATTAAATATTTCTCAAATATATGTAGTATTTGTACCTTAGATACTACAATTTTTTTGTCTAATATAAAATGTTCATTTATGTATTAGATTTTTCATATTTTATAAAGTTTGATCTAATTGTTATATTAATAATTTTTGAAATAAATTGTTGATAAAATATTTTGCAAAATCTTATATTTAAATTGTATATGTAATAATAATTTAAAAATAAAGATACACTATATTTATTCAAATGTTGAGAAACAAACCGTCTTAATTGTTCAGTGTTCAAATTTTGAGACAAGATCTTAATCAATTTGATGTACATTCTTCAGACGTTTTAATCTTAATGAAAACAAATAAGGTCTTAGCCTAACATCCTAACTCCCTCGCAACAAGTTAAGCAGATTTTGTTTTCTCTTAGAAATCATTGGTTTCGTCCTAAAATGTGGCTCCCTCGACCTTATTCTCTTTTCTTTGTCAGAGCCACTGAAGGTGGACTTTGTCAAATTTTAGGCACATTCTTCTCATTCCTTTCCTATATTTGTATCTGATGTTTTGACACATAATGTTTTGCTTGAAAAGATTTGACATAGATCCTACACTTGCACTATTGTTGTATCATGTCAATACGGTCATCGCCACCAATCGGAGGATCCATGTAACATAATTGATACCATTTGGAAGGATAGAAGAAATAAAGTCTTATTGAATTGGCTTTTTTAGAGAGAAAGCTAATTGTGAGTCTTAGGGGTCGTTTGGTAGGGTGTATAAAAAAATTGCTGAGTATGGTTTATTAGTAATACCAACATTAATAATGATGGTATTAGTTATGCTTGCATTAAATATGCTGAGATTATTTCTTATGTAGTGTTTGGTTTGGTATATTAAAAATAACATGCATTGCATAATTTCTAAAAAAAATATTTGTTTACAAAAATACTGTCCACAAATATGGTGGAGAGGATGTGGTAGAGGTTTTGAGGGACAATGTGTCTAACCATGTTAATGTCTACATTAAAAAATCCGTGTATTGTTAATACCATGATTTTTCATGTATTAATTCTGCATAGCATAATACCAAATAGAGTTATAACTAATGCTTGCATTGTTATATATAGATTGATAAAATGTATCAAACAAAGTATTAGTAGTACAAAAAGTTAATGCATGCATTATTGCTACCAAATGGTCCCTTATTGATTGGTTAAGTATATGAATCTTAAGGGATATAGGACATGTATACATAATATTTTGTCGAATATCTAAATGCAAACATTCAAATATGTGACCTCATTCTTGGAGAATAGAATGAGGAATGAAAATGTTACACATAGAATCAAAATTAGATGGTTAAAATGGAAAAATGTAATGCGGGAAGGACAAAGTGGAAGGTAAGTTCTATAGAATAGTTATAAGACCAATAATGTTAATTGGGGGTGAATTTTGGGTAGCTAAAGTTCAACACATCCACAAGTTGTGTGTCGTGCAGAGATCCAGATAATAAGATGGATATGCACGTATAAAAGATTAGACAAGATTAAAAATGACCATATTTGCCCAAAGGTATAAGTAGCACACACTGTGGATAAAATGATTGGTCGTTTGACATGGTTTGATCATGTCATGTGTCAACATCTGTAGATGTGAATCCATGGTGAGGGAGGTGTTTAAAGGGGACGAAGTGGACCTAAAAGCACATAGAAAGAATCGTGTCTAAAGATCTAAAATCTCTTGAAATCTATGCAAATTTAGTGAATGATAGGGGGGCATAATGAAAGAAAAAAATATCTCTGTGGGTGATACCAGTTAGTTGAAAATATGTTTTAGTCATGTTAGTACATGAACTTTATTTTCTATGCTTTCTAGAAATTCAATCAAGTCTCTCTAGTCACTAGCCTTGGCAAAGGTTCTATCTCGTAAGGCGGTTGGTTTCGTCATATTAAATATCCATGGCCATACTTGTTCTTGTTGTCTACTTTGAGACAATAGTTATACCCGAATTTTACTGAGAAAATGTCATCCTAAACATTCCATAATATCCTATATGGTATTACCGTTGCCTTTGAAGCTACTTATCATACATAAACCCGCTCATTCTTTCATTTTCCAATCGTTGCAACTTCTTCTAAGCGGAATGTTCCATCCTTAAAAACAACATACAGAGTGAAATTCCACAAGTGGGGTTTAGGGACGGTAGAATGGACGCAAACATTACCATTACCTCGTGGAGGTAGGGAGACTATTTTCGAAAGACCCTTGGCTCAGATGCAACAATTCAATAAACAAAGAAGAAAATATAGCGAGTCACAAGGAAATAGTGCAAAGTCTACTAGAAGGAAGCATAAATAGTGTAAAGTCTACTAGAAGGAAGCATAGTCGAAACACAATACAAGGATAACAATAATAAATAATGATGGATATCAGTCTTGCTTCTCTCATCTTGTCCACCTGTAGTCCACTCCCACTTTATCTCGAATATCCTCATTTCTAATCTTATCACTTTTAGTATGATCATACTAACACCTCAATATCCTCATCTCCACAACTTGCATCTGCTGAACATTAGAGTTTTTGATTGGCTAACGCTCCACCCCATATAACAATGTCGTTCTAATCACTACTCTATAAAACATATCTTTGAGTATCAGTGGTATCTTCTTGTCACACAAGACTCCAGAGGCAAGTCTCTGTTTCATCCACGCCGCACCAATATGTTGTGTGATATCTTCGTTAAGTCCCCACTCCCCTGAATTATAGACCCAAGGTACTTGAATCTGTCTCTCTTGGGGATATTTTATGGGTCAAGCCTCACTTCCATGCCTTCCTCATGCTTTGCCTCACTGAATTTACACTTCACACTCTGTCTTGGTCCTGCTAAACCTAAACCCTTTAGTCTCCAAAGTTTGTCTCTCCACCTCTAGCTTAGCATTGACACCATTGTGTGTATCATCAATCAGTACTATGTCATTCACAAATATCATATACCAAGGCACCTCATCTTAAATGTCTTATGTCAATTCATCCATCACCAAGGCAAATAGAAATGGATTATGAGTTGATCCCTAATATAACCCCATCTCTGCCGAAAAGTGCTTCGAATCTCCTCGCACCATTCTTACCCACGTTTTAGCTCCTTCGTACATGTCCTTTATCTCCCTAATGCATGCCACCAATAAACCTCTTGCCTCTGGGCATCGCCACAAGACTTCCCTTGGGACTTTATTGTAGGCCTTCTCAAGGTCAGTGAACACCATATGTAAGTCTCTTTTCTTTTCCTGATACTTATCCATCATTCTCCTCATAAGATGGATGGCCTCTGTGGTTGATCACCCTGGCATGAATCCAAACTGATTCTCAGAAATACACATTCCTTATCATCCTCATCTCCACCACTCTCTCCCACACTTTCATAGTGTGGTTTAACAACTTAACACCCCTTTAGCTATTGCAGTTTTGGATCACCCTTGTTCTTGTACAACAGAACCATTGTGCACCACTTCCATTTCTCGGGCATCTTAGTCGTCTTAAAAATGACATTGAACAAGCTAGTCAACCACTCCAAACCTACTTTATCCATTTTTGTCCAAAACTCCACTGGTATCTCATCTGATCGTGTCGCTTTTCCCTTGCTCATCTTACTAATAGCACACATCACCTCCTCAACTTTAATACGCCTATAGTACCCAATATCTCGACGTCTCTCCGAGTGTTCCAACTCGCCCTGGCCCAACACAATGTCTCTATCCCCCTCTTCGTTCTAATTTGTGGAAGTACGCTTGTCATCTTTTCCTTAAAGAGGGTCTCCTCCACCAGCACCTTACCTTCTTCATCTTTGATACACTTCACTTGATCCAAGTCTCAGGCCTTCCTCTTTCACCTTCGCGAGCCTGTACAACTTTTTATCTCCGCGCTTGTCCCCTAATTCAATATAGTCTTTCAAAAGTTGCTGCTTAGCTGCTGTAACCGCTAACTTAGCCTCCGTCCTTGCTGCCTTATAAGTTTCCTGTTGACTCGCTTCTGATCCTTGATCGTGCCATCCGCCCACTTTGCGTACGCAACCTTCTTTGCTTCTACTTAGCCTTGAACTTCTTCATTCCACCATTAATCCTCTCGGCGTCCACCAAAGTTGCCCTTCGACACCCCTAACACCTCTCTAGCTGCTTCTCTAATGCAACTAGTTGTCTTATCTCACATGCTTTCCACATCTCCACTATTCCTCCAAGCGCCCATCCCCGTCAACTTCTCCCCAATCACATGAGATAGGGTAGGTTCAAACCACCCCATTTAGTCTTAGGCCGGACATATAATTTTTTCTTCCTCCTCCCTCGCTTAATCTCCAAGTCCATCACCAAAAGCCTATGCTGAGTAGTAAGATTCTCACTCAACATTACCTTGCAATCGTTGCAAAGGCCTTTTATGTTCCATCCTTAAGTATACCAGTAATCTTTCACTGCAACATCATGATTCCAACCATCTTTCTTTCCAAAATAAATTTTTCTAACATCACCTATTGTGATATAAATGGATACTGAGAACATATTTCATAAGTTTCTGATATATATTCAATTCCCATTTATAGGGCCGATAGTAACCTTTCTTAGCTCCATGTTGTAAATGGTCATTCTTGGTGTGATAGGATACCATTTTACCCTTGGTATTCTTATTGGTTGTTTGTTTGCATATTTCCACTTCATGCTGTCTTTTTTAATAAATAACTTGTGTACTATAAACACAATATTCAATCTTATACAAACCATCATCTCAGGGGTATTTTTTTAATTCACGAAGTCTCTGACAGAAGAGGAGTCATCTAAGTAGGCTGATATTTTTTTGGAGCTTGAAGAAGTTCTGAAAAATGAGGAGAGTGCATGGAGACAGAAATCAAGGGCCCTGTGGTTAAAGGAAGGTGTCAAAAACGCTTAGTTTTACACGAAGTTGCTAATGCCCACAAGAGATACAATCACATCGACCAACTTGAAGTGCAAGGGGAAACTATAGTTGAGCTAATAAGAATCAAAGAGGAGATAAGTTCTACAAAAAGCTATACAATGAGGAAGAAGACCGGAGACCAGCAGGACTATCAACAACTGCCTCACTATTACAGAAAGAGAGAAAACTTCTCTGCAGGAGAAGTTTGATGAGCAAGAAGTATATAATTGTCTCAAGTTATGTGCAGTTGACAAAGCCCCAGGCCCTGATGGATACACAATGGGTTTTTACATTAAGTGTTGGGAGGTTTTGAATCATGACATAATGGAAGCCTTCCACAATTTCCATGCTTAGGAAATGTTTGAAGAAAGCTTCAATCCACTTACATAGCCTTGATCCAAAAGAAGACAGAGGCTAAGGAGTTGAAAGATTTCAGACCAATAAGCCTTGTTGGGAGCTTGTACAAACTGATTTCAAAGGCACTAACATAGAGATTGAAAAGAGTGGTGGATTCCTTAGTAGATTCTCAACAGATGGCTTTCAATAGATGAAGATAGATAATGGATGCAGTATTGATTGCTAATGAGGCTGTAGATTCAAGAACAACACAAGGAAAGCCTGGGATACTTTGTTAACTGGACATTGAGAAAGCCTATGATCATGCCAATTGGGGGTTTATACTATCACTCTCAAGGCAAATGGATTTTGGTGAAAAATGGATCAACTGGGTGAAGTTCTGGATATCTACTGTGAAATTCTTCATTCTCATTAATGGAGGGCCTGAAGGTTTCTTTGACGCTCACAAGGGGATTAGACAAGGAGACTCCATGCCCCCATTCCTTTTCATTCTGGCCATGGAACAATAGTATGAGTAAGGTAGTTAACAACTGTGGGTGGGTACAGGAGTTTGAAGTGTCTAGAAACAATAACCTAAGTATGAAGATCACCCACCTTCAATATGCATATGACACCTTAGTTGTTTGTGATGCAGAAGAAGAGCAATTGAAGTATTTAAGAGTGATTCTTATCCTGTTTGGAGCCATTTCAGGTCTTCACATTAATTGGAGAAAGAGTTACATACACCCCATAAACCATGTGCCTAACATGAAGCAGCTAGCCATAATACTGGGAGGTGAAGTAGGAACGCTTCCCGCATTGTACTTGGGTATGCCCCTGGGAGCTATGTCAAAGTCAAATGGGATATGGGACTCAGTACTGGAAAAGTGTGAGGAAAAATTGACCAGGTGGAAGTCTCAATATTTATCTCTAGGGGAAGACTCACACTGGTAATGCAATTTTAGATGCACTACCAACTTACATGCTATCACTCTTCCCAATTCTTTCAGGTGTTATTCAGAGACTAGACAAGATCAGGAGGGTCCTCCCTATGGCAAGGGAACAAGGAAAAAAGAGCTTTCCACCTAGTCAAATGGAAGGACATTATAAGGAGTAAGAAACAAGGTGGGCTTGGCATTAGGAATCTGAAACACCAGTGCAAAGCCCTGAAGATCAAATGGCTATGGAGATATGCACAAGAGCCTCAGACACTATGGAGTAGTGTCATAAAAAGTAAGTATGGGGAAGAAGATTCTTGGGTATGCAAGGAGGTCACCACTCCATATGGGGTCAGTTTGTGGAGATCCATTAGGGCGTTCTGGCCTTTTCGTAAAAAACACTCAATGATTAGAGTGCACAATGGAGTCAGGACCAAGTTCTGGAAAGACAAATGGATTGGGACAAGGTCACTGCAAGAATTGTTTCTGGATCTTTTTGACCTTGCCCAGATAAACACCAATACAGTAGCTGAGATGTGGACTCAACAAGGATGGGATATGAGATTCAGAAGAGGGATGAATGATTGAGAGATCCCAAGATTGGTTGAACTATTGAAACAATTGGAGGGCTTTCAAGGGATGCAAGAAGGTGTAGATTGTTTGTGGTGGAATGGACACCCTAAAGGGCTTTATAAAGTCAGCTCAGGGTATAAGTTGTTGAATCAGATAGAATCAATGAATACTTTTTGGCCTTGGAAACATATCTGGAAGACCGAGATTTAGCTAAAGAAGCTGTCCTGACTCATGAGAATTTGATTAAGAGGAACATATCACTATGCTCAAGATGTTTCTCATGTGAAAAGGAAGCTGAGACAGTAAATCACTTGTTCCTACACTGTAGTATCACAGATCAGCTTTGGAAGATTTTCATCAATCTTCGGGGCATAGCATGGGCAATGCCAAGCAAGATTGCTGACACTCTTTTTAGCTAGGAGGAAGCTGGAGCTGGATCTAGGAACAGAGAGAGATGGAGGATCATCCCTTCATGTATATGGTGGACAATTTGGAGAGAAAGAAATGTTAGATGTTTTGAGGATAGGTTGCATGTACTAAATTGTACTCTGGGGATATAGAATCAATCCTAGATGTTCTAGATGCCATTTAGGTTTGATTAATTTTTGGCATATCCTGTATCTAATCTCACTTCAGTACTACCTAAGTACTGGCTTGAATACAAAATGTTACCTGATTCAAAAAAAAATGATCAAAGGTTATTTACATAGGACAAGCTGCTCTAGCAAATCAGACGATGATTTGGAGTTGAGATTCCATGTCTTTCCGTCCAGACACACCAAAACATACCTGCAGTTGACATTTGCCAGATTTTTTTCTTGATTTTCCAACTTCTATGAATTACAACTAACAAATGCATCTTTAGTAGTCTATAGCATAGCCCAGTTTAATCCAAATATTGAGTAGAACATGCACCATAGATCTGTTGTAACCGTACAATGTACAAATAGGTGCCTGATACTTTCTGAACTTTGTTGGCACATATAGCGTCTGTTTCCAAGTTGGAAGCCCCTCTTGATGAGGTTGTCTTGAGTCAAACATGTGTCATTCAACAGAAGCAAATAATTTTGGTTGGTATCTTTGTCTTTCATATTGCACCAAAGGTTGTGGACCATTGATCAATGAAGTAGTTAGAGAACTATGAGCTCTCTGGTTCAAATTCCAGCTGAGGCAAAAGCACTAGGTGATTTCTTTTCATTTATCCAAGCCTTGGTGGATAGACTTACGAGGTACCTTTACTTTGAGAAGTAGCAGGTACCTGTGAAATTTGTCGAAGTGCTTGCAAGCTGCCCCGGACACCACTCCCATAAAAAGAAGCAGCTGTCTTTCACATCAGTTTCCAGGGCCATGGCCATGGCCATGAGTCAATCAAACCATTTGATGAGCAAAAACATGTATAACCTTGTTTGATTTAATAGGTATACAAACCATCTTTTTCTCTTTTCCAACTAAGACTATCTGTGTCCTGTGCATTCATGTTGCTTCTTTCCAGTTTAGCAAGTAGGCCTAGCCGTGTAGGATACAATGGTTGATTCTGGGTTACTGGTAATCCGAAAACGTCTTGGATAATCATCTTTGAGCGTGTTGATACCATACATATATCTTCCAAAAGCTAATATGTGTTCAATTTCCTATCTTGAAAGAGATGTTGTTGAAGCAATCAGCACATAACTTCCTTACATTTAACCATGAACCACATCTTGCGGAGATCTTGGGAGTTTAGTACACCAGTGGTTATGTTATCGATGTTTATTTTCTTCCACTACCACATATAATACATAAGTCAAAATGAATATCTTAAACTCCATGCCCACTTAAACACTGCCATATAAATTTAAATGGAGTAAGCCAGTCGAGTGTTAGTCTTCTTGAGCCTAGATGCCATATAGTTTTTCTGATAGGATATTTGCAGGGGCTTGACATTTTCCAAGCCTGGTGCTGAAGTTTTTGGTTTAATTTTATCATATGAGCTAAACTGATGAATAGCTAGTGGGAAGGACCCTACACCTCCAAGCATAAGGTTGGCAGTTTGAGTCATCAAGGGAGCAGAAGTAGGAAATGGCCACTGTGAGGCCTTATCACATCCAACAAAAGAAAGAACTGAAATACTTGCATACATCTAAAGAAGAATTAGAGTTTTGGAAAGTCCTGGGCCCAATCCTACCCCTTTGCTTTCTACAGCATATAATTTGTGAATTAGAGGGAATCAAAATATGAAGATATGTCCTCCATTCCAGGAAACTTGACTTGATTTGTTTATAGGATCCAAATTGACTGATCTCCGGTCTCTGTTTTAACATTGATTAATTCATTTCTCAAACTCAAATTTATAAGATTAACTATATTAAAAAATTATCACAGACCTCCCCTCAGTTTCTCTTTGTAACACTAACCTGTCTTTTGGTTTAGGATATTATGTTTGTCTCCCTTACACCTTGTTTGGATGGTTGTTAGCCGTTGTATTGTATTGTTTTGGTAGTTCAAATACAATGTTTGTTTTGATTGTTACTTAAATTTTATTGTATCGTATCGTTTAAATTCATCGTTAGGTGACAACGAAATGTTCCATTTTGTGTAACGACCTATTTGGTGTGATCGCGTCGTTACCTTAATATTTTCTTCTCATTTATTATCTTTATTTATTATTTAATAATTCTATTTTAGACTTTACCCTACATTTCTATAGTAGCTCTATCATGTCCACTACTTTTCTCGTAGGTTTATTATTCAAAATGTTGATGTGTGACATTATGTAACGACATAGAACGATACAATCTATCTAACATTATATTCATTAAAACATTAAAGTACGATACAATACAACACAATACAATATAATACGATATATTGTGAAATAATACGTAACAACCATCCAAACGGAGTGTTATTGTGACTTTTTGTAACAATTATTAAATCTATCTATTATTAGTGTAAATATTACAATCTGACCATTTTACCATTTCTAATATTAAACTCTTGTTATTAATTAATTTTTTTGTATATTAGAAGAGTGTTTCATCTGTTCCTCTAGAAAACCAAATTCCAAAGAAAAATATCTTGTTTCCGAACTTGGAGATTTTCAAATCAGAAGCGGCTTTTGTAAATTATTTAAGGGAAAAAGATAGTGGAAGAATGGGGCTTAACAATCGAATGTTCCTCTTCTTTGCATCTGAAAATATAACTCCAGCATTAGAAGCAGCAGAAGTGGGAATGAAAATATCAGCACTGTGAAAGTATTAAAGCTTAGGGTCAATTTGAGTCACAAGTATACTTATGCACTGCCATAGCTAATATAATCAGAGAATGGAAAAAGAGATCAGTTGATCTAATTCTGTATCTTCTGCTCATTTGTTTTCATAGTACAAATCAATATGGAGATTAGGAGCATGAGATTTAGGTTTTTTGTTCTTAACGGATTTGATAAGGAAGATATTTTTATAAAATTAATTAGTTAAAAAGTTTAATATTAGAAAGCGGGTAAATTAGTCAGATTGTATTTTTTTCTACATTAATGATAGATATATTACAATAATTCTTACAAATAAATCTGAAAAAGAGAGGTAAGCATAATATTGTAAACCACAAGGGAGGTAAGTGTGATGAAACGATAACTAAAAGGAGGTCTCTGAAACTATTCCCAAATAATATTGCATAAAATTTATGATCAGGAATTTGGTAAATATTTGTTCAAGAAAATCGTGGTAAAGAGAGATTCTTATAATTTTTACACTTTTGTGTAAGGGTAAAGTTTTTTGGGACATGCAAAGCCAATCACCTCCAACTGCAATAATCTAATGAAAATGATCTCCCATCCCCTCTGAGGTTTCCTGTTCGTTCGAGACACTGGATGACCTGCATGTTTATCAATCTTGAGTTGATAAACTGAGTTCAAAAGTATGCCATGAAAGATGTTACTTCATATTTTTGTTCCCACAGATGCCACTTAGAACTGCAATATTTTCGAACATGTCAGCATGCTTGTTTTTATGAGTATATAATTCCATATTGGTCTGATGTCTTCTTCGGCGACAAATATTAGCATTCTACTTAAATGCAAATTATTCAAGACAAATTCGTGAAGGATATATTTCTATGCAAAGAATGAAGTAGGTATAATTTATAAACTTTTATCATTACATTCTTTGTCAGTTCTACTGCTCTGTGAATTATGTGTCAATTTTGAGCATCAATATCCTACAGTTATGTAGTATTCTTTCCGTCGCTTCTCATTTACTTCTTCTTGGTTATCATGTTGATGGTTTTTCTGATGAACAGACGCAGTTGAAAGTTGGCGCCGCAAAAAATTAAAAGAAGCCAGGGAGCTTGTTAATAGGAAGACATCAAATTCAACTATTTCCCCTGAGGATGCCGGTAAGTCTTTTACTTCTGACTTTATGTTGTTTCCTTTATTTACGACTTTGTTATTGTTCGTGTTAGAATCCCACATTGATTGGGGAATGGATGAGTGGTTTGCTTATATGAACTTGGACAATTCTCTCTCAAGAGATAGCTTTTGGGGTTGAGTTAGACCCAAGTGTCTTATATTTACATGGTATCAGTGCCGAGTTCATCCCATTTTGGCTCCCTTCCATGCTTCAGTTGGGCCTGAGTGTGAAGGGGATGTTAGAGTAGGTTAGAGTGCTATATTGGTTGGGGAATGAACTGGTGGTGGTCTGCTTATATAGATTTGGACAATTCTCCCCTCAAAAGCTAACTTTTGGGGTTGACTTAAGCCCAAGTGCCGTATCTTTATAGTTCGCGCTTCCTATATCAGCTTTACATTGATGTTAACCAGGGTTTCTCCTTCCTAGTCCATAATTCATCTGTACTTTGATAAGTTCGTTTAATATATTTGCCAAACTTTCATGCAGGTCTACTTGCACAAATTTTGGATGTTGCCTGGGCTGACCTGTCAGAAGAAATTGGTCTTTGGATACCTGTTGCAATAGTTAATAAGGAACATCATGACAAACTTGAGGGTGAAGAAGAATTTGGTAATGACGTACTTCATTTTTCAATCAAAATCATTTGTGTATTCTGTTGATTCTGAAGTATCATTCACTTTATTCTCTATCTTAATTTCCCAATGGAAGTTTAGTTGTTTTGTGCATAGTTTTTTAATTTTTTAATAGTTTTTTTCTGCATGGAAGAAAGGACTAGGTAAAATATTGTGGATAAATAGTATCTGCGGTTATTATGTGCATAAGCACTGTGACATTAACTGCTTTTTCTCACTAACTTGCTCCTTTGACAAAACAAATGCCGGGGAATAGTTTGTTTTGTTAAATTCTGATCCATTACTTATGTTCTCCAGACAATGAAATCATAGCTGGCAGGCGGCTTCCTCCTGAGTGTAACGTTGAACTTCATACCGATTACGGTGGAGATGCAGTCAGATGGGGCCTTACCCACCCAAAAGAATCTGCATTTGAGTGTTGCATGTCCTGTTTGAATCAAGCTAAGAACGCTGGACCTAATGACAAGAAATGCAACATATGGGTTTATTGCCCATCTGAGACTGGATGCTATTCTCCAGATATTTATGAACACAAAAATCAGGAGTGCTGGCTGAAATATGTTAGTTCTCAGTGCCCTTCACAGAATTCACTGATGATCATGTTCTTCTTTGTTGTACTGGATAATTTAAGAATGATCATTCGCAGACTAAATCTGTCCCTCATCCCATATTCCCTTTTATTTGCAGGCAGAGAAAGCTAAATCGACTTTTAAGGACCGGTATTCTGAGTCATTCAGAAATGCACACCCAAATGCACCAGTTGTTGTTCCATGGATGTCTGGTGTTGTCAGTGTATAAATTCCCACTAACAAAATAGACACTAAGCCTTCATGCCATGGTTCTTCCATGGTGTTATGATGTCTTATCAGGTTCCACGTCTAAGGCACTGTATCTTCAGATAATTTTGCAATGAGATTTATTGAACTGCAGCTTCTAAGCATAGGTGCTTCTCTCTCTCTCTCTCTCTTTTTTCTGTCATCAAGAGTCATAGTGCTTGGACCAGTGTAACATTCTTTTGTGTCACATGGTGGATAGAGTGGTAATGGTAGCTTTAAGTTCGAAACTGACTGTGCGAAGGATGTGGTGAAAACATTTGAAAGCTTTTTATTTTTTGTTTTTATCCTTCCCCAACCCTACCCCATCTTTTATCACCTGATGGATGTAATATCCGAATTGTGACATTATTGGTATTGTATTGCCCGAGTAGTACCGAGTTTTGGTGATCATACAATGAATTTGCTTACTGCATGTTTCTTGTTTTTAGGCAATTTGCAACATCTTTTCGTGTTTTCCATCTGATCATTGTTTGTTTTCTTGTTTGGGTGATATATGGACACTCAACTCTTGCGAAATCGTAACCATGCTTTGTTGGAAAAATGCGGACCAACACAAAAATATATATGGTCAAAATAGTGGAATAAAATGAAAAAACAATGACACCAAAAATTTTACGTGGAAATCCTTTTAATTATGGGAAAAACCACAAGTCAAAAGAAGCAATTGATAGTCACTATAGCAAGGATTTTACACTGTGTAGTCACGAGTACAATATTTAAATTGACTACTACATTCTCAAAAGAAATAACATTTTTTTGTTTTTCCGCCTTCTTAAAAATATCGCTTACACTCTATTTTTCTTTACAAACTATTTTCTTATAGTTTATGAGATACCCACTTTGTTCTCTAATATTTTCTCTTTATCCTGGTGTGTCCTTACAGATGAGTAAAAATGCTCTATTTATAAAAAATTTTGTCCCTATGAGACAATTAGTGACATCATGAAAAATAAATATTTCAAACTTTGGTAGGTTTATTGGTGACATTTGGTTTGATAAAAATGGTGATCTTTTGGTTGTTGAGATTTGCCAACTACCAAATCCATATTTTTGACTCTAATTTTTAAATCTTGCAACAAAGTTAAAACAATATTTATGGAATGGGATGGACCCCTACAAATCTTCCCCCCCCCCCAATCCCATGCACCTAAAGGAGGTATTTATGTCTTCTTAGAGAGCGCTCATGCCGACAAGTTCTCTACATAGGTTGCACTTATATTTTGGTATCGCCTTGGTCAGTATATCTGCAGGATTTTCACTTGTATGAATCTTTTCAACATGTATAGATTTGTCTTCTATCTTTTCTCTAATCTAGTGATATCTCACGTCTATGTGTTTCGTCATTGCATGATACATGGAGTTCTTGCTCAAGTCTATTGCACTTTGACTATCACATACTCCTTCTGAAGCAAGCCAAGCTCTTGAAGAAATTACTTGAGTCATATCATCTCTTTGACAGCTTCAGTAGCCGCTATATACTTAGCTTCAGTTGTAGACAATGCAACACACTTTTGCAACTTAGACTGCCATGATATAGCCCCTACTGGAAAAGTAAAAAAATATCTAGTAGTGGATTTTTTGTTATCAAGCTCACTTATCATATCAGCATCTGTATAGCCCTTCAAGATTGGATTGATCCTCCAAAACACGAGCATTCATCTGAGCTTCCTCTCAGAAACCTAAGTATCCACTTTACAATTTTCCAATGCTCTTTTTCTGGATTGTCGATAAATCTACCGACAACACCAACTGCGTGAGCAATAGCAGGTCTAGTGCATACCATTGCATACATTAAACTTCTGACGATAGAGGAATATGGAACTTTGGCCATGCTCTCTTTTCCTCCTAGCTGCAGGACACATGTTCTTGCTCAACTTCATATGAGCAGCAAGGGGTGTGCTAACATGATTAGCATTCTTCATGTTGAAGCTCTCCGGTACACGTTCAATGTATTTCTTTGTGACAAGTAAATCTTCCTTTTCATCTCTAAGACGAGTAATCCTCACGCCCAAAATTTACTAGCATGACCCAAGTATTCATATGGAAAGACTTACATAACGTTTTCTTCAACTCATCAACCTTGAAAGTATTCCTGCCCACAATCAACATATCATCCACATATAGTAAGAGGATGATACGTCAGAAAATTTTTGTACAAATACACAATGATCTGAAGATGTCTTCTTGTAGCTTTTCTCCCCCATAACATATTTTGAACTTCTTGTACCACTGTCTAGGAGCTTTTTTAGGCCATATAGACTCTTTTTGAGTTTGCACACAAAATTTTATTTATCATTTACTTTGAAGCCCTCAGGTTGTTCCATATAAATCTCTTCTTCCAAGTCACCATGAAAAAAGTCGTCTTCACATTCATCTACTTAATCTCTAAATTAAGACTAGCAGAAAAATCAAGAACTGTACGAAATGGAGGACATTTTAATGACATGAGAAAATATTCGTCAAAGTTAAAACCCTTCCTTTGACCAAATCTTTTAACAACCAATCTAACTTTGTACCTCGGTTTCAAGCTATGTTCTTCAACTTTAACTTTAAACATTCACTTGTTCTTCAAAGCTCTAATGCTCTTATGCAATTTCACCAACTCACAAGTGTGGTTCTCATGTAGAAATTTCATCTCATATTGCATTGGTTCAATCCATTGATCCTTGTAGCATCTTCCATAACACTCGGGTTCATCCCCATCAGTGAGTAGTACATACTCATTAGGTGATTAACGAGAGGAGGGAGTATGTTGTCTTGTGGATCTCCTAAGAGGAGTAGGAGCATCATCAATAACAACATCATTGTTATTATCAACATCAACATGTTGATTTGGGACATGATTCAAGACATCACCATGATCTTCAAGCCCACCAACGTCATATACACTTGTATGAGGAACTTGATCAAAATAAACTATATCATCAAAACTTGAAGATTCTAGCTTCTCCGTTTTGTCAATATCTTCAATGATTTGATTCTCCATGAAGAAGATATTGTGGCTTCCCACAAGCTTCTTCTCAATTGGATCATATAGTTGTCGCGCTCCATTTTTCTCAAAATAGAATTGCAACGACGTGACAACTATTTTTAGAATTTGAAAAGAGAAAAGAAGAGTCGTCACCTAACAAATTAAAGGTGTGTTAGAGAACCATTCTAAACTAAATTATAAATAAAATTAAAAGGGTCTGGCAAACCATAGATTGGGTAATGATTCAAGTTATCTCAAAAGTAAGGTGTTAGGCACCTTTCGAGATCCACAAAGGTGGATCCCGATCGAATCTTATAAATTATGTAGGGGATAATTAAAGGTGGCAAATAAAGGTCTCTATTTATTTAATTAATTAGAGAGAAAAGCTAGGTGATGAAACGATTAAATAATGATAATCTATTTTATTAGTTGAAACAAGTAGACAAAACAGAAGAAAATTAATTATTAATTAATTTAAGTGATCATATAATTAAACCAATCAATTAATTTATTAGTCATTTATATAAATAGTATGGCATTGAGTAATAAGAGTATAAGCAAACAAATTAATAAAGAAAGAGAGGAGCGAGAATAAAAAGTGAAACCACAAAATTCATGAATTCAATTAAATAAAGCATGCTCTCAGGCTACTAGACAAAATAAAACACTTATAATATCAACAATAAAAGAGGAAAGAAATTGACCTGATTGCTTCCAATAGAATACTTGAAGTTATTGAATGACATAAAAAAAAGAGAAACTAGATCGGAAATTAAAAGATTAATGGATAGATAAACTAACCTGGTCAAATGAGTACATATTCATTGAGCTAAAAATGAGTAATTAAAAATGGCAAATAATAAAAAAACTTACTAGTAACACATTTCCACCTCAAATTTGGTGGCAAATTGATGTAAGAAATTAAGATAAATAAGTAAATCAACAACATATAAATAAAGTGAAAAGGTAAGAAGGAGTGAGGGATCAGGATATGGAAAGGATGAAAACGGATCCAATGCGATGTTACTCCCTCTATTCCATTTTTATGAACGACCTTCTTAAATTTCTTAAGACAAGACGAGAAGAATTCTTAAAGAAATTATTCAAAAGTACTAAATAAAATATTTTGATATTTAGAAATCATATAAAGATTAAAAATATTCATACTTTATGTTTGGATTTAGTGAAAGTATATCGATAATTTAACATGATAATAGAAGTTCTCAAATCTTTGAGCCTTTTAATAGGGTGAATATAAATTTGAAAAAATAAGGGAGTAAAGAGTTTGCTTTATATTTATAAATCTATATGTGCGCTTTAAATAAGAGGTCAGCTATAGCCTGTCTATTGACATTTCCCAAAAACATACTTGGATTTCGTTAGGGCGATGAGTCCACTTGAGCTCTACTTCGTGCTTTGACTCCTCCACTCATTATGGTTGAACTCCAAACAACATCATTCCATTGTGATGTATATAAAAAATATTTAAAGAGGTGAGAGTATGTCTGTCCTTAAAGTTTAATAAATTAAAAGAAAATTTAAAATAATATAGTAATAAAATATTCTTGAACAAAGTAAGCATATGTAATGACCCTCTAGGTCATTTTTGAATTAAAGCATTCATTTCCTTATTTAGAGCATTTGTGTAGTGACCCCAAGTCATTTATGACTTACTGGCACTGAATGTTCGATCGGTTGGTTGTTTGTTTGAGTTTTAGGCCCATTTCCCTATTTTGGAGCTTCTATAACTTGAAAAGTTAACTTCGGTCATAACTTCAGGAAAACAACCTCAGAATGGAATTCTGACATTTTCATCAACTCTGGAATGGAAAAATTAGGCTAGTAGCGTGGTCGACATGAGTATCGAGGTAATCGATACGAGTTTGGGGCCATTTGGCGCTTTTGCCTTCGAAATTTAGCCCATGCTTGACTTTGTCAACATTCATGGAAAATGCGCTCAGATGAAAATTCTGACAGCGCGGTTAGATCCAGAATGTCATGTTTGGTTTAGAGCGACCCTTCGTTCGCTTTTCGAGGCTTCCGGTCTAATTCTGAGGTCCGTTGTGGAATTTGGCTCAAAATGACACTAGGTGTGGGACCCACTTTTAGTCGTAACGACCTCGTATGAAAATTTTAACTGCGCCATTGAATCTGGAACATCGAATTTTGTGGGGTAGCATATCTTGTTTTGTCACATGAGATTCCGAATGAATCTTGAGCACCCCGTCGGATGATTCAAAAGGCTAGTTGCGTGGATTTTTAAGAAGAACTCAGTGGTGTGTTCAGAATTAAGATTCGAGGCTTACCTTGAGGTAAATTTCCCTTTTCCCCTGCATTTCTAGTATTCTTGGGCTATGAAGTTGATCATGAATGCGTGTGTGGGTTGGGTCTGTTTGGGTGTATGAATTGTGTTCCTTTTTGGAACACAAGCTCAGGTTAGCGATGGGACCTCTTCTAGGAGTCAATTCCATAATTTACGGAGCGGGTCTTATAATTTGCAATTTTTGACTCCAAAATTAGACTATCTCTGAACTAGATAATTTTAGTGTCATAACGACTGTATTAACGTTGTGATTCTATTATTGATAGCATGGCAACATTTGGACACTAAGAAGGGAAAAGCTCTAGTTCTGTGAGTCGTAGCGCGCGCGGTTAACCTACAGGTAGGCTACGGTTTTCCTCCCTTTAGACTGAGCATGTTTAGGCATTTTTATATTGAATTGTATCATTTGGTTCTTGAATTTGGGAGTCTTCTTGATGATTCTAGTTGAATGTGGTTCAGGCTGGAGTGATGTATTGATGGCACTGAGTTTGGGGGTACTCCTTGTGACGCTCGATTGGTCGCAGATCCTAATTCTGACCAAATCGCCTCTGTTCGTTGTTCAAGTCCCCAATTCACTACACCGGGCGGGGTTCAAGTCCCTACCCTGATTTTGTTGACTCCGTTCAAGTCCGTCGCTCCTCATTTAGCCGTGGCTCAATTCCACTACCTTTGTTATCGCCTTGGTTCAAGTCCGTCGCTCTTCACTTAGCCGTGGTTTGAGCCTACTGTCTTTATACAACATTGGTTCAAGCCCATCGCTCCTTACTCACTTTGGTCTGACTCCTTAGCTACAGTTACCCGATTCAAGTTAGTGGTCTACCTTACATGTGGTTCAAATCCATGATTATCTATCACTCGGTTCAAGTCCATGGTTGTTTCAAAATCTCCATTCGGGTCTCTAATCCTCTGATGATTCATTGGTTCAAGTCCTTATCTACTCTCAGCTTAAGGTTAAGGTTTCAGGCTTTTAGAATGGTTCAGTTCAAGTTCGGGAAATTGGTAGAATTGTTGGAACTTTATCGAATCCGCTCTTTTTACTTTAACTATCTTTATGCCTATCGAGCTTATGGGAGTCCGTTCAGGTTGCTACCTTATACTTGTGCACGAGCATATCTGTCCGGTTTATAGGACCCCAACGGATTTAGCTAGATTTTTTCTCTTTTGTGTGTTGAGTACACTCGTGTACATACCTACATTTACTTCTGGCCCTGTCTTTGGTTGTGATTACTTTCTCGCCTTTCTATTTACTTTTTCTTAGCTTGCTTAGTCAGCCTATGATGCCTATTGGGTAACTTTTGTTTTGGTACTCATACTAAACTTTGTATCTGTTTTCATGATGCATCTCCGAGTACTAGCTATCGATGTTGATTCGAGCCAGCAGCTATCCTGATCAGAGGTGAGGGTGAGAACATAGCGTTAAAGAATTACCCGTCTCCCTCTATACATATATTTTGCCTGTCTTTTGCTTTTTTAGACCACCTTGTTTCTGTGGTTCACTTTTGGGACTTGTACTCTTTTTGTAATAGCTCTGTACATATGACTTCCAAGTTTTGGGAGGGATCTTTTTATTTGTATATATTTAGCTTTGCTTCCACCCGTTCATTTATGTTCCTATTATTTCATTATGATTTTTAGTTGTATTGTTGGTCTTCTACCCTGACATCCCATTACTCACAGTTCTGAGATACATGTTGGCTTGCCTACTAGAAGGTCGTAGTAGACGCCATCATGACTTGAGAAATTAGGTCGTGAAAAGTTGGTATTAGAGCCTCAGGTTCACGGTCTCACTTGTACAGAGCTGTAGGATGTCTTTAGGAATGTGTCTTTTTTGTTCGTAGTCATGCATTGTCTGTCTTATTAGTTTCTGGATATATCACTTGGTCCACTCTTTTACAAGATGGCTCGCATGTGCGCTAGAGGTAGAGGCCGACCTCGAGGCCATGCCAGGGCTACAATACTAGCTCAGAACAAAGAGAAGATTCCAGAGCCAGAGGTAGAGCTACCAGTAGCCCCAGCACATCAGCAGCCGGTGGGCCTAGGACCAGCCTAGCCACCGCCTGAGCCAGTTGCAACTCCGAACTTATAGGCGATGTTCGCACAGATTTTGGTTGCTATTGGGGGTATGTAGCAGCCCCAACCCTAGTTTCTCTAGTGCTGCATGACCAGCCTGCACCAGAGGCACCAGTTGTTCAGCAGCCACCATCACCTGCTGCTCAACCTAATAATTTGGAGGGATCATTTCGCTTCGGGAGCAGAAGATGCTCGGGCTGTTCCTTAGACTATCACTATTGAGGTTTTTTGGGGATATGGGTGAGGATGCCCATGAGTTTCTACTTAATATTCGAGAGCGGCTGCAGTCTTTGGGGCTAATTGAGTCGAGAGAAGCCAACTTTACTACTTATCAGTTAGACGGTCCTATCCAATAGTGGTGACATTCATACTTAGAGACCAGGCCAGCTGGGTCTACACTGGTGTCTTGGGCTGAGTTTTCAGAGGTATTCTTGGCCTGATTTATTCGCAGGAGTGTTAGAGACTAGTTTTGAGATCAGTTTTTGCGGTTGGAGTAGGGATCCATGACAGTATCAGAGTACGAGTCCTGATTCTACGAGCTCTCTAGGCATGCCGCCATGATCTTACCTATTAGGGAGGAGAGAGTTTGATGCTTCATCAGAGGATTGAGGCTCCAATTACGGATTGAGACTTAGTCTTTAGTCTCAGTGGGTCGCTCATTTTTTGATGTAGTAGACCATGCCTGAATGCTTGAGGAGCTCCATCACGAGGCCCAAGGGGGCAGTGGCAAGAGAGCTAGGTAGGAGGATAGTCAGGGTGAGCATCGCTTTATACCTAGGAGTCCTATGACAGATCTCGCCAAAGATTTTCAGCCAGGCCAGTCTAGCCGCCCTTTCCAGGCCTCTATTCAGACTTCAGAGGGTGACCAGCACTATGAGGGTGGCTCTAGTGCCAATCCGAGTCAATCCTGAGGTGATTCACAAATGGGTTCTTCCGACCGAGGTGGCCGACCTCCAACTGGGAGCCGACAGTCATAGACGTGCTATGAGTGTAGGGAGCTAGATCATTGGTCCGGCATGTGCTCTCACCGTAGGCCAGCCTTACCCGTTTTATAAGTAGCTAGACCTGCATTAACAGTGGCATCTCTAGTTAGAGGCGAATGCTAGGTCCAGGATTGTAGGAGTGGTCATCAGGGTGTACGAGGAGGTCTTCGAGGAGGCAGAGTAGGGGGTAGGGTCAATGCACAGGGTAGAGGAGCCCAAGCCCACTTTTATGTAGATCCACTTAGAGTAGAGGCTGAGGCCTCAGATGATTTGATCATAGGTATGATTTTATTATATCGTTAGCCCGCATCTACTTTATTTGATCCAGGATTTACCTATTCTTATATATCTGCATATTGTGCCCCTTGACTGGTATGAGTCCGGATCCCTTAGTTGAGCCATTGCGTATTTCAACCTCGGTAGATGATTATTTAGTAGTGGATCAAGTTTTTAGATCTTGCGTGGTGACTATTCAGGGGTGAGACAATAGGGTTGATCTCATTTTGCTTGATATGGTGAATTTTGATTTGATTTTGGGCATGGACCGGTTATCCCCTCACTGTGAGATCTTTGATTGCTATGCCAAGACCATTACCTTAGCCATGCTTGGTATTTTGCTGGTAGTGTGGCAGGGCTCTTATAGTCGCACACCGATTAGGGTAATCTCTTTTATTCAGGCTCGGAGGTTAGTGGCTAGCGGGTGCTTGGCATACTTGGCTTCTTTTAGAGATGTGAGTAGAGAGGGCCCTGTGGTTGACTCAGTACCTATTGTCTAAGAGTTTGCAGATATGTTTCCTACCGATCTGCCTGGCCATCCTCCTGATTGCGATATTGACTTCGCCATTGATGTAGAGCTGGGTAATCCTCCTATTTCCATCCCACCATACCGAATGGACCCCACATAGCTCAAAAAGCTCAGTGTTCAGCTTCAAGATATCTTGGATAAAGGATTCATTCGGCCTTGTGTATCTCTTTGGGGTGCCCCAGTACTATTTGTTAACAAGAACGATGGTATTATGCGAATGTGTATTGATTATAGGGAGTTGAACAAGGTGACGATGAAGAAGCGTTACCCTATACCTAGGATTGATGATCTGTTTCACCTGCTTCAGGGTGTCATGGTATTTTCTAAGATTGATTTGAGATCCGGCTACTCCCATTTGGGGATTAAGGTAGCGGATGTTTCTAAGACCATATTTAGGACTTTTATGGCCACTATAAGTTCCTAGTGATGTCTTTTAGGTTGTCTAATGCCTCTGCCGCATTCATGGACTTGATGATTCGAGTGTTCAAGTCATACTTGGACTCATTTTTCATAGTCTTCATTGATGACATTCTGGTATACTTGCAAAGCCGGGATGAGCATGAGCAGCATTTGTGAGTAGTTCTCCAAACTTTGAGAGATCAGTGACTTTATGCCAAGTTCTCAAAGTGCGAGTTTTGGATTAAGGTCATTGCATCCTTGGGGTATATGGTGTCCAAGGATGGTATTATGGTAGATTTGGTAAAGATTGAGGCTATTCATGATTGGGCCTAGCCCACCTATGTGCTGAGATTAGTAGCTTCATCGAGTTGGCAGGGTACTGTAGGTGCTTTATTGAGGGGTTCTCTACTATAGTGATACCTCTGACTTGGTTAACTCGCCAGGATGTTCTGTTTGTGTGGTCAGAGAAGTATGAGAGAAACTTGCTGAGGCTCAAGGAGTTTCTTACCACCGCTCCTATATTGACTCTTCCAGTTGAAGGTAGGGTATTCACCATTTATTATGATGCATCCAACATTGGTTTGGGTTGTGTGTTGATGCAATAGGTTCGAGTTATTGCTTATGAGTCGAGGCAACTTAAGTTGCACGAGCACAACTTCCCCACTCATGACTTAGAGTTGGCAGTAGTTGTTTTTCGCTTAAGATTTTGAGGCACTTCTTGTATGGAGTTCGTTGCTAGACTTACACTAATAACATGAGACTTTAGTATATTATGACCTAGAGGGATCTTAATTTGAGGTAGCGCCGCTGGATTGAGCTCCTGAATGACTATGACCTCTCCATTCTCTACCATCCGTGTAAGGCGAATGTAGTAACAAATGCCTTGTGTCGAAAGGCGATGAGTATGGGTATTCTAGCCTTCCTTTCTACTATGGAGGGACCATTAGCTTTGGCTATCCATTCCTTAGCTAACCAGATGATTCGACTTGACATATCTGATTCTTAGTATGTGCTAACTTATGTGGGAGCTCAGTCATCTCTATTGTATCGGATTCGCAGCCATCAGTTTGAGGATGAGGATTTAATTGTTATTCGAGATCAGGTTTTAGGAGGTGATGCCGGCCTGGCTTCGTTAGATTCAGATGGGGTTTTGATATTTGATGGTCATCTTTGTGTTCCAAAATTTGGGGGTCTAATTCAGTTGATCCTTAGTGAGGCCCATGATTCCAGATATTTTATCCATCTGGGCACCGCTAAGATGTATCGTGACTTGAGGAAGAATTATTGGTCGAGTGGCATGAGGAAAGTTTTTGCGGATTATGTGTCTTGTTGTTTGAGTTGTCAGCAGTTTAAGGCCTGGTGGCGAGCTTCAGAGATTACCCATTCTTGAGTGAAAGTGGGAGTGGATCACCATGGATTTCATTATGGGGTTGCCTCGCACTTCCCATGGTCTTGATAGTGGTTGGGTCATCATGGATAGAATTGATATGAGGAAGTCCAAGTTGAGATCCTAGACCGACAGGTTAGGTAGTTGAGAAATAAATAAATAACTTCAGTCAAGGTTTTATAGAGGAACCAAGAGGTTGAGTGTGCTACATGGGAAGCCAAAGCTGATATGATGTCGCGATATCCTCATCTCTTTCCTTCTGTGCCTAGTTGAGGTACTTAGTTCCTTCATGATCCATTTAGTCCAAACCATGTGTTTCAGTTATTCACATGTTTTCATATGCATCCATGTTCATGAAATGAGTTCTAAAATCAGGTTTTATTTTGAGATTGAGTATTTCATGTTTTATGCACTTTCGTTATGGTTTGCATTTATATAGGGCTTCTATGTTCCTTTCCTATTCATTCATGCTAATTTGAGGCTCATTCAAGGACGAATGTTCCCAAAAGGGAGACCCAAAAGTTGGAAAGTTAGAAAAATAAGGATTTAAGGCAATTACTCAGAAAAATGCCAGTTTTTGGCACCATGTGTGCTTCACGATGCTCCTCATGGGTCGTGAAGAGGTCCATGTTCCGTTTAAGGCTCACATGGTTCCAACCTTAGAAAGGTTACTAAGATGTGAAGGACTACGAGAGGGTTCACAGATCGTGGGAGAGACAACGAGCCATGGTGGAATCCCATGGTCCGACCCTCTCGACAATCCTGAAGAGTCCCCACCACGTGAGAGGTTCATGACCCATATTTCCCTCCACGACCGTAGTGGTCTCCGTGGAGGAAATCCTGCCAAACCCAACTTTTCCCAAAATCCACCTCAAATACCATAATCACCACCATGGGTCGTGGTGAGGTTCATAGAGCATGGTGGGTCCCTCGTGCATGCGCAATTTCAGTTTTAAATTAGGAGAACTTTGGCCTTTCCCTATATTTTCATTAATGAATGTGGATGATTTTTGAGAGTTTATTCTAACCTATTAACTATCCTAATCCCTCCTAACCATCTCATTCTCATCCTATAACTCTAAATCAAAATCTTCTCTCTAAAAGAGTGCTCTCCAAGTTTGCTTCTTTCTCAAGCAAATTCTAAGAATTTCTTCAAGGTCAAGCTTTAATTTTCTGAAATTTAGGGCTTCTAAAGGTCAAGATATGTGAAAATTCATCTTTGGTCCCTTTCACCCATAAAATCCTAAAGATCTCTTCTCAAATCTCTCATGAATATCTTCTAAAAGCCATATTTCATGATTTTTATTGAGTCTTCTTAATTATGATATATTTCGATGCTATTAGCCTAATTATGCATAATTCCCATTACATTGCATGATTTTATGATGAATTTCAAAGACCTATGATATATGCTAGTTTCAAGTATGATTTGTGAGTTATGATCATGATTTTCAAGTTATTTCAATGAAAGCTTTATGAATGATTTTCAAAGATGCTTTATGGAAGAAGTTATGAATGATGTTTCAATGATGCTATAAGCAAGGAAGTTAAGGTGCAATAAGGACAATCCTTGCACAATAATGTTAAAAGAGGTGATACGGTCAGTTCTCACCAACTCATGGATTCTTTATGAATCAAGCAAGTTAATGAGCTATTCTTATAATCTTTCAATAACGATAGTTGATGAGCTACCATTATGTTCCTTTATAAAGATGGATTGATATTTACTATTATCTTTCTTAATGATGTTAATGATTATGTTTCATCAAAGTTTTATTGGGGTAAAGACTTAGCACCGAGAGGATTTTAGGGTGGGATTCAATGTGGTAGCATTGTTTCTACCCAAGGAAATCCTAGTAGAAACCTTTAGTCCCAAACTACGTTACCCACATAGGTTTAAAGATGCCAATATGGCTAAGCTAGTGGATCCACATATATAAAAGTTAAAGAGAGTACCATGACGAAGTATATCATGGCAAGGTAGCCTCCCCCTTCTCGATGTGGGGATTATTAGATTCTATGAAATAGCTCACATAGTCTTAAGTGTCGATTAAGGTCCTATCCCACACCAGTTAAAAAAAGTTATAAAGTTATCATGATGATGATATTTTAATGCATTGACCAATAACTTTAATATTTTAATATTTTCATGATTTTACTCATGTTTTAAGATATTGATCTTGCCTCCCATGATTTATATTGATTATTTCCTATGTTTATTATTCATGCATACTTCTCAACTATTTAGTGCATTCATGTACTAACACATACTTTTTACCTACATTGTTTTATGATGTAGGGTCTGACGATCACACTCATCCTCCTGTTAGTGGCTAGATCTTATTACACTTGTACTTGTGGTGAGTCCTCATGTTTTGAGGATGTGACACTTTTACTTTATTATGAGTTTATGAAGTTCTTTCATCATATATATTGGGTGAGCTAGGAGCTTTTTGTATGCCTCCATCTAGATTAGTAGAGGCATGTTAGAAGTTCATGGAGTCTATGTTATTGCATCCTTTGATGTTGTTTCTCCTTTATTGAGATATTACTATTGAGACTGTACTTCCACTTGAATATTTATATTTATTGATTTAAATACCTTATGAATGCTTATGTATGATATGCTAAGAGGCTTAGTTGGAGTCCTACGGGATTTCGATTGTCGTGTCATGCCTAGGGCCTAACTTGGGTCATGACAAGAACATTGGGACTAGTTTTTTCTCTCCCACATATGGTATTATTTAAACATATATGAGCAACATGAATACATAGATACTACAGATCAAATAATCTGACATTACACACAAAGGAATAGAAATGCAAGCAATATAGGATTGACCTTACTTGATCCCAAATAAAATGCTTAACACATTCATAACCGCATAGCTCATTTGGAAAGTAGATCCAAACTTGAAATGGTTCACTGATTTATCAAAATAAAGAGAGAGCCAGTATCCTCATTTTCCATCAACGTTAGAAAACAGATAGAAAAGTATAAAGAAAATAAAAGCAATATGTAATCTCCCTAATCAAAATGCGAAGAGTAATAATATATATGTAGAGAGCTGGTGGAATAAGAATGATTATTGGGTGCGATCGATGTTAATCGAAATAAATTTTAGATGGATCATTTGTGTTGGTATGTATCCTTGTGTTGCCTCTTTATTGCTGCTGCCATTGGTTCTTATTAAGAGGAAAAATGAAAAAAAAAGATGTTTGGGGATGATTCAACCAAGGTAAAACACAATTAATGGGAGAGTAATATTTATGGTAAAGAGAAGAGAAAAAGAGCGAGCGAGAGAGAGACGTTGGGGGAGGGAGTAAAACTAGGAAAGAGATTGATTTTTGGGAGGAAAAACTTTTGGTAAGACTTTTGAGGGAGTTGAAAATAAGGAAAATCTAATTTGGGGTGATTTGGAAAAATAAATATTCTTCACAAGAAAGGAAAACAATGGTAAAAGGATTTTTCTAATTATGAAAAGATTTTACCAAGTTTGAAATTTAAATTTTGAATGTAAATTGGGCTAAATAAGATTCGATCAAAATATATAAATGTAATATCCCAGGCGTTTGAAAGTTGGAATATGATAAAATAAGTTAAGCATTGCCAAAATGGCCTTGATGGATTTTTAGGTCAAGTATCTAGAAAAATAAAATTTTCAAGAAATTGAATTTCTTGTGGAGTCCGCGACCACTCCATGTCGGGGAATTGGTACGTGATCGTTCAATTTTATCAAAAATCGATTTTGCTAAAAATTGCCTTGTCAGGGAGCATCTCCGCGTCGCGGACTTCAGTGCTCATTTTTATCTGAATTCAGTTTTTAAGTAGGGTCACTTTAAACTTTTTCCTACCTATTAGTGAATGAACTTGGACGTTATTTTTTTTATTCTACCCTATTAACTAACCTAAACCCCTAATCTCCCTCAAACTTTCACAATTCATCTATCTCAAGTAATTCTCTCTCTACAAAAGCTCTCAAATCACCATTGAAGACTTTCAAGCAATTCTCTCAAAAGTTTTATCAAATACTCAACATTTCTTCAAGTTTTTTCTAGATTCTCATTCATGGTATGTGGGCATCCATCCAAGGGTATCTTTCACCCAAGGAGCCCAACAAATTCTCATCTTTTGATAAATTCAAGTATGTATTTTTATAGATTTTATGATCTCTATTTTATGTACATAGATTATGATTATGATCCTATTTAAATATGAATTAGTGATTGTTGCGTGAAATTGGAGATTTGTTTTTATGAATTCACTACATTACTCTTTACGCTTCATGATATGGATGATGGGTATTTTTAATTATACTTTCAATTGATATTATTTTCATAAATTATGTATGGGTGATATAAAGTATATGATTATGCATGTTTTCAATCCAGTTTTATAGTTTTCAAGTCAATTGATTATATATCCATGTTTTTACCTTGATTTCAAGTATAAGTCATAATCATGGAATTTCAATTGTTCAAACAAGTTGTATGAAAGAGGGCGACTTAAGACCATAATGATACTCTTATGAAGTAAGATTTTTAACGATGGATGGTCTACACCCATATTACATGAAACACATGATAATGAGCTATTCCTATGAACACATTTTTATGAATGGATTGGTAGTTATTGATTGCCTTTCCACATGATAAGTTTATTATTTCAATACAAAAATGAACTATGATTTAAGACAAGTATGATTTATGATAATGTTATGTATTCCGTGGGATGTTGACTTAGCATCAAGAGGACTTTGAGGTGGGGGATCGACCTAAGGGGTCTTTATTAGCAATCTCTAGTTCCTTAACTACGTTGCCACTGTAGGTTACCTTTATGGCCTATCTAGTGGATCCACATAAGGTCTACCTTGGCAAGTAGTCTCTTTATTTTCAATGTGGAAGTTATATTAGATTCTATATTATAGCTCGCATGGTCTTAAATATTGGTTATGATTATGTCCCACATATATATGATCCTTTATGATGATTTACTTAACTAATCATATCCTTTACTTTTACATGATACTCTTATCGTTTATTATGGATTGACTCTTCTCATGTCTACTTATGTTTTTTACTACCTCTTCTATCATGCTATTTGAAATGGTCACTTGCACAAAATGGTTTTATTATGCATTACATTGCCTACATACTTAGTACATTCAAACGTACTAATGTATACTTCATTACCTATATTATATCATAATGTAGGGACAAATGCTCCATCCTCTTCTCGTGGCTAGTTGGTGATTGTTGAAGATTGTGTGGTGTCCTCATGCTTCGAGGGCAAACAAGGTCTATCTTTCCTTTTCATCATTTTTGGACTATGTTGGTACATTTAGGATTTTCCATGTAATGTCATTTATTTCCTTTGAGGGTGAGCTAGGAACATGTCCTAGTTCCCGCCTATGTTCGTTATGTAGAGGCATGTTGGATATGTGTAATGGAGTCTATGTTGTCTTGCTTTATTGTAGCTATGATATGTTCTTGGATTTCTTATGAGTTTGCTCTTATTGTTACCTTATGTATGCTTATGATATTCTAAGAGGTTTGGTTGAGAATTTTTCGACAATCCTAATCACCGTGTTACACCTAGGGCTTAGCTTGGGTCATGACAAACTTGGTATTAGAGCACAAGGTTTTGAAATATCCTAGGTGTCCAACTTGCCGTGTCAAGTAGAGTTTTATTTATGGGTGTGAAGCGCACCACATCTATTAGTAGGAGGCTATAAGGCTTCTAAGGAAATCTTCACTTCTTTCACGATCTATGTTGTGCGATTGAGTGTGCTCTAAGTCTTTTTCCTCTAACAATTGTTCATTACAATTTTCAGAAAATGCCTCGAAGAGGGATTAATGATAATGAGGGACAAGTCCCTCAAGCTCCTAATGCCTCTTTAGCCGATCAGGTTACTCTTGCTGAATTCTGGACCGCCATCTCTATGCTAGCCTAAGCCATGACTATTCAGGTGAACGAAGGGGTAGTGGCTCATCGAAATGTGTCTACATCGACTTCAAGGATTAGGGACTTTACAATAATGAACCCTCCTAAGTTTCATGGGTCCAAGGTTGATGAGGATCCCCAAGATTTTGTTGATGAGGTGTGCAAGATTGTTTTTTATCATGGGGGTGTCTTCAAAGGAGAAGGAGGAGTTGGTGGCCTACGAACTCAAGGGTGTTGCTCAATAGTGGTTTAATCAAGAGGTCCCACAGGTTGGGAGAACTTCAAGGTGGCATTTCTTAACACTTCTTTCCACTTGAATTGAGGGAGGAAAAAGTTTTAGAGTTAATAAATCTCAAGCAAGGTAATATGAGTGTGAGGGAGCATGTCTTCAAGTTCACAAAGTTGTCCAAGAATGATCCTTCTTTGGTAGCCAATTCCCATTCCTGAATCAGTACATTTATTTCGAGAGTGTCGGACTTGGTGATGAAATAATATTGAAATGCAATGCTTATCAAATTTATGGTCATTTCTAGGCTCATGACATGTGCCTAAAAAATAAAAAGGGTAAAACTTAAGGAGAGGAAGGTGAGGGAGTCCAAGAGGGCTCGATTTGAAGGTGGATTTTCTAAATCCAAATCCAGTAGTGGTAATGGCCACTTCCAATAAGGCCAAAGGTTCTAAGGACAAGGTCCTTCACAAACTTCCGGCAAAAGATTTGACAATGATAGGATGCCTAACCCTAAGGCCTAAAGTGGAGATAGTGGTTCTACTCTTCCTAAATGTTCCAAGTATGGGAAAAACCATGGAAGCAAATGCTTGTTTAGTACGGGTGCTTATTTGGAATGTGGTAAAATGGGGCACAAGGTCTCTGAATGTACTAATGCTACACACAAGGGGAGAGAAGGATGTCCTCAAGGGTAAGCTACTCAAGGTGGATAAGTTTAATAAGGTGGTGGCCCACGCCAAAATAGGTTCTATGCACTCCAAGCTAGACAAGATGTTGAGGAGTCTCCCGATGTGGTTACAGGTATGTGGAGGGTCTTTGACTTTGGTATTTATGCTTTACTTGATCCATGTTCCACATTGTCTTTTGTTACTCCTTACCTTGCTACAAGATTGATATGTGACCCAAAATCTTGCTAGAGCCTTTTTCAGTTTATACCCCCGTTGGTGATTCAGTTCTAGACTAGAGAATCTATAGAAATTATCCAGTGCTAGTATTGCATAAAATAATCCCATGTGATCTTGTTGAATATGACATGATCGATTTTGATGTTATTCTTTGCATGGATTTGCTACATGCTTCTTATGCATCTATTGATTGTAGAACCTAGAACCCGTATTATCAAAATCTAATTTCCCAATGAGCCTGTTCTTGAGTAGAAGGGCAAAATGATTCAATATATAGGGGTCAGTTCGTATTGTGCCTAAAAGCTCAAAAAATAATTTCTAAGGGGTGTATCTATCATTTAGTACGGGTTAGGGACACAAATTTTGAAGCTCCTACATTGAGTCGGTTCTGTTTAAATTGTAAATGAATTCCCCGTTGTGTTGCCCAATGATTTGCCTGGTATTCCTCCCAAAAGGAAAGTCGATTTTGGTATAGATCTTATTACCGACACCCAACCTATCTCTATCCCTCCTTATTGTATGGTCTCGATGGAACTTAAGGATTTAAAGGAACAATTAAAATACTTGTTAGATAAGGGTTTCATAAGGCCAAGTAATTCACCATGGGGTTCTCCTATGTTGTTTTTAAGAAAGAAGGATAGGTCACTTCGCATGTGTATGGATAACCGACAATTGAATTAGGTCACCATAAAGAATAAGAATCCTATTCCGAGAATAAATAATTTGTTTGATCAATTCCAAGGTGCAAGTCACTTTTCCAAAATTGATATCCGATCTTGTCATCACCAATTGAGGGTGAGAAAGTGTGACATTCTCAAGTTGGCATTTCAGATAAGGTATGACCATTTTTAGTTTTTTGTTAAGTCATTCAGGTTGACTAATGCTCCCACTATTTTTATGAACTTGATAAATTGGATTTTTTAACCGTACCTAGACATGTTTTTGGTGGTATTTATTGATGATATATTGATTTATTCCTGAAATGAAGAAGAACATATGGGTCACTTGAGAATTGTGTTGCAAATTGGAGGGGCAATCAACTATTTGCCGAATTTAATAAATGCGATTTTTTTTAAAGTCCATGGTATTTCTTGATCACATTATTTTCGGTGATGGTATCATGCCTGATTCAAAAAAAATAGAGGTGGTGAAAAAATAGCCTAGACCATTATCTCCTTCGGATATTCATAGCTTCTTGGGTTTGGCTGGGTATTATTGAAGATTTGTAGAAGGATTTTCATGTATTGCATCGGCTTTGACTAAATTTACCTAAAAGAAGGTGAAGTTTCAATGGTCGGATCAGTATGAAAGAAGTTTCCAAACATTGAAGGATCATCTTTTGTTGGCTCCTATTTTGACATTGCTGAAAGTTCCAGATGAATTTGTTGTATATTGTGATGACTCACGGGTTGGATTGGGTGGTGTTCTGATGCAATATGGCAAGGTCATAGCATATGCCTCCCGTCAACTAAAAGTGCATGAACAAAACTATCCAACTCATAATCTTGAATTGTTGGGTTGTTTTTGCCATGAATATTTAGTATCAATATTTTTATGGGGTACATGTTGACATATTTACCAACTACAAAAGCTTGTAATATATGATTAGCCAAAGGAAGTTGAACCTTAGGCAAGGGAGGTGGCTTGAACTATTAAAGGATTACAATATAAGTGTGTTTTACCACCCGAGTAAGGCAAATATTGTTGCTGATGTTCTCAATTGGTTATCCATGAAAACTGTTGCTTATGTTATAGATGAAAAGAAGGAGTCGGTTAAAGATGTGCACCGATTGGCCCATTTGAGGGTAAGGTTGAGTGACTCTAATGAGGGTGGTATTCTTATTTAGAATGGTTCAGAATCATCATTGGTAGCGGATGTAAAGGCAAAGCAAGGCATGGATGCAACCTTAGTTAAGTTGAAGAAATTGGTGGTTGACAAGAATAATTAGGTTTTGTCGTAAGGGGGAGATGGAGTACTTCATTACCAAGGTCGGTTATGTGTTCCAAATGTTGATGGCCTAAGAGGAATTATTTTGAGTGAAGCTTATAGCTTGCGGTATTCTATACATCTAGGATCCACCAAAATATATAGATATTTTGAGGAAAGTGTATTGGTGGAGTGGTATGAAGTACATAGCAAATTTTGTGGCGGGATATCCAAATCGCCAACAAGTGAAAGTTGAACATCAAAGACTGGGAGGTCTATCCCAAGATATCGAACTTCCTACTTGGATGTGGGAAGATGTGAACATGGACTTCATCACGGGCTTGGTAAGGTTACATGGTGTCCCACTGTCCATCATTACGGATCATGGTACTCAATTAATTTCTCACTTTTGAAAATCCTTTCAAAAGAGTCTTGGCACCAAAGTTAAGCTATGTACCGCATTTCACCCTCAAACCGATGGACAAGCCGAGAGAACAATCCAAACTCTAGAGGACATGTTGAGAGCTTGTATGCTTGGTTTCAAAGGAAGTTGGTATGATCACCTACTACTAGTTGAATTTTCATACAATAATAGTTACTATTCGAGCATCGAGATGTCACCATTTGAAGCCTTGTATGGAAGAAGGTGCCAATTAACTATTGGATGGTTTGAAGTTGAAGAGGGTGCCTTGTTAGGGCTTGAGTTAGTGTTTGAGGATTTGGAAAAGGTCAAAATTATTCGAGAAAGGTTAAGGGTTGCCCAAAGTTGTCAAAAGTCCTATTTGAATGTTAGAAGGAGAAGTTGAAGTCGATGTAGAAGATTGGGTTTACTTGAAGATTTCTCCCATGAGAGGGGTAATACATTTTGGAAAGAAGGGGATACTTAGTCCCCAATATGTAGGCCCGTATAGGATCCTAAGTCATATTAATAAGGTGGCCTATGAACTTGATTTGCCATTGGAGATAGTCTCAGTTCATTCCGTATTCCATGTATCGATATTGAGGAAATATGTTGGTGATCCCCATGACATTATACCTTTGGGTAGTGTGGGTGTTGAAGAAAACTTGACTTATGAGGAGGTTTCGGTTGAAAGTTTGGACCATCAATTAAAATGGTTAAGAAACAAGGAAGTTGCATCCACTAAAGTCTTGTGAAGGAACCAAGAAGTTGAAAGTGCTACATTGAAGCGGAAGCTGACATGATAAAACAATATCCTTATCTCTTTCTTTCCATTATGGCCTAAGGTATTTAGCTATTCATGCTCACTTTTCCAAACTCTTGCATTCCAACCTCTCTACGTCTCATTACATTGATGCATACTCATGAACCTGATTTTAAAATGATGTTTAAAGTGCATTATTGCATTCATGTTGGGTTGTTAGCTATACAATCTAGTTTACTCAAGCTAGTCCTACCTCATTCACGAATGTTCTAAAGGGGGAGATAATATAATATTCTGGGCATTTTAATGTTGGAATATGATATAATAAGGTTAAGCATTGCAAAAATAACCTCGGTGAATTTTTTGGTCAAGTATCTTGAAAAATATTTTTTTTCAAGAAATCGCATTTCTAGTGGAGTCTGTGACCACTCTATGTCGTGGACTTGGTCAAGGATAGTTCAATTTCATCTGAAATCAATTTCCTAATAATTGCCCAGTCAGGGAGCATCTCTGTGTCGCAGACTTCAGTGGTCCTTTTTGTTCAAATTCAATTTTTAAGTAGGGGAACTTTAGAATTTTCCCTACCTGTTAGTTAATGAACCTAGACGTTATTATGACATAATTCAATCCTATTAACTAACCTAAACTCCTATTCTCCCTCATTCTTTCATAATTTATTTATCTAAAATAATTCTCTCTTCAAAAGCTCTCAATCACCATTGAAGACATTCAAGTAATTCTCTCAAGATCTTCTTCAAAAACTCAAAATTTCTTTAAGTTTCTTCTAGATTCTAATTCAAGGTATGTGGGCATTCATCCAAGGGTACCTTTCACCCATAGAGCCCAATAAATTCTCATTTTTTGATCAATTCAAGTAAGTATTTTTATGGGTTTTATGATCTTTATTTTAAGTACATATATTATGATTTTAAATTATGATTATGATCCTATTTAAATAAGAATTAATGATTATTGCATGAAATTATAAGTTTTCTATGAATTTCCTATATTACTCTTTAGGGTTCATGACATGGATGATGGGTATTTTTAATTATACTTTCAATTGATATTATTTTTGTGAATTATGTATGTATAATGATCCTCCTGGTTATTTTTGTGTTTCTACTTCCATTTCGTCATTTAGAGTACTCCTACATTGACCCCATGTCATTTATGACCTGTTGACGCCGGTAGAAGGTTGCCTGATCATTCTGTTAGATTTTAGGCCCATTTCCCCATTTTGGAGCTTTTACAAATTGAAAAGTTGACTTCGGTCGTAACTTCTGGAAAATGACCTCAAAATAGAATTTTGACGGTTCCATCAGCTCTAGAATAACTAAATTAGGATAGTAGCATGGTCAGTGTGAGTTTGAGGCCATTTGACGCTTTTGCCTTTAAAATTTGGCATATGGTTGACTTTGGTCAATATTCTTGGGAATATGCCCGGATAGAAATTCTGATAGCGCGTTTAGCTCTGGAACATCGATTTTACTCTAGAACGACCTTCATTTCGTTCATGTGGCTTCCGAGTTCATTTTGACCCCCTCGGTGGATTTTGGTATTTGGAAGTGGGACTCACATTTGATTGTAACAACCTCTGATTTAAATTTAGACTATACTGTTGAGTCCGGAATGTCATTTCTAATTAGATTCCATAAATAGTTTGTATTTTTCTGACTCCGGATAAGTTCGGAGTACCGAAACCAAAAACTCACTATTTGTTGAATCTGGTGCGCGATCGTGATGATGTGGTAGTAGTATATTTATAGGTGAAATTTCCAGATTTGTCCCAAAAATTTCCCCTAAATTTGACAAACAATTTCACCATCATTTTGGGCACAATTACAGTTATTTAAAGGTCCAAATTGAAGGGATTTTCGAGGGGAACGCATTGGTAAGCTGGGAAAGTGATTTGGGAACTCTGTTCGAGGTAAATTCCACATTTTACCTGCTTTCTTTTGTTGTTTTTGGAGTGAAATTTTGGAGAATTTTAAGAAGTGATTTATTGGACAATTTAAGTCCGATTTGAGTAATTCAAAAGCCTATCTAGCGTGGAATTTTGAGGAGAACGTCTTGGTGCTATCAGAAATTGATTTGGGGCATTTGACTGAGGTAAAAATTGCCGATTTAGCTATTGTCTTTGGCATTTTTGAGTTGGAATTGTGTTGAATTTTGTAGTTCTATTTCATGACCATTTTAGCTATGTTTCAGTGATTGTTGAGGCTAAGTTTTGGGGTTTTCTGCAAAGAACATCGTGGTGTAATTTGTTTTAATCGTAGGAGCATTGTTTTTGGTAAATTGTTATTCTTAGATGCTGTTCCTTTTCATTTTTAGCTCAAGCTTGGGAATTTGTTGCATGTTTGGGTTGTGGCTGTTTTGAGTAGTGAATTATGTTCCTTTTTGGAAAAAAGCTAGGGTTAGCATTTAGGACCTATTCTCTGAGTCAATTCCGTGATTTACATAAAAGGTCCAACAATTCCCATTTTTGACACCAAAATTGGCCCATCCCTCAATTCGATAATTTGTGTCATAACGACTGTATTGATGTTGTGAATCTATTTTTTATAGCGTGGCAGCGCTCCAAGGCATATGGAAAGGAAAAGCTCTAGCAAAGTGATTTGGAGCGTGCATGTTAAGCCTATAGTAGGCTAAACCTTTCCTTTCTTTAGATTGAGCTGGAATGTGTGAAAGCATGTTGCGATAGATGAAATTCTAGGTTGGGTAGCTTATCTATATATCTTAGGTGCTAGAAATCATGTTTTAGGCTTTTATTGGGTATTTTGGGTAATTTAAAGCATGTGATCTCTTTTGTTAAATGTTAATACTACAAGTGGTGTTGATTTATTATACTTGGTATTGTGGGACATGTTTGCCTTAGTATAGGTTGTGGAACTTGCTTTAGATGTTCCGACGTCGCTCTGGCAGGTTTAGATCCTTATAGAATGGCGTAGCAGACTAGTGTTTGGTAGTTGGGCCTTAGCTAGGTGGTACTTTGCTGTTATGATTAGCCTTATCCATAATTTCCTATGATTGTGACTTTTAACATGCGTCAGTGATACTAGACTTCATGATCTACTTATTTTAGTTTGGGTTAAAGCCTCGGCGTTATACTAGTTATTTCATTGTGGAGGGGATCTCGGTAAGTATTAGCGTCTAGTTAAAAAGGAGAATATTCAGTACCATTGATTAAATCATTTGTGAGAATCTGGGTCCTAGTCCTGGCCTCTGTTCTAAAATTCCATCTGTGAGCATCCGGGCCCCAGTCCCAGCCTCCATTTTGAAATTCCATCGGAGAGCATCTAGGTCCCAGTCTCAGCCTTTACCGACTTGTTAGTATGGAGGGCATCTGGATCCCAGTTCTAGCCTTGATCGTACCGATGGATTGGGGTGAGCATCCGGGTCCCAGTCCCGGCCTTGACCATATTCAGAATTTGGGTGTGCCCCTAGAGAATTCATGGCTATTCGATTCTTGGATATTCTTTGTTGGGGAATAATATGGTTCTTTAGTTCTTGGTATTGTAGATTCCTAGTTCCTAGCCTTGTAGACATAGCTATTTTGTGTACACGATGAGCTTATGGAGGTTCGGATGAGTTTTACTTAAACTTGCGTACGAGCGTCCCGGCTTGGCTTATGGGGGCCCAATAGGGTGTAGTTAGTTGTAGTCTTTGTAGTTTGTGTATTTATGTTTGTATAAATATTTACATTCTTTACCTTAGATGCTTAGTATGACTCTTGTTTAGGCTTATTCCTCTTTTTTATATTGTTTTTACCTTTCCTGTTCAGTCGGACTATGACGCCTAATAGATACCTTATTTCTGGTACGTATACTACACTCTGCATCTACTTTTGGGATGCAGGACTGAGCACCTGCTACCGCCGCATATAGATTGAGCCTGTTGCAACCACTTTTGGAGACCAGGGTGAGTACTTATTCTTTCGAGATCATTTATGTCTCCTTCAGCTTGGATTGCCCTCTTTATTGTACTTTTGAGACTAGACAATGTTGTATATGTATTTTTGGTCCACTTTTGGGACTTGTATTTATTTTATTTGGGTAGCAACTTTATACTAATTACTTCCAGGTTCTAGGAGGGATTCAATTTTTTATATTTTTTATATATTTATCTAGTTCCTCCTTATTTTAGTTTTTGTTTGGTTCTCTTAATTATGCTTAGTATTTCTCCCATATACCCATTTCTTGTTGTTCTATGTTACAGGTTTGGCTTTCTTATTGGGGGGTTATTTTAGGTGCCATCATGACCTGAGAAATCAAATTGTGACAAGTTGGTATCAGAGCCTAAGGTTTGTTGGTCTCACTTGTACATATCTAAGATCTAGTAGAGTCTGGTGGATGAGTGCAGAGACGTTCGTGACTTATCTTCAGGAGGCTACAGGGTGTCCTTAGAAACATTCCCTATGTTTTATCATTTCATGCATTTGGGTTGGGTCGTGATAGAAATGGTATTAGAGCAGTTCCTCCTTGGATTGTCTGCAGACCATGTCTAGTAGAGTCTTGATTATCGATGTGTTGTGCGCCACATCTATAAACAGAAAGCTACAGGACATTTAGGATGTTACTTTTCTTTCATATCTAAGATCGTGCTATAGATTCGAGTCATATGATAATTCTTTATACTAACCTTGGACATCAACAGAAGGAAGCAGTTGACGACATGTAAAGTTACAGAGCACGCAGGTAACTAAAGTAAAGGCACGAAAGATAACTGATGGGTAAGGTATTGAAGTAAAAATTGAAATGTAAAGTCAAAAACTGAAAGAAAAATTAGACAAAAAAGTGCAACAGATGCAGTTCAAAGTTGGACATACGAGGTAAGCCCATTATTTCTATATTATTATTGATATTGAACGCTCTGTGTGGCTGTGAAATGAGATGATATTAAAAGCCTTGTGTGGCTGTGATGCGATATGAATATGTATATATGTTGGCCTTGTGAGGCATTGTTGGTATCTTCTGCATGCAGGTTTGGGATAAGTAAGAAGTATAGAGGAAACTCTGCGAAAATTTTCCCAGAACAAGAAAAGGGAATGAAACATATATTCTTAAGATGTCTTGGAAGTTGATACCGAGTACTCCTGTTATGTTTAACTAAAGCTGTAGGAGGTAAAAGAGTATAGAGGAAAGTCTGCCGAAATATTCCCAGAACAAGAAAAGGGAATGAAACATAGATTCTTAAGATATTTTGGAAATTGATATCGAGTACCCCTGTTATGTTTAACTAAAGTTGTAGGACGTACTCTTCATGTCATAGATAAGGGACATCCTTCTTACTCAGGAAATTTTTATTTCGGAGAAACAAAAGCATATCTGAGTAGTAAAGTTTAGATCACGGTATCTCCAGCCGTATTTGTGCTGTAGGAAAAAAAAGGGGCTCAGGTTGAAGGGTAAGATGTCCTGCGATTGAGTTTTACTTCTCTTGAAAGGTACCAAGCCCCCAACTCCCATTTGTAATTAGATAAGTTGTTCATGACCTGAGGATAAACTCAAAGGAAGATCATGTAGGTCAAGGGTTAAGAAGTGTTGTGATGTTGAAGGGATTCTGGTTTTCTTCTAACGATGGTTGGAAAGTGCTCTATGATAATAGTTTATTAGTTCTTCACCGACTAATTGGAAAAATAAATTTTAACAGAAGTACCCTATGGAGATGTCATGAACGGAATATGAGTATGAACAAAAAGGGGGATATGTAAGTATGACTTTAAAGGTGTGATACACCAATATGGGGATAAAGTAGGACCTCTAGTAAGACACACTTGGTATGTGTTGACTAAATCAAAAGCCGTTGTTGGGTACACAGTAAGGACAAGGGGCATAAGGTATAAAGGAATGACGCGTGTACATAACGTCACCCCGAAAATAATGAAACCCTTAAGATACAAAGACGGCAAACTTAAGGAATAAATGGCACAACTTCCATTTACTCCAAGAAACAAAGAATATAGGTTGGGGTAAAGCTACTACTCCGAGAGAACCTTGGACAATCATAGTCGGAGTACAATTGTTGCCTAATTAAAATTTGCAAGGACTACCAGTGGGTATTAACCTTTTATAAAGAAAAGTAGAAGGTGGCCTTGGATGAGTAGTTTCTTGGGTCACATTAGTCAAGTACAGATTAGTAGGTGAGATATCACCTTGTGTATGGGAAGGCTCCTGTCACCTCGTGATTTAGCCAAGGTTCCGTACATGGATAATCATGTTGGAAAAAAATATGCAGAAAAATGGAGACATGATACAGTACCAAGTAAATTGAGGAAAGAGATTGGATGAAATTGAGACTGGACATAGAGACATAAAGCAAGGTATAAGCAGATAAAAGTATAAGTACCCTCTAAAGGGGGAAGCCAATGAGAAAATTGCAAGGGTAAGGTAGGGGCAATTAGTAGGGCAACATAATTAAGATGGATGTTTACGCTTTAATAAGATCCCTTGCTTGAACCAAGTTAGGAAGGTCTGGAAGTCACCAATAATTGGATAGAAGTCAGAATGCTATGTAAGGCAGTGTTAAGAAGTTTTTAACAAGATATTGAATGACATCATGCTAGACTGAAAGCCCAAATGTTGGCTATAGAGTTGGTCGCAAATGATGTCGCGATAGATAAATAACCAAGGAAAAGGAATAAGAAACCTCTTATGGTAGGGGATGAGAAGAGTGAATAAGGGAAAAAGAAAGAAGTATAACAAGATGGGACAAGCAAGTTCCAATATGAGTGAGATGTGTACAGTAGAATGAACTAGGAGACGGAAAGACTACGTCTACCTCCTATAAGTTGCATCAGAATGATTGTGCAACCTACGGGTATGTATATATAATTATCATGCTAAGTGAGTAAGTACAGGATAAAAGGAATAGGGGTCAATAATGACAATGCAATTATGATATTTTGGATACCCTACCAAAAGATGCAAAGATAGGTTAAGCCAAACTATTGAGATGGAAATAGTACTACGGGTAAAGTAAAACATGGCCATAGTTGGACCAAAGATCTACCTCGACATCGATTGTAGGATAAGGGAGGAAATGGCAAGGTAGCATATGAAACCTAGTGAGACAACACTAAGATATTTCTTAGATTAAGTCGAGCACCTTATCATATTCTCGTAAAGGGAAAGGATGACACGAGAGAATGTATCTAAAGTGTTACAAGCTAGGACAAACTGGGATAAGGAAATTGTGAAATAGTTTAACCAAGGGGAACAGAACTAATGGGTTACCAAAAGATGGTGGACTTATATGCCAAATTACTTCAGAACTATATCAAGTAATGATAGATGGAGCACAGAATGACTATAAAAGCCAACTCTAAGGATTGAAAAGCAAAACCCAAAAGGTAGAGTGCCAGTTAAAGTCTTGAAAGGAATCGAGAAGGACTATTCGAGGCTAAAGATTCCCAAATTATCAATGTCATTACAAACCTATTCTACACTTTGCGAGAGTAGGATGCAATACGGGTTATTATGAGTATGATAATGAATCAGCCCATTTGCTTTAAATCAAAATTACCTATACAGTTAAAACTGTGCAACATTAAAGATCTGAAGGGGTGAAACTTTATGAGGTTCCCACGGCTATCATCTCACATAGAAGGACCTTAATTACAATTAGCATCTGGAGATCAGTCCAAGGAAAAAAATTGGGAACACAGGCGAATTGTGGTACCGCATTTCCCCCTCAAAACTGATAAATAGGCTAAGCATACCACTTAAACACTAGAAGATATATCGTAAGCTGGTGTTGTTAACTTCGAAGGTAGTTGGGATGATTATCTATCGTTTATCAAGTTGCCTACAAGAATGGATACCATTCCAGTATCAGGATGACCCTCTACAAGATGTTGTATGGTAGAGTGTGTAAGTCCCCCTATTGGGGCAAAGACTAAAAGGCCCTAACATGATTGAGAAAGCTGTTGACTAGCAGCCTAGATTCGGTTGAAGTGACATGCATATAACCGACATCGACAGCCAGAGTCCAAACTGATGATTAGGAGTTCGTAATAGGGTCACCCAAAAAGGGAGTAAGATTCTGTGAGAAAAAGAAACTTAGCCCAAAATACATTAGATCTTATCGAGTTGTTGGTAAGATGGGCAAAGTTGCCTATAAGTTAGACTTACCACCTGATTGCGAAATTATATGCCCAGTACATCAGATACGGATGCTTCACTAATGTACTAGTGATCTACCTAGAGTATGTCCTCTTAATGATGTCCCTAAAATGGAAAAGTTATCCTGTAAGGAACAACCTATCGCTATCCTGGATCAATATATTAGAAGATTGCAGACTAAGGACGTGGCCTCTGTCGAGGTGTTATGGGGAAATAGGAATCGTGAAGAGATGACCTAGAAAGTTGATGAGGTCACAAACACAAGTATCCATGCCTATTCCCGATATCTATAAGTAACCCCAACTCCTGAAACTCGTATATGAATTACCTGAATGAAAGTATGAGTTATCGCAGTAGAAAGAAATCTCCCTACAATTTGTATAACGTCTTGAGAAAAGTTTTGTTTAACATTCGGGAATGAATATTTTAAAGGGGGAAGGATGTTACACCCCACAATCTTGAGTCCAGAATGTCTCTTAAGCTTCTTAGAAGTTATCGCGTGAGCCGGATACACGACGTCACTATCAAACAATTCTAAGGAAGGAAGAATGTGATACCCCATAGTAAGGAAGGTTGGAAATAGAGTCATGAGAAGTCAGAAGGAGTTGGAGGCCAAGTATCGAGTCGTAGGACTCGGTTTATCTACGTAAGCTACTAACTTAGAATTCCTAAATACTTAAGCTACTTGGGTGCATACCAAGCTTACGTAGCAAGGATTGTATAGGTTCTTAAGATAAGATGAGATTACGAACTCACGCGGAAGAGGGAAGAATAACACGTGGCAGCAAGAGAAGGCACCATATGATAGCATAAGAAAGTGCCATATGGCAGCAGGTGACCCACCTGCTTAGGGTCAAGTAGGTGACCCACCTACTTGAGGGTGGGCCCCACCAAGGACATATGGCAGCATGTGATTGGTTGCATGAGGTGACGTGGCTTTCTAAGGGCATGACACAGGTCACCCTTAGGGGTTGACATATTTCACACTCTAAAAAGGTATATAAATATGTGTTGATGACTAATTCCTCATTTCATCAACTTAAACTTAGCCAATTTGAGAGAAAACCCTAAGGAACTTGAAGGAGAGCTACGACCGAGGCCAAGAAAGGTAAGTCTCTAATTTTCCTCTGTGGATTAATTATCTAAGGTATTACTCAATCACATGGAGATGTATATATGTATCTTACGATGTCTACGAAATCATTTCTTCAATTTTATGCCTAGAAAAGTGAGAAAGGAAAAGAAAAAATGCTAGGAGCACAAGAAGAGGGAGCTATGGGTTTGCTTCAAGAAAAAGGTAAGGCCCGATTTCATTCCGTGAATTAATTATTTAAGGTGTACCACGACTATATAATGGTGTTTGATAATATAAAATTCCATTTTGGGGCAGCAAGGAAGTGATACAAATAGTCCGCTCAATTTCAACACGTTTAGAGAAGTTCTGAGTCACAATTTGACAGTTTTGGCCAATTTTGGGTAAGATAAGGTTTCTCCTTTCAATGTGGACTTTATGGTGTTGTTATGGAGTGTGTTACACACCCTATAGGTGGCTGGAAATGTGAAAATGTCATAGAAATGCTTGACATTGATGACAATCTAAATTAGAGTCGTTATAGTTGAATTGTCGTCGAAGTAAAGTGTTGTGCTTCTGGTGTGCTTCTGCAGGCGTGTGGCGGTGTGTTTCAGGGCTGGAATATGGTCTAAATAAGGCATGGGTGCATTTGGTTGCAGCCACACGACCCTTCGTATTGTATAATTAAAGGTTTTACAAAATAGGGACTAGAAACCCTAATTTGGTATCATAATTTTCAGCAAGTTGGTTGGAGTTGGTATTGTGTAATATTGCCATGTTGTGTGTATATGAGATGCAGGTTATTGTTTTTGGTTGGCTGTAGTACTTAGGGATGTAATTGGAAATTTGGATAGGGCATGTTATAGGGGAGGTGCTGCCCAATTTCTGGTAACGCTTTAACTAATTAAAGAATTAGTCGAGGAGGCAAACAAGGAAATAGGTTCCATAAATACTAAGGTGCAACTTAAGATGATGGAAACTCAAGAGTGGTTGATATTCGTATTAATTCCATGCTGAATAGGTTCAAAGGACGATGAGGCAAACGTGACAAAGAGTAACCCGTACGAGGTATGTGAAGCTTTCTCTTGACATGTTTTTGGCATAAGTATGTAAAGCTATCTTTCTCTCCTTTTGACATGTATTAAACTTAAGTGAATTGTATGTGAAATAAGGGAATAATTCCATTCCCAGAACTCCAAGTACACCTCATAATCCCTATCCACTGCTTGGTATTAGAACTCCTACAAGAATTGAGTATTGCCTATTAGGGCTTCTACGTGTTAAAAAATAGTGCGTGGAAAGCTATCTCTCCTTTCTCTTGATATGTACTTGGTATAAAAATGAGATTATGATGCCATAGTTGTTCATCGAGCCCCAAGATGGGCTAGGTATAAAATATATACATGATGACCACAGAAAGAAAAGTACATACTATACAAAGCCTATTCTCTTTCTTTTTTTTGGCATGTCATAGTTGTAAGTTAAATATGATATGAGCTCTAGGGTAATTCCATTCTTAAGCATCTCTTATTTACTTCTGAGTATTGAACTCCTGTAGTAGTTGAATTATTTCCCCTGGAAACTTCTATATGTTAAAGAGGATACTCAAGATGACTACACTACTACTCGGATCCTTAAGCAAAAGCTTAACTTCTTATTCTGTCGAGTCTCTGATAATAATTTAAATTGCATATATTACTCACTACTCTACTCGTGAATACTGTAACCCTTATATCACTGAGTCCCAAGCCAGGGTACATTCTCATGCACAATTTACTGTATTATCCACTGAGTCCCTCACTAAAGGTACGGGTACACTATACGAGGACATGATAATGCAATAACATGAAAAACTCACTGAGTCCCTTACTAGAGGGACAGGGTATGTATGTATAAATATAATGATGTGTTGCAATAAGGTATTGATGGCACCAAGCATATTATGGTCCTATAGAGGTGATTCATCGGATCCCCGAAAGGGCCGGTTATATTGTATGATTTGAGCATGCATGGTTTTATGATTCATTGAGTACAGGTACGTGTTTCTGATTTGATATTTTATCCCCTGCTTCTCTATTTTGGATATTCCTCCAGTCGTATTATGTTATGTTTTACAAACTCAATACATATGTCGTACTGACCCCAATTTTTCAGAGGGCTGCATTTCATGCCCGCAGGTACAGATACAGGTTTTGGGAGTCCATCAGCTTAGGATTCCATTTGGCTCAACTGGAAGAGGCTCCATTGTATTGAAACTTGGTTTTTGGCACTGGCCACTAATGTATATTATTGTTTTGCATATCTAGGGGTACGATAGGGGCCCTATCCCTCCATATGTTATCATTAATATTTTTAGAGGTCTGTAGACATATATATGGGGGTCATGCATGTTAGTTTGTTTCAGCTTGGTCTATATGATGTATTGTATGTGTTATTATGCTATGGCAGCCTAATCGGCTTGCGTTCCCTTTCATGTTATGATACAAATGAAAGAGACTACAGGTATATGAAATTCTATGACCCATGGGGGTTCTCATGTACGTATTATATTGGTTGTAGTCTGGGTTGACTACACTTAATTTATATGCATTATGTGTCTATAACTCGACTTGACCACAACTTATAGATATATGTACGGGGGTCCAGGTCTAACCCCAGTCGCGGCCTACAGAGTTGGGTCATAACAGGGTGGTTCTAATGCAGGTCAAAGTTCGATGGGATCAAGTTCTCTCCTTCTCTACCATGGATGGGTTGTCACAGGGCGCTCAACTTCAGGGTGTTATGATTGTGGTTCACGTAATCATTGGTCTAGAGAGTTCCCTAGTCGATCTAGACCATTATCAATAGTACCACCTCTACTTAGAGGTGGAGATAAGGGCCAAGGCCATGGAGGTAGAGATCGGAGTCAGGGCTGAGGAGGTGGATCAGTTACAGGGTCATGATGGTAGCCAGCAGGTTATTTGGGGAGGTCCCCATGGAGGCAGGTCAAGTGGTAGGTTAGATGGTCATGGAGTAGGGCAATGGGGCCATTTCTATGTTTCTCCAGTGAGGGTAGAGGCTAAGGCATTAGATGATGTCATCACATGTACTATCATCATATGTCATCAGACTACTTCAGTGTTATTCGATCCAGGTTTCACATATTCTTATGTGTTTATATATTTTGCTCCTTGTATGGGTATTATTTATGAGTTACTTTTGCCACCTAAGCACACTCAAGTGTATGTGGTCTCAGAAGTAATATTGTGGCTTTTTTCAGAATTGGATTGTCGAACCCAAAAGACTTTAATTAGGCTTGAGTAAGATTTACAATTAACTAAATTATTTGTGTGTGTTGCAAAGAGTTGATTTCAGTTATATAGTCTACTCAATTAATTAAGAAATACTAGTAAGAAATGAATCAGAAATTTCAGTAAGTTTTAATCAAATGAATAGAATTTCAGGGTTGTAGCACTTGCAGATTTCAGGTGTAATATACTTTACTTTGGTATCTAATGGGTCTTTCATTTACTAATTTACAGGGTTGATTTTATATTTATGGTCTCTCAACCTCTAATTGCCTACCTATGTTGACAGCCTAACTACATCGTTGAACGGGGATAGGCAAGAACCAAAACATATGCTTTAATCCTATCATCCTGTCTAATAACTAAGCTTGGTGTATAGGTATGTGTAATAGACATCCTATACATGAATTATCCTAGGAAATTCTAGAACAAACATGCTCTTATATTCTAGTGTTCTATCTCCTTTCTGTCTCTCAAGTTCTGAGTTGACAACAAATTTATTTTAATGTTGAGCAACATTAAAATAGTATAAATGAGAATATAAGAGCAATTATATGAAAGACACCATTTTTAACCAACATAAATTATATTAAAACCTTCATCTTGTGGCTACAACCCTAGAACAAGGATTTTAGCAACTCATAATGTTTAACAAAATCCAAGACATAATTAATGGCATGAAAGATTCACTTATGAATGAAAACGAAGAAGAAATAAAACCCTAGAAAAGTTCTCCTTTTGTCTTCCTTCGTCAAAACATGAAATAAAAACTATTTAAAATAAAATATAAGTAAGCTATTTATATCCTCGAAAAACACGAAGTTTCAATCCATGTACTAAATTCTGTGATGCGGAGATATTTTTGCCTAGTGTAATTTTGCACTTTCTTCACTCGGCGAAATTCTTTCTATCTTCAACCAGGTCCATGATGTATACCTGGCGCATACTTCACTATTAAGCCAGATAAATTTCAAGTGTTGGAATTAAATTCTTGAAGAAAAATGCGCGATGTGGATACACTCTAGTATAGTGTATTTCCTTCACATTTGTTTCAAACTTCACTTTCAAAATCCACTTTCAATCCAAACATCTTTTTTGGGTCCATTCTTCCTCATTAAGACCTGAAAGTGTCTAATCATGTTAGTTAGCTATAATCACATACAAGTATTCTAAAAATGTTATAAACTTATAGTAATTCACTCTTAAACTCTACTATAAACATGGATTATTTTGGCTGTTGAGTGAATAAAGGCACCCAAGATCTTTCACTTGAGGTATCTTTGCATGTTTTGACTGCAGTAGGGGATTCTTTAGAAGTGGATCAGGTTTTAGATCCTATGTGGTGACTATTAAGGGGCATGAGACCCGGGCGGATCTTATTTTTCTTGATATGCTGAACTTTGATGTTATTCTGGACTTGGATTGGCTATCCCGTCACCATGCGGTTTTGGATATTTATGTTAAGACCATTACCTTAGCCATGTCTGACATTCCCCTGGTCTTGTGGCAGGGTGCTTATAGCCGCTCGCCCACATGGATTATATCCTTTATGCGGGCTCGGCGGCTAAATGCTTTTGGGTCTTTAGCTTACTTAGCATATATCCATAATGTGTCCAACGAGGCCCCTTCAGTTGATTCAATTCCTATGTTCTAGGAGTTTATTAATGTCTTTCTTACCGACCTACCTGGCCTACCCCTAGAGAGAGATATTGACTTTACTATAGATTTGGAGTCGGGAACTAAGCCCATTTCTATTCCACCTTATTATATGGCCCCCGCAGAGCTCAAGAGCTCAGTGTATAACTTGAGGATCTCCTATGTAAGGTCTTTATTCATTCGAGTGTATCTCCGTGGGGTGCACCCATCCTGTTTGTTAAGAAGAAGGACGGGACTATGTAGATGTGTGTTGATTACAGACAGTTGAACAAGGTGACGGTGAAGAACCGTTACCCCATGCCTTGTATCTATGATCTATTTGACCAGCTTCAAGGTGCCGTCATGCTTTCTAAGATTTATCTGAGGTCCAACTACCACCAATTGAGGATTAGAGCTACCGACATTCCTAAGACTTCTTTTTAGACATGTTATGGCCACTACGAGTTCCTATTGGGCTTACTAATGCCCCCGCAACTTTTATGGATCTTATGACTCGAGTATTCAATCATTATCTTCACTCTTTCATGATAGTAATTTTTGATGATATATTTGTGGAGTAGAGAGGAGCACACACAATATTTGAGGATTCTGCTCCAGACTTTGAGTGATCAACAACTTTATGCCAAGTTCTAAAAGTGTGAGTTTTGGTTGGAGTCTTTTGCATTTCTGGGACACGGGGTGTTCAAGAAGGGTATCATGGTAGATCCGATGAAGATTGAGGCTATTCATAGTTGGGCTCAGCCCAAATCTATTACATAGATTCGGAGCTTCGTCAGATTGGCCAGTTATTACATGCTCTTTATTGAGGGTTTCTCTACTATTGCAGCCCTATTGACTCATTTGACCCGTAAAGATGTCCCTTTTGTATGGTTTGAGGAGAGTGAGTCAAGCTTTCATAGGCTCAAGGAGTTTCTTACCACCCCTCCTGTTCTGACTCTTCCAGTTGAGGGCGAGAGCTTTTCAGTATATTGTGATGCATTTGGTATAGGTCTTAGGTGTGTTCTGATGCAGCAGGGACTAGTTATTGCTTATGCTTTTAGGAAGTTCAGAGAACACTAGCGCAACTACCCCACTCATGAATTAGAGTTTGGAGCAGAAACTTTTGCACTTAAGATATGAAGGTACTACTTATATGTTTTCCATTGTGATATATATACAGATCACCGTATCCTACAATACATTATGAGTTAGAGGGACCTTAATTCTAGACATCGGTATTAGATTGAGCTTTTAGCAGTGTTATAACCTTAACTAGTGCCAAGCACAACATGACGATCAGGATGCGAGGGACCCCAATCATAAGCCATCTTAGCATACATTTTATACATAAGGTAAGCAACAAGATAAAGATAAGTGGAGGTAATCATCTCAAAGGGGATAGGACTAAAGAATAAAATCAACAAATCAACGTCTGCATGGACTACATCATATTATCGTCTAAATATGCTTCTAGTCTAACCCTTGACGGGGGATTAGGATAAGCTCCTAGCTACCCTAAAAATAAAAGAAAGTCAAAAAATTAGTAATGTGAATCAAAATCATGTACTCGATAAAATGAGGATTCACCAACTTCTTGAGAAATCTAGGGTAATCACTAGCCATAAATAGGATGATCGCGAGTGTCGTCCATCCCTATATTATGAGACAACATAGACAAAATATGTGTTAGTATGTTTGAATGTACTAAGTATGTAAAGTATGCATGAGCAATTAAAGGAACGTGATTAATATGCCATAAGATGCATGGCTAATCATAATCATTATGAGTAATGCTTAAAAGCAATTTAAAACATAAGAAACTCTTGGTCAATGCATATCATAGAAACTTTATCATAAACTCATAACTTGACATCTCATAACTTAAATCCAACTTGTGTGGGATAGGACCTTTAACTGACAACTAAGACCATGCAAGCTATTACATGGAATCCTATGACTCCTACATTGAGACAGGTCTATGACTCCTGCATCGAAATAGGGAAGGCTACCTTGCTAGGGCATACTCCAAAAGTAACTATTCAACTGGGCTATGTGGATCCACTAGCTAGGCTATGAGGGCAACCTACGTGGGCAATATAGTTTGAGACTTTAGGTTGCAACTAGGATTTCTCATGTCATCCTATGACCTTAGTTGTGCTCTATTTTCAGGCTCGAGTGTATCACCCCCGATAGCTGATGTTACACCCCACACTATTGAACCTTGAAACATGTCCCTAATCTTCTTGAAAGTAGCCATAAGACCCCTACTATCCACACATATTAAACAACTCGAAGGAAAGAAGAATGTGATACCCCATGAGAGGGAAGGTTGGAAATAGAATCGTAGGAATCCGGAATGAGTTGGAGGCCAAGAAATGAGTCGTAGGACTCGAATTACCTACGTAAGCTACTAGTTTAGAAGTCTTACCTACCTAATCTACTTGAGGACATACCAAGCTTACGTAGCATTGATTACACGGATTCTTAAAATAAGACGAGATTACGAATCTACGAAGAAGAGGAGAAGATGACACGTGGCATCCTAGGAAGGCGACACATGGTAGAACCTCAAGCAAGAAGGTGACCCACCTACTTGGGGTCAAGTAGGTGACCCACCTACTTGGGGGTGGGCCCCACCAAGGACACGTGGCAGCCCCTAACTAGTTGCATGGTTACGTTGGCCCAATAAGGTTTGGACACGTGTCCCTCTATGGGTATGATACGTGTCACCTCCCAAAAAAACACATAAAGGTATGTTAATGACTCTTAAGTCATTCATTTTCAGCAAAAAGGAAACCAAAGAGAAGAGAGAACAAACGTGAAGCAAGAAAAGGATTAGCTACGGCTTTAGCCAAATTTAAGGTGAGGTCTTCAATTTTCCTCCATGAATTAATTATCTACAATGTTTTTCAACCATGTGGGGGTGTATACATGTGTCTTAGGATGCCTACGGAACCATGGTTGCAGTTTACACTTGGAAAGAAATAAGAGAAAGTTGAAGGAGAAAATGTTAAGAACTAATTAACAAACCCATTTTTGGAAGGGACTATTGTTAGTAATATTGGTATAACTTCTTGTGTACAGATTCGTTTCGAATGATTTAATATGTTTTGGAAAGGTATTTCATAGGTATATAACTTTAATTTAGACTTTCAAATATAGTTTTGCATTTAGCTTCTCGAAAAAGGGTGATGATGTTTAGAGGAGGTACTGCCCAGATTTTGGGTTTGGAAATCTTACACGGATTGTTGTTGGTGTTTTGGGCATATCTTTTTGTAAAAAATTAATGTAGGGGTTATTATAAATTTCATGAGACCCTAATACACATTTCTATAACTTTCATGAAGGACGTCAATCCTATTTCCCTCCATTACCCCTTCGAAACAAAGCGACAAGGTAAAACAGTAAGTTGTCCAAAATTCATATTTTGATAGTTTTGAGTGAGTTGTTGCTGCAGGGGTGTAATGTATTATTGCAGGGACTAAATGCATTCTAAAAGGGATGTGGATGTTTCTGGTTGCAGCCACACGACCCCTCGTTGCGTATAATGAAAGGCGTTATAAAATAAAGGCTAGACGCCCTATTGTGATATCGTATTTTTGAATAAGTCGTTTGGAGTTTATGTTGTATATTGTTGGTGTGGATTACTTAAACATATGCTGTAGGTTGTTGTTGTTGGTTGGCTGTAGGTCTTAAGGATCTAATTGGAAATTTTGATAGGGCACATTATAGGGGAGGTGCTGCCCAATTTTCATTAACGCCTTAGCAAACTAAAGAACTAGTCGAGGAAACGACTAAGGAAATAGATTCCATTAATACTAAGGTGTAACCTAAGATACTGGAAAGCTAAGAGTAGTTGATATTCATATTAATTTCATGTTGAATAGGTTCAAAGGACGGCGAGGCAAACAGGATAAGGAATAATTCAGATAAGGTATGTGAAGCTTCTCTTGGTATATTTTTGGTATAGGTATGTAAAACCTATCTTTTCTCTTTTGGCATATCTTAGATGTAAGCAGGATATGATATAAGATTTGGGGGTAATTCCATTCTCAGGTTCTGAATATGATTTTAGGACCCTCACTCACTTTTGAATGTTAAACTTTAAAGTAGTAAGCTGCTATCTTCGAGTCTTCTATATGACTGTATAACAATTGATTCTACTAAACTCTTGTTTGTAAAAAAAGAAAGGCTCTGAAATAATCAATGCTCGGACTGCTATAAGATATTTCACATTGGCATACATCTAAAATTTCTAAAAACTCCTTTTTACATAGTCCTTAGTGACAGTTAAGGAGTATACGTCAGATACCTTCTGCCCTAATCCTAAAGTGATGGTTCACTTGATGACTTCATTGAGTCTCAGATAATGATTTAAACAGTGTTTTGTTTTTCACTACTCTACTCGTGTATACTGTAATACTTCTTTCACCGAGTTCCAGGCCGGGTCCTTTATCGTGCACAACTCACTACATTGTCCACCGAGCCCTTCACTAGAGGGTTGGGTACGTATGTATATATATATGATGATGATGTGTTGTAATAAGGTGACGATAGCGCGGTGCCTGATACTGATACTACAGATATGATTCACCGGATCCCTAAAAGGGCCGGCTATATAGTATAATTTGAGCATGCATGCTTTTATGACTCATAGAGTACAGGTATAGGTTTTCAATTTTGATAGTTTATCCCCTGTTTCTCTACTTCAGATATGCTTCTAGTTGTATTATGTTATGTTTTACATACAGTACATATGTCGTACTGATCCCCTTTCTTTGGGGGGCTGCGTTTATGCCCATAGGTACAGATACAGGTTTTGGGAGTCCGTCAGCTTAGGATTACATGCAGCTCAACTGGAAGAGGCTCCATTGTATTGGAGCCTAGTTTTGGCACTAGCCACTGATGTATATCCTTGTTTTATTTATTCAGGGGTGCGGCGGAGGCCCTGTCCCGCCATATGTTGTCATTATTATTTTTAGAGGTCTGCAGACATGTATACTGTGGGTTGTGTATGTCAGTTTGATTTAGCTGGGTCTACCTGATATCTGATATACGTGATTATGTTATGGCAGCCTTGTCGGCTTGCATGCCCTGTCATGTTGTGATACAAACGAAAAAGGCTATAGGTTTATGAAAATATTATCGCCTAGTGGGGCTCTATTGCATGATATTATCTTATTTACGATTCAATGTGACCACAACTAATAGATATGTGTACGGGGGGTCCATATTGGACCCCAGTCGCGGCTTACGGGGTTGGGTCATGATAGAAGTGGTATCAAAGCAGTTCGTCCTTAGATTGTCTGCAGACTGTGTCTAGTAGAGTCTTGGTTATCGATGTGTTATGCGCCACATCTATAAATAGGAAGCTACAGGATATTTAAGATGTTACGTTTCTTATACATCTGAGATCGTGCTTTAGATCCGAGTCATAGGAAAATTCTTTATACTAACCTTGAATCTTAACATAAGGACGACATCAACCAAAGGAAGTAATTGATGATATGGAAAATTACGAAGCATGTAGGTAAGTAAAGTAAAGCCACGGAAGATATTTGTTTGGTAAGGTATTGAACTAATATTGAAATGTAAAGTTGAAATCTGAAAGGAAGGCAGGCAGAAAATGCCACAGATGCAGTTTGAAGTTGGACATACAAGGTAAGTCCAGTATTTTTATATTATTATTAATATTGAAAGCCCCGTGTGGCTGCGGTGTAAGATGATATTGAAAGCCTTGTGCGGTTGTGATGGGCTATGAATATATATATATATATATATATATATATATATATATATATGTGTTGGCCCTGTGAGGCGTTTTTGGTATTTTCTGCGTGCAGGTTATGGGATAGTAAGAAGTGTAGAGGAAACTCTGCCGAAATTTTCCCAGAACGGGGAAAAGGAAATGAAACATAGATTTTTAACATGTCTGAGAAGTTGATACCAAGTACCCCTACTGTGTTCAACTAAAGCTGTAAGAGGTACCCTTCAGGTCGTCGATAAGGAGCACCCTTTTCACTTGAAGAATTTTGTTTCGGAGGAACAAAAGCTTATTTAATTAGTAAAGTTCAGACTATAGTATTTTCAACCGTATTTGTACTGTAGGAATATAAATAGAGGGCTCAGGGTGAATGATAAGATGTCCCGCAAATGAGTTTCACTCTTTTAGGAAAAAATACCAAGCTCTCAACTCCTATTGTAAATTAGACAAGTTGTTCATAACTCGAAGATAAACTTGGAATGAGACCAGGAGGGTCAAGTATTAAACTAAGTACTGTGATATTTCAGAGATTCTGGGTTCTTTCAACAATGGTTGAAAAATGATTTATGATAACAGTTTATAGTTCTCCACCGACTAATTGGGAAAAGAACTCCTAACGGAAGTATCTCAAGGGGATGTCAGGGACTGAATACGAATACAAATTAAAAGGGGGATATGTAAGTATGAATTGACCAGTGTGATACGAGTATGCAGGAATAAAGTGAAACCACTAGTAAGACGCACTTAGTACACGTTGACTAAGTTAAAGGCCTGCGTTGAGAACGCAGTAAGAGCACGGGGCTTAAGATACAAAAAAATGACGTGTGTACACAACGTCACCCCAGAAATAGTGGAACCCTTAAGGGACGAGGACGACAAACTTAAGGAATAATTGGTGTAACCTATATTCACCCCAAGGAATAAAGGATATAGGTTGGGGTAAAGCTACTACTTCAAGAAAACCTTAAATAGTTATCGTCGGAATACTAGTACTGCCTAATTGAAATTGGAACGACTACAAGTACAAACAGAGGAAAGTATGAGTACCCTCTAAAGGGGGGAAGTTAATGAGAAAATGGTAAAAGTAAGGTGAAGGCAATTGATATGGGAATATATCTGAGATGGACGTCTAAACTTCAATAAGATATCTTGCCGAACCAAGTTAGAAAGGTCCGGAAGCCGCCAATAATTGAATGGAAGCCAGAATGCTACATAAGGCAGTGTTAAGAAGTTTGTGACAAGACCCTGAACACCATAACACTAGAAGACGGCTGCGTATAAAAATCAAAGAGTGTAACCATGAAAGGATATCAACCAACTTAAGAGACATTATGAAGGATAATGACAGCATGCTAGACCAAAAGCTAAAATATTGATTATAGCGTTAGTCGCAAATGATGTTGCGATAGATAAATAACCATAGAAAAAGGAATAGAAAGCCTCTTGTGGTAGAAAATGAGGATAACACAAAGTGAATAGAGGATAGTGGAGCTAAAGGTCTACGCCGATACTGGTGCAAGATAACAGATGAAGGGACAGGGAAAAACATAAAGACTCGCGAGACAACGCTAAGGTAAATCTGGAGCTGAGTTGAGTGCCCCACACATTATGGCAAGGATTACAATGAAATGCGACATGAAGACTTCCTAGGGAGGTCACCCATCCCAGTATTACTCTCACCCCAGCACGCTTAACCTCAAAATTCTGATGGAACTTAATGTGTTAGTGATGGAATGATCATGCGAGATGGAAGAATCGGAACTAGCGGCGGAGGAACAACATGAGATTATGTTCCTGGAATACTATATGTTACATTAAGGCAATTTTGATAAGGGCTTAAGCAAAATAAGAAGGATTAGCTAATTGCTAACTGACGACACATTCAAATGCCACAACTCTTCAACATAGTACCAGTTAATGAGAGAAAAACCACAAAATGACTATATGGGCCAATGGGTGAGGGAATTTTGACAACACTTGGTAGCCAACTCTGAGGGAGAAAAAGCAAAACCCAAAAGGTAAGGGTACCAGCTGATGTAATTTATGAATGACAGGAAGCAATGTCCAAGGTCAAAAATTTCACAATATGATCAGGACTACAAGACTCATTTTGCACTCCAACGCCAGATGAATCTGGAGGGAATGTTACTTGTGGATTAACGATGTTAGTCCCTTCTCCTTCGATCAAAGGTTACCTACTCCGCCGAGAAGGTGTAAAATTGTAGAGTAAAAGAGTGGTAGGACCTTACGGAGTCCCCACAACTATTATCCCAGGCGAAGGAGCCCAAGTTGCAATCAACTACCGAGAAATGCAAAAGTAGGTTAAGCCAAACTACCGAGATGGAATTAGTACTACAGGTAAGGTAAGACATGGCCACAATTGGACCGAAGACCTACCCCAACATCGAATGTAGTATAAGGGAGAGAAAGGCAAGGCTTTAAGACATGAGAACTAACGAGATAGCACTGGGATATTTCTTGTACCCTCTCATAATCTTGTAAAGGTAAAGAATGACACAAGATAATGGGTCTAAAGGATTACAAGTGGGGGTAGCCAACCCTAAGGATTGGAAAAACAGGGGAAGAAGGACCCAAAAGATCGAATGCCAGTTAAAGTTCTAAAAAGAGTCGAGAAGGACTATACGAGGCTAACGGTTCCCAAATTATCAACATCGTTATGAACCTATTTTGTACTCTGTAAGAGTAGGGTGCTATATGAGTTATTGTGAGCAGGCTAATAAATCAGCCCATTTGCTTCCAATCAAGAGCACCTATGCAGCTAATATTAGGTGGAGAGTTATACAACATGGAGGTAGTAAGGTTCCGTGAGATTTCCCCAGCTAATATCTTAGATGGAAGAACTTCAATTAAGATTCACATTTGGACATCAGTCCAAGAAGAGATCGGGAACACAGGTAGGTCTTAGGAGCCCAGTTTTTCCCTCGAGCTGCTGAATAGACTGAGCATACTATCAGACGTTAGAATATATATTACGGACTATAATATGGTTGGCTTTAAGAGTAACTGAGACGATCGCCCACCACTTATTAAATTTTCCTACGAGTAGGGCTACCATTCCAGCATTCAGATGACCCCCTACAAGATGTTGTAAGGGAAAGTGTATAAGTCCCCCTATTAGGGAAAAAGATTAAGTTGGTAGGCCAAACAAGATTAAGCAAACTATTGACTAACAACCTAGAGTCGGCAGAAATGATATACAGATAATCGACATCGATATACAGAGTGCAAATTGATAATTGGATGTTCATAACGGAGTCACCCAGAAAAGGGAACTTAACCCAAAATATATTAGACTGTATCAAGTTACTCATAAGATGGGCAACGTGGCGGGTAAGTTGAGCTTACCACCTTACTTGGAAACTATACGCCCAATCCATCAGATAAGAATGCTTCGCAAAGGTACTGACGAGCCACCCAGGGTATATTCCATAGATAAGGTCCAGGAGATGGAATCCTGTGAGGCAAAACCTATCGCCATCTTAGATCGGCAAACTAGAAGATTGTAGAATGAAGATGTGCCTTTCGTCAAGATACTGTGGCAAAATCAAAACCAGAAAAAGAGATGACCTGAGAAATTGAAGAGGACAGCAAACACAAGTATTCGTACCTATTTCCCAATGTCTACAGGTAACCCCAATTCCTGAAACCTGTATATTAATCACTTAGGTGGGAGTATGTATTATAACAATAACAAAGAACCTCCCAATACTCTGTATAAAGTTCTAAGGGAGATTTTGTTTAACATTCGGGGACGAATGTTCTAAAGGGGGGAAGGATGTTACACCCCACACTATTGAAACTTGAAACGTGTCCCTAATCTTCTTGAAAGTATCCATGAGACCCCTACTATCCACACACATTAAACAACTCGAAGGAAAGAAAAATGTGATACCCCGTGAGAGGAAAGGTTGGAAATAGAATCGTAGGAATCCGGAATGAGTTGGAGGCCAAGAAATGAGTCGTAGGAATCAAATTATCTACGTAAGCTACTATCTTAGAATTCTTACATACCTAAGCTACTTGAGGACATACCAAGCTTACGTAGCATGGATTACACGGGTTCTTAAAATAAGATGAGATTATGAACCCACGGAGAAGAGGAGAAGATGACACGTGGCAGCCTAGGAAGGCAACACGTGGCAGCACCTCAAGCAAGCAGGTGAGCCACCTGCGTGGGATCAAGTAGGTGACCCACCTACTTGGGGGTGGGACCCATCAAGGACATGTGGCAGCCCCTAACTAGTTGAATGGTTATGTTGGCCCAATAAGGTGTGGACACATGTCCCCCTATGGGGTTGACATGTGTCACCTCCCAAAAAAGCACATAAAGGTATGTTAATGACTCTTAAGTCATTCAGTTTCAGCAAAAAGGAAACCAAAGAGAAGAGAGAACAAACGTGAAGCAAGAAAAGGATTAGCAACTACTTTGGCCAAATTTAAGGTGAGTTCTTCAATTTTTCTTTGTGAATTAATTATTTACAATATTTTTCAACCATGTGGGGGTTAATACATATGTCTTAGGATGCCTACGGAACCATGGTTGCAATTTACACTTGGAAAGAAATAAGAGAAAGTTGAAGGAGAAAATGTTAAGAACTAATTAACAAACCCATTTTTGGAAGGGACTATTGTTAGTAATATTGGTATAACTTCTTGTCTACGAGTTCGTTTCGAATAATTTAATATGTTTTGGAAAGGTATTTCATAGGTATATAACTTTCATTTATACTTTCATATCCAGTTTTGCTTTTAGCTTCTCGAAAAAGGGTGATGAAGTGTAGAGGAGGTACTGCCCAGATTTTGGGTTTGGAAATCTTACAGCTGTTGGTGTTTTGGGCATATGTTTTTGTACAAAATTGATGTAGGGGTGATTAAAAATTGTATTCCACTCTAAGACACATGTCTATAACTTTCATGAAGGACGTAAATCCTGTTTCCCTCCATTACCCCTTCGAAACGAAGCGACAAGGTAAAATAGTAAGCTGTCCAAAATTCACGTTTTGATAGTTTTGAGTGAGTTGTTGCTGCAGGGGTGTAATGTATTGTTGCAGGGCCTAAATGTATTCTAAAAGGTATGTGGATGCTGCTGGTTGCAGCCACACTACCCCTCGTTGCGTATAATGAAAGGCATTACAAAATAAAGGCTAGACGCCCTATTGTGATATTGTATTTTTGAATAAGTCGTTTGAAGTTTATGTTGTTTATTGTTGGTGTGGATTACTTAAACATATGCTGCAGGTTGTTGTTGTTGGTTGGATTTAGGTCTTAGGGACCTAATTGGAAATTTAGATAAGGCACATTATAGGGGAGGTGCTGCCTAATATTCGTTAATGCCTTAGCAAACTAAAGAACTAGTCGAGGAAATGACTAAGGATATAGATTCCATTAATACTAAGGTGTAACCTAAGATGCTGGAAAGCTAAGAGTAGTTGATATTCATATTACTTTCATGTTGAATAGGTTCAAAGGACGGTGAGGCAAACAGGATAAGGAATAATTGAGATAAGGTATGTGAATCTTCTCTTGGTATGTTTTTGGTATAGGTATGTAAAGCCTATCGCCGACAACTAAGTTTATTTCATACTTAAGGCAAGAAAAATGATCAGGAAGGGGCATATTTATCATTTGGTCTGCATACACAATCTGGAAGTAAAGGTTCCCACTATTCAACCGATGCCCGTGGTTAATGAGTATCCAGATGTGTTCCCAGATGAACTCCCAGGTCTCCCTCTTGAACGGGGGATAGAGTTCATCATAGACATGCCACCAGACACACAACCTATTTCTATCCCCTATATAGAATGGCACCTGTGGAGTTAAAGGAGCTAAAGGGGTAGTTGATAGACTTATTGGAGAAGGGTTTTATTAGGCCCAACACATCACCATGGGGAGCACCAGTACTGTTTGTAAAAAAGAAAGATAGATCGTTGTGAATGTGCATTGACTACAGACAGCTAAACAAGGTAACAATTAAGAATAGATATCCCCTCCCCAAGATTGATGATTTATTTGACCAATTGCAGGGTGCTCAATGCTTTTAAAAGACAGACCAGTAGTCAGGCTATCATCAGGTGCGGGTAAGAGAGGTAGATATCCCAAAGACCGCATTTAGGACCCGATACGGGCATTATGAGTTTAAGGTCATGTCTTTTGGGCTGACAAATGCACCAGCGGTATTTATGGATCTAAAGAGCTAAGTTTTCAAACCATTTCTGGATTTGTTTGTGATCGTATTTATTGATGATATTCTAGTCTATTCACGATCGGAGAAGGAACACGCAGATCATTTGCAGGTGGTACTAGGGGTACTCGAACACCAGAAATTATACGCTAAGTTCTCTAAATATGAATTTTGGTTAACTTCAGTGGTTTTTCTAGGACATATTATTGGGATTGATGGTATTCGCATAGATACACAGAAGATTAAGGCCGTAAAGTCTTGGCCAAGACCTACAACCTCTATGGAGGTACGTAGCTTCTTGGGGTTAGCAGCATACTACAAAAGGTTTATGGAAAAGTTTTCTTTCATTTCGGCACTTTAACAAGACTGACTCAAGAAGCAGCTAAGTTCTAATGGACTGATGCCTGTGAACAGAGCTTTCAGTTGTTAAAAGAAAAATTGACTACATCTCCTGTTCTAACTCTCCCTGATGGACCAAACGGCTACGTTATCTATTGTGATGCCTCCGGTATTGGGCTAGGATGTGTTCTAATATAGAATGGAAAAGTTATAACTTATGCCTCCCGACAACTTAGGAAGCACGAAAAGAATTATCCAACCCATAATTTGGAATTACAATGGTGATCCATGCCTTAAAAATATGGAGACACTACCTATATGGTGTACATGTTAATATTTATACGGACCACAAAAGCCTTTAGTATATTTTTAAGCAGAAAGAGCTATCCATCTGAGGTCAACCAAGATGTATCACGAACTTAAATGTTTATATTGGTGGGACGGTATGAAAAGGGATATAGCAGAGTTCATAGCCCAATGCCCGAATTGCCAGCAAGTTAAAGTTTCAACCCCTCTTTGGATTGGAGCTCTTCTTGGAGGCATCTTCTGAAAATTGTAAAGAATAATTATTAGGGGGAAAAGACCTAGAGTACACTCTATCGTACGACATAGATCATAAAAGAAGTGAATATTTCCTAAAACGCCTCACAACCTCCAACTAATAGATGTAGCGCGCTTTACACCCATGAATATGACTCTAATTGATGTGGCATGTTGGACTCCCTAGGATACTTCACAACCTTATGCTTTGATACCAAGTTTGTCACGATTCAAACTAGGGACTAAATATGATACGACGATTAGGATTTTTGAGGAAATCCCACTAAGCTTCTTACCTAGCATATCATAAGAATACATAAGGTAAAAAATAAGCAGAAGCCCATAAAAGTCCAAGAAAACATAGCATACCTATAATGAAGTAAGATGACATAGACTCCATACACATATATCCAACATTCCTATATAGGACTATATAGGTGGGGACAAGCATATGTTTCTAGCTCACCATCAAAGAAAGTAGTGACATGAAATGAATAGTCTTAATATACCAATATAGTTGAATAATAAAAAAACAAAAGATAGACTCGATTTACCCTCGAAGAGTGAGGACTCACCACACGATCTCAAATAGATCACAAGCTATCCATATAAAGGGGATTGATCACCCATACCTACATTGTGATATAATGAAGGAAATAATGTATGTATTAGTACGTTTGAATGTACTAAGTATGTGAAAAGTATGCAATGCATGACATAAAATATGGTAGTGCAATGACCAAGGTTTAAAATATAGTAAAAATCCTTTAAGCATCATAAGACATAAGACATGGTCAATGCAAAACTCATAAGTAAATCATAAGAAGTTATAAGAAGTATCAATGCCAAGAGTATCATGTAACATCCCTCAAAATGATCACCAGTGCCTTAAGAATACCTTGGGACTAGGCTGCTCATTTAACGCATTATCGTTAATCTTTTCAAAAAATCTGAGTTCGGAATATCGAACGGGGGTCAAAACCTGCAAGAAAATTGTTTTGGTGAATTTTTAGGGCCCGTAGATTGAAAGATAGATTTCTCAAGAAACTGTATAAAACAGAAAGGTTCGTGACACGTCCGCATCGCGGACCTGGCAATGGTTTTCTGGTCGATTTCCCAAATTGAAAGATAGATTTCCCAAATTGTTAGATAATGAACCTAGGCATTTTTAGGACTTAATTCAACTCTATAAATTAACCTAAACCTCTAATTCTATTCATTTTTCTACAATTCACCACTCAAATATTTCTCTCTCTACAATAGACTCTCAAGGGCTCCATTGAAGACTTCAAATAAATTCACTCAAGCTCTCTATCAAAACTCTCAAGTTCTTCCAAATTATTTGGTCTTCTTACTTAAGGTATGTGGATCCTTTCATTCATGAAGTCCAATTAATTTATCAAGATTTTCTATCAAATTAAAGTATGGTGTTTTATGGGTTTTATGATCTCTATTACTGTTGCATGATTTTTGATTCAAAGTATGATCATGAGTCAATTTTGATATAAATTGATGGTTATTGCATTAAATTCAAGAGTTTTCCATGAATTCTCCTATTTTGATTTTTAAGATTCATGATATAAAATATAAGTATTTTCAATTTTACTTTTAAATGATATTATCTTTATTAATTATGTATGGGCTGAAAGACAGTTTATGATCATGCATGTTTTCAAGTCAATTTTTATGATTTTCAAGTCAATTGATCATGCGTTCATGTCTTACCCTAATTTCAAGTATAAGTTATGATGATGAATTTCTAAGTATGAATTATGTCTATGTATGTATGATTATAATGATGAAAGGACAATTCTCATATTACAAGTATGTTATGAAAATGAGCTACTCTATCATTTCAAACCTATGATAATGACTATGATATATGAAATTATGATTTCTATGTTATGTATGTATTTTGTGAGATTTGACTTAGCACCAAATGTGGACTTGAGGTGGGGGCTTGAAATACGGGGTCCTTATATAAAGTCTCTTATCTCATAACTACGTGCCACCATAGGTTTTCTTCATTAGCTTAGCCAGTGGATCCACATATAGCATATGTATGACCCATCTAGCGGGGTAGAGTCTACCTTGGCAAATAGATTCCCTTTTTCTCCAATGTAGGGGCAACATTCAGCTTCCATGTTATAGCTTGCATGATCTTATTTTCGGTTATGGTTCCTATCCCACATATGTATGGTCCTTTTTATATTTTAAATGACTAATTTTATCTTTTAATTTATACTCTTATGGTTTATTATGCAATGATTCTTCTTAAAAACAATTTATAATTTTTACTACTTCTCCTATCATCCTATTTTAAAATGGTCATTTGTACAAACAAGATTTTCTATGCATTGCATTGCCTATATACTTAGTATATTCCAATATACTAATACATACTTTTGCTTATATTGTCTCATAATGTAGGGTTGAGGTTGAAGATCATATTCCTCTACATGGCTAGTTAAGCTTTCCTATCGATAATATTTGTGGTGAGTCCTCATTTATCGGGGACTAGTCATCAACTTGGTTAATATTTTTCTAATACCATTGTTATGTTTCATATTTAGGGTGAGCTAGGGACATGTCTTATCCTTCGCCCATATTCATGAGTAGAGACATCTAGTTGGACAAATATTTTGAGCTTATGTTGTCATATGTCGTTCTTAAATTTTTATTCATGATTTAGACTCTCTTATGATATTTTCGCTTTTATTTTACCTTGTGTATGCTTATTATATGTACAAAAGTCTTGGTTGGAGCCCTTCGGGGTTTCGATCACCGTGTTACAACTAGGCCCTAGGTTGGGTCGTGATAAACTTGGTATCAGAGCACAAGGTATTTTAAGTGTTCTAGGGTGTCCAACATGTCGCATCAAGTTGAGTCTTATTCATGAGTGTGAAGCGCACTACACTTATGAGTAGG